>NW_024514764.1:6570239-7170239 GCF_017590135.1 Pyrgilauda ruficollis | reverse complement strand
TTCAGGTAAAAGTCCTGTTTTCACCTCCCACTCCTGTTTCCCAGGATTAGTCTCTGTCTCTTTTACTGAATGCTGCTTTATAATGTCAGGATTAATTTTTTGTTAGAAAAATGAAAACCAGTTATGTTCACTGACATACTTACCTATATCAGTTGCCTGCTTCACCCCATTTTAATTTAATTTGAATAGCTTTCTGTTTGATCTCATAAGCCTCTCATTCTACAAGCATTTGTTTTGTTTCATGGTGTGGCTTGGTTGCACTCACTTGATTCAGCTGCAGGGAATGCTGAGAATGCTCCCAAATCATGGTGGGATTTGGTCTTTGTTAGACATACAGAAATTATTACCTTGTTAGGTGCTAGTCTGTTATGAAATCTTTTGTAGTCTTTACAGGAAATCCTAGTTCTTCATAATGTTTTTTTTTTTTCTTGTGAGTTCTTCCTTTTCTTTCCCCCATTTTTCCAGGAGCATTGCATGGCTGAGAATGGAGAGCATTCTAAGAAGTCTGAATTATTGGATAAGTGACAGTAGAATTAGTTTGGCCTTTTCCTTTGAAGAAACAAAATGCTATTAAATAGAAATTAAATCACTTCCTTGTACCTCAGCAAATACTTGAGAACACAGGTGCTTTTATCCTGTGGTGGTGAGAGTTGGATAAGCACAGAACCAATTTCCTGTCCATTCTGCATCTCAGAATGTAGCTTTGACAGTGACCACCCAATCTCCAGATTTAGAAATGTTTCTTAAGGTTACTTATTTAAGGGTAAAATTATGTAGCACTTTACTGGGCTATTCAATAATATGCAATTTATCTTTAAGTCTGTAGAATTTTTAGTCATTTTATTTATGCACCTTTTTTCACAACAAAGAAAGCATTTCTACTTTCATAGGATAAGGTTAAAATCTTTGCTGGGTTAACTACATTATTTTTGAGTTGTTCTGGGGAAAAAAGTAATTTATAGTGTGTATTGTTCTTTATTTAGGTGTTTCTTCATTGAAATTTTTCTTGAGATTTGTAGTAATAAAAAACTTTTGTCATCCCCTGCGTGATCAGTGACATATGTGAAATAAGTTTGTTTATTTATTAGGTAAAGATTTTCAAAGCTGTACTTCTAGAAAACCAATATTTTTCTCACTATTTGCTTTTATAGAAGCAATAAAGATCCTGAGATGCAGGTTAGCTAAAATTCTGTGCACATCAAAGGTATAGAATTGCAAAATTTATACGAAAAATTTATTACTAGAATTTCAGTAAACTTGGTAGAAGGTCCTCATGCATTGCATGGCTCAAAATTACACTTGGCCACATATTGGGTTTGTAATATCAAAATTTAGATCAGATTGATCAAAGCCTTTGTTATTTCTTACACAAAGTTGGTTTCAGCTGCAGGTTTACAAGAAAACCTTTACTCAAAGCACTTTCAGGCATTGTTACTACATTTTTTACAGCCTTTTGCTTTAGCCTCTGTGCTTGGGTGCTTGATTGCTCCTGGAGTGAATATTGACTTTCTGCTGAGACAGACATGGCAAGCTGATGTGTTTTGTTTAATGTTTAAAAGCTACCCAGGCAGCCTGAGGTTCACTTCCACCTTGGAATGGGAGGGAGAGAACAGAAAAGCAAGATGGAAAGAAAAAAAATAATCCAGTAAAAAAAGCATTTGTAAAAAGAGTTCTTGTTCAATAAATTCAGATATGTCTCTGAATAATAGAAAAGCAGATTTTGAAAAGCTTCTAAATTGTTCCCTGAACTGAGGTCAAGGGAGAAAATAATTCCATTCATGGTAGAACACGGATCAATAAGAAATCCAAATAAGATGGTGCTTTTTATTGTGGTTGTGTTTGACAGCCTGAGTCAATGTGGAGATGCAAACCCTCTCAGTTCAGAAGCCTGAATTTTTCTGTATAAATAAGAGAGGTGTGCTTCCCACAGGCCACTCCTGTCAAAGATAAATGCCTGAAGTTGTGCAGCTTCTCTAAGTTACAATGTTTTGTTTGATTCTGCATCTTAGCATGGCAACACACCCTTGAAAACTTGTGCCACTTTACTGTTAGTATCACATGCCAAAACCACTTTTTATTTTTTTTTCCAGATGTGTTTTTTTCCCCAGATGTGGTTAGAGCCCTAGCAGCAGAAATGACAGTAGCCAGCACAGTTGTATCCCCCTTGGTCGTGATTTACAAAGTCTATTATCCCCGTTAACCCTCATCTCTGAGCGCAAAGGTAATTGTGGTCTGGGTTTTGAAACGGGAGAGTCTTCTGGTGTACATGAGTTACCCTGTGCAGCTGCTAAGACAACTTTTGAGACAGTTTCTTTGAGCTCATCCTGCTCTGGATTTAGCTCTTTGACTTCTTCCCTCTCTTCCACTGAGCACTGACCCAGGCTGTCAGTGTGACCCTTCTACCATGTCTCCTTCTCTTCTAAGAGATCCTTCCCTCTCTTCAGCCTTTCCCTCCAGTTCATCTCCCAGTGTGTCACTGTGAGCACCTATTTGAAATTTTTCCACATTCCCACTTCCACAAAAAAAAAGCTTCCAAAAAGCCCATCACACCATCAAATGCCTCAAAATATGTCTGCTGGGAAAAAATGTGAGACATTTGTCATTAGACCACTAAGTTTTCATAAAGCAGTGCTGTTTCTTCATGCCTTGATCTGTTTAGTCTTTTTAAAATTTTTTCATATTTTAATTGAAAGTTATTTGGAAGAAAAAAAAGTATTCATTTTTTAGCTTCATCTTATTTTATAGAACACCTGCCAAACTATGATATCTGCCATGCCTGGAGTTCTCTCACTTTTTAAAAATGAAGAATTTGCAGGTGTTTGAAAGCAAAAAATGAGTAGCTCAGTTTTTATGTCTCCCTCCTCCAACTGGCCCAGCTTTAATTTTCAGATTATTAACATTCAGTCATAGTAACACTAAATATAGTTAATTCCATAGGAATTTAGATTAAGTGTTTTGAGCCTGCAGACCAAGTTAGATTAAATAATACTGCCATGTGCTAATAAATTTTTGTCTTCCAGGATTCTACTCACAAAGACATTACATTAGAAAATTGAGGCAGTTGCTAGGGTTTCGAGCATATAAATTTGGAAGTATTCTAACTTTGAAAGATGTCAAAAAATAAGCCTGAAATGATTCTCTGTGTTCTATTCTCATCAAATTAATTCAGTTTGAAAAGCTGCATCTGTAGAGTTTCACTAGCTTTACTTCCAAACCCAGTTACTACCCAGCTTTCTGGTTCTTGAGTGATGGAGTTATTGAATTCCTCACTGGATGAGGTTATCTGGTGCCCTGAGGATAAAATTCTGAGAGAGTTTATTGCTCTGATAGAATTTGTGTGGATTACTTACTATCACAAGACTGTTTCTGTGTTATTTATCTATGTGTTTACGACATCTCGTATAAATTTACAAATAAGAACAGGATAGTACAGGTCACGTATGAAGGGATTTCAGCAGTCACTCTGCTATAGCTCTATGGTCCTTCTGTATCATTTTAGCAAATTGACTAATAAAATGTTAAATGAGATGTTTGGTGTTTCCACAGTCTTCAAGGTGACCGAAACTTGGATACAGTCTGTATTTTGCGTAAACTTGCCTCTTCTTCATCACCTTACACTGACTCTCCAATGTGTTAATTTTTCTCATTTATGATTTTTGATATAATAGAAACAGCTTACACAGCAGAGAAAGCCTTAATTGCACATTAAACTGCCTTCTTTGCTGAGCTGAGAGAACTCACTATAAGGCAAATTTGAATTAAAGTAGTGCTGGCCATGCTCAGAATTCATTAGCTGTTTAAAAATGTTAGTACTGTTAGCTAAACTGATGTGGCTTTGAATGCTGATAAGGCTGGAAGCATAAATACTGTACATGCAGCATTGCTGGGCTGTAGAAAGAATGGCTTAACCTGAACTCTCTTTTAAATATGCCTGATTTCAGTGGATTAATGCCTGTGAAGAGAAATGAAGATTTCCCATCAGTGCAGAAAAACAAAGTGTTCTTTGCTCGTGACAGACTGGTTATGCACTGCTCTGCAGCTGCCTCTGGTGTGCCCATAAAACTGACAGCAGCCTGCTCCCAGAACTGGGAACTTGCTGGGAGCAACATCCTGCTGCCCCTTAGAAAATCACAGCAGCCTTTTAACACTTTCAAGAGCCAAACTTCTCTGCTGCTTTACCACTGGATTATGTTATTGAATACTGATGTCCATTTAGAAGCAGTAAAACAGTTTAAGTTACTTTTTTTTTTTTTCTTAGCTAGACACACGGGCACCATCTACTACCCCATAGCACCTCCTTATTGATCTCTATTGCACTGCATGAAATAGGCCAAGCTGTCATCTCAGGCACCTGGGCTGGCTCCAGGAAGATGATGAATCAATAGGTTAAATTTAATTGATGTGGTGTATTATTCTGAATGACTAAACTTGGCCGTATGCTGCAGTGGAAGTGTATCTTTTATCTTTGTTTTCCTGGGTCTTAGGCTATAAAACTCCAGGCTACATCCTTTACTCAGGCTTACTGTACATTTCTGATACCATAGTGCTCTAATATCTTGCTGTATGTCACTGTCAGCTGGGTTGCAAGACTAATGCAAGAATTCATCTTGGCTGTGTTGTCCATATATCCTTTGCACAAGGCAGAAAATATTTACCAGAGTAGAGACAGAAGCAGCAGTGGCTGAGTAATGTGTGTGCAAAATGATCTATGAATGCAGACTCGATTGACTGGAAATGAAATACTGTGATAAAAATCCCATTTTTGAAATGTGTGGTTGTGTCAAGGAATGCATTGCCTGCTCTAGGTTTTTATAGAAGTTGTACAATTTAAGCATTATTTTTTATATATTGACTGGAACACTGAGAAAGTGTACTAGTGGGTTTGGAAAAACAGTTATTGTTAGACTATTGCCAAATTACCCAGTCAGACTTCAATGTATGCACTTTACAATATTCTGTTTCTTATGCCATTCTGGGTTAGAAAATCTTTGAAACAAGGGAGGGAAGGTGTCAAGAGATGGCAGATTTGAGGAAATGAAACAAAAAATTAAAAAGGGAAACCAGTTGTGTTACTTCAAGCTCATGATGTTTGTAACAAAAGATCTAGTCTTGAGACACTTGCTCTTTAAGCTGGCATCAAAACAGCTCATGGTAAAAAAATACTGTTTGGCTCTTAGATGTGCCTGTTGTTATGCTGATGGATGCGTACAGTCCAAAAAGCACCACACCACACTTAGAGACTGATACCCATACCAGCTCCCTTCACTTGGACTAACAACAGAAAATATAAATGTACTTTCTCTAAAAGTAAGCTGAAGTATCCAAAGACCACAGTGTGTACAAACAGAGGCACGCTATCAATTTGATTTGCATCTGTCATTTGAACAGGTGTGGAGGCACCTAAAAACAGCAGGAGAGCAGCGTGGAAATCAGGAGGAAACACAAACAAAGAGGCAAATGTAAGAGTTACAGCCTTTGGGTGTGAGAAAGTTCCTGTTTTTCCTGAAAGTCAGGCTCTGCTCAGTGAAGCGTTGCTTGCTGCATGGAGCTGTGAGGGTGCGCAGGGACTGGCAGTGAAGGGAGTGGGGCAGGAGCTCGGGGCTGCCCTCTTCGGGCCGGAGCACTGTGGGGTGGTGAGGGCTCTGTGGTGTACCGGGCTGCCTAGGTTAAAAACTTGGAGGAATGCCTTGATTGCTAGCATGTTGTGATAAGTTTTGGAAGGTTTTCAAACTCTAACTGTGGGATGTTTGAAGGGATAAAAGCTTTACTTGCTGCGGATGGTGTTTGGAGGCCCTTGGCCTCAGAAGGGAGAGTGGGAGACCTCTGTGAGCCTGTGTGAAAAGGCAGATGGGCCCTACTGCTGGTTTAAAGAACTTCCTTGGGGTTTTTAAAAATTTCTGCCAGAAGTTTGGTGTTGCTTTAAGTTGGATGCATTATGGAGAAAAGCTCATATCTCTGAAAATACTTCCTCTTCTGAAGTGGCCTGGAGCCCTGCAGAGCCAGGCCGCTGTGGTACAGCCTGCCCAGCCACAGGAACGGCCGGGAAATGGCAGCTCTTGCTCCCAAGAAAGGGGAGATTCATTGAGAGTGACCTTTCAGCCTTCAGATATTTCATATATGTGCTCTCCTGAGGTGCTGTTATTTAACTACCGGCATCAGAACGTGCTCTCCTGCTGGCTTTGCAGCTCTTGCCCATTGACAGGTCAGAGCAATCAACACATCTCCTACCAGGCCATGGCTTTGGAAAGGTCATGCATGCCCTGGCAAAGCCTGTCCCTTGCATTTTAAGAACAGTAGGAATCAAATCTTATCAGTAACTGTGACCAACAGAGCTACAGGAGATACAGCTTAATATTCTATTACAGATTAGAACTGCTGGGAAAAATGTCTGAAGTAAAACAAGGAAGAAACAAAATAATAAAAAGTCTTTTAGCATCCAGTCTGTCAGTATAGACCTTCTGGATAATGTGTTGTGGATTTCTGAAGGAAACATATAAGGATTTCACTGAAAAATCACTGAATTATGGGTTTTTTCTTAAGGCCCCCCCCCCCCCCCCCAAAAAAAAAAAAACAAACCCCAAACCAATCCCAACACACCCCAAACAAACAATCAGACCATACAAAAGCCCAAGTGAATTTTGCAAGAAAATTATTATTTCTTGGAGAGTATTTTTAATGATAGGAAAGAACATATTCTGTGTTATGTGCTTAGTGCAAATGTGGAGTTGTGCCAGAATACAGGAATGTTAAATGTAGTGCTGTCACCTGGGATGCTGCATTGCCAGCTCTGCTGGATCTGGGAGTGCTGTGTGATTACAGGATCTGCCTGTGAAACCTTAGGAAGTGATGGCTTTCCTGCAGCAGAGCAGGCTGGCATTCAGAGGCAGGGAGAGAGAGTAAGAAAGGTAGAGATACAGGAGGTGACATTTTGCAATCATGCATGTGCTGTGGTTGGCCAAACCAAAGATTCTGGTAACAACTAAACAAGAGCATGAATGTCTTGGGGAAAGGGTTGTGTTGTATGTAAGAACTCAGTTGCACCTATTTTAGGTTTAGAGGCAGGATAGAGCATTAGTGTAGGAAACTAAAAGTTCTTTAGCAGCCCTGGAACCACACTGAGCAGGACATTTCTCTTCTCTGGGGGATATCCAAACATCTGTTTTGCAATCAGGGAATGACTTTTCAGAGTAGTAATGGGAGTGGACACTGCTAAAATTGCTGGGAGTGAGAACAGTACCAGAGATTTGTTTAACTAAAATTCATCCACCATGTGCATTGTGTAAGCCATATGCACCTTAGGCATCAGGTTGGTGAAAATCTGCAGAAGCAACACGAAGCACATTAGCTAGTTTAGTATCTGTCATAAATAGGTGTGCTCCTAAAAAAGATTCTTTTCCCAAGCTGGAAAAGTTACCTGAAATGAGGTAAAGCTGAACTAAATGACTCATGTGTACATTCTCAGTCTGGAGAGTTATGGTTACATGTAAAAGAGTTTGTCACATATCCAAGAAATTTATAGATTATTCTGATTGGCTGGGTTGGACTTATCTAAGGTACATTATTAATAACAGGATGTTTTTCCTGCCTTGAAAATAATGTTTTAAATGCATTTCCTAATTCTTGAGAACCTAGTTTGTGACTCCTAAAGGTCTGTTTGAACATCAGTGAAGCTAGGTACAATATAAGCTGCTTCTGAAACTGGTCCTTAGCCCTTGTAAAATCCTGCTAAAAATGGATAACTTGAAGCCTTCAGAATTGGAGGAAGGTTTTAAATTCGACTTTCCTATGTTCATTTCTAAAATGAGTATTGATTTTCATGGAGTACAATGCATATATTCAGCAGTGCTTTGAGGTCCTCTGTCATATGACCAGATAAATGTAGAATGAAGAGAGAAAAGGAGGTTCTCCTGTCTGCTTTGGGATTTGACTTTAGTTTGATTTATTTGTTTATATGGCCCCAAGGCCAGAGAGTGTGAGATGAGGTTCTGCCACCAAGGTTATGCACGTTAAACTTGATGGAAGGCAACAGAAAAGGCCAATAGCAATGGTGTCTATTGCCAGCCATAAAGGCCTGCTCAGTGTTCTTGCATTCCATCTCACCACCTGTGTTAAAATGCACTTGGTTCCTCACAGTCATTTCTATCTTAACAAAAACGTGCTGCTTTTAAAACTGTAGAAAAATTCGAATGGCAGCTTGGTAGTTCTGGTAATAAACTGCTGCTACATTCATCCCATAAAGCAGCTACAGCAGAATTCTGGAGTGGCCTCAGCCAGGGCCCTGCACAGCTCTGCCAGGATGGCTCTTCTCTTCTTGCTGCTGTAGCAGTGCTGAGCCAGAAGCAGGAGCTGTAAACTTTAAAATATGGCTTTTCAGCCAGAAAACCTTTTCTTGCAGCACTGAAAGCTTTTCCTGCATTTCAAGTGAGTGGGAGATTGTTTCCCCAGTCATAAGTCTGACTCTAAATACTATAGCAACCAAAATTAGGCCATACATCATCCTAATAGTAGCTTTCAAAGAATTCTTTACAGGATCACTTCAGACCATACAAAGCAGTAAGGTTTTGAGCCCAGTCACTGAGAATAGCACCATCATAGCACAGGATGAAAGGGACTGGGGTGGCAGGAAACAACGCTACAAAACTGCAGGAAGAGCATGGATGGGGATGTAGCTGTTGTCTGTGTTTGATCTGTTGACTTGTGTGATGGTGCTTGGCATTATGGTACCTTCTCCATGGCTTTTATCAGAACTGCATTTGCTGTGTCATTGCCTTTCCTGAAGGAAATTATAGCATTATTGGTGTTGGAAGGGGTCTTTCAAGATCACCAAGTCCATGTTGGTGTATAAATGTAAGAGGTGTCTGTGTCCCAGCAGCCTTGCTGGTTACTCTGAGTTTGTTGGGCTCTTACCAGGATGCTGCAAGCCTGGCTGGCCTCGATGGACTTCAGGCCCTTGCAAAGGGATGTGAGTGGAGCTCACAGCTCCAAGGAGAAGTAAAAGTTCTTGCCAAAGCAGTGAGGATGTGTAAATGTACTTGATAAGGGTTCTCTGGAAATATTTCTTTACATAAATAGCTGATAGGCAAGTCTGCAGATATGAAGTTAAGGCCAAATTTATCATACCAGCAGGCTTTGCTGGGAGTACTAAATATTGATGTTCATTGTTAGCATGTGCATCACATTATGTGCCATTCATCTCAATATAAATACTGAGGCATCTGACAAGGCATTACTCACCGTGTATAACCTGTCAGAGCATGTCACTGTAAATCATTCATACTGTTGAAACCTCATTAATTAATGGTTAAGGTAAAAAAAAAAAAAAAAAAAAAAAAAAAAAAAAAAAAAACCAACAGATTTTTATTCCTGCATGAGGAGCAAAATTATGTTTTATTTTACCAGTCAGTGTGTTTACCTAGTGACATTCCCTAGTTTTATGTGTTTCTGTCCACATTTACAGTCTTATAATATCTTTAAAGGTGGAATTTTTTAGAATTTTCATAGTTGAAAATAATATATTTGATAAAAATTAATGCAATTTTTGTTCTTATATCCTTGGGAAAAATCCTTGGGAAAAATCAATGAAATTCTTGTAGATTTTAAGGACTAGTGCAGCCTGGCAAGGAAAATCTTTAAATATTTTAGATTACAGTGCCACTTACCCTAGATTAATAATCCTAGCACAAATAACTCTGTATTTTTGGTCCACAGACAACTTTTCTGTTAAAGAGTAGAACTTTATATTAAATATCTGTGTAATATCTCCTGGGTCCTGCTTGTAAGCAGGCTCTTTGCTTGGGTGAGGAGAGTTTTCTCTCTGGTGGGGCTCATGTACCAGCACAAGAAGGCAGGGGTAGAACTGCTCTGCTTCAATGATTTGATTTTAGTCATTTGATACGACTTCTCTTCCTTCTGCAGTTTGGATTTTTGTACACATTGAAGCTGAAGTCAATTGGCTATAAAAGGTTATCAAACACTGGCTAATCTATCCAGTAGGTATAATTAGAACTTGGAAGAAATCTTGTGGAAGCACTAGCAATCCTGAAGAAGATAATTAAAGCTGAAATATGAATATAGTAACACCCCCAGGAGGGGAAAAATCAATCACATTATTGCTTTAAAAGAAAGATTTTGAACCTTGGCTCAGATACCCTTTGTGTTCTCAATTGCACAACCTCCATCTGAATCTTATTTTTTACAAGTTAACTAGTAGGAGATTCTCCGAGGTAACAACTAGTGGATTGTCATAATTTTTTACTTTTTTTAAAGAAGGAAAAACTTATTTCCACTTGAGAAAAATTTCCACTTGAGATACAGGAGCTGGGAAGCCCAAGTTTCTGCAGGTTTGTGCAGAGGTGCAGCAGGAGTGGATCTACAGCACTGGCAGAGTTCCAGCAGTGTAAATAAGGGCAGAATAAGGGTAGGGTAACTATTCCCTTGGCAACACCCAGCTCCTGCTGCACCAGAGGTTCCCCTGGCCAGGGCCATCACAGTCCCTGTGCAGCCCCACATGGGACCTGTGCCTGGGACCACGGTGTGGGGACAGGCTGGTCACACAGACCCAGCCTGCTCCCATCCGGGTCTGTCACCTGCACATCCCATTGCCCCTATGGACATCCCTAGAAACATCCCTAGTGTTACTTCCAGATACTCCAGGGATTCTGAAGCTAATCATTTTGCTTTGTTTCATTAGCCCAGCTGTAATGTAGTAGAGCTAATGCAGTCATATCCCAGTTAAGGTACCAAGCAGCTTTAGCTGCTTATCTGCCATGGAAAGAACCACATTCACTTTTGCGATGAAAATTAAATGTGGAAATAATTCCCTTTTCCTTTTTGGAATATTACTGTGCTATTAAATAGGCTTAAGACCATTAAAGAGTAATGATATGAAGTTGCATGCATCATTATTTTAAAGGAGATTGAATGAAAATATACTGTCTATCTGTTCCAGCCCTTGCCTAATCCTCAGTTTAATAGAGATTTGTAAGGGCCATGATGCACAGCCATTTAGTAATGAAGCAGTCTTCAGTTTCTAAAGCAGGAGGTTTAGTACCTACACTACAAATGAAGTAAGCATAAAAGACATCAAAAATCCTGTTTTCTCAGTCTCAGTAACTTTAAAGTTTTTCTATTAGTGTAGTCATACCTAGAGAAATGAAATGCAAAATAATAGTAAAATATCAGATCCTTTGCTCTCAGTTACTCAATGTAGCAGCTGGTTACAACTGATTTCTGCAGTTACCTGTACTCATGCATTGCTCCTGGCTCCACTGCCCTGCCTTGAGCAGGCTGGGGCTGGTGCAGCATCTGCTGGCTTCCCTGTTGTACCCTTGGAGAGGTGAAACAGTAAGGCTGAAGATCAGGTTTTCACTCCTAAATCCCATGTGGTAACTTGGGGTACTGGATCTGCATCTTCAAAGTGTGTCAGCTGAGCTTGGACTCTTAACTGTGGTTCTGAAAATTAAGGTTTTATAAATATTTGTCACTGCTGAATGAATGACAAGATTAAAGCATAGGTCATCATCTCCTACTTCTGCTGTACTTGTCTAAGCTTGGAAGTTGTGTGTGCGTTTGTGGGAATCAAACAGCTTCATTATTCCATGAAATGAAAAGAAAACCCAAAGATCCTTCAATGCAAGACTCTAATTTTATGTGAAGGAAGCCTGACCTACACTGTCACTCATCAGTGCATTTAATGTACAAGAGCTGCCTTTTGTCACAGAACAAAGTTGGTGAGGCTGGGCGGAATCATGGCCCCTCAGCCCTGCAGATCTGCTGCCTCTCCTGTGCCCTGGCTCCCCCAGCTCATCCTCCCCTGCCAGGCTTTAGGCCACAGCTCCTGGGGCACATCGTAGCACGCCAGGGGAAAATGGTGGGACACGTGTCCACAAAAGTTTATAGTATTCGTTCTGGTACATCTACATTGCTTGGCCTGGTTTCTATTTTGATAAATCTCCCTGGAGCCTTGGATCAAGCCTTCACTTAGAAGATAGTGCAGTTTCCTTAGGGTGGCTGAAAACCTGGTAGAGATTCCTTCTCTGCTCCTGTTCTGAGACAAAACAATGCACATGTACACAAACACAGAGGGAGCTCTCTGAAGGGCTGCAGCTCAACTCACTGCCATGCAAAACCCTTCAGCAATGTGAATATCCTGTGCAAACCATGGCAAGGCAGGTCCTGCCCTGTGACTTACAGAGGGCTGGGAAGATGCATCCATGGCCTGAAGTGCCTGCAGTTCCCCCAGCCTGTGGGTCTGAGGCCTGGAGAGAGCTGGGAGGATTTGAGGTTTTTTAATATATCACACTTCCAATTTATTTTGATTTAGGAGTAGAACTAGATTATATCAGTAGGAAATCTTCACATCTGACTTTCCTTCTTTCAAAATAAGAGCTGAAATGGAAAAGGAGATATTGCCAAATAACTGGAACACGTATTTGGAATAAAATATTCATACAAGGAGGAAATGGGATCTGTGCTTAATAAAAAAAGCGATTGTATGCTGTGATAGCAATTATGTACATTCAAATATTGTGCTTTTCTTCAAATCTTGGTTATAAATCCAAAATATATAATTAATGATTCTATCAATAATGCATTTATAATTTTAAGGTATGAAATAAAATTTCCTTGCTTGTTTTTATAGGCTGGCCCTTTAAGAAAAGTCTTTCTTGGCATTGGGTCTTATCATGAGACACAAAGAAAAGATCAAGAGGCTGAAATCTATGATAAATTGACAGGGAAGTTCCTGCTTGGAGAATGCAATGTGTTTGAAGTTTTTACAGATCCCAACTTTCCTTTTACCACAAAGGAAAAAAAGTGATTGCAAGATGAAAGGGCCTCGTTGACTGTGCAGACCCATGATGGAATGCAATTTAATATCTTTCAGTCACCATTTCTGCTCTGAACAGGTTAAAACAGAAACCCATTAATGTTTGATTGCTGCATGAAATAAATTGGTGGGCTCAGACTCATTGGGAGCAGACCAGCTGCCCATTATATGAAAACTACCCTTACAGGTGACTCTAAATTGATACTTTTGTGAGCTGTCTCAGCTTGACAGTGAGTCTAAAGCAGATAAGAAGTGAAGGTTGCCTTTATCAAGGGACTATTTCTGTCTCTGTGATGTTGGTTTCATAGATCTCATTACTCTCCACTGATGTCCTAATTCACCATAACATATCTGGGGCAATGCTATCCTACAGGGTCTGGTAAAAAGTGTAACAGTGGGCACCAGGAGGAATTTCCATTGATGCTCATCTGTAAAAGGTGCAACTTCACTGAGTTACCACAGCTTGAAAAGCCTCATTCATGTTGTTCTTGAGGAAGATTGACAAATGGTTTGGCTTATGAAAAGCATTACAGTCACTGTAAGGCAAAACCAAACTCTTTTTTTCTTTGCCCTTTGGCCTTCTTCCTTTCCCTCAATATTTAGATGTTGTTCAACCCCTTTTCCTTTCCAAAGGCTCTGTTGCATTTAGAACAAGTAATTTGTCCTTTATATTACCAGTTGGCACTGGTAGCAACACCTTCAGCCACGTAAGCCAGTTATATTTACTAATCTTTCCAAGCTCTCAAACTTGCAAAAGTGGCCAGATAGCATTTCTGGAAATTCATAATCCCCAGCTTTCACATGTTTGTGGCAGTTAACATTATTGCATTCTGTAAAATTAATATTCTCAAATTTGCTCCTCAACTTACTCATTTCTCAATGAATATTGGGAATTTCTTTCCTATTTATCAGGATTTCCAGCGGTAATATGTCCAAAAAAGGGTACAAACCCAGAGTTCATTAGTCTTATTCTTGCAGATTCCTTTACTGCTTTACATAATTTGCCTTATTGATCAATAACTGCTCAGTTTTATAGGAGGGTGGTACACCCTCCTATACACTTTAAAATTAAAGATTTTAATCTGTCTTTCAACACCAAATGGCACTAAACCATTATGAGGCAGAACTATGAAATGAAAGTGGCCACACCAATTATCAGTAAAAAAATGATGGAGGAGCACAAAGGGCAGAAGAGGAGGCAGATTTGCAGGTGGTCCTGGCAAACCCTGCACAGCTTCTTCCAGCCCTGCTGGGGAGAATCGCCCATTCCCCCCTGGGGCAGAGGAAAGGTGGGCACTGCTGGAGCTTGGCTCTCTGGGTGTTTGCTGCTGCAGTGGAGCTGCTCCTGGGGGGGCCTCCTACACAAAAACAGTTCTCCAAGCCTAGAAGCACACAAGCAGAGCTTAAGTCACTTTTTCTTTTTAACAAAAACTGATGAGACAAAGTGTGGTATAGGTGCATCTGGGAGTCAACCTGCCTAAGAATGCTTCATCTAAAGAGACACAAAGGTGCTGCAGACATGCTCACTCTTTAGAACAACATCTCACTTCTAACAGTTCAGTTTGGAATCTTGATCACTAGTAGCTCAGGAAGACATGTCTTCAAAGGTGCAAAGCAAAGAGACCACTATTCACAGCTGAAGTGCTCTCTAAAAATTTCACTTCTGCTCAACCCACCTCTCAAACTGAATTTCAACAAATGCCTCTCTTGAAGGAAAAAAAAGAAAGCAGTCTTTAGCTGAAATTATCTGTGGAAGTGAACACAAACAAGAATGCAGCTGCTGAGGAAAACAATTTCTTTCTCCTCTCTTACCAAGAAAGAGGATTCTTGCTGAGGTGAACAACTAACTAACTAACAGGGGATCTGATCAATAAAGCTTTTTCCTACCACTAAAGTAGAAGACTAAACACAAACTGTTTATTGTGTGATTGTAAAAGGAAATGGGTGTTGAACTTTTCATTAAGAACTGCTTGGAGAACAGAGCCCCATTGTGCTAGGGCACCGTACAAACAAATACTGCAGGAGACAGTGCCTTCTTTGAAAAGTTTATTCTCTCATAGGGAGCCAAGAGGATGGAAATATGCTTTGAGAGGTTAGTCTTCAAAAACCTAACATGCAGGCCATGTAATCAAACACCCACTGGGTTATTCATTGATTGTTAGTCATTCACAGTTGACTCTCAATGACAAACAAACTTATTTTCATCGAATCCCTTCATTTGTATTCATGGATGTTGGGCATCTGTGAAAGGGAGATAAATGTGAAAGCTGCATTGTGCTGCAGCCTTCCTGCTCTCCCGGTGGGATGCAGAAGTGGGATCATGCCTGCCTGCTGGAGCCTGGCAGCGAGGAGCCTCCCAGTCCCACGGCCAGGGAGCAGCCTTGGCAGCACTGCCTGCCCCTGTCTGCATCCACATTGTCCCCAGGGCACCAATTATTCCTAAGATACAGGAGAGAAGTTAATTATTCAGTTCAAGCTTGAAACGTTTTGCCATGTTATGATAATGTGATGACAGTAGGTAGAAGACCAGTTTTTCTTTCTGTAGAAATCAAATAGAAAGCAAATGTCAGCAGTGTGGAGGACTTCAGTATCATTTTTGTGATCCTTACCTGAGGTTGTCAATGGCACAGATGTAAAATGAGTGTAAAAATAAAGTAGAAAATAGAAAAATATCTGCAGCATAGATGGAGAGGATAGAGGAGGGCAAAGGAGTGGATAAAAAAGAATAATGAGCTTTACTACCCAGAAAAAGCTTTGTTTTTGAGACAGGACATTGGGCTATGGATGACTTGACCTTAGCTGTTGCCTCTGTTAAAAGAAAATGAAATACAATGATATTGGCCATGAATTATGCTAATTCCACATTTACTCCAGCTAAAAATAAGAAATTGGTGCAGCTGAGTATTCAGGTCTTTAATGGTGTTTACCATGGAGGGGAGATTACAGATGGAGAGTAAAACATGTTTTGATGTTTCCAGCTATTCATAATGCGTCACACGATTTGGAACAGAATTTGGCAGCCTAGGAACCAAGAAATTGGTTTCTTCTCTTATGGAAGTACAAGTCATACAAGACATGTCTTAAAAGTAAAAGTACATCTGAAATTGCATCTTTGTTTTGGATCTTTACATTTCTTTTTAGGCTCATATTTCCATCAGACTTCTCCCTGAGGTCAGTGGAAACAGTGACTGCACACAGCCTTCGGGATGGGACTCAAAGGACTCCTCATATTTTACCTGTCAGAAATCCATGGCATAACTTTGCATTTAGATTGGGAGCTTTTTTTCAGAATTTCTTTGGAGGACTGAAATTCCTGAGAGACAAATGGACTAGAAGGAACATAAGAGCAGAAGAGCAAACAGTTTGTAAAGTGGTGCTTTAGTGCCTTATGTTGCATATTTTTATGAAGTTATATAAAGTATTGTGTTCTTCTTCCAGCCTTGAGTTTTTGACATGCCAACAGATGAGACAATATTGTGTTAATGTTGGAAGTGGTGAGACTGTCTCGGTGATGAAGTGGATTTCCCTAGACTTTGTACCAGAAGGGTTTGGCTAAATACAGTTCTAGGGACAGGCTTAAAAGCCTTTTTGTTACTTCTGGATGTAAAGAAGAAAGAGTCAAGGTACAAGAAAAGTCTTAGCTGAAGAACGTGTATATTTACATCTTAATATTTATATAAAGTGCTGAGGTCCTGAGTTAAGTTATATATGGTGTAATGCACCCAAACTCTTGTATAAACTTTGTTAATTTAAAGGAAGTCTGTTCCCCAAGCAATACTTGATGCAGGCAAATGTTTCTATGTGCTTCCATGAGTGTGGCCCAGAGAATCCCTGCCTCTCTGTGCCAGCGTTCCAATGACCTTGAGTTCCTGCTCAGTGTGTTCTGGCTACTCAGGGAGGGGCAGGTGAAGGGTGTGTTGTGTCTGAGAGCAGGGAAATCCTGCTGGGTGGGGTGTGACCCTCCACTTCTCCTCACCAGGTTTGCATATGGCTCCCTTTCTTTTCACATCTAATTGGCACATGGTCGCTCCAGGGACCTCCCAGCACAGTTAAGATTGGTGAATTGTCAGAGTTAATGAATTCTCACAAAACCTGATGCCTCCACTTGGGAACAAACATTCCTGTCTGCCTTCATGCTGCTGGGAAGAGGCAAAAGCTGTTGCAATTGATGTAGGGAGAAAGGGAACTGCTTGAGCCCTGGTAACACACCTGCTGTGTCCCACCTTTCTGGCTCTGCTGAGTGATTTCACAGTCAGGCTAAGTTATTCTCCTGACAGAGTTATTTATACACTCTGTGACTCAGCTGTCTTCTGAGGGATGGCAGCTTGCCTGCCTGAGAAACAAACTTTGTCCTGCCACTTGTGTTGTTTTTTCTTTAAAATATTCATTCCATGATGTTAAATCAGTGATGGAAGTGCTATAAGCACCAAAACAGCTATGAAAAAAAAAAAAAGGTGGAAATTGTTTTATGTTAATCATAAACTGAAAACATGGTCAAAAATGAGTTGCTGTTTGTGTTTTCCTTCCTTGTGTCAATAACAAAAGACCTTCTGCTGCAGGAGGATTCAAAAATAGGGAATGTTTCCTCTTGAACCTCAACTTCATTTTACATCTGCAGAGTTTCTGTCTGGGTACAGTAATTTCAGTGGGTGCTGTAAAATAGTTCCTAATTTATAATAACAATGAAAAATCAGCATCAGTTCTTCCTTTGTTGCCATGCATTATTTTCTTTTGTGTGAGACACAGGTAGAGCTTCATAAGATGTTCCTGGGATTTTTGCATGGGCGGATGGCTTGAGTGGGCAAAATTTAATCTGGGAAGAATATTCCTATTTTTTTTTTTTTGGAGAATTTAGTTTTTAAGTGTTTGTATCACATGACTTCACCCTGGGTTTTGTAATTTTGCTGTGTGTTTTCATTCATTTGTATGCAGTAAGTATGGGGTTTTTTTGGGTGGGGCAGGGCGGGGTATTACAGTATTTCTCCCCATATCCTGTGGTCTTTTTCTATTCTGTAACAATAATTGTTTTGTATTTCCTTGGGGCAATGAGCCATTCCACTGGTGGTAGATAATTTTTTTCTTTGCAGTGAATTATGTGTATGAAAAGGCAGAGTATGTGGATTGGGTTTTAACCTTCATTGCTGTTGGTTTTCACCTTTTTCCATCTTCTTTTCACACTGTCTTTTTTAACCTAGTTTCTAGTGATTTTGTGGTGTTGCCTTTGTTTTTGCTGCCAGCTAATGGAAGCTTAGCTGCGTCAGATGTTTGAATGCCTGTTCCTTTAATCCAAATAAATTCATCTTTATGAATTCAAAATCATCTTTGTTCATATTGTCCTTGTTAGTTTAAAACAGAAATCCCTTACCAATGTAGCAGTGCATTCAAGTAAGAATTCAGAATACTTAAAGCCTGATTATTTTGAGGTTATAGTGTGCTCATATAGCAATGCCTGGAGCCTCTTGGCTATAATACCTGTTACTGGGAGGGAAAATTGTACTAGGTGCAGAGGATGCTCACCTTTGATGGCAGCTAAACTTGCCAGTCTATTTGATCTTCAGCCCAACTTTTTTTTTAAGTAGATCCTTTGGTGAGAAGGAGCTAATTGCTGACCAAGGGTTCTCTTTTAGCTTACTTCAAGTTTCTGCCTAGCATGGGACTGTTGCAGGTTCTTTCTGCTGTCTGGATCCAAATAATCTCCCATGTAATTAAAGTAGAATGTGTAGGAGAGGAAATTCTGTGCAGAGGGGGATGGATACTGATCGTCCATGTGTGAGTGATGACCGTGTCTCCTAGAGGGGGGACTCTCTTAGCTTTTATTTTACCTTAGAACTGGGTAAATACTGCTGCTTGTAATCAGGTTTCCTCTACTGCCCAGGAAATGCTGAGAAGCATGAGAAACATGTTTCTCTCTTTTCTGGATTTGGTGTACTGTTTGTGCCTCATGTCTTTGAGAAGGACATTTACTTCTCGTGATGACAGTGTAGGTGGCTGTGGGTGGCTTCAAACAATACCTAAAGCCATGAAGATCAGAAGGGGCATTTCACTTGGGCTAGATTTGAGTAGAAAAGTCAGGCTAATTCTAATGTTTCACAGGTGGAAAGGCACGAAATATTTGACAAGGTGAAAGCTCAATGTGGTTTCAGTTACACAGACACTAATGTGAAATAAGCAATTACACAGAAGTCAATGTTCTCCTGTAAATTTGTAACACAGTAGAACATTATGCATAATTGTGTTACATATCGTTTTAAGGATGAAACTCATATTCCAGGCTCCATTAGCTTCCAGAGTCTTTGAAATATATCTGTTGAACACATCCTAAAAAGTTAGAGACAAGATTATCATTGATTTTTATTTACAGCAAGAGATTTAGTGGAGAATTGATGCTGCAGTTTAAGTTCTATTTCTTTAAATACCCGTTGTCTTAAATTGTGATATCTCTATCCTCAAGATCCTTGCTTTCCACCAGTTGTGACTCTGGGTACAGTTTTTGCCTCAGTTAACAGTGACTCAGCCATTGCCACTCCTGGGTCCCAACTCTGCCCTGTTGCCAGAGGTTACAGCCTGTGCAGCAGAGATGCTGGAGACAAATCTCTGGTTCTGTCTTGCCCCTACAATTCACAGTCTGCCATTTTAATGTGAATGGCAGTTTAAATATCCCAGGCCATGAACTGCAGTGACTGAGGAAAGGGCCCGTGGGACAGTGATCTGAATGTGAGAGTAGCTTAAAATCAATTTAGTCACCTGGAATCCCATTATCCCTTTTCTCCAGGCAACTTTGGACCAAACACTGAGCTTGTTCTGTCCTTATCTGCACTAAATGTCCACTGTTTGTACACACATCATGATTATTATCTAGAGTTAGAAAGTTGCCTTGGAGATGTATCTGTCTCAGAGGTGCTGTGAAAGAGATGACCCTTGGAAAAGACTAAAGATCAGCTGATCATCTGATATCAGATTACATATAAGGTTATTATTCTTCTGTATCATGAAAAGCTGCTCAGGTGTGTGGTCTCAGCTGTCTTAGGCCTCAAGTTGGAAAGTTTTTTTGTACTGTTTGGAGGTGGGGGTGGTGGCTCTGTGTCCCAGTGTGCATTGTCCTTAATGTAATGATGTTTCTATTAGACATGTAAACTCTAAACTAGGAAGAGTCTTATTTCTAAATAGTGTTAAATGCAGATAGTGCTGCTCTGAATCAATAGGATTAATCAATTATTTCTGTCTGATACGTTCTCTAATTTCTGTTCTTCTGAATTGTTTTGTTTTGCTAACACATTGTGCCAATTTAGGTTTGTGGTTCTGGGTTAGAAATGGGGCTCCCTCTCTTCCCATCAGCTCTTCAGCTTTTGAAAACTGAAAGTCTTTGATATTGCTCTCTTTTTAAGCCTGTTTCTTAATGAGAATAATACAATATAAATTGCTGGCAAAAATAACCTTCTGAAATGTGGTTCAGAAGCAGAAATTAAATTCTGTATGTCAAAGTACTGATAGGAACATCAGTAGATTCAGAGCAAAAAAATTACTAATCCTATTTCAATGCAGAATTATGGTTTAATGAGAGACAAATATACAAAATAATACAAAAGAATTTAATATAAAAGAAATAAAGTCTAGTATTCCTTTATAGAGGTATATACCTGCTTTTCAAACAAAGTTATGACCAGCCTATGGAAGCTGTAGTATAGCTAGAATAGTACAAGACAAATTGCCTGATCCTCATGTGTTGATGTATTTAGTGCTCTGAAGCCTTGCCCTACCTCCATTCCAGTCCAGCATGGCAGGTGATAATGGGAGCAACATGGTAACATAATGTTTTCTAGTGCTTTATGATATTCAGAATTTCTGTGTTGTTGTAATACTGATTTTGTTGATACATGCTGCGAGTAGTGACCTGATATTTTTCTTTCTGTGTCTCAATCACACTGTAAATTGAGGAAGCACAGTAATTTTCAGGAATGGATATGATTCAATAGCAGCAAAAGCATGTTCTCCATTTGCTCTGTGATGAAAAGCTATAGAAGAATCCCTCTGTAACAGGCTACTGACCCTTATAAAATGCTTTTCTACAAGTATACTCATTATCAGCCACTGTCAAAGAAACAAATTCTTTCTTTCCTCTTGAGGTGAAGTGCTCTGAATGACAAGCACAAGAGAAATAATACAGTAATTTGCTGATTTAAGGTGTGGGAAGTTGATTCACAGTTTACAGAAACAGCAGTGATTGTCAGTCTACCAGTAAAGGGTTTTTTGACTTCAGATAAAGGGATGGTTTTCGACATATTTTGCACTAGACTTTATTAGATGGAGGTACAAAAATGAACACCTAATTTGTGTTGTTGAAAGTATGGTGTTAGCATATACAGTTGTAATATTTGAAAAGCCTCTTTATTCTACAGACAAATTTACAGATCCTGCTGGGGCCACTATCCTGTGATGGTAACAATGCTGACAATATGACACCAAGCTACTGAATGCTTCCCCTTTACTTGCATTGCCTTCTGCAAAAGTATTACATGTATTCTGCACAGGCCACTTTGACTCATACAATTAATCTCTTTTGACTCCTTTATTAGTATTTTTGCCCTCTCAGAAGGTTGAGCAACCCTATTGACAGCATTTGGAATTCTCCTGGAAGCTCATTCTCGAAGTCTTGTTCTTGTAGGGGTTCTGTTTGTAGAACTACCCTAGGACTGGGAGATCTTGGCTTGCATCCTTTAACCTCCTGTTCTTCACAGGGTACACAGAAATGAGAGAATGGATCTGGAGGGAAAGGGAGACTGAGAAGAAAAAACTATTCTTTCCTGTGTGGCAGCTCTCTGACTTAGCTGCTGGGCTCACAGGAAGATGTAAGGAGCGCTTGGTTTCTGCAGTCACAAAGCACAGCTTTGCAAATGTCAGGCACTCGCTCCTGGCTCCCGCTGAGCACCACCCACGGCAGGCAGGCAGCCCCTGGAATTTGCTTCCCTTTGAGTCCCCAGCTGAAGCAGACACTGTGAGCATCCCTCCCAGGCACAGCACTGAATGCACACAAGTGGAGGTGTGTGTTTCTTGAAGAGGTGAAGACTTGATAGAAAACGTTTGCTCTGTTTCAGATACTCCAGAGATAGCAGTTCACTCACATCCTAAAACTGCCCTTAAGGAAAGGTATAAGTCAATGTTATTTCAGGCAGAATAAAAGGTAGAGTGTGTTAATAGAATAACAATGATAGAAGCACTGAAAGGCTGCCTTGTGGCCTGAGATGGCTTTGTGGCAGCAAGGCAGGACTAGCATTTGATCAAATCATTAACTTCTTGTTTTCAAAGGCGGTCTCTGTGCCCATGTACTCTCGTGTGGGTACCTCACCTGCCCAGTCCCACAGCTGGTGGCCACACCAGCCATTTGAGCTGTGCAGGTCCTGTGTCCCCAACAGGAGCTGCCAGGCCCTTGCAGTGACACTCTGAGTGCCTGAATGTCCACAGGGGCTGTGCTGTGGGGTGGCCTGACTGCAGACAAGCTCTGTTACCACAGCCTGGAATAGAGTTAAATACACAGCTTAGTGGATGGTAACAAGGTAGAAGACTGAAAGATTCTCAAATTTGCCATAAATTGTATCTCAAAGTTCTGCCTCTTGAATTTTACATTCAAGAGCTGTAAAGTAAGAATAAATAGAAGGAGAAATTTCAGTATGGGTAGCTCTACTAATTGAGCTAATAACACCTTCAAGGGAAAATGACAGATAAAAAGCACAACAGGATTGGATTTCTGCTGGCTTCTAGAAGAAAATTCAAAGAGCAGGTTTTTTTCTGGGAAGTATATTCATTCCTTTCTTTGTGTTTTCCCATTCTTAGTTCTGTACCTAAAATAGTAACACCGGGAGATGCAGGAAAAATTAGATTGTGATAGGAATCCTGAACTGCTTTTTAGATAAGTACTAATAAGTAATCATGTTTCAAGCAGATTAGTAAGTAGTTTCAAACATTTTCAGCATGAGATTTGTGTGTGTGTTCCTAAAAGTTTGCTGGTCTCATGAAGGAAGATCTTGACAGTTTCTCAGATAAATAAAGTAAAAATATAAATCCTGTAAACAGAAGTGGTTTAGCCATTGGAGCTATCACAACTGCCTTGATGATGACGGGTTGGGACTCCCCCAGGGCAGCAGTGGGATGTGCCTGTTGGCATTTCCCTGTGAGGGAGAGCCCTGATTGTTTCCTTGATGGGACACTTTACCTGACGACCTGCATGCACAGCGCTGCCTCTCAGCTGTCTCTCTGCCTGCATGCTGTTATTCCAGATTATTACTGCTCTCTCCTAAATGCTCGGTGTACTGACCTGGTGCTGACATTACAGGAAAAGCAAGGGGCTGGTGGGTTTCTTAGCACTGCGTTGGTCCTTTACAGCATGAGAGGAGGAACCTTGTTCCTCTGTTTTGAATTTTCCAAGGACAAGCATTTGTGATGTCAGGACTGCTTTGTGGATCTCTGGGGTCTGGCAAGAGAGACCTCGGATGGATGGATGGATGGATGGATGGATGGATGGATGATGGATGGATGGATGGATGGATGGATGGAAGGAAGGATGGATGAAGAGATGGATGGATGGATGGATGGATGGATGGATGATGGATGGATGGAAGGATGAAGGGATGGATGGATGGATGAAGGGATGGATGGATGATGGATGGATGGATGATGGATGGATGGATGGATGGATAGATGGCAGGAGCACTCGCCTCCAGAGCAGTGGGGTAGGACAAACTCCAGGAGCAGCCACACACAGGGCATGAGCTGGGGGCACAGATGGCAGTGGAGGAAAGGAATTGCTGCAGGCAGACAAAGGGAATGTTTGCTGGGGAGTCAGGGCAGGTGTGTGGAAAGCAGAGGGAGAAAGAAGGTAACTGTGCAAGAACACAGTGATGGGAAGGGAGGTAGGATTTGTTTTGAAATCAGAAGATTTGTGTTTTGTATCCAGAGAGTTGTGTTTAGGATCCTGTGTTCTTTTTAAACAGCTTTGGAGACTGAAGCCTTTGTGTGCTCCTGGCATGGTCTCCCTGAAGGCTGCTCCCTCCAGCTGGCTCCAAGGCTGCCTGCTGGGTTGCTGTGTCCTCTCCCTGGCTTCCCAGCTCTCACCTGCATCTCCAGTGGAGTTTGTTTCTAATCTAGCACCTGAAAAAACCATTACTAGGGTTTGCCATGCCCTCACACTCAGTCCTTACATTACAAGATGAGGATCTGCAGATGCACCCAGGCTGCTGCAATATTCCAAGTGGACAGCAGGTCCTGGTCTTTTCTTCAGGAAACCCAAGCAATCTCCTGCCTGGGTTGATCCCTGTCAATGTTCAGTGTTGCTAGAAGAACAAGCACTTATTTGAATCTCCTAATAAATAATTTAGCCTTGAAATGTTTTTATTTATGTTCATTTTCTTTGACTTAGCTGACCAGATAATGTTCATATCTAAATATTTCCTTCTTGCAGCTAAGTGGGGAGTTGCTAGAAATTGAGAGAGGATAAATATTCATGTAAATCTTAACTAAAAAATTTCAATAGTTATTGCAACCAAGAATAGGCTTTTCTCATATCTTATGTTACTTCTTAGGTATTTGTTATGTTACTGTGGCCAGATCACAAATCCGTGTTATGACACAAACCATACACATGAATGGCCTGTTGGGTTAGGGCTGGTGCAGTTGGATAGCAGTTACAGATGGAATCTGATACATGAAAAGAAATGCAGTTCTGGATGGTGACCAATCAATGGATCCATGGCCTGTTTCCTGATGGGTGCTCCCCTGCCTCTGGCTGCTCGTGTCCCTGCCAGAGCTGCCTGTGAGGATGCTGTGACAGCCAGAACTGACCTCAAGCCCTGCTCTTGCAGGGAGTGCAGAGTCCTGCAGAGCAGGTGGTATTGCTGCAGAGGAAAATGAAGGCAGTTGAGATACAGACCCCGTTTGGAGTTTTGGAAGAGGCAGTGTCAGTGCTGGGGAGTAACTCTCCTGAGAAATCAGGTGTTTCAAGGCAGCTTTGGGACCTCTTTCTGTCCTAGGCTCTCCAAGTTCTTACTGTGACTTATTGAGGTCTGTTATTTGTGCACTTCACAGGGTTGCTGTGAAATTTATTAGGCTGAATTGTGGATGCAGAGAGAATTTGCTTTAAAAGAGAAAGAAATACAGTTTGCAGGACTGCCTACAGATTTAAGATATGTAAATTATGTTTCTTGGAACTTTTAAAAATGATTTTTTCCCCACATTTCCTCTCCATACTTGGAGTTTTGAGAATTTTGCTTTCTGATTATTTCTTTTGGGGAGGATTATGTGAGAATAACAAGAGAGAAACTCATGTCTGGCAACTCCCAATTTCCTCTTCAGTGTGCACAAGAGGCTCTTCCTTTAAGCAGCAGCATCCTCCATACATGTGTAAATTAATTTGTTTTTTTCAGTAAAAACAGAAAGAGTTTGCATTGTTTTGGAGAGGGATTTATTAAAATCTACAAAAGCAAATAGAAATTTGCTGTTTGAAGTATATTTCCATGAGCAGGATCCATGCTCCTTGGGGGATTTTAGGCAGGTAAGAGTTCAGAGAACCAGAGAGTAGCAGGATCATGTTTGGGGCTTACACGAAGACATCTTGGCTCCCACCTTTGAAACTGGGAATGTAGGCAGCCACTGCCAGAGTCTGGGAAGCCCTGGGTCCCTAAAGTGCCTGGCAGGGAGCCAGACACCTGTGAAGGTGGGAGGTGGAGGAAGTGCTCTATGGGAAATAAGGGCAGGCTTGGTTTCTTACATAACAGCTCAGCAACACAAGTTCGTGTGTTTTGATTGCAAAAGAAGCCTTTGACTAATTTGATCTGTGTGATGGGACAAGAAATAAGCCGGGGCTGGGGTAGTTTTAGATTTTACCAAGGAAGACTGTGTTACAGAACTGGAAAGACTGGAAAAGGAAAATGGGTGGAAAAGCAATATTTCTAGATTGCTTAGCTAAAGAATAGTCTTAGTGCAGTTGGACAGCAGTTACAGATGGAATTTGATACATGAAAAGAAATGCAGTTCTGGATGATGACCAAGCAATGTTCTTCAGAGTCTCATAAAAGCAAGATAAAAATAGGATTGTTAGAAGAGGATCTGATCTCAAAAATATTGGAAAGTATTTTTCTAACAGAACACCTAAAGGAAATTGAAAAGAGAAGCTACCCAGGGACTAGCTCTGTTGAAGTCTTTCTGCAAACAGATAGTAGAGTTATCACTTCTTTACTAGAAGAATTTTGTGAATTCCTTGGGGATAGTTTTCATTTGTATCTGAAGGAGAAAGTCAACTTCAAGACATTGAAATATAATGCAAGAAGGCTAACTGAAAGATGGAGACAGATAAACCAGAAATCCAAGAGATCCTCACACTATATTTTGATGAATTCTAAATATATTTTAATATTTTAATATGCCCCTAGGTACTTTCAGCCATCCCCAGATCTGCTTACCAAGGCTGTGACATTTTCCAAATGACCTCTCTACTTTCAGTAATCTTAAATCCTGTTCAAAAGCTTGTTATTGTTTTGTCTGAATATTAAGTTTTAGGCAAGGTAATGGATTACCTTTTGAAGGGCTGCATGATCACTCTCATTTTATCTGTGCTAGTTAAACCTTGATTTTTACCTTGACTGGATTAGTTTCAAACTGACAAAACAGCTCTTGCTTGAGCTGGAGGAGGATCTCAGTCTTGCAAGCAATGCAAAGTCACAGCCAGCTAGAAGATGCCTCAGCTCCAGTGTCAGTGCTGCAGGTGCTTTATATTCCTTTATTTCACACCTCCTCCCAGCTCATCCCCAAAGCTTACACCTGCACAAGGTAACACAGTAATGAGGCATTTCTGCTTCTGAACATTTATAAAAGTGTCAGCTTTTTTTATAGGCAGTAACTATAACTTGCTTTTATAAATGTGGGCACGGGAGCACCAGGGGACACAAGGGCTGCCTGGTGGCCACGTGTCCTCAGAGTGAGAGCAAGGACAGGGCCCAGCACTCCTGCTCCAGGTCTGGTGCAAACTGCTGCAGCCTGTCACTGAGGGACAATTAGGGCTGGGTTCGTTTGGAAAACCCAGCCAAGAAGCAAATTTAAAACAAAATTATGCTATTTCCTGGCAACTAGCAAAGCTAAATTAAGCCGGCCAATTCCTGATAAAATCACAGCAGGGAAAGCAGAACAAGCAAAGCAGAACTCTGTTTTGCAGTTAGATCCTGTGCTATTTTTAAGTCATCCTGACAGCTTGTTAAATGCCAGTCTGGAGAGCAGCTCCAAGTAGTGGCTGTCACTTCAGCCATTTCCCAGGGAGCTGTGCCCTGGGAGGATGCAGGATGCTGGCAGCAGTGCCCTTGCCATGGGGAGCCAGCCCTGCAGCAGCCCGGGCAGCCAGGCTGTGCCTGAGCCTCTGCTGGGAGCTCTCCCTGTGCCCTCAGCACTGGACACGCTCACGTTGTGCTACATCTTTTTGAACGACACGTTTTGATGTTTCCAGACCTGTGTGCTCTCTCTAGAACACACTTGGCAGTAAATACAAGTTACCCAGGCACCCTGAGAGGGTTTGGCTGGTGCTCTGAGGGACTGTCAGGCATCCTTGTGCCCAGTCACTGCCACTGCACCAGTCTGAGCAGTAAGAGAATGAATTTTCTGAATATCCAAATCTGTTTGCAATTCTGGGAAAACAAAACAAAAAACCCCCAAACCCCAAACGTCACAAACAAAAAACCAACCAAACAAAACAAGAAAAAACCCCAAACCAAACCAAAGAAAACAAAAAAGGTTGAAACAGTTTTCCTAACTTCTTGGGTGGGACATGATAGTCACACCTCCTGGGCTGCTATCACACTGAGGTGTTTGTGTCAGGAGGGGGAGTCTCTGCCAGTGGCAGATAGCACAGAATGTCTCCTCTCCATCCATGGGTGCATTGCTTTGTCTGTAAAACATCTTGTGGCAGACTTTGAATAGTCTGGGAATGTCAATGGCAGAGCTGGATTGAGAATTCAAGAGACCATTTACAAAGGATCATAGGAAAGGAGTGTCTCCATTTTCCTCTCTGAGGCTTTGTGGTACTTGCAGCCTCTCATTTTCTATTAGTGACATGTTCTGCAGAGTGAAGCAAAGCTCTCTTGTACTTAATTCAGAGTAGCATCACTGATGCCTTGTAAATCTGGTAAGAATTGAGTACAGGAGCACAGAGTCCCAAGCATGATAATTCCCTAGATTTCTTTTTGGTATTGAAAATTTTGTAGTATCAGAAGTTACATTTGGATAACAGAATCCCATCACAATATATTTTAATATGGTCTAAGTGAAACCACATAGTAATTAATTTCTTTTTGAATGCAGGAGCCTTTTGTTAAATCTAAATATTTTCTTAGTCCTACTTTAGGCATTATTTATTCCCATGGGAGTTCCTTTACAAATCTCTGAGCATTTACAGTCTCAGAGTGGTGACAGCAGTGCCCAGGAAGGATGGCTGGAGCAGGGGACAGCAGAGGGAACCTGTGCCACCAGGCAGCAGGGGAGGGCACTGGCACCAGCTGGTGCCTGATCTGCAGCCATCAGTGTGCCAGGAGACAGAACTGAGATGGAGCTCATTGCTTTGTGCAGTTTTATTCACAAAAAAGGACTCTGCATGGCTTTTATGATATTGGTTGGTTTGTACTTAACATACAAATTAGTTCTTAAACCACGTTATGATGGTGACTTGCCTCATCAAAGCATGTTAAAAGGAGACTAATATGCTGAGTGGTTTGAATAATCTTATCCTTGTTTATTTCTGCTGTACTTAGTAATGTCAAGGAAACAAATTGATAGAAAGGCATTAGTGCTTTCTCTCTAAGTGGAAAGTGGATGATTAATTGTTTGTAGGTGACTTTTTTAGCATGAACTCTCGCTTTACACCTATATACATTTGGGGAAGCAAACTAATGGATTAGTTAAAGTCTTATTTGCAAATGTGTCTGAAAGGATTCTGGTGCTTGAGACATCTCAATAAAAAGTTCCCTGTTGGAAATAGACTGCTACACTGGCTGTTCAGTGGATGGTCTTGATGGTCCTTTTACGTTTATCCCTTTCTAATAATTTCATGTTCCTCAAATTTAACACTTTCTAGTGAAAAATGATATAAAATATAAATATTTTATATTAATAATATAAAAAATATATTTTAAAAAAATTAGTGATCAGCTTGAACATCAAATGTGAAGTCAAATCATCTCCAAAAGGCACCAACAAACTTCTGAGGGGATAAAAAACTCTGAGAGTCCAGTGCTACAAGTCCATACCTAATGTTGTGTGCTAAAACTCTGTCTGTGTGGTGTCAGCACAACCAATGCCTGCAGAGCAGCCAGGCAGCTCTGATTTGCTTTCTACTCCCACTTTGTTGAGTTGGAGGTTTTTATTATGCATTTAATGACAGCTGTGCTCCGGTGGCCTTGATTGCTGAAATTGATGTCTATTTACAGTGCCATTATTAGCCCCCAAGTACATGTTGTTATTGTGTTGTTTTGAACATCCTGAAGTTGTACAGCTGAAGGTTTCCACTTGCTGTGCACACTTGGGTGCACAGTATGCAGTACAGGATAGGATAATGAAATTCCATCTTCCTGATTTTATTGGCCTAATCATCTGTATTTCTTTACTGGTTTATTAAAACATTCCTTCCCTCCCAGCCTATCAAAAGGATACTGCCTACTGTACAGAGTTACCTTTACTTTAGTGTCAGTGAGTGTGAGGTGTTTTGGGGTTTTTAAAATGAAATCTTTGTATTTTGGGAACTTAATTTTCCTTATCAAATTCCATCATTTATGACTCACTAACTCCTGATGACAGTGTGTTGAAGTGCTTCCTTTCCCATTACATGGTACCTACATGGTTAACCAGAACTCAGACCTGAATCAGATTTTATCATCTTTGCTATAGCTTAACTTCAATCCTTACCCAGAGACTGTTTTTAATTTCCACTTAGAGCATCTTAGATCCTCTCCTACTGTCTGCTACATCCTAGACCCCTTGTATTGGTATAACCACAGAGAAGGGATTGGCATCAAAGAAAGAAAACAATTTCATACATTCCTACATTGAAAGGCAGTTTAAACACATGTCAGATCAAAGTTTCTTTCCCCAAAACAGGCTAGCCCAGGGTAGGAAGGTTCAGAGACCCACCAGCAGCCAGTACCAGCTCCCTCTATAGAGGAAACATCACCTTTTTGCAGTTACATGTTTGCAAGAGGCACTAACATGACATTATCCTACTCTTACTTGAAATCCTGAAATGCTGTGTTAGAGAGATCCTGCTGTTGTGTTAGAGATGTATCCAGTAATAATAGCTTGATCTTTTTACAGGCATCTGTGAATAGGTGTTGTATTCATGGTTTCATTATTTTCTTATTTCCTCCATTACTGCTCTGTTGTTTTCTCCAAACAGTTTCAGGGGCTTAGGAGTTGTGTTTTGAGAAAAAGACTTCACTCTGGGTTTTGCAGTGCTGGGCTGGTCCTTTTCTGGAGTCACTTATCAGTGTCACAGGAGTGCATTTCTTGGAGCCTCATGTCCTGGCTGGCCCCTAGAAGGAGCTTCTGAAGTGCAATGCACACAAATGCACACATTGCCAGGACAGTTTTCACATTTAGCCTTGCAAACACACACACAGAATTTGGGAGTAGATTCCCAAGTGGTTGCATCGAGATCTTTTTAAGTACTCAGCTATGAGTATAATAATAATTGTATATAGATGTAATTGCTGAAGTCTTGAAAATATGAATGTCCCAATAGATGATTCAGTTAATTCATGATACATGCAATAATAGTCCCTGCTGTGTTTCACATCCACCTCCCTGCAAAATGGATTTTTATATTTAACAAAAAGGTACATATTTATGCACAACTCTATTTGTGCTTGTGGAGTAAAAGCAGGAGAAACACTTAAATGGGACAAGTTAATATCTTATTCATAGTTACAGTGAACAGCAGGGGAAAAGTCGATACCAGCACTGGTATTGTCCAATGTGACAAATGGTATTGTGAGCTCATGCAACACACTTGCTGCAAAATGACTTTTTGAAGTAGGTGATAAAAGAAGAATCTGTTCACAGAATTCAATATTTGTACAGAAGTTCTTTGTTTCTTTTTTGAGGGCAAAACTTCAGTTTCACAGAATTGTTTCTGCTGATGTTTGTGAGGCTGTCAGGACCAAGACATGGCTCTGAAATGAGCCCTCTGAGCAGCAGAAGATATTTTGTGCATCTGGAGAACAGCTGGAGAGAAACACAGAGCCTGGGGCACCCCTCATCCTTGAGGGGAGATTTTGCAGACCTGTGGCCTGTGCAGGGTTTTATTTATCTTCCTAGTCAGTATTTAAAAGATCCTTTACAAGTAATGCATTTAATAACATAGGATTCAGTGGAAAATGCTGTTTTATTATAATTTTATGGTACATTTCTGTTTTGGAATGTAAATTCCAAGAAATTATGTTTTGAGATTGTTTTAAATTCTGAAAAGATGAGATTCTACTCCATAAATGCTTTAAAATACTGAAGACTTTAACCTATGAACTTGCAAAACTATTTTGCAAGGCATTTCTGATTTCTCAGCATCATCTGAGTTGAAAGAGGGAAGGACACCTGGGTAATTGTCAAGGTATGTGTTATACACAGCTGTGTGGGGTAACTGCAGCCATGCTGACCATAGTGATGGTGTTTTATAAATCACTTTTATAATGCCCCAGTGCTCCTGGAAGTTTTGTGCCTCATTGTGTTAACTACAGTGAAATACTTCTTGCAAAGCCCTTTATGAATTTCATGACTAATAGTATATAGAGGGGAAAAAAAAGTCATTAAAATCTTTCAAAAATATAAGAAGTGTCACCTGTGTGCACTGTGTTTTTCCCAACTTGGCCTCTTAGGTAAAGGAGTGGCAAAATGTGAGCTGGAAGTAAATCTCTGTGCTCAGGCCTGTCACACAGCAGGGACATCTCAAGTGTGAACAGCTGCTTCAAGCCCTGTTTTCACTGGGACTCTTGAAACTTTTCTCTAAACCTTGGAGTGACCCATCCACAGTGTCCCTGTCCAAATCCAAACTGGCTGGCAGGCCAGGGAGCCCAAATCTTCTGATCAGTACTGAATTAAAACTATTTTAGATAAAAACTTGATACTGTTTATTTATGTTAGTCATTAGCATTTATTAAAAAGAACTGTGAAGTGGCACCAGAAGACACAGGATCAGTTACTGTACCCTGTGGAAAAGATGGGTCTATAATAACCCCATCCCAGGATTTGACTTTTTCCTGCAAGCAGAAGAAATAATCTCAGAAGGGAAACTGTTGGCTTGAAAATTTACAACAGCCAAAGTTCAAAGAGGTAAAGGCAAGCTTGTTGTAGGACAGATTTTTTTTCCTTTTCTTTGGAAAACACAGAACTCATTTGCTTGATCGTACTGTACCAGAGCTGTGCACAGAGGCAACTGGATATTTGCTCGGCTGCTTTTCTTGTTTCTAGTGGAAATACAAATGAAAACTATAAACCATTAATCTTCAGTTTAGTTTTGCTAAGTGTTGAGCAGCATTTAAAAACAATTACTTTGCTTCACAGCAGAAATCGTTAGAGGAGAGGGATTTAGCAGCTGCTTCAGCTCAGGATTTGTACAAGAGCAGGTTTATTTCTTAGTTATATGGTAGGAGTTACAAAACAGGTAAAATGATTTACTTAGGCCTTCTGTTTAAAGCTCAGCTCCAGCGTGGCTCCTCAAAACAAGCAGAGTGTTCTGGGGATCAGCAGCCCCTCTGGTTGCTAGGAGATGCTTGAATCCCAGCAGTGCCAGCGTGCTGCTTGCACCCAAATACTTTAATGCTTCCTCCATTTCTGGAATGCTCCAGTGTGCAGCAGAGACCGTGAAATCATGCTAGGGCAAGAGAGAGAGAAGCAATGTCACTGAAATTGCCAGGGTTTTTAACGAATGAGCAAAGTCATTCCCTCTTCCAGCATTTAAAGATGTTTTTTTGCAAAGTTATCAAGTGAGGTACTGCATCTCTTCCATGGTGACCTTCCAGAGACTTTCCCGCTTTTGGGACATTGATTTGGTATCCAGTATAAGCATCCTTACCAAGACATTACAGCAAGGTGCTGCTTTGTGGGACCAGGCAGCTCCTGAGCAGGCAGGCTCATGGCATTCCCCTGCACATTACAGGCTTCCTGCAAGATAAAATGCAGTTTATGATGTTTTGGTTTTGACCAGTGGCTCAGAAGAGTCTAAGGTCTTGATGTGCCCAAGAGCTCACCAGTCTCTGGCCTCAGCTGCCTCCATTCACCCTCAGCACTCACAAGAAAGATGTAAAGCCAAATAAAGATATGTAATAAATAGAACCTGACTAATTTATTCACTCAATAAAGCATCAATAGCCTAAAGTTAACTGAGCAACAACAGGCTCACACTAAAATGCTAAATTAATACCTCCCTGCTGCACAGAATCCATTGCTTGAGTGCATTTTGCAGAAGTTGAAAATGTGACATTGTGTAGATGTGTTTTAAAGATTATTAGAAAGGGCATTCCTTGTGAGTAATTCAGTTTTCCGTTATTTTTAGCATTATATTTAGAATATTTTAAAACAAATTGTATTGGCAACTCCTGAAGAAAGCTGCCTAGCCACAGCTATCTATAAAGATATTAAAACCCAAGAGCTTTGATCCCTTTTTTCACCAGCTAACCAACAATTGGAAATTTTTTGCCATCTGGTATTTATTACCTCCTTGTCACTACTGTGTTGTTCCTGCTTTCAGCCCTAACTCGCAGCAGCTCTGTGACAGTGCTGCAGTTTGTCTTGCTCCAGCACCTGCAGGTCTGGAATGTCCTCGTGCTCCCCTCACCTGGCATGGGATGGAGAGCAAGGACAGGAAAGGGCACCTTCCAACCAACCCAAGCAGATGCCGGAGCCCCCTGACCCAGCACAGAGAGTTTTGGGCATGAAGAGGGTACAGGATTAATTTAATTCAGATAGTAGGACTTGGAATGAAGTTTAGATGATTTGCATCTGGGCTGTGTCCCCCTCTCTGCTAGGAACAGTGCCACTCTCTGCAGGCAGCCCTGTGGGGTCACAGAGCAGCTGGGGGCTGGCTGTGACCTCCTTGCACCCCCTGAAGGAAGAGTTACCCTGCTCTCTATGTGACAATGCCTGTTTGCCAGTCAGCCTCTTGGCAGCTTGTCCTTTATCTCTGTGGCATGGCTAGACCCTCTTATCAGCAATGCTCATCACCCTGGTGTGGCTTTCTGGGGGCAAAATTTACTGCTACAAATCCCAGAATGCCTATTAAAAGGGCAGGCAATGTTGTCTGCACCTCCTGATGGCCTGAAAAATGAGGGAATATAAAATAGTAGCTAAAAATAGGGAGGGTTAGAAATTATAAAACAGGAGAGTAAAGTGAATTTTGAAATGTGGATGTTCAATGGGCAATAAAAGAGAAGGGGATGACACTCCCATCCCTGAGCCTGCAGTAATTCTGAGCTAGCCATGATTCCTGTCCTGTGCCTGCAGATCTCAGCTGTGTGGCCTTTGCAAGCTGATAAATGGTTTTTTGTAGCCTTGTACTATTTTTATTGCTTGCAACATTTGTTTTAGCCACAACAGGGAAGCATCCCTCTAAAAGTAAAATGCTGACACGTGTGAAGGAAACCCACAATCCATAACATCATTTAGCAAAAAGAGATTTTTATGTTGTTTTCTAGCTTCCATCTCTGAAATGCATTTCAGTGATGGATGATGTTGTGAAGGATCCTGCCCAGTTCCTGATGCTCTGCAATCCACACGTGGTGCAGCTGGAGTGGGATTGCATTCACCTGCAGTCTCAGAGTGGCTCCCCTGGGCTGCTTCTTCCCAGCACTGCTGCTCAATCCTGACTCCTGTCTGCATGAGGGCAGAGGCAAGGAAAGAAGGAAAACTGATGTCTTCCTCTGTGTGGTGGATCCTCTTACAGGATAAGGGTGTTAAACACACTCCTGTAGTGTGAACTTGGGATTTCAATATAATAATTCTTGTCTAGACTATTTCTCTAAGCTTCGTGTAAATTGCTAATGCCATTTTACTTATAAATTATAAATTATAAATGTTTCTACAATATGCCATGTAATTTAATACTCCCTAGAAATTAAGCCATTAATCCAATCTCTATCAGAAAATGTTGTGCTTTTCCCTATAATAATGCATAAGGAAGGCTCTCCTAATAGCCAACAAAATACTACATTGTCCTTTTTCAAATCTCTCCTTAACTCTTGCCCCTAGTACACTGCCAATAAAATATTCAGCAACAGCTTGGCAGCTACTCTTCTCTAACCACTGCTTATTGCATTAGTCACAATTATCTCTCTTTATACCCTCCTGCTGTTATTCCAACTCTTGTGGCCTTTTCCAGTTGTGCAAATACATATGCATGCTCTTGAATTCATGAATAGGATGAATAATCACTTTGGAGTCTTTGGAACAACCTACCTCCTTCAAGATAAGGATGTGAACAAATGTTCAATCAGAGCTTTAAATTGCAAAGTCTTTGGAGCAGGAATTGGCTTCTGGTAGGTCTGTATAATGCATTTTGTACTAGAGGACCATAACTGGACTTCTGTCCTACTGTGAATAAAAAGCAAAGGTTTAGAGGTTTAAAGCTCTTTATAATATAGCCCAGTAAATATGAAGGTGGTACTTTTGAAACCAGTAATTAATCACAGCAAAATAATTGCCAGCTGAGGTGTAGTGGTAACCTCTGAAGAAGTAACCAGGAATTAAAGTCAGCTAGGGTGGTGGTGTTTAGTAAAACTTACAAAGTGATCCCTCTGCACTTGGAGAGACAAATCCCATTTCTGGAGAGCAGCCAGGGGTCTGAAGAGAAACCACCAGCCTGGTTCCTTCTTGCTTGCAGGGCAGGGCTCCCCTCCAGAGACCTCCTCACCTGCAGGGTCTCTGAGATCTCTGGACAAGTCAGGCTCACTAATCTGGGCGTCCTTGCCAGAGGGGCCAATGCCAGCTCCTTTTCCAGCCTGCTGGAAGCATGCTGGGATGGGAGAGGGGATGCTGCTGCTGCACAGCCCCCACTAAGAGGAAGGGTTCTCTGCATTCTTAGTCTTTCATGGATGGTTTTCCCATTTCATCTTCCCTGCAGACCAAGTAGTGGTGCTGGCCCCTGCTTGCACACAGCTCTGGCAATGTCCTGCTGGGGTGTGTAAGTGAACTCTTCACAGGAATTGCCTGTATGGATTGCCTTGGGAGATGAGCAGGGACAGGTGACAGACTCACAGGCAATTACTCATTTGCTCCTGATGTGTGATTTTGCTCCCCGCAGTTGCATTCCTGCAAGGAGCAATGGCAATGCCCCATCCTGAGCCTCACCACTGTCCTTGGAGTCTGTGACCCACAAAGGGACCTCCCAGATCAGTCACTGGCTGTCAGGATATAAGGACAGTACTTCTGTATGAAAGCCTGATATTGCCTAGTCTTTCTGGGGTTAAATCTAAGCTCACACCAGTGAGCCAGTGGAAGACTCTCATTGATTTTAGTGGACTCTGGATTCTTAGCGATATAGTTACAAGGCAGTAAGTGCCTGGAAAGACAGGCTTTAAAATACCAAGGTATTGGAAATATTGAGCTGCAAATGGAAGATGTGTCTTCAGATGAACTGCTGAGCAGGGGGAACCGTGCTCAGTAGTGGGAGTGAACACCTTGCTTCACACCAGATGTGTTTGAATCAGCCCTCACAACACTTTGGTGAACAATTTGGTGAGCCCTCACATTAGTGGAAATCTGGATACTTTCTTCCCAATGATGATTTACTGCATGAAAAAAATGAGGTGTAGGAAATCTTTGGATTGCAGCCCACAGGGTGGAAGTGAATGATCACAGCACTCAAGCCATCCTTCACTGTGCTGTCGTCATCTATTGGAAAGCTGGAAGTTGTAAGCAGCAGCTGTCCAGGGAGACAAATCAGTTGAAAAAAAATTATGTCTTACAGCTTTCCAGATAGTGACCCTGGGAAGATAATCAATTATAAAATCAATGTAATACATGGGACTTGGGATCTCATTCTGAGCATGCTGGGCTTTGAAAGATTCTGACTGTGTTGGAAATGTGAATGCTGCAGGAGTCATCCTCCTGTCTTTATAAAAGATTATTTTATAAGCTGAAACAATCCTAATTCACACATGCCAGCACGTTGTCCTCCTCTGAGCACACTGGCTGCAGGTTTTCAGTATTCCTCTTGTACACTTTTAACATGTTGTGAAATATGTGGAGATATTGTGATCCTTCATCAGATGGAGCAGGTTCAGGGACTGGACACAGGATCCCCGAGTGTTTAATGCAGAAATCTTGATTGCAGTAAAGTCAAGGCAAAACTCCCATTGACTTTGGAGTGGCTATTTGTGCTACCTTCTCTTTTGAAATTACCTTTTTTTTCCCCTACCTGGATTTTTAAATATGCTATTTGACTATTAAAGCAGTCTTTCTTACCCTTTAAATTGTGCCAGCACAATTGCCTCTTCCCAGATGTGCCTGTTAAATATTTCCTGATCAGAGTGTTATACCTGCTGTAGGGGAGAAAAAGAAAGACAAATTGAGTGGCCCGTAGCTAAAAACAAAGCTGGGAAGTGAACCAAGGCACTGAGTGCTGACCATGGGGCTGCCCTTCCTGAGTTGCTGTTTTGTTTGTCTTTCTGTGCTTTTTTATTTTCAAAAATACCAGACAGAGACAGGATTATAAATGTAATTAAAAGTCCTTAGGATTTGTCTCCTTGTCTTGAGCACTTTTCTAAAAGCAAGGTCTCTACAAGAAAGCAGCTAATGGAAATTTGATGTCTGTTGTCAAGTATCTGCCTAAAAACAGATACTTTAATGTTTAATGTTTGGGAATACAATGTAACAGCTCTACAAATATCAATATTCCTAAATATTCAGAAACAGAAAACAGAATATCTAATATCTATTAGGTTTCTCTGATCTTTTTCCTATTGAGTTCATAAATGGCATAAAAAGGTGCCGTTGTTAGAATGCAAATAAATTCTGTTTCTGGGAAGATGATTTACAGATTGCTATCAAAAGAATAGTGCATGATATCTGTTGAATTTTGCTGCCTGTTTTCCCCAAATACAGAGAGCAGCTAGAGATTGCTTTTCATTAGGGATAGTTTTTGACCCTGGGCAGATCAGCAAAATAGTAAGGTTTGTAATTTGGCTATTAGTATGTTATTAATTAAATAATATAGCTAGACGCAGGAAAGACTAAATGTAAAGTACAATATGCAATAAGTAAAATGAATTGTGACTCTCCTGCAGCTCTGTGCGAGTTCAGTTCAGATGCTGGCTGGGTCTGCACCTCAGTCAGTGTCTGCTGTGGAGGGGAGGGCTGTGTGTGAGCTCCCTGCTTCCAGCAGTGCTGGAATATTGTTAACATTCATGTCTCCCTCCCCTTCTGTACCACAGGGATAAATCCTTTCCATTGGTGTTGGCATTTTGCTCATCAAAGCCACAGACCCAGGCCTATGATCTTTTTCTCCAGATATGGGGGAGTTTCTTCAGTGTGAGACTTCTGCTGGAAGCTCTGCAATAGTCACTTCTGGGGAGTGCAGGGGTGTGGGGCATTCCTGATGTTCCCAGCTGAAATGGAGTGTTGGCACCCAGGGCAGCTGGGCACTGCTCCTGCCCTGTGTCTGCAGAGCTGAAGTCTGCCTCCAGCAGGAGGAGAGAAGAGAGGATGAGGAGGGCTGCAAGCCCACAGAGGCTCAGCAGGTCTGGGCAAAGGCAATCCTGCTGCTGGGTGCTGCATCTGTTAATTAGGGCTGGACCTGAGCCTGGCTTGGGGTGGATAGCCCGTGCAGGACAGCAGATCCCAGGATGGGATGAATGCATAAATGGGAGTGAGTTTCCTGGTGTTCTTCATTCACACAAACCAGCTCTGTGTAAACTAGGGAGCATGAATTTGTTGAACTTTATAGCTTTTTTGCCTGTTTTATTTGTTTATAAATCTTGATTTCTATCACAGACAGGGAGCACTTCACCAGCCATTCTAAGCCAATATATGGGCCCACTGTGAATGCTGTGACTTGCTCAATGCTTTAAAGACATGCTGAGCTTTGTAAAGAAAACATTAATAAAAAAAGAGCTTATAAGAGGCATAAAGTTCAAACATACTGTGCTTTCTTGTTTATAACAAGATATGTGTTCTCTTTTTTTTGACATGCATTTTATTAAAACTTTCATCAATTTATTAAAACTTCCATAATTCTATTCTCTCCATTCAATTACATGTTACTTAATCTCAAGCACCATTATAACCCATCTCCAAGGGATGATGTATTATGAAAACTCTTTCATGTTGGTGTGAGGTGTTTGGAAGCTGACAATGGCTGGAGAATTACAGCTCTCCTAGGACATGCTGCCAGAGCAAGGCTGATGGAGCTTTGTGATCATCAATGCACATTTCACTGATTTAGGGCAAAGTGAAACCTTTGTGTTCCATGCGAATTTCATGCCAGGTGCTGTTTGCTCCAGAAGGTAAGAGACAGACTCTGCTCTTGCTCTTCAGCAGTTTCCAGAAATTTAAGATGAATTTCATTTAACTTGAGATCCATATGTTCATTGCATCAATGATAAATACTTTTGAGTCATGACTGGTATTTTGAACGTATGAAATTCCTCAATGTTGGACACTCTTACTCCAGGCAAATGGAGCAGTTTTGATTCAAGGTGAACTACATCAGTCACCAAAATTAGGTGGTTATTGCTAGAGGAAGAAATTCCTTCTCCTTCCCCTAGAAGTCAGCCGTGTATGCCAGCCTGCATACACTGCTGTGTACAATTGGCTGTGTAAGCCAATACAATATTGGTTTTATAAGAACAGTTTCTCACTTTTACTCATTTGAGAATTGAATTAGTTTTTGCTGCTGCTTCACTGACTTCACAGAACATTTCCCCACAATCATTTAACATGCTATTAAATTCTAGAGTATGTTGTCAGTGCATCTGATAATTTGATTTTGAATGATGTTTGTGTCATTACTAAGTATTTTAGTCAGCAACAACAATGTTGGTAATATGTAGTGATGCTTTTAGCAGTGAGCTCAAAAAGAGATGCAGAAGCCCTGGTGTAAAGCTGGCAGTGAACAGAATAGATGACTCCTGAAGCCATTATCTTCCAATAGCTTCTGAGGCTCAATTCATTTAAACTTGCTGCTTTTGCATTTTCATCACTTCTTCAGTTTCTTCTATTTAGTCAAAACTGTGCAAAATTGGATTTCATAAAGCTATTTTTAAACAGTTTGGATCTTCTAATCTACAAGACATGAAGCACTCTGAGGATTGCACTTCTCTTTAAATATCTTTATGTTGCATGTTGTTATTCAGGGGCTATCCAAGCCAGAGGAGACCTAACAGATTATTAACTGTGGCCAGCTATTGATTCTCCCATTCTGGGCCTTGTTGCACAGGGCAGCTCATTCCACTGGAAATGAATCCTATTGAAGCTGTGCCAGTTGGAAAGTACCAAACATGAGAAATATTTGGTGTGATCAAGTACCACATTTGACAGAGAAGTTACCTTGGCTTAAGCAATTGATCATGTGGAAGATTTGTACAAAAGCGAAGAAAAAGGAAAAGCCTGATTGCTCAACAATGCAGATTTATCTTGCTTGTCATGTTAAGACAAAATGTGTTTATGTCTGGGGCCCTATGTTGCCAATCTGTCAAGAGCAGAAATGTTTTATGGGGTGTCCATCCCAATCCAGGGGCTCCCTGGTGGCCTCCTTTTCACCCTTCCCACCAGAGAGTTGTGGTCTGTGCACACCTGTGTGGTTGTGCTTTAACACAAAGCTGTGACGTGATCTAATTGAATACAAAAATACCCAGTACCAAAGACTGGGAGCCAATGAGGCTTAAATTCACCTTTTCAGCTTCTGGAAGTGCCCAGACCCTGATGTGGCTGCCCATGAAAGCTGGCATAAGCTCATACACAATCGCTGCCCAGTGCCAGAGTGGGACCTGCAGTCCCACTCTCTGTCTACCTGCAGCCAGCAGACAGAAATGCATGGGCTGTTCCAATTAGTGCCTCTTGCTCTGCAGACTTTGCCCTTTATGCCCTGAGAAAGCTGCAGGTCTCTGCTGGCTGGGGCTGCACGGGCTGTCTGAAGCTTTCTGGGTGCTGTGGCAATCTGGCTGTCTCTGATTCTGTCCCACAGGAGAACTCAGAGCAGCCAGGTGCTAAAGGCAAGCAGATAGACATCTCTATCTGCTGGGGCCATTTCAGTGAGGTGTCCCTGCACTGAGGTGACAGGGGACAGGGGCAAGGTGACCTGGCCACCGCTGGTCACTCTGGGCTGCTGGTGAGGACACAGCAAGGCTCTCCAGTCCTGGAGCCTGGGTGAGAGCACCTGGACATGCTCACCTGGACGTGCTTTGCCCCAGCTGGAGGGATGGGGACGTGGAGCAGCTGCTGCCTTTTCCACCATTTGGTCCCCAGGCCCAGGTTCATTCTCTGGCTCTCTTCATTAATGGAGATTGTATCGCTTTGCTTTGCTTTCTCCTGGGGTTTTGGGGTTGGTTTGATTGTTTTTCTGGGGATGGGAGAAGTGATATGCTGTGATTAGTAGGAAAGCTCTTAATTTGCTACTTATTGGGTTTTGTGTGTTTTTGGTTTCTCCCTAAAAGTCTTGTCCTAGAGAATTCTCCTGTGGCTTGTGAATGCTTTGCTGTGTGAACATTTAATCCAGCGTGGGCTTCAGCAGTAATTAGTAACATGGATATTTATGGAGACAGTCTAACCTGCTTTGTTCATGAATATTTCACCATGGTGGAAATTTCACACCCAATAAATCACTAATGAAAATGTCATTTCCCAGCTGCATTTACCTGATGTGCTGTTAATCTTGCCTGTACCCATTGGAAGCAGAATTACTGTCAGATTTGCAACACAGAGAGGAATTGATTTTTAATTAGTGACCCCAATAGTGTAGGTTAAAAATTATTTTTTAAATGGTGATTTAATGGCCCTTTTCATATAATGGCATCAGCTTCATTGCCTGTATGGATGTTTTCGAGGCTGCCATGCAAGCAGATACTTTGAAGGACAACACAACAACTGTTGGGATCGGAGGGATCAAGGAGAGCAGTGGTGTGGGGAAGGCGGCTCTGAAAGCAAGAAATGTCCCAGAAACCCCATGAAACCCAGTACCCTCTGTACTGACAAAACTCACGAGCCAAAAGTGTCAGTCTACTTGCATTTGGTCTCTTCCCAATGTGGTCCTGAACTGGGCCATTCAACTCTAGGATGACATTTCATGAAGGAAATTATTACAAGATAGATTATCGTGTTTGGAAAGATCATAAATTATTTTGCCTGATTGATGAGTTTTATCCATTTTCCTTAAGTAATTTATACCATGGCGAGCATTCCTGTGGACAGACATCTCTAATTTAAGGGAAAGCAGAATGGCACAGCACAAAAAGTGCGTGGCTTCCCTGAGATTGTCACTGCAGGTTAATTTACTAAATGAAGAACGTTAAAGAAATATTAGAATAGGATGGTCACTGTTAAAAATGACCAGGAAAAAGGGTATGAATCATGCCATAGGAGGGAGCTACAGCATTCTCCTTTCCTGAAAGTCAGGCTCTCTAGCTGCATTTTATTATCCTGCATATTGCTGACTGCAGATGCTCACAGTGAAAAAAAAAAAAAAAAAAAGAAAAAAGCACCGGTCGGTGCCAGGGAAGTTGTCATCTCATTAGATTCTGTCAAAATCTGGATTTGCAGAAATCAGGCCCTGCTTCTGAGCTCATAGGTGTGTGTGCCCCTGTACAGAGAGGTTTTCCTCTGTGCAGCTGTTGCAGGGAGACCTCTGCAGAGAGGCTGTGCCTGGGGAGCACCTCCAGCACCACCTCAGCACTCTCACCTGGACTCTGCACGAGCAAGGCTTGACTGCATCTGGGTTGCTGAAGCTCTTGGTAAGGCCATATGTTTCTCATGTGTCTACTGCTGTGACTTTTCCTTCAGGAAGGATAACCCAGGCTCTCTGTGGGCTGAATTTTGAGGTCACTTTGTCTGGATTGTTGAACACACAAGTTGAGCAATATGTCTGATGTAAGGCCTTTATGATATAATCCAATATATCTGATGTGAAGCCTTTTTTTATAACTGTTGCTAAAATATGAATCTAAAAGCTTGAACCACTCAGAGTCCACCAAAACCAAACACAGTTTTTCTATTCACATTGCTGGGTTTTGGAGCACAGCTTAATTCCTGAATTTAGAGCACTCCTTGTCTTTCATGACTAACAACTGCATCATGTTGGAGATCATGGAGCTGTGACATGACTAAACAATCCTGTCCCAGACTGCAGGCTCCTTTCTGTTTTATAGAGGCTCATGACTGTGGTGTTATTCACTGCCTTGAGATGACTCCTCTCTCTGAGGTGCTTTGTCTGAATCAGCTCTCCAAAAGCAACTGTCTCTCACTGGAGCTGTCCTTGCCTTCAGCAGAAGCACAGGGCACTCTGAGAAGGGAAGGCAAGTGTCTCTGTGAGAAACAGATTAACCATAGGAGTCACTATTGATTCCTTGAACTGGGTGTAGGGTGGAGGTGTGTGCAAGCTCTCTCAGAGGGAAAGCACCAAGTAAGAAAAGCAGCCTGCTCTGTACATCAAATCACGCCACAGGGAGTTGTAGGGTAATACAAAAATGATACAGTGCCTCTTTGAGGGCTTGTTCATTTGTATTCTGTCTTAATGTGCATTTGCACTGTGTTTTGGTGTTTGCAAAAGCAGTGTTGATTTGGGACTACGTGCTTTCCCAGTCTCCATGCTCCCAGGCTGGTGGGACAAAGCCCCCAGTTCCTTCCTGCTCCCCACAGCTCTGAAGGGCAGCCCTGCTGTACCTCTTTTAAGCCTCTTTTTTTTTTTAACTGGAGTTAACTATTCTGTGTTGGTGTAGCTTGCCAGCAGATTTGTTCCCCTGTGCTGATGAGAGAGCTCCAAGCAGCCTGTCCTGAGCTCAGCTGAGCCAACCCTGCAGGGCAAGTGGAGTTTGCAGCAATGGATCCCCAAGCTCATATTGTCAAACACTTTGACAAAATGGCAGATGAAATTCATTGTTGATAAATGTGCAGTGATGCACATGGGAGGAAAAACACACTCAGTGATGGTCTCTGAACTAGCTATTAACTCCAAGATCTCTTTTCTGGGTGGTTTTATGGGACTATCCATTATATTGTCAATTCAGCAGCAAAGCAAAACTAAACAAACCAAAACCCCAGCTAGAATGGGAGTAATTACTAGGAAAAGACTGGAGAATAAACCAGAAAGCATTGCTATGCAGCTGTATAAATCTGTTGTGTGCCCACATTTTAAACACTTTATCCAGTTTTGATATCCTACAGATTTCATTTCAAAAAGGGATGACACAGCTGGGAGCAAGCCACCTTCAGGTAAGATGGTCTCAGGTAAGATTAAGATCAACTAAAAGGAGTGCTTCTTCACAGAGCTGTTCTGAGCTGTGAAACTGTGCCATTTGTTGTTGTGGAGATGGAAGGAGCAGGATGGTGAATTCTCAGAGCAGTGAGGTACATTCATGGAGAGGTCTGTGTATTGTACCTGTGGCTCTGCAGGGATCTGAGCTGTGGTCCAGCACACGAGGTACAGCAGGGAGCTCTCACTCCCTGGAGGTGACAGGTATGTCAGGCACCCTGCCCTTGGCACCTAGGCACAGGAACCTGGACCTTTGAAGGACCCCACACAATCTGTCTTTTGTCTCTGTCAAGCCAAAATCCTTGAGCATTGTGGACACAGATTATCAGCAGGAATTACTAGAAAGAAGCCTCAGTAATGTCATTCAGACGGATTTAAGGAGACTGCATAGCCTGACATGTGTCAGATACCCACAGAGCTCAGTACAGAAGTTTATTCTCCAAATATGACTGCTTTTTAAAAGTTATGAACACAGGAGACTTGGAGCTTAGTGTAATTTTGAAATTTCAGAAAGATATGAGTGGTTCCAAGACAAGTATTTGAGGAGACTGTTCCTTTGGAAGCAAGCTGGCTTGCTGCTTCATCTTTCCATGTTCTGAGCTCTCAGCAGTTACTGGTGGAGCATTAATTTTTTACTATGAAATGTAGTGTCTCATCTTTCATTAATAATTTTTCTCAGGAGAAGAGGTGATGGCATTTAACTGTCAGGACAAACAAGGAAAGCCTTGTGGAAGCTGAAGATTCTGCATGTTCACCACCAAAGACACTGCAAGGGCAATGGAGTGCTCAGGTCCCTGTAGAGGTGCAGTCAAATTCAAAAGATCTTTTCCTGAAGTCCTGAACCTTTTCAGAGAACAAAACCAAACCAACAACCTGAGCAGTCTGCTTGTGAGGGTTCCTCTGGGGTACCCAGCTGTCCTTGCCTTGCACTGAAATTTCCAGAAGGCAAAAAACAAACACATCACCTAGTTTGAACTGAAATTGTTGCCTAACTCTCTTCTTCAAAACTTTCTACTCTAAAGCCACAGAAAAGAGCTTTTATGAACCTGAAGACTTCTGTCCTCCAAGTTCTGCTCACTTCATTGTGAGCTGTGTCTGAGCAGCCTGTTGGATGAGATGAGAGCTCCCCCTGGCCTGATGGATCCAAGTGATGCTGTCTCCCTGTTATTGTATCTTTCTTCACACCTCATTTTAGATAGATCTCTGAAAGTTCAATGGAACAGCCAGTCTCAGCCAGACCTGAGAGAAAGGCAAAATCTTCAGAAAAACAATCTGAGATTTAAAACTGGGTCTCCATATTTTGATGCCTTTTGGGACTCATTCAGGGTTATGCTGTGCCATGTAAACTGTTAATTCACAGTTCTTCTAACATGATCTTTTGGCTTTGTGTATCACATGGGTGAATAGAGCCTTTCATATCAAATGTAGTTAACGTGATTCCTAGATACCTCAGTGTGTAAGGGAAAAATGTATATAACTTGCCTGATAAAGTAATGAAAACCTAACAAAGAGTGAAAAATGATGGGAGGTTCTAAGAGAGAAAGAGCTGAGTATGTGAGGAACTTTTTTACTATAAAAGAATGTCTCCTTAGCTCATATAGGCTTCTCATTTTTGCAGTTTAGTATTTAATGAAGGGGGGAGGGAAACCCCCCACACTTTTTGGGGACTTTTTGATAATCTGTGATTGATCCATACATAAATGGCATATTCCAAAAAAAATGTGTATAAGTTGCCTGATAAAGTAATGAAAACCTAACAAATAGTGAAAAATTATGGGAGGTTCTAAGAGAGAAAGAGCTGAGTATGTGAGGAACTTTTTTACTATAAAAGAATGTCTCCTTAGCTCATATAGGCTTCTCATTTTTGCAGTTTAGTACTTAATGAAGGGGGGAGGGAAACCCCCCACACATAATGCTTTGGGTACTTTTTGATAATCTGTGATTGATCCATACATAAATGGCATATTCCAAAAGCACTGTGTGTATTTGAAGCCAAGATTTTATTCTGATCATGGGATTAGCCAAAAAAAAAGGAATTAAGGTTGAAATTTATGCTTCAGACTCTGCATAGTTCATTAAAATGAATCAAAGGAAAAGCCAAGGGAGCCACAGGAGCCACCAAGGGCTGCTCTGTCAGGTCACTGCTGCAGCACTCACTTGGCTTTGTGCAGTGAAAAGACCTCCAGAATTGGAAACTCTGAGTGATAATGGAGCTGGGCCACAATTTCTCTTCCTATGCTCTTTTCTGATTTATTGATGACTTTGAGGAGGTGGCATAAGCTGAATCCTGAAGCATCAGGCTTTTTCACTTGTTTTCTTCTTGAACAGGAAAGTGGGAGGGAGAGCATAGGGGAGGAAAGCAGGATGCAGCTTCTCCCTTCCCACTGACCAGGGGGCTTGATGTGGGACTGAAGGTCAGAGAAATCCTTTAAGAGATTGAATGCAAGGCAGGCAGGTGGTTTTGCTTAACTGATTTATAGATGTCTAAGCAAGATTCTCATCCAGCTCAATCTCTCTGCATGCTGCAATACCCTTTCTGAGCATCAGCAGTTGTGCTTTGGCTGAATCCATATGTAAGGCAAAAAAACACAGCTGACATTGTGCTGGAGAGGTCAGGAGCACTTCCACAATCTGTCTGGGCGTTGCAAGGCTGAGAACAGTGAGGTCTGCAGGACCACCTGTGGACAAATGGGTATTTTAATCATACAGGTAACAAATCTGTCACTGGCATATACAAATGGATGGGCACACTTTGAAATTTATCCTTTCTAGGCTGCTATGTTCCAGCAGTACACAGCCAGAAGGTGAATTTTTGTTCTCCTTGGTCTGGTCTCACTGCTTTAGAGCAGTCTCCAGCAGTCAGAGTTTGCAGTTGGTCTCTGGCCCACCCACTGGCTCCAGGAGGCATCAGAGCAATGAAACCCCTGAACTCTGCTGTGCCTTTTGCAGCACTTTCCAGTCACTGGCTCTTCTGCCAGTCCCAGGCAGAGGTGGCACCTCTGTCTTCTGCAGGCAAGCAGAAAGGGTCTGTGCTAGATTTTGTAATGCAGGAGTGGAGGTAACCACATCAGTTTCACTGAGATAAGGCAGAAAAACTGCCCTGAAAAAAATCTGTTTGTTGTAAATCTCTTCTTAATAGGTCTCTTAGGCATTATTTTTAGTATAATTTATAGTGGTTACTCATCAGACATAGAATGATGACTTGCTATAGCTAAAACATGTATTAGAAAAAAAATATCTAAATAAGTCAGATGTCCTAAAAGAGAAAGCATTCATTGCTAAAAAATGTACTTCACCAATGCATAATTCAAGAAAAGTCATCTGTGCACCAACTTCTTCCCCTGCTTAGACTGAAATGAAGACTTCCAAATGTGTCTCCTGGGGCCTGCCCTGTCCATGCTCAGCCTGGCTGTCCCCAGTGCCACCACTGTGCTTTATTTCTTGCTGCCAGCTGGGAGCACTGTGTGAAAACCCTGCTGGGAATGGCTCACTTGGCTCAGATTTTCCAGGCTGCATGGGGTGTTTAAAACAGGAGTAGAGGAATAGAAGGGGGGAGGGATTGAAAACTGATTTGAAGTATTTGAGTTGTAATTATAACTTTGGGGGTTTTTAACCTCATTTTCACTGCTTGGCTGCTTCACTCTTCCATTGTCTCAGGACTCCATGGCTACATTGCTGAAGGGTCTGTAGCTGTGTGGTTTTATGGCCCTTTGAAGATGTAATTCAGACTGACTTGTAAATATCCTCACCCTCTCTGTATCTTCTGGCCTCTGAGTGGGATTTCTCTGCTGATTGTACCTTTTCCCCATTCTTTATGCATTCTCTGTTTACTTATTATATGTTTTTTTAGAGAGATTGTTCATCTGGACTTAGAACCCTCCATTTTTTCTCTCCATGACTTTGACAAAAGCTCTTGGGAAATTCACCATCCTGAATTCAAGAATTTCCAGGCTGTCAGGTACCTATGGACCCTGAACACATTGACCCAGATGGTTTCTAGGTTCTTTAATATAGCAAAGTTTGTCCTTCAGGTTTGGTTGTGATTATCTTTCAATTTAATTTAAACAGAATCAACTTCTTTCTACTCAATACCAATTTATTGTTCAAAGTCACACCTGTCATGCCTTCATTGCTTACAAGACCAAGTCTAGAATAGCAAAAGCTGGTTCAGTGTCTTAGCATCTTGGACTTCATTCCTGTCACATTAATAAAGAAACACACTCTTCTCAGGGGGAAAAAGAAGAAAATAAGGGACCAGATTTATAAAGTGGTGGGAAGTTTATCAGGGAGCCCAGAGCTGAGCAAAGATAATTTAATTCTGATGCAAGAAATGCCAAAGAATTAATTGAAGTGGTACATGGCTGGCAATTGTTGCACTATAGTTATGAAAGCTGAGGAAGGGTGTTTAAGAAAAGACTGGATGTGGCACTCAGTGCTGTGACCTAGTTGATAAGGTGGTGTTAGGCTGGATTCAATGATCCCAAAGGTCTTTTCTAACCTGGTTAATTCTGTGATTCTGTGAAGACCAGCTTAGATCTGGCAGTGGAACTCATTGGCACAGCTGAGTCTGCCAAGAAAAAGTGGAATCAGTGACAGGCTGGAGCTGCTGAGCTGTGGAGCTCGTTTGTGCCCCAGTGTCAGCTGCAGGAGCCCTGCCACTGCTGGCCAGGTGCAAACCCTGCTGCTCAGAAGGGCTCAGCATGGGGCTCAGTGATCATTCATCACAGACACTGCACCAGTTAATAATATTAATGATTGCATCAACAATGCTACTGACTGCTTGTATCACAGGAGTATTCAGAGATCATTTTCTGGATGAAATGTATGTGAGTGGTGAGGAGAGCCTTGGCTGAGGCTGTGGGTGCTGTGCTGGCAGCAGCAGCTCCACTCCCAGGTGCCTGCCCACGTGTGAGAGCAGCTTCCCACCATGGCTGGCAGGAGCTTGTTGGAAAGATTGTGGCAGAGACATTTTTTAAGTAGATGGCAGTTGCTGTATCATCTTCATTATACCTTCCAAATAACTGGAAGATAAAACACATTCCCTCTCAGTACATTTCTTTCCTAAAAAAACCTACTTGAAATCTGAAACTCCTGAACAATGTGAATCATTCACTTCTTGCATCCAGAAATTCTCTCAAACAGTGAATTTTAAATGAACTGAAAAGAAGCTCTTTCTGGATTGGGCCAGGTTTTATGTGAAAGCACAGATCTGAGCTCACAGGTGGATCTCTGTGGGTCCCCAGGGGTACCTGCCAGGGGTGGTGTGGCCCCCAGAGCTGCACATACTGGGGTGAGTGAATAGTTTGGCCTTTGGCCCTTTATCAGATTTATCTGGAGTTTAACTCGTTGCTTACACTCAGCTCAGTGACCCAGCAGAGGCTAATGGCCCATCAGCTGTTGGCTGTCACTGGCAATCAGCCTTGGCTGCCTCAGTAGCCACATCCTGAACAGCCACATCTGCTCAGAGCAGTGTCCTAAGGCTGTCCAGTGCCCTCCACGGCTATTCCAGCCTCACTCTGTGCCTTTTGCATTGCTGCCCATGTGGGATTTACCCCATACTTCCACACAGGTGATTCACTGTGCTGCCTCTTGGTTTGAAAGGACTTACATTGCCCAGAGAAGCTGTGGCTGGCCCCTCCCTGGAAGTGTTCAAGGCCAGGTTGGAGAGGGCTTGGAGTAGCTTGGGATAGTGGAAGGTGTCCCTGCCAATGGCAGGGGGTGGAACAAAATGGGCTTTCAGGTCCCTTCCTACCCAAACCATTCTATGAATCCATGATTTTCTACCCTCCTATCTAAATTATTACCTGCCTGGAAGCTAAAGTTCTGTTATCTCAGCTTGTGCCCCCTTCTACACCCAGTCCCACCTTGGCTCCACACCAAATCCTTCATCCCTGCCCACAGGATGACTGCTGCAGCATTTGGTCACTTTTTGTGGAGGAAGGTGTTATCTTAAGTGTGATCTGGTTTTCTCAGGCATTGACCAATTTTATTCTATGCTTTTCCCCAAGTCTGATGTATGGAATTCTGCAGAAGTTTACCTGTGGGGTAACCATTTGATCCCTGCCTAAAACAGAGTGGAGAAACTGGTTGTAGTCATTCTTTTCCCTGGATCTTGGTAATCTCAGTTGAGGTTAATTTGTCAGCAATACAAGCAGGGGAAATGCAGTGTGCCTGATCTGCATGAATGGAGCAGGAGAAAATGCCTTGTGATTTAAATTAATATTGATCCCACTAATAGGAATCAGAGGACCAAAATAAATTACATAAATGGAATAATCAAGTTGAAAAATTTCTAAAGAGTAACCTTGTGTTAATGGAGCTGATTTTTCTGATGTCAGGTAAAGACAGAGAAGGACAACACACCATTTGTTTGGTTAGTGGGCACTGCTGTCTCCTGCTCTGACTGCCCATGGCTGCTGAGATAGGAAATTATTTCTGAGGACCCAAGATAGACTTGAAAAAAACCTATTTTTTTTCTGTTTTGCCTGACTCTCTGTAACACCCAAAAGCCTGAGGCTGCCAACACGTTTTCTGTGTCTGATTGATAGCCCTATTTCTCTTGGGGAGTCTCCCCAGCAGACAGGTGTGAGTAACCTTTGCTGGCAGGAGCTCAGGGGCTGCTGCAGGCAGTGCCTGGGAGCTCTGTGGTCCTGCAGAGGGGCAGAGCAGCAGTGCAGGTGTCAGGAAACAGGTAGGGGTGAACGGGAGCTGGGGGCAAGGGAGCCAGTTCAAAGCTTCTTGGCAACAGACAGGGTAGATAACATTTTAAATGCTGCTACTCCTGTACTCCCACATCAGCCCTTGCTGCACGTGACATTGCTAAACAGATGGAGCTTAACCTGTAACTCCAGCTGTGAGCACTGAGCTTCAATCCACTGGGGAGGAAGGAAGGGAATGATTGTGGCACACTCTGGGCCCCCTGGCCTGGTACAGGCTTCTCACAAGGACGTGGACATGCTTTGTTCTGCAGGTGGCACAGAACAGCAGTGCCTCTCGTGGGATTTGTGCAGGATGGTTTGTGAGCATCTTTGCCTTCTGTGGGCAGCCTCCTACAGAAACAGGGCGCTGTCACTGCTCCTTGTGGGCAGGGCAGAGGAGACTGCTGCTTGGGCCTCTGCTTGCCAGGTGCTGCCTGCTTTGGGAGGAGTAGTTCAGGAGATTTCTCTTGCTGAGGAATTGATATACAGAGCGGGACTCAGGCAAAGCTTGTCAGCTCTGGGAGAAAAGTCATGGTAGAAACCCTCAGTCCCACCCATGCTCATCCCCGAGTTCTAACACAGCCAGGCACCAGAAGCATTTGGCATATTTTATCTCAGGGTGTTCAAAATGGCAGTGGTGCCTAATGGGGTCCTTATTTCAAACTGCTCAAAACCTGGCTGGAGATGTTCTGTCCCTTCTCCAGCTCAGCAGATCAAGAATTTATTTTCACTCCTTACATAGCTCAGTCAGCTGGAGTTCAGATGTTCACTTGAGGGCATTCAGTGACACACACATCTTGTGCATATCACTGGGGTTTCCCCAGGAACAAATTGGGAATATGGCATCTCCCCTCCACCAGTGTGATCTGTGCCCTTCCTTACTGAAGTGTTCTATCAGCTTCTCCCACTTCTTTCACCCATGACAGAAATCGTGGTGAAAAACTTTAAACAAAGTTTGACATTCACTTAAGTTCCTTCTGGAGACTTTGAAATAGCTCAGGGAATTTGGATGTGTCATTTTCATGCTTTCTAGTTCTGTTCAATTTTTATTATGTAGACTTTATTTAAATGTTTCAGACTGCATCAAACATTGGTATTACTGGATGTGGAACTGTGCTGGATTGTTGTGTCAAATGTATTACACACTGCTTCTTGTTTTTGAAATTTAACATTTTTTTTCCATGACATTTTTTTGACATTATAACTTTAGTCATTCAAACTTGTGTTACATTAGTACTTTCTTGCATATTTAATACATTTCAGTTCTATCTCTGCAGCAGTTCCCAAAGTTTTCAGACAAAGCCTTCAAAAATATAATAAGTCATAATTAAAAAGTTTTAAGGAGATTATTCCAGCTATTTTCCCATGGTGATGATTTCCCTGTGTTTCGTAGAGAGCTTGTGTGCTGTGCTGCTCTAGGATGCTGCACACACAAATTCAAGGGACATAAAAGAAATACTGAGACAGTGAATCTATAAAACAATATGACTTCATAATAGCTGAAAAGCTGCATTATCCCAAATACTCAGAAAATAATCTTTCCTATCCATTAACTGTATTGTTACTGGAAGAACATTTGCTATCAAAAACAAATAAAAACAGTCAATATGGACATCTTAGAAGTATTAGCTGGATGTCAGGGAGTGAAAAGCAGTGGGCACATATGAGCAGAGGATTTTTGGTGAATTGGAGATTAGGCTTCTCTTAATTCTGTCCCACTCTTTTGCATTCATCATGTGCCTGCCTTGTGTTTACAGGAGCACAATCCAGGGAATGCTGCACAGGGATGCTGATTAGCACTCTGAGCAGCACCTTCTTCCTGCTTCATGTCACTCATTATGTGAGCTGCTCAGGGGAGAAGCAGAATGCAGGGGAGAATTTCCTGCCTGAATTTTGAGCTGCAGCAAAGATGAGGTGCCTGTGGTCTGAGGCATCATTTTCCAGCTAGCTGAGTTTTCTTGACTGAGTGTGGGACTGGCCTAAGCCTCCTTTAACACTCCCAGTGTTGGTTAAAGGAAACTTGGCCCACACTCCCTTCCTTGTAATTGTGTGTTTGCTGAACTCTGTGTGTTTCCTGGGATGCTGGGATGGCAGGGCCAAAGCAGGAAAGTGGGAGGTCAGCACAAAGCTATGGGAAAATTGTGCAAAAAGCGAATGTGGACATAGGACCAGGGCAAGGAGACATGAAGGAGACCAAGATGCTGTGGTGGGGAAGAGGGAATGCAGGGATGGAGCAGCTGGGAGAAACTGGAGGGTGGCCACTATTGGGAGACAGTGACTGGATATCTGGCTAGGATCTAAAGACCTTGCAGAGGTACAGACAGCCCTGAGGGATATTGAAGGGGAGGGGGAAAGTATAAAGGGCAAGAAGCAATAAGTCCTACGAAAATCTTTATAGAAATATTTGAACCTCTTATATAGGAATTTCTGTGAAAGTCTATAGTCTATAGAAAGACTATAACTATAATATATTCATCCTGGGGCCAATAATAATGTTTTATGGAAAAATAAGCTCACACTGATTTAATTTCTTCTTCATGCTTCTCAAGGTTAAGTATTCTTTGGTAAATTTTCTGAACTGGTTTTAGAGCTGGACTACAATTTCTCAATACAATTTTGTATTAAAGCTATTGCTAAAATTCAGAATCAATTAGTGAGAATAGTGTTAGCTCACTGAACTTTGGAAAAGCAAAAAGAGAACAGATAGAAACCTGCCTTGCTGTCCTTTTCACCAAGTTTGTGCGTTTTACATCATAAAGCTGAAAGGCCAAAGCAGCACTGGGGAAATACACTGGTGAAGGAGAAAGTTGTTCTTGCCTCCTTAATTAAAGATAATGAACAATTTAAACTCACAGTTGATTGTTAGATAACCAAAGCCAGACTCATGAACTTTCCAAATGTACTAAAGTTCCCTCAAGTCTGCATCAGGGAACTGGCAATGGCTTGGTGTGTAATCACTTAGCTGGATTATTTGGTCAATTTTTCTTTCCTCTTTCCTGTCTGACTCTGGCAAATAACCTCCAGCAGAAGGACCTATATTTTCTTTTTTCTGAGCATGGTCCTATGGCTCAGCAGCAATTTCAGTCCCCCAGCAGCTCAAGCAGTGTGTGCTGGGACTGAGGTGGCACTGGGCAGTGTCAGAGTGACCCTCCAGAGGTCTGTCCCCAGAGAGAGACCCCATCCCATGGCTGCAGTGGGAGAGTCCTGGCAGCAGTTTCTCCCTGCCTCCCACAGCAGGGGTGGAAAGCCTTTGCAGCCCTTAGCCCTGCTGCCAGCCAGGCTTTTGTAAGCCCATCTGCCCACAAGGAGAGCAGCACCAGGCTCCCGTCAGTGACTGTCACCAGACTGATGGCAACAGGGAAAACCCCCCATGGTCTTGTGAGTCCCAGGGGCTGTGTTAGGGGATACCAGAGACATTGGAGGTATTTCTGATGGGGCTGTAAAAAGGATTGGAAAATGCCCTAGACTCAAGGGACTCTTGTCCTGAGCCATTCTTTCGCTCACATGAGCTCTAATTTAAAAAAAAAATCTTTAATCAAGCTCCCTGACATGCAGTGGAACTGGATTCAGCAGTTTCAGATTTACTGACTTGCATTCACTGTGCCAGCTTTTGCTGGAGAACAAAGTTGTGTGTTTTTAAATAAAGTTCTCATGTAAATGTAGTTTAAAAGACTTTTAAATAAACAATGAATATCTTCTGTTTCATCCATGCATATAAATTTACATTAATCTGCAGCTAAATTAACAAATGCTACTTTTTGCCTTAAATACCGAGTTTGATGAAAACAGTATTTTGTGCCAAACTGGTTATAATGATTGTGTAATTGAGGAAATATATGAGACATTAAAACTCTGTGACATCTCCTTCCCATGCTAGAGACTGTAAGAGGGATTGATGGGACCAATAAATCCTTTCCCATAGGGAAGAGTCTAGAAAAACCAGGAAGCAGTACAAAATGTATCCCACCTGGTACTTTTATGGCCCTCTCTGAATGCTGTAATCATTTTAAAGAGGTGTTGATTAGTACCAGCAACAGGAGTTGGATTGGCAGCATCAGTAGCATCAATTTCAACAGCAGCACTGGAGGTCCTTTAGTTCCCATTTTCTGGCTTGGATGCAAATGATTCATCCAGTCAGCAGGTGCTGTTCAATCCATACTAAATATATGGAGCTAACAGATGAAGGAATGCAGAATTTGCACTTAGAGAAATAATTGAATGCCTCAAATGTCACTAAACTTCATTTATTTGAAAAGACATTTTACAGTGCAGACAGAAAGTAGGCAGAAAAGATACAAGCCAGCTCCCCAGGAGAATAAACATGGCCAAGCCAGTTTATCCTAAATGCAAGTGTGGCATGGAGATGGTTCTTTCCCTTTTATCACAAGTTTCTGTAGTCTCCACATCTGAACCTCTTCCTGCTAAACCCACTCAAGCAGCAGTGATTGGCTCCAGCCAGATCATCAGGATTCATCTGGATGAGCCTGAAGGAGGAGACGCAAACCATTGCAACTCAGAGAATTGGGAACACCTTTCCAGAGCTGCATAAATGCTCTCCATGAACCTGGAAACCAGCATGATGACATGATGCCATCAGCAACGAGCATCAATGGTTATGTTTTGCAAGCAGTTCTTGTCTTTCCATTCAAATCTTGTTGCTTGGGTTTATGTGTTTCAGTTTCTTCCTGCCTGTGGTGTCTGAGGCACACAGTCAGAATGAGGACTGGAAGTCCACAAGCAGCAGACAGTGGAGTGTTGTTTATCCAAGTTTCCACACAGACTTAAACAGGCCATTGGTGTTTCACGTTTCTGCTGGCAGATGTACTGCATTGAGACTTGTTTTTCCAGCATTTTGACATTCAGACTCCTATCAAAGTTTTGCAAAATGTCACTTCTGTCATGTATCAAAAGTAAACTGAGGCCATCAGGGGCCATCTCTGAACAGTGAGTGTGGAAGTCAGAGGGTTTGGCAGGATTTGCAACCACCCTCACTTGGGATAGGCTGGGCTAACCCAGTTCCATTTTCACCTCAGCAGGTGAAACGAGAGCTGCTGGTCTGCCAGTGTGCACAGGGTCCCAGCACAGTGAAATCCATTTATCCACAGAGTATAAAACATATATTTTTCTCCTCAAAGCCCTTTGACACTCCAGCAGTGTTGTACCATAAATACAACTTTTGCTGTACCTATTAGCCTGGCATTTTCTTTTTGCACTCTTTTCCATGGAACCACTTTCTACAGAATTTGATGACAAATTGGACTTAGATCAGCAAAGCCTTGAGCGAGCTGGCCATTGATCTTGTGGCAGAATATATTGCTCTGTTATTCTTGGTGGTTCAGTTCCCATCACCATTTCTTTGTTTCATTTCCTTATCAACAAAAGAAGGGTGGCAAATACCTACTGTGCTCATTATCTTTTCTACACCCCAATTTTTTCTGTTAATTTCCTGATATTTTAATTTATTTCTTTCTTTCTTATTTTGGTACATTTTCCTTTAAGGCATTGTAACTAATGGACTCTACTAATTTCCTTTGAGACAACATTCTTAATTGCTGTAATTCTCACTTATTTCTTTTAGGCATCCCTGCTGACATTGATTCCTTTCAATTTGCATTCCCAAATGCTCTGACTATAAATACCCAATACATGCAGGAGCTGGTCTCTTGTCCTCTGAATGCTATACAGTTTTTTTTTTTTCTTTTTTTTTGTAGCAAAACTAAATGGTGTCTTATGGTGTAGCCTTATTTTAAAAGCTGGGATGTGTGTGCCTTGATCATGGTTGTGCTCTGGGTTGATGGCAAAGTGCCAGGGTGATGCATTCCACTGTGCACACCTGCCATTTTGGAATTATTTTGAGAATTACAACCTTTAGGCAGTTTTCAATACCAAATTGTCCAAACAAATGAGTTTTCCAGGGACAGAAGTGACAAATTATGAATAAGACTTGCAAATCTAGAAAAAAAAAAAAAATGTGCTGGTGACACAAGATTTCTTTATATAGAGGAAGTGTGAATGAGATCATCTGAAGCTGAAGGGCTCCAGCCTGATGAAGGCAGCAGGAGCAGCAGGACCAGGCCATTGTACAGATCTACAGAATTTGATGACAAATTGGACTTAGATCAGCAAAGCCTTGAGCGAGCTGGCCATTGATCTTGTGGCAGAATATATTGCTCTGTTATTCTTGGTGGTTCAGTTCCCATCACCATTTCTTTGTTTCATTTCCTTATCAACAAAAGAAGGGTGGCAAATACCTACTGTGCTCATTATCTTTTCTACACCCCAATTTTTTCTGTTAATTTCCTGATATTTTAATTTATTTCTTTCTTTCTTATTTTGGTACATTTTCCTTTAAGGCATTGTAACTAATGGACTCTACTAATTTCCTTTGAGACAACATTCTTAATTGCTGTAATTCTCACTTATTTCTTTTAGGCATCCCTGCTGACATTGATTCCTTTCAATTTGCATTCCCAAATGCTCTGACTATAAATACCCAATACATGCAGGAGCTGGTCTCTTGTCCTCTGAATGCTATACAGTTTTTTTTTTTTCTTTTTTTTTGTAGCAAAACTAAATGGTGTCTTATGGTGTAGCCTTATTTTAAAAGCTGGGATGTGTGTGCCTTGATCATGGTTGTGCTCTGGGTTGATGGCAAAGTGCCAGGGTGATGCATTCCACTGTGCACACCTGCCATTTTGGAATTATTTTGAGAATTACAACCTTTAAGCAGTTTTCAATACCAAATTGTCCAAACAAATGAGTTTTCCAGGGACAGAAGTGACAAATTATGAATAAGACTTGCAAATCTAGAAAAAAAAAAAAATGTGCTGGTGACACAAGATTTCTTTATATAGAGGAAGTGTGAATGAGATCATCTGAAGCTGAAGGGCTCCAGCCTGATGAAGGCAGCAGGAGCAGCAGGACCAGGCCATTGTAACATTTTGCCTCTGCACTCACCCCAATGCCAGAGATGATCCTGCCCCAGGGCAAGGCTCTCCTACCACTGCCCCCACCTCATGTTGGCTTTGAACTAAACAGCTTTGAGTAGATATTTTGCTGCTTTGAACTCATTTCTCACAGGCCACCAGAAAAGACACGAGGGAAAGAGATTTTAGTCTGAGCTGTAAATAAAAAGGAGAAGAGCAAAGCAGCTTTGTGTCCTGATCCCAAATTCTGCCTCACTTGGACCTCCAGGTTTCTCATTTGACTTTTCACTCTGGTATATAGTTACTTCTTGCAGGCACAGAACTTCAAAATGAGATGAAAATTACTTGGTTACACTTAGAATGAGTGTGTCAAGATTGCTCCAAATGCAGTAAAAATATCCTCTACAGAGAAGTCCTATTTATAGATCAAAGAAATGCAACAAATAATCCACTATTTTGTTAGTATCCCTACAAATGTATTCCCATGGAAGGGAACATGAAATGTGGCTCTGCAATCAGCAGTTGAAGCAGTTGCAGTTTCTGTATTGATGAGAGTTGCAATGGGCAAAGATTGCTGGATTGCAGGAAAATGGGAAAGGAATTGCCTTCTCACCCATTAAGATGATTCATCAATGAATTATGACAAGAATTAAAACCTAACACACTAAAATAATATTGATACTGTTGATTTAAACTGCTTTTATGTATTACCTCTGTTTAAATCAGTGTCCGCTATATATAATTTACAAACAGATGCTGGGCAGCACACAGAACAGGCAGGAGGCAGAAAGGAGAGAGATCCTCCACTGGAAGGGTGGCCAGGCCCTGGAATGGGCTGCCCAGGGAGGCAATGGGGTCACCATCCCTGGAAGTGCTCAAGGAATGGCTCCATGTGGCATTCAGTGCTACAGTTTGGTTGATGTGGTGGTGTTTCATCAAAGGCTGGACTCAGGGAGCTTGGAGGTCTTTTCCAACCTCAGTGGTTCTATGGTTCTGTGATTTGTGCTAATGTGCAGTTGACATGCAGTGGAACTGGATTCAGCAGTTTCAGATTTACTGACTTGCATTCACTGTGCCAGCTTTTGCTGGAGAACAAAGTTGTGTGTTTTTAAATAAAGTTCTCATGTAAATGTAGTTTAAAAGACTTTTAAATAAACAATGAATATCTTCTGTTTCATCCATGCATATAAATTTACATTAATCTGCAGCTAAATTAACAAATGCTACTTTTTGCCTTAAATACCGAGTTTGATGAAAACAGTATTTTGTGCCAAACTGGTTATAATGATTGTGTAATTGAGGAAATATATGAGACATTAAAACTCTGTGACATCTCCTTCCCGTGCTAAAGACTGTAAGAGGGATTGATGGGACCAATAAATCCTTTCCCATAGGGAAGAGTCTAGAAAAACCAGGAAGCAGTACAAAATGTATCCCACCTGGTACTTTTATGGCCCTCTCTGAATGCTGTAATCATTTTAAAGAGGTGTTGATTAGTACCAGCAACAGGAGTTGGATTGGCAGCATCAGTAGCATCAATTTCAACAGCAGCACTGGAGGTCCTTTAGTTCCCATTTTCTGGCTTGGATGCAAATGATTCATCCAGTCAGCAGGTGCTGTTCAATCCATACTAAATATATGGAGCTAACAGATGAAGGAATGCAGAATTTGCACTTAGAGAAATAATTGAATGCCTCAAATGTCACTAAACTTCATTTATTTGAAAAGACATTTTACAGTGCAGACAGAAAGTAGGCAGAAAAGATACAAGCCAGCTCCTCAGGAGAATAAACATGGCCAAGCCAGTTTATCCTAAATGCAAGTGTGGCATGGAGATGGTTCTTTCCCTTTTATCACAAGTTTCTGTAGTCTCCACATCTGAACCTCTTCCTGCTAAACCCACTCAAGCAGCAGTGATTGGCTCCAGCCAGATCATCAGGATTCATCTGGATGAGCCTGAAGGAGGAGACGCAAACCATTGCAACTCAGAGAATTGGGAACACCTTTCCAGAGCTGCATAAATGCTCTCCATGAACCTGGAAACCAGCATGATGACATGATGCCATCAGCAACGAGCATCAATGGTTATGTTTTGCAAGCAGTTCTTGTCTTTCCATTCAAATCTTGTTGCTTGGGTTTACGTGTTTCAGTTTCTTCCTGCCTGTGGTGTCTGAGGCACACAGTCAGAATGAGGACTGGAAGTCCACAAGCAGCAGACAGTGGAGTGTTGTTTATCCAAGTTTCCACACAGACTTAAACAGGCCATTGGTGTTTCACGTTTCTGCTGGCAGATGTACTGCATTGAGACTTGTTTTTCCAGCATTTTGACATTCAGACTCCTATCAAAGTTTTGCAAAATGTCACTTCTGTCATGTATCAAAAGTAAACTGAGGCCATCAGGGGCCATCTCTGAACAGTGAGTGTGGAATTCAGAGGGTTTGGCAGGATTTGCAACAACCCTCACTTGGGATAGGCTGGGCTAACCCAGTTCCATTTTCACCTCAGCAGGTGAAACGAGAGCTGCTGGTCTGCCAGTGTGCACAGGGTCCCAGCACAGTGAAATCCATTTATCCACAGAGTATAAAACATATATTTTTCTCCTCAAAGCCCTTTGACACTCCAGCAGTGTTGTACCATAAATACAACTTTTGCTGTACCTATTAGCCTGGCATTTTCTTTTTGCACTCTTTTCCATGGAACCACTTTCTACAGAATTTGATGACAAATTGGACTTAGATCAGCAAAGCCTTGAGCGAGCTGGCCATTGATCTTGTGGCAGAATATATTGCTCTGTTATTCTTGGTGGTTCAGTTCCCATCACCATTTCTTTGTTTCATTTCCTTATCAACAAAAGAAGGGTGGCAAATACCTACTGTGCTCATTATCTTTTCTACACCCCAATTTTTTCTGTTAATTTCCTGATATTTTAATTTATTTCTTTCTTTCTTATTTTGGTACATTTTCCTTTAAGGCATTGTAACTAATGGACTCTACTAATTTCCTTTGAGACAACATTCTTAATTGCTGTAATTCTCACTTATTTCTTTTAGGCATCCCTGCTGACATTGATTCCTTTCAATTTGCATTCCCAAATGCTCTGACTATAAATACCCAATACATGCAGGAGCTGGTCTCTTGTCCTCTGAATGCTATACAGTTTTTTTTTTTTCTTTTTTTTTGTAGCAAAACTAAATGGTGTCTTATGGTGTAGCCTTATTTTAAAAGCTGGGATGTGTGTGCCTTGATCATGGTTGTGCTCTGGGTTGATGGCAAAGTGCCAGGGTGATGCATTCCACTGTGCACACCTGCCATTTTGGAATTATTTTGAGAATTACAACCTTTAAGCAGTTTTCAATACCAAATTGTCCAAACAAATGAGTTTTCCAGGGACAGAAGTGACAAATTATGAATAAGACTTGCAAATCTAGAAAAAAAAAAAAATGTGCTGGTGACACAAGATTTCTTTATATAGAGGAAGTGTGAATGAGATCATCTGAAGCTGAAGGGCTCCAGCCTGATGAAGGCAGCAGGAGCAGCAGGACCAGGCCATTGTAACATTTTGCCTCTGCACTCACCCCAATGCCAGAGATGATCCTGCCCCAGGGCAAGGCTCTCCTACCACTGCCCCCACCTCATGTTGGCTTTGAACTAAACAGCTTTGAGTAGATATTTTGCTGCTTTGAACTCATTTCTCACAGGCCACCAGAAAAGACACGAGGGAAAGAGATTTTAGTCTGAGCTGTAAATAAAAAGGAGAAGAGCAAAGCAGCTTTGTGTCCTGATCCCAAATTCTGCCTCACTTGGACCTCCAGGTTTCTCATTTGACTTTTCACTCTGGTATATAGTTACTTCTTGCAGGCACAGAACTTCAAAATGAGATGAAAATTACTTGGTTACACTTAGAATGAGTGTGTCAAGATTGCTCCAAATGCAGTAAAAATATCCTCTACAGAGAAGTCCTATTTATAGATCAAAGAAATGCAACAAATAATCCACTATTTTGTTAGTATCCCTACAAATGTATTCCCATGGAAGGGAACATGAAATGTGGCTCTGCAATCAGCAGTTGAAGCAGTTGCAGTTTCTGTATTGATGAGAGTTGCAATGGGCAAAGATTGCTGGATTGCAGGAAAATGGGAAAGGAATTGCCTTCTCACCCATTAAGATGATTCATCAATGAATTATGACAAGAATTAAAACCTAACACACTAAAATAATATTGATACTGTTGATTTAAACTGCTTTTATATATTACCTCTGTTTAAATCAGTGTCCGCTATATATAATTTACAAACAGATGCTGGGCAGCACACAGAACAGGCAGGAGGCAGAAAGGAGAGAGATCCTCCACTGGAAGGGTGGCCAGGCACTGGAATGGGCTGCCCAGGGAGGCAATGGGGTCACCATCCCTGGAAGTGCTCAAGGAATGGCTCCATGTGGCATTCAGTGCTACAGTTTGGTTGATGTGGTGGTGTTTCATCAAAGGCTGGACTCAGGGAGCTTGGAGGTCTTTTCCAACCTCAGTGGTTCTATGGTTCTGTGATTTGTGCTAATGTGCAGTTCCAGGGTGACCACTGGCAAATATTTGTTGCACCTTTTACTTTTTGCACCTGTGTTTATTTGGAATTCTTTACTTGTTTTTTCCTTACTCTAATGTCTTTTTATTTAATGGAAAGTATTTGTGAACTATCATCATATTCAACAGAGAATCTCATTTTCCCCTGCCTCATTTATTATTGTTGTAAATTTTCCTTTCACTGACAAAAATTAGTTCTGTTTTCCTTGTTCTTTATGAAGTATAGACTAAAGGGGTTTCATTGCAATGTCTTAAATGCCAATTAGAATGAAATGCAACATTGGCTGGCAGGAAAGCTCACCTGCCAGGCAGCCTTGGAGTCCAGATAAGGCTGTAATGTGCTCTGAGAACAGGTTGTGCTGCTTTTACACCTTCTGTTGTCATCTTTCCTCTTAACTGATGTGTTTTCACACTGCCCTGGGTGCCTGGTGCTGCTTTCCAAAGCAGGCTGTCCCTGTATAGAAATATTTGCCCCCAGGTCAGTTACCTTCAAGTCACTATTAGCACCCAGCTGGATATGCTGTGATGTGTTGAGAGTAAACCAGGCTTTCTCTGCAGATTTGTTTTGGTTTTAAGTAATAATAAATTGGCTCATTCTCTTTGCGTCTGGGTTTAAAACAGAGATAGATGACTTCAAATGAGAGTGAATTAAAATTCAAGATGTGTTGGGAGCTTGAACAAGCTGGGCTGGGTTCCAGGATGCTTTACAAAGAGACAAAGACAGGAGGGGAGACAGCAGAAGTGGTGAGAGCAGACAAGAAAAAGTGAAGTGGTGGCTGGCAAGGAGCAGGGAGGGAGTGATTCCCCCCATGCTGAATGGGATGTGATGTGAAGGAGGTGCTGCTGGGCCTGTGCTCTGTATAGAGCCAACTTTTGCTTTAAATTGGTTTTAAGTTAATCAAACTAGGAGGAAAATGCTTTAAAAACATTGCACCTTTTCCCTTGCACTCCTTCCTCCTACAACTGATGCTTCTTCTGTCTTTGCCATTTTCTAATTTTTCTTGTTTCTACTGGCTCTGTGCAAAATGAAGGAAAATACTCCTTTTTCCTTGATTCCCTCTCCTCCAAAGCAATCCTTTCTAGAACAAAAATCTGAAACCGGCAGTACATCCCTGGGAGTGTCCAAGGCCAGGTTTGATGGGGCTCTGAGCGACCTGGTCTCATAAAAGGAGTCCATGTCCAAGGCAAGGGGGTTGGAACAAGGCGATCTTTAAGGTCCCTTCCAATCCAACACATTTCTGTGATCTGTGATTCTGTGACATGGAAAACGCTGCTTCCTTCAGGACAAGTCAAATATCAGGGAGGATATTGATGGCCTGTGGGAGCGTGGCTGCAGCCTGAAGGGATCACAGCCAGGATGAGGAGCAGGCTGAAAAAGTATTCTTTTTTCCACTTAACTCTTTGTATAAACTGTATACTCTTATTTTTCCATTTTTTCTTTTGTTTTAAATTCCTTCTCTTGTAATTAGGTGGCATTCATTAGTATTTTCTTATGAAGAAAATGATGAATGGGTCTTCAGTTAACACTATTTTGCTTGCAAATGAACTTAAAATAAGTCCATTTAATAAATGATAACAAATGTAATAGAGCTGAAGGGAGGGCCAAGTAATTTATTGATTTTTTTTTCTAAATTAATACATAAAATAAATTTGAGCAATATAATTTTTAGCTGACTTCATAAAAATAAATAAGCATATTTTGCAAAGCACTATTAAAGCAGGGAGAGATGTAAACAAGAGAACATTGTGCTCTGACTGGGATTTCATTTTTGCAAAAGAAAGGTGTACTTTGTCAAGGAAAATTAATACTTAATGGTCCCATCCTCTGAAATGTCAAAGGAGATATGAAAGATTTTCTGTTATTATGCAGGATTTTCATCAAGGAAAGCATATGCAAAAGGTATCCAACCTGCTGTAGAATTGCTCCTCCAGCAGTTTTTTTTCTGTCTATAAATTCCTAGAATTAATTGTACTCTGCTGAGCTCCTCATACAATGTTAATGCAAACACGTGTGACTCAGTTTGTCCCCTGCACTGTGGGGGCCTTGTGAGTTCACATGCTGGGTTTAGATGTCCTGTGGAACAGAGCAGAAGCCAGTCTGACCCAGAGGTGGAGGGTAAAATCTTGGTTAAATTCCTGTCCTAAAGGAACACAAAGAATTAAGCCAAATGTTGGCAACTGCATCCTGGGCGGCATCTCTGGCAAGAGCAATCTAACTCTTCTTCCTCCTCTGAATTCAGCATCTGCCGCATAAATTCTCCTTCTTGGGACTGCCTGACATAGGAGCACACTTATTTAAGGTCAGAGCTAGCTTTTTGATAGCTTCCATAATTGTGACTGCCATTCTTAAGAATATATATTGTAAGAAATATAAATAGACTGGCCTTTGCTGCCTGCTGCTGTTTGTCAAAGTTCTCAGCTGTAAAAAATAAATATGATCGTGCTCCTGGACTGTGCTGACTGGAGCTGTGGGCTGAGCAGGGAGTGGCAGAGGGGTCTGCTCTGCCAGGGGCTACTGAAGCCATTTGCTTGGGAAGGAAGCTGTTGTCATCTCAGTCTCAGCAAGCACTGGCTTTCCTAAGAGCAAGAAATCTGTACCGAAATCAAATAATAGCTTGCACCAAAGTAACACCGCGGAGCTTTACTGTACTCTAGAAACCTGCTCCTCCCCCAGCTCTGCTTCTGCCTGGGCATTCTCTTCACATTCAGATGCACAAGTGGGAGAAGTGAAGTAGGGCTTTCTAGATTACACTTCACCAAGTGAAAATGAAAGCCAGAACTAGGAACTTGAGCAGGTTTTGAGAGCAGCTGAAGAGTCTAAGAGAGTGATGTAATGTGCAAAACACAGTGGAAGTTCACCATGGAAAAAATAATCTGAAGTGCTGGCAAGGAGATCTCTCTGTTCTTATGCTAAAGCACTATAGAGATCCCCAGAGGTGTTTGTGTGACTGACAAAATCCAGCTGTGTGTGGGGATATTCCTTCCTTGGCTTTTGTCAGCAGCAGCAAAGGTGATGGCTGAGGCTTGCTCAGGTTCCCTGGAGTGCACAGGGTACTTCACTGGCACAGCAGATCTCTCTGGATACACAATTTCTTCAGCACTTGGGTTTTTTTGTCCTTTGTGCCCAAGGTCTTCTCCTGGAATAACACCAGGATTTTGGTAAAGGATGCTGATGCTATGGAATAAGTGTTTTCATGGGCTGTGCAAAATCACTTCTCTTTTGAAAATTTAGTTGTGCTGGCACAGCAAAGCTCTGGATACCTGTGCATGTCCCTCTTGTCCCAGTCAAGTGTAAAGGGCAAACTCTGAGATGTGCTGCTGATGCTTACAGGCTGATAAAAAAGCCTAAGTGGCTCATGGATTCTTGATTCAGTTGTTCAAAGAAAATTGTTACAGCAAAGGTTGAGATGTACAGATATTTCAGTCATGTCTTAAATGCAGATGCAGCACCATAGTTAGATGTAGCCTGTGGCATTTAAGATTTATCCATGATATGCAGAGTGGCTCAATAACACATCCCCAACCCTTGTTCTCCTAAGGAGAATAGTGTAGATAAGTTTGTGGAAACATTTTTGGGGAAAGAAGCAAAAAATCTGCATGTCTGGTCCAAAATTCAAAGTGAACTCAAACTAAAACATCTGGGGTATTTTGGAAAGGTTAGTTAACTTCTGTAAAAATGTAAATAAATCCCTACACTCTTGATTTCCAGGTTTGAAGTTTTCTTACATGTAGCTCTTGACAGAAATCTACTCAACCTACAGTCTGGATCACTTTGGTCTTCCCACATTCCTTCATCCTTACTTGTGTGACTCCACGCTTAGATCTGTTGGAGCCCCTGTGACTTGGCCACTGATGGCACGTGCAGGTTTTTGTCCAGGTTCCTAGAGCAGCTGCCATGCGGAGAGCTCAGCTGTACAATTCACAGTGGCTGAAAGGTTAACATGGAAAACCACAAATGTAAGGAACACTTCACAAATTTATGCTGGTTGAATTTTATGGATTTTGCTTCATATTCAACTTCTTAGTATAGAAGATCGTATGAGGACAAAATTGTGGGATTTTTCTATCACAGCTCTTTAACATAGCACAGCCCTTTTTTTCCTTCAAAGCTTCTGACTGCAACTTAACATTAGCATTAAATAAGTTATACTGATAGTGTTCCTGTGCCTCCACTTAGATATTACACCGTCCTAGCCTTCACTTGTGACTTTTCCCCAGATGGACACGGGGTTTGGCTGGGCAGAGAGTACTGAGGTGATGCTGCAGGCAAACTCCTCAGCTCTGCTCCCACAGCCGAGGGTGGCTTCAACACTGGTTCTTCCCCCAGAAATACACTACAATTTGTCAGTGTTATAACAACACTTTCTCTTTTTAGGAGCACAGCCTTATCTAAGCTTGAGTGGGAGATTTGTGCCGCATTTGCTGTCCCTGCTGAGGCTCGGGCGCTCGGCGGCAGCAGCCAAGGGGTGACACCGTGCGACGGGGGATGCCACACGCACAGAGGCAGCCAGGAGGGGCTGTGTCACCAGGGGTGACTCGTGCCAAGTGAACCGAGTTGGAAGCTGCTGGCTGCTGTCCCAGCAGGGAAGGAGGAGCGGGAGGAGGCTGCCGGCAGCGCAGGCGTCCGTGGGCACGGCCGGCGGTGAGTCAGGAGCGGCTCCCGGCTGCTCTGGAGCTGCTGGGCTCCCTCAGCTCAGCTCCTGCCCAGCACCGCGGCCACTCTGCCCGGGTCACACCACACTGGGTTCCAGTCACCAGCTCCTTCATCTGGGCTCCCTCAGCTCAGCTCCTGCCCAGCACCGCGGCCACTCTGCCCGGGTCACACCACACTCTGGGTTCCAGTCACCAGCACCTTCAGCTGGGCTCCCTCAGCTCAGCCCCTGCCCAGCACCGCGGCCACTCTGCCCGGGTCACACCACACTCTGGGTTCCACTCACCAGCTCCTTCAGCTGTCCCTCATGGGGACAGATTTTGTCCTACCATTGATCTCCCACCACTCCCAGCCCATGGGAGTGGTGGTAGATCAATGGTAGGACAAAATTGTCCTCAATGGTCCATCAATGGTAGGTCAAAATTGTCCTCGATGGTAGGACAAAATTGTACCCCTCGGAGACGCAGCTGGAATCGTGTCCTTGGCTGTCAGTCTCTGAGCAGCAGTACAATGTCCTCTTGTACCACTAGGTGTAAACTCTGCGCATTACAAACCACTGGGAAAGTATTCTTTCCTGATCTGTTGAAATTTTGGAAGTATTTCAGCCCATGCTTCCATTGCACTGTTTTATTAATGCAACACACATTTTGTTAAAATAACGTTGAAAACACTTAAAGACAAAGAACAGAGAGAGGAAGGAAGGAAGGAAGGAAGGAAGGAAAATCTTGGTGAAGGCTGAAACAGATTTGCTGCATCTGCCCCTCATTACCCTGTCATGAAGGGGTGCTTTTTGACAACCTTTATCTGCTTGCATTACTGCCTTGGAAATACACCTTGTTCTAGCCTTTCCTGTGAATTTCTTTGCCTTTGTGGTTTCTCGGTATCAGGTGTCTGCCAAGGAAACACAACTCCCACTCCATTTAGGAAGTACACTTTTTAACTTTAGTGTAGGTAAAGCACTGCTTTTGTTAACAGCCAGTGGGAATATCCCAAACCTTTAGAATGTTTGTGAAACTTCACAAGTTTTCCCTAATAACTTAAATTTTTTTTTTTTTTTTTTTTTTTTTTTTTTTTGAGAACTAAAGCTTCTTTCTGTCCTCTTTGCTTTGATGTCTTTATAAATGCTGGAAGACTGTCTCCCTGTCTGCTGTGGGTCTACATTTATAGCATGCTTACAGCAAAATCCTATTTCTGTTTGTAGTTGTAAGAACTCCCAGGCTGATCCTTAAATAGATCAGGTTGCTCTTTAGTCCTTACTGCCTCAATTTGTCTGAAAAATATTGGTCTATTCTTTCGAGTTGATAAATGTATGCCACTTCTGTCTGCCACCAAGGGTTTCATTGGTGTAAGTAGTGCAGAATACTTCATATCTTCCACATGTGGATTAAAACAGGCTTAATGGAATTTAAGTGTGTATATTATTTGAATAAACAGGTTTCTGCTTTTTTTTCCCCTGGTTGTTAATTTTGCTCATTAATTTTGTTCATTTACTTTGAGTGTTTTGTTCTGTCTAACAGAGCTGCCACAGGGATCAGTGAGACCTGAGATCAATAATTGCTGGAAGCAGAAGGCTGGAGGCAAGCTGTAGCTACAACAGATTTTCCAGATCCGGCTGGGCACGCTGAAGGGCAGTGCTGGCCTCTTATGTGACAGATTTTCCTGACATGCATGGCACTGTCTTTGCAGCTCAGGGGAGGTTTCTCTGCTGGAAGGGTTAATGTCATGTCTCTGTACTCCTGTAGGGATGAACCATTTCTGTAATCATTCTGGTGCCATTATAAGGTATTTTCTCTTCCTTTGGTGCTGTGAATTGTTATTGATAGGTGTGTTTGGAAAATGTTATCTATACTAAAGAAATGATTGGCACTTTTCTGCTATTTAAAGCTTTCTTGGTTACTTTCCTTGTGCCCTTTATACTTTGCTCTTAAACTCACACTTAGGGCTGAGTGGTTGGGAAAAGGGTGGCAGAATGAACTGAGATCTTTGGAATTACTGGAGACTTTTGTGTCAGCAAATTATTCAAGATAAAGCTTAAGGAGTACATCTGTCAAATGATTTGAAGAAATTTGAGAGTGGAGGATGCTGGCGAGAAATCAGGTATGGTTGCAGATAAGACATTTTCCCAAAGACAAATAATCAGGTTTTGAGATCTGTTTTTATAAAGGGTTTTCTGTCTCAAAGAGAAGACGGATGCATCTGAGGCCCTGTATTGCTCTGGACTTTACAGATCTTGCCAGGGGAAGCATTGTTTTAGGAGATGTCACTGTAGAGCTTTAGCCCCTCCAAAGACATCCCCAAAATGTGAGCTCTCTTTCATAAGCAAACCTTGTGCCACCTGCAGTAGGAGCCGTTGAGAGTGTGTGTCCTCTTTGTTATGTCACAAAACCCACTGGTTTTTAATAGAAATGCTGGGTGGAATAAAATTAATTAGTTTCTTCCTTTTTAGCTTTTTAATCAGAAATCCTTGTTTGTGTTTGATTTCTGCAGGGTTTCTAGCTGAGGTCCAAAGTCACAGCCCGGGGATGGCTGCAGTTCTCCCAGTACAAGACCTCTCAGATTACCCAAGGTAGTTCACTCCCTGTGTACAACCTTCACCTCTCCCTCTTAAAGAAACAGCTGAAAATATCTTTGCTTTTATGTTTTCTTCCTCTGAGATATTTAAAGCTCAAGCCCTGTGCAGTGTTTTAATATAATTGTTATGTGTAGTTCTCCTCGTGTACTTGCTCACTTCAGCAAACAAAGAATTGCACATCATTGATGTTCAGACTCTGCAAAATTTATTCCCCAGGGTTGTTTATACAATATGCTTGTTTATTTTTTTCTCTCCCAATGCTCCTATCTGTCAGATGACAGCTGGGAAATTCAAGATGTGTCTATATGAAAACGAGAAACCATTTTGTGTTGTTTTAATAGCGAAGGCAGCAGTTCTAGGAAGGAGGCACCTCCTTAAGGCCTGAAAATAAACAAATACTTATTTCTTGTTCTGCCCTGAAGTGAGGTTCCTGTGCAGCAGCAGTGGGATCAGTACTGGGAGCCCAGGTGGAGTGAGGCCGGTCCCCAGAGGTTTCAGGTAACAAGCAAAATAGCTGTGACACTGAGTGTCTGCTGGAGGCTGGTCTGAGCCCTGCACCGAATCAAGGATCACATGGAAGATATTTCACACCCGTGCAGGTGATAGTTCCCTAAGTAAAGGTTAACACTGTGTCCATAGCTCAAGCTGGGTATGCAATGCTCAGGTCTGCATCCATGGTGCCCATTCCTGGGCTCTCTAAGGCTGCAGGTCCAGGGGCTGAGTTATTCTTTATGTCTGGAGCAGTCATGTTACCTGGTGTCACAGCATACAGTGCACACAAGCAAAACAACACACAGGCACAAAGTCTGCTCTAATTTGGGATGGATTGCTTCATATCCATGGATGAACAGAGAGGCAGTAAGGTCCATCCACAGAAACAGGCAGCACACCAGGAATGTAAGCACTCTTCCAGAATCACAAGCACATTGCAGCTACAAAAGGCAGGACAAGGGGAATGCAAAACTGCCACAATGTGGCTCCCTACCAATCTTTCTCCTTGGAACCAGCCACACAGCTAGGCAAATTTTACTCAATCACCCAGGGTGTGGGCCCCAAAACCCATAAAGCCCAGCATCCCAAGCACACTGCAGCTGCAAAAGGCATCCCAAGGGGAACACAGAACTGCAAAACACAGCTTTCTCCACATGATTCTCCACTGAACAAGAATTAGCCAAATGAACCTTTTACTCACTCAACTAGGGTTTGGGTTAAGCCTAGGGTTAGGGTTTTGAAAACTACAAAGCCCAGAGTTACAGGCACACTGCAGCTGCAAAAGGCATCCCAAGGGGTACAAAGAACTGCCACAACATGGCTCCCTCCCACCTTTCTTCTTGGCACTAACCTCAGCACTATGCAGCTTTTACTCCCTCACCATTGCTCCATAAGTTGAGGCTGTCCTCCAAGGGAGAACCTTGCTGGCATGGCCAGAGCTGGCCCCAAGCGCCGGGTGTCTCTTTGCCAGCCTGCTCTTGCCTCTTCCATTTTGCTCCTGGGCAAGATGCAGAGATGTGGCACTGAAATATCCTCATCTGCAGAGGAAAGATTACAATACTTGTCTTCCAAACAGGGATTTTTCTAGGATTAATCAGTTAATGTGTAAAGTGATGAATGTCCCTGTTAAATACCAGGGATATCAGTGTTATTGTATAAATAGCAAACAATAATAAAAATATTATATTGGATAGGCTTTTTAAATAGTTATTTCTTCAGGCTTCTAGTAACATCATTTTTAAATCATTCTGAAGCAAATTTGCATGCAAATGTTTCTGCCTCTGTTGCTGCATGCCTCCATTAGCAGAAGATTTTGGCAGTTTTTAGTTTAAAAGATAATGCAAGTTTAGAAGTTAGAACCTGTTACTCTCTGGCTGACAATGGAAAGCAGCTCTCAGAATCCAAGAGATTTCTGCTTCTAGTTAAAAAATGCCACGCTTGCTTAAAGGAAGTATAAAGGAAAGGGGAAATGCCATCTGAGATCTGGTAACATCAAAGGTGGGAATAGTTAAATACAGAGTTGTGTAAAAGCTTACCTACAAGCATCACGGGGAGGCAGAGTATCTGGTAATTTCTTTGCACATGATCTGCCTTTTGAATTTTGCAAGGTTATGTGTGTTTGATCTCACCCAAACACAAAAATCAATGAAGCCCAGCAGAGTTTTTGTGTGGGCTGTGAGATTTTGAACAAATCCTAACAGAGTTCAGAACAATGTAAGGCAGACAGATTTTGCTTGATATGAGCTAAAGGAAAATCAGATTTGTTGCCTGGAATCAGAGGCAATTAATGGATTTCTCTGCTATTTCAAATGCCTTTTCCTACTTATCTCCAATTTTCACTCTCTTCCTCAGAATTGTTTCTGACTTCCAGATTATATAAACAAACATCCTTAGTCCCCATAAGCAGCAGTCTGGTGTTACACCTATTTAATGACAGCTGCTGTCAGAAATGCTCCCAGCTCCACTCTTGGCAATGCATTTCTGCTGTCCCTCCTGCGCTGGATCTTGCAGAGGTGGTTGGCCAAATTTGGCAGGAAACTATCTCAGTAAAAATATCCCCACAAAATCCCATACCCTGCCTGTTCCCTTTGACCAGCCCAGTCATTGATTTCAGCACAGGCAAGGGGACAGGACTGTGGAGCAGGACAAACTGTGGGAGGGAATGCATACTGCTGGTTCTGACAGAAGCCTACAGCTGCACCAGGAAAATATAACGTGAATATAACTTTATATATAAAATATAAAGTGAAGTTCCTATGATGGAACTCCTTGAGTGGCAAAGGTGTGATGTGAGTGTGGGTTCAGGTGGATGAATTCACACCTTTGGCACAGAGAACACAGCCCCTGCCCTCTCACAAGGAAGACATCACAGAAGATGTTTTCATTTGTAGTGTCTTAAAAACCTGTTCTGATTAAAAAAAAAAATATGTTGAGTTTTTATTTTTGTTAATGTTGTTAACAGCTTGATTGACTGAAGAAGAGCAATTTTGTCTTGCCGTAAAATGAGATCCCATTTTCTGTTGGGACTCTCTGTGCACTGTGTGGCTTCTGCAAATAGCATCAGAGGAAGGAATGAGTTAACATTTTCCAGTTGATACCTCTCTGATATCTGAAAATTGAATAGAGTTTGATGTATTTTTAATTCTTGGCTCCACACAGAGATCAGGTTTGGGATGGTCAGCAGGTAAGAAGGGATAGTATTTCTGAGCTTATCATTAATCATTCTATTTGCCTTTTTTCCTGTCAGACTTAAAACTTTACTATTTTCTGCATGATTTTCATGTACTTTCCTGTACCAGGATGAAATAAAATAATTTCATGCATGATAAAGAAATCTCTGGTCAGTTCTGTTCTGCAAGACCACTGTTGGAAGCTTTAGATAAGTAAAAGGACAGCATAACTTTTCAATATCTATTTCAAAGACTTTTTTCCCGCTTAATCTTCAAAGACTTTTATTCTGTCATAGCTGACATTAGTCTGATCACTAATGTATCCGCAGTGCTCTCTGTACAGAATGTGGGCGTTCCAAGATGATGGGGGTGGTGTTTGCCATTACTGACTGGGTGGGAAGCCCTGGGCTCCTGCAAGGAAAACTGCCTCTGGCATTTGCAACACCCTCTTATGCACAGGTAAAGCAACAGGAGCTTGGCATTCAGAATAAGCCTGACAACAGTCAGAAAAAAAAAAAAAAATCCATACAAATAACCCCCTCCAAACCCTCAGGAGGCATTAGACTGAAAGCAACTGCTTTGGAGATTAATTTCTAAGAAATTTCTAAATGAAGAAAAATCTTCACACCTTTGTGTACTAATTGGATGCAAAGCCCACGATTTATGCATTTGTGACAGGCAGTGAGTGACTGCTGCAGGATGTGCCTGGGTGCCGTGTGCCCCCTGGGCTGGCTCTGGGCTCAGGAGATGGATTTGGTGTCTGTTGGCTGCTCTCCCCTCTGGCTGCAGTCACTGGGACTGTGTCACACTGTCCTGCTCTGTCTGGTGTTCCAGGGACTCCTGTTGCACCTGCCAGCAAAGAAGTCCAGTGCTCCCCTGGGCTGTGTCTAAAGCAGTTTCCCAGACCCATGCCACTGGGGGATTCCCAGTGCTCAAATCCTGCCCAGCCTCAGGCCTGTGTGTGGCTGGGCTGCCTGGGGCCAGGAGGGCACTCACTGCTGCAGGGCACCCCGGGCACCACGGCAGCGCTGGGGCAGGCAGAGTGACCCCACTGCTCTCTCTCGGAGGCAGAGGTTGATCCTGCTCTGCCATAAGTGAGCTCAGGCTCAATCTGCCTTTGACAGTGAGCAGAGCCTACTCAGCCTTCCTTGCAGCTATTCATCAAAACTCACATAGTAACGCTTTCCCTGCAAAGTAGGGGCACAGCCTGGAATCTCCTTTTCCCTATTTACTTAAAGCAGTAAATCTTCATTTTCTCACAGCTCTAGGAGCAATTTCTAATCTCCATATATCCCTGCTTATAAAGATGTTACTTATGCAGACATCTCTTCTGCAAAATATTTTCTGCCTCAAAACACTCAGTACCCTTCAAGCATTCCACTCCCCTTTTAACACACATGTTTCCAGCCCAGCACCTGCCCAGCATTCTGCTCTGGCTTCGGCCTTCCACTGACAGCAGGTAATTTGCAACTCATCCCCCTCCATGTGAGAGCAAAGCTGATCATCACACTGCCTCTCCTCTGAGATAAAAGCTGTCCTTCCTCACAAGGCAGCAGGGGAAGCATGTCAGGAGAGCAGAGAATCACACAGCCACACTTGTCACATTAGAAGGGAGTCTGATCCTCTCCTTGGGGACCTGTCATCCCCTGTTACAGACCACTCCAGCAGCTCCAGGGCTCTCTCATTAGCATTCACTGTACTTAATGTGGAATTGTAAAACACCGAACTGGAGAAACACAGCCTGCCTTAAGTCCCACGGCCAACTGCAAGCTATCATAGCAAGCCATGCTCTTCCCGTCGTGCTGGGGCAGCGTTAGGCCAAATCTGAATGCTTGTGGCAACCCTGTCTGGGTTTTATTCAGAAATAATTTGGTAATACTCACAGCACTGAAGCAATGAGTATCCATGTACCCACTGATGTTTGGTGTGGGTATTTTCGGCATGCTCTGGAGAGGCTGCTCCAGGACACAGTGGGACAGAGGAGAGAGCTCAGGGTGCTGGGTGCTCCTGGGTCAGAGTGCCCTCAGCCCACAGCTCTGCTGGGCATCTGCCTACCCACTTTGACTCCACACTTGCCTTGCACTTCTCTAAGTTCAGTGGCTTCAACAAGGTTTCTTAAGTTACAGACTTAAGAAAGATGAAGATTTGAGCGCAGCCATGACCACAGAAGAAACACCACGGGAACAAGCTGGCTGCTTGCAGGGGGCAGCAGAGCAAGGCAGTGTGCAGGCCCCGGTGCTGGCGGGCCCCGCAGGAGGGTGTGCACAACCCCGCCTGCAGCTCCCCCAGCAGCAGGGAGGCACACACGCTGTGCTGGGCTCTGCTGAGCTCGCCTTTCCCTGCTTTGTGCTTTCTTAGGGCTGGGGCAGGTGCTGCAGCTGTGGAGCTCCTGGCCGGTCACACCGCGTTTGTCACTGTCACTGCAGAGCCAGCAATCGGCTCCAGCCCCGGCCCAGGGCAGATCACAGGCAGGGGCTGGGTGGGACTGAGTTTTGCTCTCCCTGCTTAGTTCCTGCTGTGACACCCCCAGCACCCCCACCCTTTGCAAACCCTGCCAGCATCACCAGCTCCTGGACACATTAAATGCCACCGCACTGTACGAGCACCGACAAGTTCCCTGGGCCCAGCTATGTCAGTGAATGGCACGACTTGTAATTCATCCTGTCGACAAGTGGGTGTGTTAATCAAGGGGAAAATTTGTGCAATTGGCTGATCCTGATTCCAATTAATTTCCCATTAACAGATTTCCTAAATCACTAGCAGCATGCCTAGTTACAGATGATGCCAATAACTCTTGGCACGTATGGCCTTCCTGCCATTGTGGGGGGATTGGGCTGGTGCAGTCAGAAGGGAGAACTTGGAGGATCCTGGTGCCTTTCTTAAAGTAAGGATTTTTACCTGAATGTTTTTACAGAGGGGCTGCTTATTGGAGGATGTGTGTCTTGATCTAGATTGATCTCTTTGTAAAGGGAAATTAGGTTTTGTGTGATAAGAAGCCAAATTTGCAGTAGTATGTGCATTGTGAAGTTTGACAGTTTTGATTTCTATCCCAAATTAAGAGTTAAGATTCTGGCTTCTGATTCAGAAGACTTTTTACAGGATCCGACCTCTAAAAGATGCAGAATTGTGTGTTAGAGAAAGAAGAAACAGTTAGCATATGTGGGTATTGTAGGGTTGTATAGTGCTTCAGGATCCTGCTGCTTTGCACTGTTCCACTGTTGAAGAGTCGCCTTAAAATCAACCTATCAAGGGGACTCTTTCAGAGGAGTGGAAGTTGAGGGAGCTGGGACTTGCTGGACCTCTGGATTTAGACCATGAGCAGGATAGTATAACAAAAGAAGTTAATTTTCACAGAGATATCTTAAGTTTTGGATATTTTTAAAAATCCCTTCTTTGTACATTAGGTTTCAGTTGGTAGGAATAAGGCCTTTTTTCCTTCTCTGGGGCAGTTCCTGGTGCCTCTGAAGTCAGTGGGAGTCCTGCTGTGACTGCAGCTGCTGACCTGCGACTTTATCCTTCAGTTCTGTGGTTTGCAGTGAGCCACCTGAGTTTCCTTCTCTCCTGGGCAGTCTGATTTGGGCTGCTCTTGATTTCTGGCTGTGCCATTGACCCTTGAGGAAGGACTCTGCTATTGGAAAAGAAAACCCTTAGGGTGAGCCCAGTGGAGTTACCAGTGGTGGGCACTTTATTCAGTGTTGGTCTCAAAGGAGCTTGATGTCAGCTCTCATTGAGGGCTGGCTCTGACAAGAGTTACTCCACCTGTTTTCTACAGGTTTGTTGTTCCTTGTCCCTGGAAATAAACGTCTGAGCTTCCCTGCTTTTTGGGTATGTGGCAGCCCCTGCTGCGCTGTAGAGGGACTGGGTGTACACAGAACATCACAAGTCAGTGTGCAATAACTTAAATAATCCTTTGCCTCTGTTGGAAATGGCAGACTTTAGCTTGGGCATGATCTTCTGGCAGCACCCCTCAGCCCCAGGTGGTTACCAGTGCGGTTTTGGACCCTGGCAGATCCTGCATTCCCTCAGGAACACTGCTCTCACCAGCAGCCCTGGGAGCAGCTGCTGAAGCAGGATCAGTTACTCAGCCCTGGAATTTAAACAGCAGCATGAGGAAGAGTATGGAAAAGAAAAACACGGAGCAAATAGTCTGGCTGGGGGGAAGGAAAATTAATTTTATTTTATAATTAAGCTACAAAGCAGGATGACAGACTTCATAAACTGAGTTGTTTCCCCAGACAAGCCAATTAATGTACCTGGTTGGAATGATATGTGTTTTAAAAAGCAGCATGAAGAATAGTGTGTTTCAAGTTAGGAAAGTTACAGTTGAAGCCTTTAACATGCACAGTCAGCTAGATAGAAAATACCAACAAATCTATCTTAACAAGCTTTTAAAATGTATTTGGAGTAATGAGGAGAAAATATAGGAAGACTTATAAACACACATGAAAGTAATTTCAGCAGTTATAGATTGCATAGCATAGTGAAAGCATTTTAGTTACTGAGCAGCAGTAAAATGTGTTGACTGTTTAATTTGTACACAGTTTTTTTTAATAGCATTTTAAAAGTTGCCTTTTGGCAGAGAGAATACATAAGGATGTCAACTTATTGTAAGGCAGATGGCTGATGAGAGCTCAAGTCATCCTCAAGGTTAGAACAGTTGTGTGAGAATAATGCTCCCTAGGATCTGGGATGGCTTTGGATGGGTCCATAACCAATTCCAGTTATGGATCCCACCAGCAAAGGCATTCTCGATTAGCAGCTGGATTTCAGATATTCTGCTGGGGCCTGTCCTGGCCTCTGCTGGACAACCTGCTCTTCATTCCATGGACCACAAAAGGGTCTAACGGGAAATTGTCTTTTCACCAGTGGCTACAATCAAAGAGAACAGGGGCCTCATAGCCGTTTGTGAAACGACTGCACATTCTTTTTTTATCCAACAACATGCAGGAGTCCCAGTGTCCTTATGAGGCCTGGAAACTTCATCACAGATATTTTTACTGTTGATATTTTTCATCATAGTTCAGTTTAAAAGAACTGCACTTTGAACAGTAGGTATATAATGGTTCCTCACCCTGGCCATGCTTCCATCTGAGAGGCAGATGCTTTTCAGTCCTAAGGGCAGTAGTTTGCATGATAATAACAAAATGGTACATACTTGACCATGTATGAAGTCCATGTAGCAGATGCGGCAGCAGTTACACCCACTGCACATCAGCAAAGGGAAAGGCAGTGGAAATGCTGAATGAGCTGCAAGTCCCAGGAGAGAAGGAATCAGTCTGTAAGGACTAAATGGCAGCACAGATGTGCAAGAGCAGACCCTGCACTTCAACAGCAGAGCATGGTGCTCTCTCTGCAATCTGCAAGGCTCCTTTTTGATGATTTGTCTCCTCCCCTACCCTGGCAATGCCTGAGGAGAAGATCTGATTTTAAGGCAGCCTGGCTCAGGCTGAGGGCAGAGCTGAGCTCCTCTAAACCCAGCAGCCCTGGGAGTGCTCTGCTGTACTTCTCTGACTCTTGTTTTCCCTAAAAAATGCTCAGCCATTTGGACTGATACCAACTGAATACAGCCACAGATCTTTGAGTTGGAAGCTGTTAGTTCAGGGACTGCAAATTTCATGTTCTCATTGGTTGTGCCAAGCTGTTGTTTCTTGACTCATCAATGTGTTTGAATGCCAGGATCAGCAGCAGTGATTTTTTTGCTGCTTGGGTGGGGCTCATGTGTGACTCCCAGATTCTGTAGGCACAAGCCAAGGAGTCCTGGGGGAGCTCTGTGCTACCAAACCCATGGAAGAGTCCATTCAGTTGTGTCATTGCTGCTGAGCTGAGGGCTGGGGAAAAGCTCTGCTATGTTGAAGATTAGCAAGAGGCCTCAAAATAGCAGCCCAAAAGTTTACCTCTCTTTGTGGCTTGGTGCAATACCCCATGAATCAGCAGCAGTCAAGCCTTGTTTCCGTCTATTTTCCCCTCTGTTAGATGAAAGACCAGGGCCCCAAGCTTGAGTAAGAAAGTTTCACCAGCAGTTCCCTCTGCCTGTGGATGGCACAACTGCATTCCCTGAGCAGAGAGCCAGCTCCAGCCACGTCTGGGCCAAGTTACACTGCACCATCTGCTTGTCATTACACAGGAGTGAGCAACCCTGGTTTTCCATCTCTCTTGCACACACCAGTATAGCACTGCTGCATTCCAAAACCTGCAGGGAGGCTCTTTGCAGAGGTGGACTGTGCACAGTTCAGCTGTGGAGGTGGCATCAGTGCACCCATTCCTCCAGGGGTTAACCTGCTGCTGCAGCCATAAAAAAGGGAAATAGATCACTAGTTTAGATTAAGTTGTAGCTTTATTTCTCTTCTTGTCCATGTGTTCAATTTATCTCTACATTCAGAACCCTTCATGCAAATTATCACTGACTCTGCTTAACTAATTGCAAGATTGGTGATCATCTCTACTAATATTATTGACCCATTTTCCCCATAGTGCTATCTATTTTTTCCAGGTGAATGCAATTAGAGTGTAATTAATTATCAAGTAGCTATGTTCCTTTTATTCTGACATTGTAACAATCACTGAGATCGGCACAAGATCCTGAATCCATAGTACATTGTTTTGTGCTTTCCCTGTAGAGTCCATTGGAGATTTCCTGGACAACAATCACAAGTAGTGGATACATAATGTATTTTAAGACCTATAAAAGTTTCATCCTTGCGGGCCCACTGGGAGGAGGATGCTTGAATGTAACTTTTAATTGTAGGGCTGAGAAATGAAATGCAGATAAGGGATGGTTACTGTAACTGGCACCAGACCAAAGTAAATGTTGGATGCAGCTATCCGTATCCATGAATACATGAGTGACTTTATGCTCTTGCGTTGTTTAATTGGATTCTGTGGGACTGTGAGTTTGAGTACACTCGCTCATGCGTGGGTGTTGTCTGAGGATCAGGCTGCTGCGAGTACTTTCATTGTCGCAGAGGAACAATTTCCCGGCGGCTGTGGATGAGGCGGTGTCTGACCCTGGCGGCGCGGCACGGATCCCATCTCCCGGCTCCGCGCTCGGCTCCGCGCCCACGGCGCCGCTGCAATCACGGCAGCGCGAGAAATTATTCCGAATAAAAGCTGCACGGCAGGCTCAGGGTGCGCTCCCTGACGGCTGGACGAGCTGCTGGCCCTGAGCGGCTCCTCGATCCCGATCCCCGGTCCCGGTCCCGATCCCAATCCGTGTCCCAATCCCAATCCCGGTCCCGCGCGGGCTCCGCTCCCCCCTGAGCCGGTGCTGCGGCGCCACCTGGCGGCGAGGGGGCAGAGGCGCGGGCGCTCAGGTGAGCTCGGGGAGCTCAGGCGAGTTTAGGAGAGCACAGAAGGGCTCAGGTGGGCTCAGGTGAGTTTAGATAAGCACAGGAAGGCTCAGGTGAGTTTAGGCGAGCACAGGAGGGCTCAGGTGGGCTCAGGTGAGTTTAGATGAGCACAGGAGGGCTCAGGTGAGTTTAGGCGAGCACAGGAGGGCTCAGGTGGGCTCAGGTGAGTTTAGATGAGCACAGGAGGGCTCAGGTGAGTTTAGGCGAGCACAGGAGGGCTCAGGTGGGCTCAGGTGAGTTTAGATGAGCTCAGGAGGGCTCAGGTGAGTTTAGATGAGCTCAGGAGGGCTCAGGTGAGTTTAGATGAGCACAGAAGGGCTCAGGTGAGCTTAGGCGAGCACAGGAGGGCTCAGGTGAGATTAGACGAGCACAGAAGGGCTCAGGTGAGTTTAGGCGAGCACAGGAGGGCTCAGGTGGGCTCAGGTGAGTTTAGATGAGCACAGGAGGGCTCAGGTGAGTTTAGGCGAGCACAGGAGGGCTCAGGTGGGCACCGGCCGCCCCTCCGGCCCAGCGCACCCGTGTTGTGAGCCGGGGCGCCGCCCTCGCCCCCCCTTTGCCCAGCCTTGCAGGTCTCCTTGCAGGTGGGAGCGCTGCCCCTCCATAAGCACAGCCCCGCCCTGCCCGGGATTCTGTCCGGCCGGGCTCTCCTGATGGTAACAGCCGGGAATTGGTATTCAAGAGAGGAGAATGCTATGTGTTCCAATAGTTTTACGAGACATTTTCTAAGAGCGGTGCTCGAATGCTGAGCTCAGCTTTCCATGGCAGGTTTTACTGGTTTGAGATGGAAAATAGCTGTTAAAAATGGAGAGGGAGGAAAAAGTAAACACCCCAAAGTCTAGTGATGACAGGTTGGAATACAATTATCTGAGCTTCTGCTGGCTGGAAAGCCCTGCAATACTGAGGGCTGCAGGAGACTCTTGGAATGATTTTGCAAGAAGCTGGAAAAATATGTTCCATATTGTCCCTAAGATTTAGGTGGCAGGGTGAAACAGCCAAATTTCATTAGTAGAACACATCAGAGTTCCTTATGTAATTCTCCCCTTTCATCATTGTAGTTTTATATGTGTTTTCTAACATAAGCACTTACCTGAAGATGCTGCAGCCATTCTAGAATATCACCATGTACCTGTGGGGCACATGACACAAATTAGGCCAGAGGATTTCAGGGATTCAACAAGTTATCACTCTTCTTGCCAGCTTATGCAGCTCAGAAATGGTGGACCATGAAGTCCAGCTTTAATATCCACAAACACTTTCTGGGGCAGAGGCTGATTCCAGGTCCATCAGCTGTGAGTGTGGCTTTAATGATTCAAATCAGTTTCCTCTGTCAGAATGTGAATGGAGCAGAGCAAAGAGCCAGTCCATTTTTAACTCCTCCTTCTGATTAACAAAAATAGTAGCACATGAAGGTAAAGCTTCTTCCCCTAAATCAGGATTTGCTCCCTGGCTGCCCTGTAAAAATAACTCCAGAACAATACCTGGAGACACCAGACCTCTCCTCTTTCAGTTGTATCACTAGGAAATTGCTCATTTGCTAAATTGAGGTTGTTTCAAATCTTGGTTTGATGCAAGGCTTGGATTACAGAGGCTGCTTTTCAGTGGGATTTACATGAGAAAAGATAGCGTTCTCCACCCTCACATACTTTCATTTCTGCTTTTCAGAGCTTTTCTTAGCTCCTGCAATACTGAGAATTGCTTTTCTCTTCATTGAGGGAAGGCTGGTGACTTTGACAGCTGCTGGGGTATCCATAGTCTGTCACTCACAACAGCAAGTCACAAGAGCTGAAATTCTGCCTGCATCTCTCAAAATAGGTTAGGTGGTAGTTAGCAGAAGCATTAACACAGCCATTCCTTATACATTATGATTAATTGAGCATGAATTATGAATTATAGTTCACATTTGGTGCTCAGCATGCTGCTTAGGAACACTTGTCACATGTGGTACTCTTCCATTTTCCAGAAAGAATTAAAGGATGTTTATTGAGGAGAAGGAAGTATTTTGATGTTACTGTGGCATAAATTGGAATAGCTTCACCCTTCAGTGATTTTAGTTTGGGTTTCATCCAGGATTACTCAAGGGATAATTTTACCCAATTTTTGTTGCATTTCTTCCTTCAGATATTTTGTTGTTTGTGGGTTCTGTATTTCCCCTCCACTCCCATTTCAAGGGAGTTCCTGATACTCAGGTTTGTGACTTCACCTTTGTTCCTAATCCAGGTGCTGTAGGGTAGGCCAACAATATTCTGCTTTTGGGGCAAAAATCATATTTTAGGCTTTACATCTGTTTGTTTTGGTTTTTTTAATAAGGCAGAAAATGAGAGTTTTAAAATCAATGATATTTCACTACATCATTAGCATAATGGTAGTGGGGATGAAAAAGCTGTACTGAGCCCAGAAGAAACATTAAAAATTTAATACACTGCATTACATGTAAATCAGGACAGGTATTTATTCCACAATTTTGAAAAAGCAGGGAAACATAACTACATACTGGGAATGAAGAGGTTATTTTGTTCTGGTGTTATGCTAACATCAGATTTTTCCGTTGAGTTCTAAACAGAATAATTCTGGTTAAATGCCCAAAAATTGTGGTTTTTTCACCAAATTCACCCCAGCTTCTGAATCTTCTAATCCAAGTCCCCCTCAGTTTGTCCCTCCAGCACATTTCTCTGTGCCACCTCTTTTCTCTCTGTCCCAGCTGTGACCTTCAGCTCCCAGGGAGGGTCCGTATTGCGTGTAAAACCCTGGTGACAGAAACAGGATTGCCTGGGCTGGGGACAAGAGCTGATTTGCACCCAGGGACCTCTGCTGGGCAGGTCCTGGGGAGGGCTCTCAGAGCAGCACAGGCCCTGTGACTGTGACACAGCAACATCAGCTTCTCCCAGCATGACGAGCCCCTGCAGGCCCTTTCACAGATCTACACTCCATTGCACACTGCAGATCACTTAAACCTTCTTTGGGGTTTGTTCTTTCTTCATTTTTTGTTATTATTAAAATAATCAACACTTACAGTGTTACTTACAATGGGATGAAGTCGGGGGTGGGGGGGGAAGAGTTCTTCAAGTCACTGATTTCTTTTGAAAGTAAGTCTGCCCTGTGCTTACTTATACAGATAAATCCATGGTCCTAATTAAAACGACTACATGTGCAAATGTAAATGGATTTTTCCTTCTGCTTTGAAGGTGCTCATACATAGGTCTTGAAACTTCATTGTGAGCCTCATGGCTCTCCCATGGGATGCTTTTCACAGGACAACCCCAATGTGGGTAATCAATTGCAAAGCACAAATACTGGTAGTGAAACAGCAATTTTTAAGTAACTGTGAAGAGCAAATTGAAAAGATATACTTTGTCTGTAGAAAACTCCCAATCAGAGAAAGTGATGATGGTTTGGAATGGAGGATTTGTTGAAAAATCTGAGTTTACCCAGTGTTAGAGACCTTATTTTTACAAGTCCTAACATTTTTGATTTTGAGAAAGATCTTGCAAAACAAGATTCCTCTACATGTAATTTATTTAGAGGTAAGTATGTGCCAGAAGAATACACAAAGTAAACTAGAAAACATAGAATCACAGTGAAATCTGAATTAAATTAGTCAGCAATGAGTATGGCATGAAGAGTGTGGCAACCTTCTTATTCAAGAAAGATGTAAGGAAGGGTCATCTGGATGTTATCCGCAGAGTCTCCTAGAGACATGCCTTGACAAAAAACTAATGCTATTTATTATCTAAGGGCCAAGGGTACCAGAGCAGAGGAACTAGTACATACTACATAAAATCTAAATATTTTAGCAGTAGTAATGGTTATTGTATGCAGAGTATAAATATACATTAATAGAATTTTTGAATGGGTGGAATTGGATTGCTCTGGAAATTCTTTGTTAATGTTCCTGGTTCCTACAAACTGCTAACCCATCCCTATTGGTACTTAGTGCCATGTCTTAACTTGTCCTACCTCATTATTTAATTAATATCTGTTTCTGTAACTCTAATTTTAATAGTGTAGCTTTAAGCATACAAACTAATCCAAAATTCTTATAATTAAAGTAGAACATATCATAAAAAATGGTAATTTGTCCAGAACAGCCTTTTCCCTACATTTATAAATTGAAAAATTATTAAAAAAACAGGACCCATTTTTGTAATCTTCTCTCAGCTTGCACAGCCATTAGTTATGCCTTGGACCACTTAAGGGAATTTTTTTTTCCTAAACCTGCCTTGATTTGACCTTTAAACTAGAGGTGATGGTGATTACTCCCTGTGAGTCCAGGGTGCGGTGTCCTATGGGCGGTTTCGATCCCAGCCTTTCCATGCGGTGCCCAGCTGCAGTCAGCCAGCCCATTTTCTGACCTCGGCTGTGCTAAACAACCTAGCCTCGTTTTTTTGGTGTGAATCTTGATTCTCTTTTATTTCAACAAACATTTTCAGCCCCTAGAACTTCTCAGCACAAAGGGTGCTCCTCCTATCCCCTGCCCTTGCATTACTCCTTTGGTTTTGACACCTTTCAGTTTATTAACTTCACCCACTGTGGATGTGGTGCTGGATTTAGTACTCTGATCATGGCTGAGACAGTATAGGGTATATATAGCTTATTCCTTAAATGCTGAGTCACATCAGGATTGTATTTTGGCCATGAGGAAAGAGGAAGATGCCCATGCCCACAAGATTTCTGCAGTTTCTGTGCTTACTGATTTTGTCTGTGGTTATGTTGTGTCTTTGCTGCTGGTACATTTTCTTGCAGAGGGAGGATATACAACAGTACTTATCTTCTCTGTGCTTGTGCTGGCTCTCAGGGGAAATTTGGCCTTTTTAGTATGCAGTTCAAACACTGTCTGAAAAGGAGTCATGGTTTGGATAATAATTTTTCAAACAAATTTAATACACTGATTTCCTTGGGATGAAGATAAAGTACCATTCCATCCAAGATGCACCTAAAGGGCAACTTGTTTGAGTTAAGTTTACTGAAACAGAAGTGACAGAATATCAATTTGTTTTCTAACTTCATGTCATAGTTGAGAATCAAATAAGCAATTACACAAGAGTAAATTGGATTTATTTCAGTATCAGATTGCAGTTCACTTGTTGGTTTATTTGATTGAGATAAAATAGCCCTTCATTTTACAGTAAACATGCTCAAGTATTGCATTTGTTTCTTGGCTCTTTCAAGAGCTTGTAGTTCCTCAGCCTAGAGTTGAAAACATTCCTGATACATAACATGTGACTGACTGACTTAACACCAGAAGCCTTCCCTGCAGCAAGGTGATGAACAGTCCCAAATGTCTCTCGCTTTGCGATGAGGTGACTTCTAAGCTGGTGCCAATTTATTCATGTCAACTTCTTCCATCATTTGCATTTACCAAAACACCAAAATTAAGTGTAAAAATAAGACTTCATGCATATGTATTTGCTTAGTCAAAGGCTTCAACCCAGTGTAAATATAGATCCAAGTTATATGGCCCAAAAAGGGTAAAACTTTATCTTTTGTTTTAGAAATATGGCATTTTAAGATTCTTCCTAGATTTTTCCAAATGTTCAGATGCCTATAAATAATCCAAATTGTCCTACTAAAAGGAAGCAAATTTCAGCAGGCTTCCTCTTTCTGTTTACCAAAGAGTCCTTACTGTAATTTGCTTTGTTACTGATTATGATTTACACAAATGTTGCTGCTCCCTAACACTACCTAAGGCTCCTAGACAGCTCCAAGGATTACTGCAAGGAATGTATGTGCTCACTTCTTGGCCTCCTGCTCAAGGTGATGGAATTGCTTCCTTCCCCTGCACTCACCCACCATGTATTTTGCAAAATGTGTCAAATCAGACTCTCCCAATTCCATTTTCTCAATCTGAATTAATTCCCATGGTGGAAAGGAAAAGATCATGTTGCTTTTGTTTCAGTTCATCTTTAATACAGAATTATTTTGAAACATTCTATTACAAATTACTTCTGTATTAAAAAAGCACATTTTTTATCTAGAATTGTAATGCCTCTCTAGGCCAAACAGAATTTTGATTAAATGTATGAAGCTTTTTGCCAAATCCCTGAGCCACTGAGAGTCATTCCATTCTACACAAATCAAATTCATGCATTTATAATAAGTGTTAAAGAAAATCCAAACATGACAATTGAGGTTTTACAAGCCTGAAAATTATAGCCCAGCCATGATAAGTGATGTTCTGACAGCAATGAAAGTGAAATTTGGCGGCCAAAAGCCGTATTTAGCTGTTTGCTGTAATGGCTGTGCTCACCATGAATTCTGAAGGAGAGGAGCAATCTCGGCCACGCAGTTGCAGTGCATGCAACATGCAAGGGACAGCCAGGCATCTACATGCAGAATAATTGCAGGGTGAGCTCAGTCAATTAAAAGCTGAATTAGCCTCTGAATGAGGGACTCAGAGGAGCTGCCCACACAGGGCTCTGCTGGAGCTCACAGGCACTGCCCGCTGGGGTGGGAAATGCAGCACTCGCCTTGTGGGCGCTTCCAGCCTTCCACAAACACTGAATTCTGGTCTCCTGTTTCTGCTCTTTACAAACATTTCTTAAGCCATGATTGGATCTTCTTATTGCAATTGTTTCTCTAGATTCTTTCAGCAAAATAATACTATATATTAATACTGTGTTTATTTTTCTAGCATCCTGATTTGCAGATAGGAAACATGAACTTCATCTGTGTTTCCATGTAGAACTGGCAGGCTCCTGCCCCTTTGGTTCACCGACTAGCATGTTCTGTAGTATTGCAGCATATTGGGATGGAAGGGATCCTGAAAACTCATTTTGACCTCAGGGAAAATCAGAAGCACTTAAGCCACTCCAACAGCTTATTCAGTTAAACTGTTTTTGGAGATCTCACAACTTCCCTAAATTATCTTAACAGTGCCTAGAAAGTTTTACTAATGTCTTTCTAAAAATTTTCTTGTTGTAATTGAACTCAGAACAATTAATTGCTTTTCTCTTTCTAACAGTCTTATGTATATTTAAAGGCCATAAGCATATCTACTAATATTGTCCCAAGATATACAATACATATTTTCATTTATCTTTTTTCCCCTTATGACAGCACAGATAGGCTGTGTCACAGAATTTACCATTTCCAATGTAACCCCATGCTGGGTTAAGGACTTAGATTATTTGCTCATTGACTTTTAGCAAGAGGTGGCAAAGAACACAGCACTTTCTCCTCCACAAGATTTTTAATTCTTCCTGTGACACTTGTGCTTGGTCAACAGTAATATTTTGCAAGTTAGTCCAGAGGAGGAAGCAAATGGCAATGTGAGACAAAAACAGCAGAGACAGAAGTGTTTCTCCTTGTTCAGAGTGCTCGTTTTCATTTCTCCATAGTAAGACTAAGTGTTTTTTTAGCCCTTTTGCACAATTATTTAGAAACCCGGGGAGGGGTTGCTCTTTTCACTCATTTCCACTTCCTTTCCAGTCCAGCTGTGTCAGAGGACAAGATCACCATTCTCAAATAGTCTTTACTGCTCTGAAGGAGAGCAGTTTGTGAAAGTGCTGCCTAATAGGCTTCTGACAGAGCCAGCTGGGTAAGTTTAAAATTTATAAATGGATAGTCTGAGCTATGTCAAACAAATTTGCTTGAGGAACTGTAGGAGTGTTCCTGTAAATGTTTTCAGTAGAATCATCACCAGGGAATGGTGACATGTACTAGCAAGCCTTGGAGGACATAAGAAAAGTAAGTTGGACATGTGATTCAAAGATACTGAAGGCTCAGAGCTTGCCACAATACTGCTTTTAGGTGAATGGCCAGGACCCTAAGAAGAGGCAGCAGTGTTTTACAAAGCAGGGTTAGAAATGTTAGGCCAAGATGAAGCTAAGAACTGGTGCCCCTGCAGCAGACCCCAGGGTAGGTATGGGACCAGCCACTGACTGCTCTGGGTCACTTGCATTGCTGTAAGCCAGAAGCCAGCACAGTGAAGTCCAAAGACGCCCTGCTGTGAGAACAAAATCAGGCATCTTTTCCATGTGCTGGGATTTATTTGCTGTTTGGGATTTACAGTCATCTCTGGCAATTGCTTCTTGCAGCCACAAAACCAAGTATATCCTATACTGAAGCACAGCAATAACAAGATTTGAATGTCATTAGGGGCTGCTCCTACACATCTTGTATTAAAGTAGCTAAGTGTTTAACCCATGAATAGAACTCCTATTATCTTTGCTTTTGAAACCTCACTATAGATCACTTAACCACTGTGCAAGAAATCCCGTGAGAGACCAACAACAGCAGGGAACAAAGTCGGGCAAGAAATAGCAGATTGTATCTTCTAGACCTTTCTAAATACATTTTTCATATGAGTGCAGTCAACTTGAATATTACTTCTAATATAGATTAACTTCAGACAGATTTTTGCAGAGCATGAGGCTCTGAGAATTTGGTCAGATAGTTTTTTCACTGAAAAGCTCTGCCAATTACATACAGCACAAAGTAGAGAATAATGCATGAAATGCATAATATGCCTTTTTCTTCACTACATGGTACTTAAAAATAAATTATACAGATCCTCTTTGCATTTTCCATCTGTGCGCAGGTAAATCTAAGTCTGAGGTAAGAATCTGTTTCAGTGGAGTTCATCTAGCAGAATGAGCTACCAAATTTGTTGGTTCAGTTTCCAGGCAAGAATGTGGCCATTTGAGAAATTTCAGTGTTGTATAGGATCAGCTATAGTCTCCTCAACATTTGTGTAAATCTGGAGGATCAGGGTTAAGGAGGTAATAGCAATGTGAGATCTGCCTGTATATAACTTTTTGAGAAGGAATCTAGAGCCTCTTTTTTGGCTAATAAGCAAATTACCTTATTCACTAAATTATATTTTATGAATAGTAGCTGATCTGCATAGCATCATTTTGCAAGGCCTCAACCCAGCAAAGCTCTTAAGTACAAGTTTTGATTGAAGCCCTTGCATATGTCCCCAAATTCACTGGGACCATAAATGTCATTAAGTGCTTTCTTGGGTTGAGCCTAATTGCTTGAATTTCTAGGAATTTAAAGTGCTTATTTACATCATGAGACATATAAAATATTTTATTTTAATACTTTTCAGCAAAAGAAAGATCTAATGAAGAATTTTCACTAATCAAGAAAGGTGTGTGCCACTATTACTTCAAATTGCAATACTAGAAGCCATCCCAGGGCAAAAGAGCCATATGTCACACAAGTCACTGTGTTGAAAATGCAGATTGTGTTGAAGTGGATCATTCATGTGTTGTCAAAATTTACTACAATTCAGAACTTGGATTAAAATTCATCATAACATTTTGTTTGCTCTTAAGGGTGACTTGCACAATATAGACAAATAACTTGTTATATGGACTTCCTGAAGAATTTATCTTATATTGTAATTTGGAGAATACAATACTTGAATTGTTTTAAGAGCACTAAGTGTAATCACTTAGGGTCTACTTATTTTCCTCTTCACAGAATAATATTTCGTTTCTTTTCTTAATTTTCTCCACCTGTACAAGAAACATGAAACCTTTTAGCATCAGTCCTGGGGCAAAATATTGCAATTTAAATTCCAATCCCTAATCTGTATTCTGTGAGCTACACTTTTATCCATGGCATCTCCTTGTCTATTCAAAAGGCCTATGCACACATCCTGGGTTTTGTGCATACAGGCATTTAGGTATTTGAGCAGGCAGGTGTGTCCTGCACATCACCTCACCACCACAACAGTGGCAAACACCTCCTGGCCTTTTGGAGCAGAACGTTCTCCAGGCAAACGAGTTGTCAGATGTGTGCCATACCCACAGCTTAATAATGAAATAGGTGGAAGGAACCAGTAATTTCAACACTGAGTTGTCATGGCAAGAACTGTACTATTTAAAAGGTAGAACTGCAGTCATGTAAGTATCTCCATCTTATGAGGCAGACCTGAATGAAGTAGAAGCAGCAGAATTAAGTATCTCCCTCAGTGAGACCACAGAGAAAACAAGCCTCTGCCTCCAGCAGCCCTCACTGAAGAGTCAGCACATCCACAGTGTTTCTATGTGAGATGAGTATCAATTTTAAAAACTGATAGAGCTGCAATGGTGGGCACCAAACCATGCCCTCTCCTTAAAAGTGGTTACAAAAGTATGTGCTGTTCTGTGGTGTAACTGGGCTGTGTCCATGCACACCTGATTTGTGCAGCTGCAGGCTGACACACCAGCAGACAAACCACTGATTGCAAGTGTGTGCAAGCCAGCACTGCACAGTAGCCTCTGCTCAGCAACGGTCAGCAGCACAGCTCTGCAAATTGCAGGGAGCTGGTGTGTTTTATGTGAGGTTGCTGATGTGGACAGATAGGTTTACCAGCTCTTTTTCCTTCCAGTCCTCAAGTTCATCAAAGCAGAAATCATTATGAAGCCCAAACCATACAGATCAACACTTGGATTAGCTCACTTGGCTGGAGCATGGTGCTAATAGTGCCAAGGCTGTGGGTTGGATCTCTGTATGGGCCATTCACATAAGAGTTGGACTTGATGATCCTTGTGAGTCCCATCTAGCTCAGAAGATAAATGTATGACACAGATAAAATGTATGACACAGTCAACTTTGCCATACATGGACTAATGCCTTACTCTTAAAAAAAAAACACAACCCTGTATTTCTTTTAAGGCACATCAAATACCTTGTCTGAAAACTTCCTTTTCTTGTAGCATCCAAATTACAGCCAAACAAATTTTTGCACCTGTTTTTGCTAATGACTTTCTAAATACAGAAAGATTAAGGGCAGTTATCAAATTTGCTTGCTTAAATTTGTATAATTGTCTTTGCTCTGTAATATCCCACATAGCCCATGGTGTTGGCAGACTGGTGTCAGAGGGAAGCTGAAACACTCTTTTGCCAACTCAGTTTTAGAAACTGCAGCAGGAAATCAGGGTACCTGTTCAGTTCCCCTCTCCCATGGAAAATGGCACAGATGCACTTCCCACACTCCCTGCCCTGGGAAGCTTTGTCCAAGGGTTTGGAGACTTTATGCAGAAGCTCAGGCAAATCTCCCTGTCACACACTGGCAGAGTCCCAGCCCCACCTGACACGTTCTGCTCTGTGGGACTGCCCACTGTGCACAAGGGACACGAGTGCATCGGTGGTAGCAAATGATCTGTTGAGGCTGCCAATACTGGGTTTGACATACCATCATAAACAATGTTTCCTGACAGAAAAGCTTGTATTAAATCAACTACCACAAAATGGCTCTGTTCATGAAGAACAGTCACACTATTTAATCAGATATGTTTTCAGAGCAGGCTTTTATGCAGATGAATTTGTATCATATCAGGAGGTTAAGAATAAAACTTTGTCTTTATAATACTGTATTTTCCAGTGTTAGGAAAAATGAAGGACTATTGAAATCTTCTTAAAACCTTGTTTCCTTTCTAGTTACTCTTCCTGCAGCAAGTGATAGTGATATCTCAGTAGAAGTTTAGACACATAGAACATGTTTCAGGTGATTACTGGGATAAATCTCTACATATACTCTGCAATGGTATGACATCATAGTAAATGTAGTCTGAAAACTGCTGGGTGTTCTGAAAAACTGGCTAATCATGTAAACCCAACCTACAAAGTCACTCTTAGTGAAAAAGTCTCCTTTTTCCATCTCTTCTCCTTTGATTACCCTTCTTTGTACCACTTGTCTTTTTCCATCGAGTGGACAGACAGAAAAAAGCAAAACCTAGAATGAAAGCCCAAGCCAAAGAAACCTTCTGCATCCAAACAAAATGATATTTGCAACAGGCAGCGGTTAGTTCTAATTTAGATAATCCAAAGTAGGTCACCTTCATGAGTCTCCCAGACTTTCCAACTTAGCAACTCAGATGGATAATAAAACAATTTCTAGTTAATGAGAGAACATCAGAAAAAAAAAGAACTGCAGGAAGCTGTGAACTGCAGTATCTTCTTACTGAGACAGAATGCCACATGGCAAGAACAGATGGGTAATCCTTCCGTGATTATCCTCGACCACTGGCTGAAAGAAAAAGCTGTCACAACATGGAGGGCTGTATATAAAGTACATATACAGCCATTTCCCCTCACTGGTAGTAAAAGGTTTTATATGCAAGAGATTATAAAGAAAAAGGGATGCTTTAATGTGATGGTGAAGGGAATAATTCTTCCATTTTCCTTCACTTCCTGAAGTGGAGCATGTGCCAAGGTCCTGAACTAAATTTATCTCAGAAGGAAGGTGTAATACACATTCCACATCCATATCAGGTATTTCATACAAACTGAACATAGACCTGCTTTTATTGTCTTTGAATCCTGACACAGTATGTTCAGTTGACAATTTATAGACAGTGTTACCACAATGAAATGCTGGTGTCAAAAATTTGGCTTTTGCATATTCATTGACACCAGAGTTTGCATTTGTCATGTGGCAAAATGAAACCAGGGTGGATTAAGAAAGGTTTGCTGGAAGCTCAAGTTTTAGAAGAAATGGAAGGCATTGCTTGCATGCAGTGGTCACATCTCTTTAGACTTTAGTTCTGCCCATGCACATAAGAGAGATCCTGAATTTTATAACCCACATGGAGAGTAGCCTGATGTAAAATGAGTACCTGGCAAAAAATTGTGGTTTTGTTTATGAAAAGAAAATATGGAAGAGTGCATATCCATGGTACAGTATACCTGAGTTGTGAAGAACACACATGTAAACCATAAAATGACTGAATTGCAGAACATGAAGTTAATGGTGGTTCTGTGGTTCCAAAAAAATCAAAATACACTTCCTCTACCTTTGAAGTCTAGCAATATATCAGTGTTTTAAAAACAAAAAGCAATGTTTTGGGAACTTGTTGCAGAGCAGGCAGTGATCTGCAGTCTGAGATGGAGAAATTCTCAAGGAGTAATTTCTTACCCTGTTTTGCTCTTTCAGATTGATGCTTAGACTAGTAAAACTGCCAGATTCCCAGGGAAAAGGTCTATGTCCTCCAAATGTATTAAAGGGATTAGGAGTCTTGTGTTGTTCTGGTAGTGATGGAAGGAAAAAAAAAGAAAGACTTTGTCACATCAGGGAAGAAGCCCAGTCTTCAAAAGACATTGCTACTGCAGATTACTCATTAAAAACTGCTCGTGGCCTATTTCCAACCTTTTCTATTCCTAAGGCACATTCCTTAGGTGCTGTGATTTTTTTGATATCATAGGAATATACACAAATTTGCTATTTGCTCTGTATCCTTCACAGATTTTGAGACTGAGTATACTAGAGATACCCATTCTCAGACAAATCAGTTCATTCACCTTTTCCCCCTTCATCTCATAACACATAACCAAAATCTAACTTTTGATGTAATAAGGACTTGACTGTTTTTAAGAAAAATGCTAATCTTCACTCTGAAATAACTTAGTCTTCCACTGATTACAGAATGTGCTTCGAAACCGCCTATGAGTCAGGCTGTGAGTTGGAGTTCAGATAAGCCTGCAGTGTTTGTTCACCAGATGGACCATAAGCTCTGCAAAGTAGAGCAAAGGATATTGCTTATTAACACTGCTCCCAACTTCACTTATTTCTTTGTACAAAGTCTGGTTACTTGATGCAATTTTAGACTGGATTTACACTGTTAGGAGGAGGAAACAAATTTTTTTTTTTATAACAGGATGGGTAAATCTAGCAAAGTAGATCAGACTAAAATGGAACTGAGTATGGTTCCTTTATTACGTCATTTTAAGTAGGCAAGATTGATACCCTCCATTTCTCAAACACACCCACACTGAATTTACATACCTGTACAGTGGCAAAAAAATATTTAAATCAATTATGTCTTGGGATTTTAGAGCAAGTTAGCCAAGTCACAGTTGTTACCTGCGCTTAAAACACCATCTCTTTGACAGTTACGTGCAACCAACGTAATACTTATATAAGAATCAAATCTGGTTTTTCTCTCATATACTTTGTGCTAGATACTAATTCTCACCCAACATGGGGAATTTTCAGAGTGGTAACTCTCTCAAAGTGTCTTCTGTGTAACCTGATTAAATATTTTCTGATGCAACACAACTCAGTCAAGCTGCCATTATTCATAAATGTTATAATAAGAAAATTAATTTAACAGTTTTATGCAGTTTCTGATTTTAGTTTGTTCTTTGGATTGGTACAGTTCATTTCTTCAGTTTCTGTGATTTTTTTTTCCCCATCTTCACATTCTCAAGATGCTCAACATTGCCCTTTCCCCTTTTTAGCTTGAATCAACACAGGAAAAAAAATGTTATTAGGTATATTCTCTTCCTTCTATTTGGCTGTTTTCTTTAGCTCAGAATAAGGATGTTTTGAACAGTTAGTGGTCATTGGTTATACCACAGTTTCAAAAATGAATGCCATACCTACTGCAATGTCCTTTCCAGATTTTACATGTCTCTAAATATGGGAAAAGGAGGATGTTGAAGGAGGAAGAGTCTGCTCCTCTCTCTGCTCTGCTTTTTCTGTCAGTGCAGAAGTGTCTCATGCTGGGGCTCCCACCCTTACACAGGGCTGACTTTACACTGAAGACTCAGATCTTTATGGCCTATAAATTATTGTGGTTTGGATACAAATCTTCTCTCCAGAAGGGCTTTCAGCAGGACATGTGTGAGACTGAGCATGCACTGCTGTTCCTCACTGCCCTATCAGTCACAGTAATTACATACAGAGATTAGGAACACCCAGAGACATTTTCCAGCATAAATGTTACCCCATAAAATCTGGAGGAAATTTTCCAATAGGTCATAAAAATTTTAAGAACCATGGATCACAAGTTCATCACAATTACTGCTGTGCTCCTTTTATAGAAAGCAGTGTTGCCCTGTGCTGAAGTATTGCCTGCCTTGGATGCTGCTGTTAGGGCTTTTAGCCATTTTAGGGTATCCATGGGAATGAGTCTCCCACTTCCCAATGAGGCATGCAGGATTGGAATCAGGTCCTGAGGCTCTTGAGGGCGCTTGGTCATTTGGCCTCTTCAGAGTCTGTTTCTTTTCTGGCACCATGGGCACCTCCTGCCATCTGCAAGCCCAAGAGAAGGCTGCAGGGAGCAATCATTTTCTAGGACCATAACTTCCTTTTGAAGAGCAAATCATTTAATCCCAAATAGAAGATGCTTTTATCTTATATATTTGTCAGCAAATTTGCTTGACTGTGTTTACAATGCCCAATTACTTGATAGTTCAGAATAAAAATTATCCATCATCTTCCCGAGCTGTGCAGAACCTGCCAGAATATTGAGGAACACTTTGAGCCTTTTTCATTTCTTTGTTCTAGCAGCTCACTTCACTGTACTGTGGGACCAGCAAATCTGATGCATGTGCAACTGGTGTGGAAGCCTGACACTGTCAAAATTTGTTATCACGGGCTCTCTGCCATCACCCCAGCTGGCAAAAATGGGACACGGCTCTACTGCATGAATGGGAGGTCAGCCAGACGATGCTCTGCTGTCACACAGGAGGATCCCTTCTGGGCTGACTTTCCTGGAAGTTACTAATGATGTACTTTGACCTCGCTGTTTTAGAGACGCCTTGCAGTCAGCGATACTCAGAGAGAGACACTCCTTGAAACTGACACGTGCTTCATCTGCTGGTGAAGTGTTGCAACGAATGGTACCCCCTGTAAAATTTTATTTGTAGCCTCACTGGATCATTAGGAAAATTCCCTTAATAAAGGATGTTCCTGAATCTTATTACTTGTTTCATTTTGTTCAGATCAGAAACTAAAGCACTTCCAATGGAAACAAAATCCGGCTGGTCTGTGCAAATCCTACCTGGCTGTCATTTTAAAAAGCAACTGTTCTTACCAGGAGATAATATTTTTTTACCTTTGGATTTGGTTTGTAAAGTGGAATTAGGCTTAGAAAAAGAAGCACTGTGCAGGCAGATTAAAAAAAACCTCTCCCTATTTCGGTCCTACCATCAGATAATGAGATCTCTCAGATTAGAAAGCCAATATCAGTATGGGAGAAAAAGGCAACTGAACTCGTCCGTTATGTTCACTTTTTGAGACACTGGGCATTCAGTCACAGTCGCCTTGTGCCTGATCCCTGCAAACCTCACCGGGCTGTGGAGGTGTCGCACCTTGCTCTCGCTCTCAATCCGCTGAGGCGAAACGATGCCATCCTCCTCCTCCTCCTTCCTCTTCCTCCGCCAACCCCACCCCTGGCCCCGGGCTGGCCCGGCCGCGGGCTGCCGCGCCGCCAGGGCTCCCCGCCGGCTTCCCCCATCCCCACGCGCCGCGAACACCTCCTCCTCCTTCCCCCCCTCCCTCCTTCCCCACCTCCGCCCTCCTCCTGCTGACGTCTGGCTCTGCCCGGCTGAAAACTCGGTGCCGCGGCGGATGCGGCGGCTCTCGGGAGCGCGGCGGCGGCAGCAGCAGCGAAGATGGTGGCGGCTCCGTGCGCCCGGCGGCTGGCGCGGCGCTCCCGCTCGGCGCTGGTGGCGGCGCTCACCGTGCTGCTCCTGCAGACCCTCCTCGTCTGGAATTTCTCCTCCCTCGACGCCGGCGAGGAGCAGCGCGGCGGCCGCGAGAAGCGAGACCGCGGCGGAGAGCAGCGGGGGCAGCCGCAGCGGCGCGGACCCGCCGCCCCGCACGGCAAGGCGATGGTAGGCGGGGAGCGGGAGCGGCGATGTCTCACGGCGTCTGGCGGCACTTCTGCCGGGACTGCGGCGCGGGGAAGTTGGGGAAGTCGCCCCGGGGCTCGCGTTCCCGCGCCCCGCGTGGGCGCCTCCCGCAGGTGCCGCGGTGCGGGGCCGGTCCTGCCCCGGTCCGGCGGCAGAGCCCGCGGGGCCGCGGTGCAGAGGCAGAAAATGCATCCCTGGGATCCTCTCCCTTCCCCGAGAGAGGGATCTCTCGTCCCATTCCCCGCGCTGCCTGCCGCGGGCATCCCAGCATCCCTGAACTTCGCGGGAGAGCCGCCTGCCCCACGCCGTCCTAGGGGTTTGTTTTAGTGCTAGTTTGCTTTTTCCACCCGGAAAAGCGCACAGGCGCTGCTCTTTATTGCACAGCTCTGACAGGCCCAGGAGGTGACGGGCAGTGAAATGTAATGCAATCATTTTATTAACCGCTGACGACTCGGGGACACTGAAACTGTGCCCACACAGGATGAGGACCTTGTCTTTTAGCTCGTTCTTTTGCAAACTCTTCGGTTTTCATTCAAATGACTCAGGCCTGAGACCAGAAGGGGTTGCAAATCTGGCTCTATTGCCAGTTGAGTTTTCTATTTTTAAATTTTCTATTTTTAAGTTTTCTATTAGGCATGTGAAAAAGCAAATTAACAGTGTTCTTGCAAACCTCAGATACGTACCACCAATATTAGTATTCTCCAGCTCAGGAGAAGCTTCCTTTGGTTTTCATTTTATTCTTTCAGCAGTAGGCTTACATATAGTATGTGATGCCTCTGGAAGTGCATGCTTAGTTTCGTCAGTTTCTGTATTTTTGTTTACGTCCTTGAGAGAGAAAGCAAGAATTTGGGGCTCAGAGGTGACTTACCCTTGTAGATTGCAACTGAGTGGTTTGGCCTCGAAAGGCTGCAAAGAGCTGAGCTCCCAGCACACGAGTACTCCATCACTAACATTTGGGACAATTTGTAGTATGTACCCATCCACTGAGTGCAGATCCTGCTCTGCTTTCTAGATGTGAAAATTAAAATTCTATTTTACTGAATTCAGTTTTTGTTTCTAAAGATTATCTTATCTTGGTATTTGCTGTGTTCATAAATGTAGCTATTTACACTCCACTATTTTCCTCCATCACCTTACCCTCTGCCTCTTTTCCTGTCCATCAAGTATTTTATGCTTTCATCTCTCAGTCTTCTCCAGCTTTTTCCTTCCTGATCTCTCCACTGTGGGTTATCAAGGTTGGCAGACGCTGTTACCTGGGCAGGCAGGGGGCCGGGAGAGGGCAGGCTGCACCTGGAGCTTCAGCCCCGCATCCCAGCTCCCCAGACTTTCTAGGAAATTATCCTCTTCTGTGGGCTCAGGGCTATGTTGGAACATGTACTCTAAGCAGTTGTCCTACAAATGTCCTGGCACAGTGTCCAATTTGCCCTGGATGTGCTGGAATGAGTGCCAGGTTCGGGTCGAGAGCTCATTGTTTCCGTGCTGGCCACACGCAGACGCTGGATATGAGTGTTTTGATGCTGGCAGTTATGAATCACGCCTTTTGCATACAGTTTTGATCAAAGACCTAAAGATGGAGCACTGGGGTTCTGAATAGAAAACATGTTTTAAAACACATGCTGAGTGCACCTATTTTCTCCTCATTATCTAAATGACTGGTATGGATCACACTGGGCTGTGCCACAACATCTGACTTTGATATTAAAAAAAAAAAAAAAGGGGCAACAATGCTCAAAGCAAGTGGCAGGGTACTTAACAATACTTTGTCTTGGAGGTGATTTGGCAAGGCTTCTTCAAGATGACTTTATGGTACTTGTGGTTTTGCTTAGCCTGCACACTGGGAAGGGGCCACCATCCTTAAAATTACTTTGGTCGGAATACAAACCCTGACACTTAAGTATCCACCTATTGACTGCAATGTGTGCTTGGTGGAAAAGTGACAGGGAAATGGTCTTTGTGTAGTCTTCTGCCTTAAAAACTTGGCACCTGTGTTAAATTGGTAGGTAAAGTTACCAGTCTTGCCTACATTACCAGTCTTGATTTCTGACTCGGTTCACGAGGAAAATCTCTAAGAAATGGAATTGTGTATCATCTATATAAAGGAAGATTTTTTTTCCTGTTGCTTTGCTTGCACATTAAAATGCAATTTATGTAATATCCAAGCAAAGTTAGGATCCTTCTCAATCCATGTTTCCCATAGTTTGTGTATGTGAAATTGTTTTGCAACAGTTGGAGAAGCTGACTGGTGTGAGTACAGTGGTTCCATTATATCCACGTGTCTTGGGTTAAGCACATCTGAGGGGCCCTCCAAGGATTTTTCAAAGATTTCTCAGTCTTGCATTTTAACCAAAAATAGTATTGATTTCAATGTGTCTTTGGTCTGTGAGTGGAATGGTGAGTTTTAATGCATTTTGAGGAGTATACTTTTGAAAGGCTGCTAAATGTTCATCTGTGAGGTAGTTCTTGATTGTGGTTTTTGTACTTTTTTCACTTGCCCTGCTAACTACTCTTATGGGAGCCTTTATACTAAATAGTTATGCAAACCAGATTTTGGACACTTGGAAGAAGACAGTGCTTTTCAAACCTGTGTCTGAAAGTTGCTGTATGAGGCTACAGTGCTTTTATTTATCTTGTTTTTAATTTGTCTCTTGTTTAAATTGTCCTGTGTAAAAGACTGAAATGGGGATCCCTATTTTACTTTACTGAGTTAGCCATAAGTAGTGTGAGGGTTTGGTGATTTGTGTCTGTGGGAAAAGAAACATAATCCTTTGAACCAGGTGTTTAACATATATTTAGATTTTTTATTAAGTGCTGTCAGATACGTGCAATAAGCACTATCATTTGGTAGCTAAAATAACATTGTGCTGTAGTAAAAGGTTTGCCACTGTACCTGCATGTAATTGAATGGGAATTGCCAACTTGGCAGGAAGAAACAATTTTGAATTGAGCAATTTTGCAACTGAAAACGCTTACTGTGCTAGATCCCCTGACCAGCTACACCTGGAGCTTTCATTAGTCATAAGCAGTTTCCTACAGTTGTTCCATATTTAATTAAATCAGCTTATAGATACTTCTAAAGAAATATCAGCTGTATGGTTAGCACTGATTTCAGTGTGTACTTGCAACTGTTCTGGCAGCTGCACCCTTTGCACAAGCTTTATTCATGCAGCACAACTCAAGTGTCAAAAGCACAGAAGAATAAAGCTCCCTTCTGAGAATGGGTTGATTTTTATGGGAGGATCTTTATCTTTGAAAAGTGTGCAACAGCTTTTTGTGAAAATACTGTAAGCATGCTGCTCAGTCTTGGGTTTCCTTAGTGCAGCCTGCTAGCGATGGTGGAAGGGGCTTGTGGGTGTTGCGTGTTGGGAACCCAACGGCAAGAAAATGGGATGCAAATCTCTGCTATGGGGCTGCTGAGGATGAGAGGGATGTGACAGCAGAGCATCTGCCGCTGTGATGTTGCACTGACGGGCTGTTGTGCATCACAGGGATGCACCTGTGGTGCCCAGCTGTGGCCTCTGCCTTGGAACTGGGTGTTGAAGGCACTGTCCTTGGGTACGTGCTGCTCCTTTGTGCCTCCTGCTAGCCTTGGGTTTTCACTGCTGCCTGTTGTGCCATAAAGCAGAAATGCCAGGGCACTGTTTCTGTCAGTTCAGTGAAATACAGCTCTTGCCTGCTGGTGTGGGATCAAAGCATTTCTTCAGTCTGAAATTTTGTGTGTTCTTTTAAAGAAATGGTATGTTTCTTTCAGCATGAAGCTGTCAAAGGAACCAAACATATCGATAGCTCAAAAGGTTGAGACCTGTAGAATGAAAAGAAAGTGTGTTTGGGGTCAGTGAGCAGTTTTAATTCCTGTAAGGTGTTTTAATTCCAAGCAGAAGTTAAGCCTGGGGGGACAGTCCTGAGGATCACCAGTGTCTCTCCTTAATTTCATATGTGTCATGGGAAATGTGGTATTTCTTCTTCTCTTGGCAGTGTGGAAAGTGAGCTTGGATCCTCTATGGGTTGATCAGCTGAATGTGCTGAAGCCTGTTTTTTCTTGCTTTTTCCTTCCTTGTCACCTCCTGGTGATTCATGCTGTGCTCCACCAGGTTAAAGGTGCAAGAAGCAAAAAGTAATTACAATGTGTGCCTAAACTCTGTAATCCCTGCTGGCTGCTGAAGCTAGGAAAGGCATCCAGGAGCTGCTCTGCTCCATGCTAAGGGTTATAAAAACTGGGATCAGTTGTTGCAACTAGAAGCAAAGCAGCAGCAACTCTAATGCTGGAAAACACCATGGGAATCATACAGGAAAGAAAACCCAGGAGGCTTTACTCCACTTTCCCTAAGGTTCGTCCATCAATTATTTCCCCCAGCCTTTTCTAAATGCTTCCCCAAAGCAAGACCAGTGCAGAATTCACCTTGTGCATCACATAAAAGCTTGGGATTCTTTCAGGTTTGGAAATGAGAGTCTTCTTTTGAAGTGTATTTGCCCCTGGAATGTTTAGATTGCGCAGGTAGATTCCCAGCACTGTTTTGCCAGAAACAAAGCACGCAGCCTGGACCTACCCTGTGCTGAGCATCCGTGTGGGAGGTACAGGACAAGTGAGTTTCTGGATGGAGCACAGCTTTCAGTGCAGCACCAGTGCTAAAGCTCAGCTTGGCACAGGGGTGGCAGAAGGTGTGCCTTGGGTGAGGAACTGGGCTACTGCTGAAGAGTCACTGTAGCCCCTGGGAGTTCACTCTACAGAGCTGCACTTAAGTGTCAAATAAGCTGTTAAGCTCCATACAACAAATGAGTTTTCAAGAAAACAGGAACTATCCCACCACTGGTTTATCCTTTTTGTTTCAGTCAGTTTATCCTTTTGTTTCAGTCCATATATGCAGATACAATCAAATGGTACCTATTTATTCCACTCTAAGTATCTTGTTGATGTAGACCTGTGACCTCAGTAATTTAATCTGAACACAGGAAACGAGGGAAAACTGGTTTTCAGAAAAATCTCCAGACCTGAAAAGTGCAAAGAAGCTTAATGTGAGCTAATAATTTTGTGTATTAAACTTCAGTCCGGAATGAATCAATCTCTGGAAACTGAGTCTCACTTTAGTACATGAGGATCAGTGAAACTGCTGAGTTAAGGTACTCTGCATTGTGAATAAAATTAATAGCATCAAGCTATTATGTGACCACAAATGATGTATTTCTTAGAGAATGGGTCCATAGTACTGACTTGACTGTTAAATACAGTTTTACTTATTATCAGGAGCTTAATCATGCTGTAATATGGCTTGAATAACAATCGAGAGGGAGAATGGAGACAACTCATCATTTAGTAATGGCAAAGGGGGGAGACAATTCATCTGCAGCTGGAAGGTGCATAATCATTTTTACAAAGTCTTAGCACTTAACAAGGCACATGTTAATAAAACAAACAAATCTTTGCAGCAAGAGAAGTAATGTATGCATCATTTAAGGGGAGTATTAGAGCCAAATGAGACTGTTGGTCTCCAGCAGCAGTTACCTTGTTAAGCATCTTCTCTGCAGGAATGTGGGAATGTGTTATATGAGATGGATCAGAAGCCTTTTCCAGGCCACTGGTGTATTTTTTGTTGTGTTGTTTTTTTATTCTTTAATGTGTGATGGGATTTTGCAGATGTTCCCTTTGAAATAGAAGCATTTTAATTTTTTAGCAAGAGAAGACCAGCTGTTGTACAGGGGGCGTACAAATCCCATTTACTTCCTGTCATCTATTGCAAAATGGGTACATTTTGGTGTAAAAGGTCCTCATTACCTGCCACATGTTTTGGCTCTATTCAGAAATATTTTTCAAAATATTTCTTCCTTTCAGCATGGGAAGTCTGTGATATGGCATCTTATTAGTGCTTGCTGAAGGGCCAGGAGTACAATGGAAGCATGAAGTGATCTTAATTTGTAGCAATAGTCAAATTATATAACCTCGAGGATTAATTTTAATCAAATACTTCCTGATTTTTCTTTATAGTGTTAAAATTAGATCTGGCATTTCACTGAAGCTTTTGCAGTGACTCTTTAATTGGAATACAATGTCCTATATTTTTTTCTTTTGGCTGAGGCTGATGGGATGTCTGATTTGGGCAGAGGCAGGAGCATCCCTGTGTGGATACTCAGAGGGCACGTGGGTTCTGGTGTGTATGACTGGCGTTGAGGACTAGCAGTTCCAAGTGTTTGAGTCTGATTTTTAGACTTGGAACCTCAGTCCTTCATTTTTGTTTAAGAAATGGTAGCTGTTCCACAGAGCACATGTTGAATGGGAGACAGCTCTGTGAGACAAGGGAAGTCTTGGCTGCCTACTCTCACCAGTAACCTCTTGACATCTTTAGCAAAGTGTTTAGGGCCACATAGCTGATGGTGACAGGTAGTTTTGGGTTTTTCAATTATTGGCACTCCAGACTAGTCCTCTTTAGTCTGACAATTGTGGTTTTTTATCTCTTTCCTCCAGAGGAGCCAAGCCCTGGCAGGTCACAACTTTATTCTTCCCTTTCACACTTGGTGCTGCTGATTATGGCTGCTTCCTTCTGGGTGTTTCCTTTTTAAGCTTGGGTTGAATCTCACAGACATGTGGGGTCTGAGGCCTTCTCATGAGCAGACGTGAGTGTCTCCAGAAGGCAATTCAGCTCCTTTGAGGTGTGCATCTGGGCAGAAGCCTGCTCCTCTGTGCCAGCAAGGCAGGGGCCATGGCAGTGATGCTCAGGTACCTGCCATGCGTGTAGGAATCCATTTCTGTAGATGCCAGGTCTGGTGTTTGTCTCCCCAGTCTGCAAAGTGTGCTTGATTGCTTAATTAATGTCCCATCCTTCATGAAAGCAGTGTGGGTTTGAAGTAATCTGTTCTTGTGAAGCAGTTGAGATCTTCAGCAAGGACCAGGAGTTTGTCAGCTGCCATGCATTGGTATAACTCCATTAAAGTCAGTACAGACCAGCTGGGGATTCTGGACCCACAAATGTAATTATTGTTATAATGAGAGCATCAAACAAGTAATCATTATTTTTACTCCCTCTTTTCATTTCAAAATGAGAAAATTATTTCCTCTTGGATCAGTGAAAGTAATTTACATTATGCACAATAATGGTCTACATGAAAATATAATTATTATTCATTTGTATGGCACCATCTGGGCACTAGAAGCTTCGCAGACACATGTGAGGAAAGGTCCCTGTCTTGAAGAGTTTACAGGCTGAATAGCAAGTTAGAGCTGCTAGCAGTTTACCAGAGTCACAAAGGGAACTTTGGTATTACCAGTATTACCATCAGGGACCTGTTCAGCACAGGATTCCACAAACCCTGCTTCAGGGATTCCTACTCAGAATTGCTCTGTGTTGGCACTGTACAGCCTAAGGGTGGGATAAGTTCAAGGTTTGATTAGCATGGATGGATCAAGAAAGAACACAGCAAGGGGCTAGTATTGTAAATTGGCTGCCCAGCTAGTTTTGGGCAAGTAAAGGATATTTCCAGGCTTCACTTGGAAGCACAAAATGGTTTTCATGCCTTGTGGACCTGTGCTTCCTATGGAGTAATTCCCAAGCTTTACAACAAATACAGGACTGAAAAAAGTGTTTTACTTGAGTGTAAGTATGCGCTAGAAGTGGAGAGACTGGGCTTTTATAACTGTGTGGGTTTAAAAATTGAGCAACATGTAGCATTACCTAAACATACATCAGTGTAACCTTGCTGAGTACTGAAAGGGTCAGTACAGGACACTGAAATCATATGACTTCTTATTTTTAGAGATGATTAGAGAATTCCTCCAAGGGACAAACTATTTATAACACGTCTATAATATGCTGGTTTTTTTTTTCTTTTATGATGAAATGAAACCAATAAGTGAATACCAGTTAATTAAAAAAGTTAGCTAAAAAAGATTTCACACTAGTGTGTGGTTGACTCTGAGGTCAGATCGTGAATGCTTCCCACATATATTTTGTTTTCAAGCTACTGTTCTGTTGCTGTTCTATTATTAGAGAGTAAGTGGGATGCTTATTTAAAACAATTCTACAAAGCTGAATGACACTGCAAACTTGAGTTTAACTTGGATTTGGTTGAATGAGTCATGGACACTCATTTCTGCTTCATGCTGCAGCCTTTGCTTGCCCTTCAGATGTACTTTTTGGTTCAGTTATGTTGGTGAAATCTGAGTATTTTTCTTCAATAAAATGCTACTCGCTGACTTTTTGTGGTGGTCAGTTTTGGATTTCATGCTGTCTGAATTTCTGAGACGTATCTCATTTTGTTCTTAAAACTCAACCTGTTTCTGGTTATCTTTGTTCTTTATAATTGCATTCTTTCTGATTCAGGAGCACACAGGGTTCAGTTAAAGCGTCTTCTTTCAAAGAAAAAGTGTGTGAGGTCGTGACTGTATTGATTAAAGTGAAGCAAGCTCCCTGAAACTACATCCAGCCTGTTGACCCTTACTTGGGAGAGGCACAACAAACCTGAAAAATGACATTTCCAGAGGAATTTTTGGTTCTTTAGAATTGCACCATTGCATGTCACAGAGACAAGTAGAGTCCTACGTGTTCTACCTGTGAACTCAGTGGGGTGACAACTGACACCCTTGGTGAGGAGTCCCACAGTTGCCAGTGTCATTAGTTATTTAAAGAACTTTTTTCTCTGTGTGCCTGGAGCTCCAACTAAATAAATGGCCATCTGCTAATTATGAAAATGTAAACTGGAGTTCTCTGTGGAAATGGAGTGTTACCAGAGATCTGGATTGGAGTCATCTTGAACAGGCATGTAAATAAAAAATAATCTATCATCAAGCTAATCCTGCCTCGTAGAAAAGAATAATCTCATGGAAACTAGCATCTTGTCTGCAGAAATCCACATTTGGCTAGCTGGGGATACATCTTGGCACCTAACTATATTGACTTAGATGTTTACAGGCTTGCTTATGCTCTTAAAACTTGATGTGGGTGCCTGACAGCTGTTTAAATAAGTAAATATGAATTCAGGTGGCTACCTTATGGCATCTAAGTTCAGCAACTTGGCCCACAGTGTGTAAAACCAAGGAAACAAGCAGAAGAGGAGTGAGTGTAGTAAACAAAGCTGTTAGTGTGTATGCATTAAGAGAATAATAATACTTTGCACAGCTACTGTGCCTCAAACTGCTTACATTTTGGCATTCACTGGAATTGAGTTTAGTCACTCAGTGGCAGAAATAGAAACTTGGAGGTGCTGCCTGCTAGCAGAGTACATGGAGCAGTACCTCAGCAATGAGCTGCCTTTTTGGCAGTCTTACAACAAAAGACCTGAAAGTCTTCAGCGCAATATTTTGATAAGTCATTGATTCTTATTAAAATAATAATTATGACAATAATTATAGCTGTAGTTTGCTCTGACTGAGCTGCTAGCTGAGTAGAGGACAGGGGGAGGAGGGTTATGAAATATTCTTGTAAAGCCATCTGAGTGCTGCTCCTCCAGCTCTGTGCACACATAGTGAGGATGTTTGTCTCTGTATTTTTCATGTCCTGTGCCAGTGCGTGGCAGTGCCTGTGTGCTGGGTGGGTTCCCCAGGAGAGAGCTGGACATTCCTGTGCAGTCTGTCCTGCAGGCAGCTCATCGCTCCTGTGCTCATGTTCCTAATAACTGAGATATGATCAAATAGGTGATAGTGTTTTACAGCAGTACAGTGATAAAATGGAGCAATAAGCTCCTGGCCATCTGGCTTTCTGTAGTTAGCTCTGTGACTTCTGCTGTGTCTCACCTTCACAGCAAGACCACATCATCCCATCCCCAAAGCCTGGCTCAGGCCTCAGTGATACTGAAACCAAAGGAAAGTGGGGTAGGTTTTGCAGGTAGCACCGTAGCTGTGATGACACTGTCCTGCCTTTCTAATCTAATTCAGTATTAAACATTTACACTGGCCAGGCTGCCACCACATGACCTCCTGTGCTAAGTGACTGCAAGTGATTAATGACTATTTATTAGGAGAAGATGGTCTCAAACCTGCTCACTTCACAGACAGTGTAAACAGAGATTTCTGCTCCTCACCCTCAACCCCCAGTTTAAAAATATGGTGTTTTTTTCTCTTTGCTTTCTTTTGAAGGTCATTTTTTCATCCCTGGATGTTTAAGAAAAGCAGACTGCACTGGCCTTTTCCTGTCCCCCTGTGTGAAGCTGCAGTGGGCATCTAGAGTGTGAGTTTAGGGGTGCTTGCTGCCTTGGTTAGGGCTTCAGTGAAATGTGACATGAAACAGGCTGCAGGACAAGCTCCTGTGTGGGGAAGAACAAAATGTTGGGTCAGCTGCAAGGCTCCATGGGACCTCTGCGAACACAACTAATTTAAAAGTTGGATAAATAGAAATGCATTTATTGTGCTTTCAGAGGACAGGAATTTTCCAGAAGTGAATCTCCTAACAAATAGCCATTTTAAAAGGTAGCTGATGCAGAGAAAGAACCAGGTTAATTTGGAATTTTGGGTAACTTTGTGTAGCCTGAGACTCTAATTCTATAGGTGCTGTGGGATGCATGGGTTTAAGCATGTATTTCACCTAATTTGACCTAAAGGTATTTTATGTGAAAGTTGTTATAGGGTTTGTTTGCCATTATGCAACCAAATATATGTTAAAAGATTTCAGACAAATTTGATGCAGTTATTCAAAGTGGTTTGGTTTGTCCATTTTAGCACCATCACAAGTCTGAACAATGATCTCGTGTTCTCCCAGAGTGTTATCAATAGCTTATTCTGTAGTTTAAGTTCTTCAGGGGATTTTCACTTTCTGGTTGCACTGATGTAAATTTACAGTAATTCTCATATCGAGGACCTATGCATGAATAACTGGAAGGAAAACAAAGGGTCTTGCAGGCCAAATGGTTCATCAAAATCTCCATTTTTGGACAATGAGACAGCTCAGCAACTGCTGGAGCATTTTGTTGTTTCTGAAGTGTCAGTGTAACTTTGCAGAGCGTATTCAGCAGTCATGCACTGTGCTCCAGATGCTCCCTGTTTGTCGAGTGGTGTCACCTGGAAGGGATAAGTGAAAGGAAGCCTTGAATTTCATACTCTCCTGGATTCAGCCTCAGGGCTGTGTTTCCAGTTTAGTTACCAGAACTGCTCTCAGTTCTGCCACCTAAGCTTCAGTGATTTCAAGCCTTTGGTAGGCAATGAACGGGGCGCTGTGTGTGTTTTGTTTGCTTGTAAATGTTTGTATATTATTTGTGTATTATTCTTAGTTTTAACACAGCCTTGTGTACTCACTTCCTCCTCATCCTTGAACAATTCTCTCCTGTTTCTGGTGGTTGCAGAGGCTGCTCCAGGCTCCAGCTGGGGTCACTCAGCTGGCAGTGACTTCAGTAGCTCAGCTGGGGCTGTGTTGGTAGGAAGTGGATGAAGGTAGCTGCTGAGGAAAGTGCTTCAGGTCCCTATTCCACGCTCGGTAAATAGTAACTCCATTATGAAATACTGTTTCACTGTTGAATAAATTGGCGTGGGTTTTTTTTTTTTTTTCCTTGCTTGCTGTCATTGGTAAATTGCTGTCTTCCTAAATTGTGTTGTCCAGTTTGAAATACTGTTTCCTGTTGGCTTAAAATAAACACTTCTGCAGCATTTTCCTGCTTTATGTTGCCTACAGAGAGCAAAATGTATCCTTAAAGGTTTAAATCTGTTGCTACGATTAGGATGGTAGTTTCATAGCAACACAGAGATACCACAGGTGTTACAATCATCTCTTTAGTAGAGAGTTGGTGGTTTGGTGGTTTCTGTGTTTCTCCCTTTCCTGTTTACTAGAGTAAAATGTGTTCAAGACTCACTTTTGCAGCTCTCATGCAAACAGAGGCATGCATACATACCTGTATTCCACAGTGGTCAAATATTTGTGGTCAAATATAAGCAAGAGTTGCTCAGGCTAGAACTTTCCAGGCTGAATGTTGCTTAGAAAGATTTTGCTTTGCAGCATGCACTTTAAACAAGTCTAGGATGTGGCAAGTCATCACTTCATCAAGTTCGTGCTCTTTTAGTAGCAGATTCTTTTAGAAAATCTTCACGTTCAGGGTTGGTTCCACCTTTGATCATTGTCCTGTGTAAGAATGATGTGTGGGAGATTTTTTACAGGACTGATATTGAGACACCTTTGTCAGCTAAATCCCACCTTCTTCTGTCTTCTCAGTTGTTTACTATAGGATGAAGATGCAGATGGGTAAGAGCTCAAGTAAAACAGCATACTGAGAATAACCTGTGGTTCTTCAGAGCCACAGTGTCTTCATTAGGACACGGAGTGCAGATATAATGTTCTTTTCTGTTTGGTGTTCTGAATGGAATTACCTGTGATAGTAGAGATTGGTGGTGGTGGGCAGTTACAGCTTGAGTTCCTGCATATTTCTCTTGGCAGTGATGGAATTATTTAACAATCACTTTCCATTTGTAGTGGTTTTATGAGTGTGAAAATGTAAAATTCAGGAAATTTTTTAAGGGTTCTTCATATTCTGCTGGCCTTGTTTGGTCTCAGTGAAAGTTAATAATTTAATCCCATGCTGAATTACTAAGGATGCTCATGCAGGAAGACTGTGCTGAGTTTTGCATTATGGAAACATTGTGTTGATGGCAGGTGTGTTAAATCCATCTCTGTTGCATTATGCTTTAGCTCTGATTCTCTCAGTCAGCTTTTTGGAGGTCATGTGCTTCAGTGTGTGACTGTGGACTTCCTTGGGCCAGATTTGAAGGGAATGGGTGGAGTTTCTGAATGGGTCTAAAATGCCTGCTTTGTATTCAAGTGGGTTACCTGTGTTAGAATTTAATGTATTGATCCCTACCTCAGGAGATATACAAATTACCCATAAGTGATGATTAGCCCAGCTATCTGCCAGTGTGAGGTTAAACTGCAAACATTTATGTTGAAGTTTATGTTTATGCAAACATTTAAGTTGTTGTCTTGTATTCAGGTCAGCTTGTACAGTGTGTCAGCTCCAATGACTGGTTTATGGTGTTTTTAACAGTTGGCCTCAGTGATCTTCCTGTCATTTCCAACCTAAATGATGCCATGGTTGTATGAACTGAACTTTGATGAAAAGTAAAACAAAGCCTCAGGGTCTAGAAGAAAGGTGCTCTGTCTGTGTGGCAGCAAGTGGATGTAGATTCACCTCCCAGCTTTACAGAATGCTGCTTGTGTGGCCTCTCCTGGAGGAGGAAAACACAGGCTGGCTGTCTCTGCTTCCCAGTCAAACAGAAGCTCTGAGTCATGGGACAGGGACCAGGCTGGTGTGTACCAGTGCCTGGCAGACAGCAAACACATGGACTGAGGCTGCTCTGAGGAGTGATGTTTGCCACACATCCGTGTCTGTTTGTTGTTTGGGGTCTTTTTAGTGACAGGGTGACTATCCTGGATAGAGCAGTCTCCCAAAGGAGCTGGAAGGTTTAAAGGGCATTCATGGCCTGGTAAGTGACTCACTGAGGAATGCAGAAGAGAAGGTGCATTTGAAGAAAAGCATGAGATGGTTTTTTTGCTACAATATCTGTTGGGATTGCTTTGACTTAGGAGATGGTATAAATGTACTTTACTGTGACAAATTCCTATTCCAATACCTGTGCAAAAAGTGGCTGTTGCCTACATCTTCTGAGTGTAAGTCATGTGCCTGGCATCACCTTGTGCAGGATTCCCAGAAGAAGATGAGCTCTTTTCTCTGTTTCAGTTTCAGGGTCTTGAATTTGTTTGAGCCAAACCTGAAACCAGTTAAAGAACAGTTGCCAGCCCTCGAGGTGCCCAGGTGTGTTGTGCAGGCACCTTTCCTGCCCCAAGAGAAGAGACCCTCTCAGGGTCTCAGGACTTCAGCTGTCCTGATTTGGTGGGATGGGTGGTCCAGGTCTGGACAGTGATGGTTACATTCTGTTACCAGTGGTACAGGCTGGGGTTGTGCCTGGCTCACTTTGCAGCAGCTGGTTCTGTTTTGGAGCAGTTGGTGGAGGGAACTCATTTTATCTTCTTTCTGCTACATCAGTAATTGGGATCATTTTTCTGTGAGCTGCACACATCTGTGGCCCCAAACCTGTCTCAGCCTGGAGGAAGTCAGTGAATGGTAATGTTTCCCACAGCTCAGTGCTCACCTGCCAGTAGCAGAAGCAGATTATGCTGCTTCAATTCTATGCATTTTATTTTTCAGGATTTAACACAGGTATTTATGAAGTCATTTGGTTTGCACATATCAGCATAAATAAGAGTATCTTCTGAACATACCTAGTTGCAAGCCTAATATTTCTTTTAAGATTACCAATATCCTTAAGTGTGTGTATGAAGGGGAAAAAAACACCCAGCAAACCCCCAAACCTTTGGCCTTCCAGCTGCTGACTGTGAGCATAAGTCCTTGAGAAGAAGCTTTTCTATTATCCCTAATGCTCCAAAACTTGCTGAATAAACAAAATGAACACAGATGTTTCCTTGCTGGTGATACAGTTCATAAGAAGACACTACTCAAGGCATTGCTCAGCTGCAGCTTCAGTGTGCAGGAATCTGTGGACCAAACAATTCAGTCCTAACCAAGGAAACTTCCTGTGAAGTTGAACAGGCTTGCTGAGTAATACCTGTTGTGTTAACAGTTTATTAACCACTTAATGAATTGCCCAGATGTGTTTAAATTAGCCAAAAGCTCATTTCTTGCAACATGGAAGTGCTGTGAGGGTGCTGCAATGTGCTGCTGAGGTTAAGTCCCATCCTTGGAGGAATGACCACAGGAACAGATATTTGCCTGCTGTTCTGGAGGGCAGTTATGTTGCTCATAGTTGAGCAAAACCAGAATCAAATTCAGTACCGTACAGAAATCCTTCACAGCTGTTTTAATTCTGGGTAAACTCTGGTTATGCTGGTTTTAACAATTTTGTAAGAAACTTTCTACACATGATGAAAGAGGAATAACTGTGAGTTGGTTGCAGACAAAGCAACTTTTTGCTGTTATTCTGGTCAAGTTGCCTCCCTGTTTTTTTTTTGTTTTTTTTTTTTTTTTAATTATTTTCCTTGTTTAGACAATTTTTTTGTGAGAGTAAGATCTTTAGGCTTATAGAACAGAATTTGACAATGTAGCTGTGAAGAAGAAGCCAGAAACAATGTCCAGATCTTCAGTGAAGCTGTGCCACAGTGGTGGATGTGCCCTGGGAGCAGAGGGTGCCTGCAGGATGCCCTGATCTTAGGCAGCTCTCACAGTCTGCCTACAGACAAGGTCATGGTTTGTACTGGAGAGCGGGAATACGTTAAGGCTTTAGGGCAAGCTTGAGGAACCTCACCACTTAGGCTCTGTGTGTTGCTGCAGGACCTGCTCTTGTGTTAAAAAAAAAGAAACACTTGGCATATGTTTTGAGAGAACTTGTGTTTAATAATGATTTCAGACTATGCATTTCATGGATTTTTGGAGGTATCAGTTGCTACTGGAAGGTAACTTCAGTTGCTTTGCTCATGAGAAGTTCAAAGCAGCTTGTGTAGGATTAAATTATTTTAGAGCTGATTTCTGTTACTACGCTACTAACTCCTGACTTCTGGTATCTCTGTTGCTGCACTTCTCCTCAAATCCCTTTTTGTTGAAAGCTGGCTGTCTCCTTCCCCCACCAGGCTGAGCTGCAGTTGCTGTGAGCCCCAGGTAGTGGCCCGTGGAAGCTCAGCTCCTGTTCTGTCCCTGCCCTGTGGCACGGCCGCTGCCCAGGGCTGACTGCAGGAGGCTGCACCTTCAGCCACCCCTCAGCCCACACAGCGTGGCTGATTCACCTGCCCTCTCACTGGGGCAGAGATGAACTCTCTGTTTGGATGCTCCCTTAGCATGCCATGGAAATTTCCTTTCATGTCCACGTCTATGCTCCTCTTCACTCGCACCTTTCTTCTTTCTAAAAATCAGATTTTCCCGTTCTCTGTTTCAATTTTATTCTCACTGATGTGTATTTCTACTGCTGTTCTTCCATCTCTTTTCTGAACAAAGATAATTTATTGTTTCTGAGCATTTGAGTAGCAGTTTTGTCACCTTTTTGCTGAGATAGACCAACTTTGATCAATAGCAAAAGAAAGTGGATGTAGAAATTCACATGATGCACTTGCATACTCTGTAGAGTGTCTTTGTAGCTGGTGCTTAGCATAATGCCTCTGGAAATGTATTTCTGCCATGCAGCTTTTATTTGTGCAGCAAGGGTCCCTGGCAAATGCTTCATGTTTGATATGAACTCACAGTCCTTTCAGATATTGAATAATATGAATGAGGGGTTATCAACATCTTCTCAAAGAGCACTGCGGTTTGTGCCCTACAATGATGGCATAATATGGCATGGCATAATGGGAAGATGGCAAACAGTGTTTGAAATACTATGAACTGTATCAGCAGTACAAGCAATTAAGGAAGGAAGGAAAAACTGTGAATTTTCTAATGTTGAATTCTCTTAAATGAAGACTAGAGTCTCTAGGGGAACTGGAAGTTAGTGCAGGTGTCACAGGGTAATGTCCTGGCCTTAGTTCAATATACCTGTGTTTGTGGTGTGTTGGGATGTCAAAGGGCAGACAGGGAGTGGAACTCAGGCTGAAGGTGAACTCAGGCTGTTCTTGATGGATTTGTGTGTGGTTCATCCACATCACTGTGCAGGAACTTTACATGGTGCTAATGTTTCTGTTAGCTGGGCTCAAGGACACTGTGCTTGATATTTCTAGTTTCTATCTTTTCAAGATCCCTTATGAGTTAAAATAAAATGACAATGTCCATTATCCTTTAATATGCAGCATTGATTATGTAGTGAATTCTCAACTCCTCTGAAGTTGGTGGAAAAATTCCCAATCACAGAATTAACTAGGTTGGAAAAGACCTTTGAGATCAAGTCCAACCTATTACTTTGAAGGAGTTAAGACTTACCTTAAGGCTTGTTGTTCTTTGAGTTATAAAGTCCTGGCAGAGCTGTAAGACCTGAAATATTCAGTAGTGATTGGTAGTGACTGACTGCAGTCAAAGTCACCTGGAGCTTTTCACCAAGTTGACATTTTGTTCTCTAAGCTCAGGTTGATGTATCCTTTAACATTTCTTACTTGAAATCAAGTTCAGCTTTGGTTCACATCACCAGAGAGGCAAAGCAAGCTCTGCCCTAAGCTGAGGCAGTGCAGTGTGCTGTGACATTTATACTGTGGCACATGCACCAACATCCTGAGCTGATGTTTAGGCTTCTTTTCCCAGTGCAAAGCATTTATGGGTTTTTCTCCTTGCTTATGAAACACACTTGTCTCAAATATGGTATAATCAAATGCACTTAGAATAAATGCTCCCCTGTGCCCCATTTGTTGACAAATCAGCCACCCTTACTTAAGTATGTATATGTACTCATATGCATATATGTACATTGATATGTTTATGTGCATATATATGCATATCTCTGTGGTGGAGGAGATTTCTTGCTATGTGAAGCTGGAGATCAAAGGGTGAATGCTCACCCTGAAAGGCAGTAGGGAGTCAGCCCATCCCAGCTACTGTATAAAAAGATTGATGTAGGACTTTGATGCTGCATGAAGCAGCTTTAAATTCCCAGTGAACATTGTTTTGTTGCTTAGAGGAAGACAAGGATCTGTGGAGAGTGAATCTTGAGGAAAAAGAATTTCAACAAATAACAAGATGGAATTTGTATTCATACACAGCTCAGGTGTTTGGAGATCTAGACTGTGCACGGAGTTGTGCTGCTGTGACAAACCAGCTTTTTATTCTTAACAAAATTGTTGCTATTAGTCTCTTGCAGCACATCCAAAAGCTCTTGTCACATTTGATTTCAGGTTAAAGCTGTGTAAAGTCTTCAGTTTTTTTTTAAAGGAACTTTAAATTTTTCTACTCTCTTAGTTGGAAAGTGGTGTCTGCCTGCTACTTTTGGGGTGGTTTTTTTTGGTTTTTTTTTTTTTTTTTCTTTTTGAAACTTTTCTCTTTGGTATTTATAACAAAAACTGCTAACTAAGTTTTGTTTCATGTTCACTCCATGACAAAGTACATAATTGGCACAAATTTTTCTTCTCTAGCTGGAAGAGAAAGCACAACAAAGTAAAGATTTGGAAAGGGAAGTAGTCTGTCTCTATCTAAAACAAACGTTGATAATCTGGTGACCTTTCTGACAGCATAAAGGTGTGATATCTTGTATTTATTTGCAGTCTCCTTGGTTATAGAGGTTTTAGTGGGATCCTGTCCATCTTTTGCCAAATTCTGTGGGTTTCCCTCCATCCAGCGTTTATGTTTGTATCATCAGGAGTTTGGAGCATAAACAGTTCAGTTTCTGCAAAGGAAAATGAGCTCTCGCTGGTCTGCTGAAGTTATCAGCAAAATAGGTGATAAAGAGGTGAGGAATTACGAGTCTGCAGAGTAGTAATGAGCAATTCCATTCCAGAGCTGTTGACAGCACACTGCTAGAGAAAGTTGTGAGAAAGTGATGAGCAGCATCCTGCCATGACTGAGCATTGGCTGAACGATTAGAAATAAATATTCAAAATAAATTACCCGTTTTTATTGTTGCAATGCATTTGTTGAGAGTCTCCTCTGACTAAAACCTGGAATAAGATTAGTAGTGCTTCTTTGTGTCATGGAGATGATAGCTTTGTTTTAAAAGCTGTATTAAAAATCTCTTTGTCAAATAAATAGCTGATCCTCCTTTCTTGGCTTGCTTTTATTCCTCTCCTTTTAAGAGATCTGGAGAGGTGTTTTCCCTGTGTGTATGAGTTGCTTCTCAGGGCAGACAGGGCATGTCATCGTGAAGAAGGATTGTGTGTCCTCTTGGTCAGGAGTGATTGGAGCATCTCATGGCTGAGTGATATTTAACAGAACCTTGTAACCTCAGCTGAGGAAACAGCTGATCACAAGTACCACCTTGGTGAGGGGTGATGCCAGTTAAAACCTTGCAGGAGCTCATGCACAAAGTAACTCTTATGTACCTCTATTTCCTGTCGCCTGTTGGCGTCTTTCTAGCTTGAAAAAATTGAAAGGACAGATATGACAGCAAAATGTAATGTGCAATGACCTCCGAGCCTTCTCTCAAAGTAAAGCATGTTTGCAGTTAGAAAAGTGTATTATTTTATGTTCAAAATTAAGTCCTGTATTAAACTTGGAGAAATACAAGATGATAGCAAGTGAGGCGCTGACCTTGTTCGTTTTTCTCTGTCATCTGGCAGTTTTTCAGAAACTATCACTGTATTCATTATTTGTTCTCTATTTAAATTAGTTCTTGCTGCCACATTTCAGTTGATAATGCAGTATTTAGAATTTTAAACCACACTTAAAATATGTCTTAGGGTAAGAATATATAATGAACCAATCACTATTCATAATAAAGCATCCAAAGATGGATAAATTAATACTATGTGATGAGCCTCTAGTTTTATAATTTCAAATTAATTCATAGCCTGAATTATTTTTTTTATTACTAAAGCATTGATAATTTAATAATTCTTGAATTTCTGAATTCTAGTAAGAATTTCAAATTAATGTTGCAAGTTGTAGTTCAGGCCTCAGTGAAGTTGTCCAGCACTGCTGCAGTAACTTCACCTGAGTTAAATTAAATATAGAGTGATCTTTATCTTGGTTCCTGTAGAGAAGTGAACTCTACACTTAAGCCTTGTGAGGCAGACCCTATAGGGATGACTTTTGTTCTGCACAATGCAAGAGTAGCTTCCCTCACTGTCCTGTGTCTCCTCCTGACTTCAGAGGATGTTACAGGTTATTACTGGGACTGGGAGCAAGGATCAGTCGATGCTGGGAGACCTCTGGACTCTGCAGGGGTAATGCTGCATACAAGGGGACAGAACTCGGAAGGTTTATTCTTGTTGACCTTTTTTTGTGGCCTTTGGTGGCCTCTGTGCCTCATTTTCTTTCTGGATTGAGTCTTTTGTCTCTTTGGATCTTGTAAGTTTTCTTTGAAGCAGGAATGTTATTTTGCTATATGTTCAGCACAGAGAGGCCCCCACTCCCAGTGGGGTTATTCAGGGGCTTTTGTGTAACGTGCAACGATGGTCTGCATTGTAAAAAAGGCAAAACAAACAAACCCAGAGAGGAGAATGTGCCTCTGGTTTGAAGGCAGCTTTGCACATAAATATCTGTTTGACTTCAGGAAACTGCAGTTTGTAACAAAAGAAATGTTTAGCTGCAGCTTTTCACACACTTCCAGATTTTCAATTTTTCTTTTCTTCCTCCCTGCATCTAAATGATTCTTATTCCAAAACAGTATTTTGCTATTTTAACAAAAGTAGTTGGTCCTAGGACTTCTGTGGAGCTAACATTAGAGGCTAGCTGCTTGCTTTCTAGTCAAACCTCTTGGATTTGATGGCAAGACTCTTAGAACTTCATTATTATCTCCTGAAATTGTGCTTAGTGAGGTTTACCTTTACATCACTCTACCAGTTTGTCTGCAGAGCTCTGTTACTCTGTTTGCATCCATTTTGAAGAGCTGTTCTACAGCATACTATTTACTAGGAGTTTTGATTCATTTAGCACTTCTTGTCTCCCAGCAGATTGATTTACAGACATGGTTTGGTATGTGTTGCTGTTTGCTGCTTTCAGAAATGGCATGTTGGCAGCAAAATGCTACAGTTTCCTAGCTATGGTAGTTAAACCAATCCATGAACTGCCGGGATGGTAAACCTTTTAAAAATTGAATTTTATCTCATACAGACTTATTACTCTGTGAGGAATAAATTACTTTGTAACATTTTCTGCTAAGAGTTCTTCCTTTAGCTTTCTGATTATTCATCAGCATGTCAAACTTTTCCCATTGTCATTTATCCTTTTGTTTTAAATACCTCATAAATTCTGATCTATTTGCCAAATTTCCCTAGTTTGGAAGAGAACAAGTTTGGGAGCTTTGAAACAGTTGCTACAATACAATATCATAAGAAAATCCTGTGGTATTGAATACAAATTCAAATAAAAATTGGCTGGAAACATTAATTTTCTGCTAAATGCTGTTGCATAAAATTCTCAGGGATCTCACATAAATGTTTAATTCCTACAAACAAAGCCCTGAGCAGGCACTTTATCTGACTCATTCAAAGTTAAAAAAAGAATTAGTGCTCTCTTTGGAGTGAACCTGCAGGAGTTTGGAAAGTTGCACTGTTAATGTGATTGATTTTTATGTCAAGGATAAATTTTTCCTTCAACATCCAAGTGCAAAGGTTCACACGCCTGCATGGAATAACTAATAAGTGTGTGTGATTTCCGAGTCTTCAGGAGGCAAAGGAGCAGAGTGTTTCCATACAAAAATGCCTGTTTTGTTCCTCTGGAGAGCAAGAGGCCTGGTGTGGACTCTGTCAGGGAGAAACTTGTATTAGGCTTCATTTCAAGATCCTGTCAGATGGGTTTGTGTGATGGGGCTGCACAGCTTTTCCCTCTCCAGGATCTCTGGATGTTGTTGTGGCCTGATCTGCATTTGGACAGTCTTTTGCAGGCTCTGCTTGGGATGTGACACTTCAGTCACGTAAAATCACAGTTATAGATATTGGCTCATTCACAGTGCCTCAAAAGCAGCCAATCCTGTTAAAACTGTACATTGTAAAAGTCTGGGAGCGATGGGGAGCCCATCAGAATTCCCTGTGTGCACCTGCCTTGGGCAGCAGTGCCAGTGGGCTCTCAGTGAGCCCAGGGCTGCTGCTCCCAGGATTTGCAGCAGTGGGACACCCCACAGGGTTGGGGCAGCTGAGCATCACATCCTAAGCTGCTCTGCTCAGGCAGGGGGCTCCTTGGGGCATGTGCTTCCAGGGAAAAACAGGCATTAAACACTCTCATGTGTGTGAGCAGAGAGAACAAAAGCTTTGGAAAAAGAAAAAAATTTGCTTTGTTCTGCCCAAGCGTTCTAGGCATAATGGATGGAAAAATAAATTAGCTGGGCTTTGATAACAATGTGGGTAGCCTCTGTCTTCTTCTGCATATTTATTTTCACCAGTTTCATCTGAAGTGAACAGGTTGTGTATCCTGCACAACTGCAGGCTTCATTTGTACTCCTGCATATGTGCTCTGGTCATTGCAAGCACTTTCTGTCTTACAGTAATGAGTTGGTGAGAGCTATCATTGTGTTGGTGTTGATTTCTCAGTTGCAGCAGACTTCTGTGTAAGGTGATGATCCTGAGCCCCCAAATTAGAATGTACTGCTCTTGCTCCTTACTGTGTTGTTTGGAAGTACTTTCATCTTTGCTTACCTGCTTAAAATCTGTTTCACACAGTACGGATTAGTGTGACAGAAACCTTCCATGCTGCTGCTTGGGTAACAGAAAGATGAACACTTAAATGTGAGTAAATGACAAAGCAAGAGTTTTATTGGGTGTAGGGGAGCCATTCTGTGCTAGAACATAGCTGTTCCACCTGCCTGTTGGGGTTTCTCATACGGTTTTTCACTGCAAATCTAATTCATGCATGGCTGAAAGTTTTGCGCAAAGGGATTCTAAATGCTATGCAGAGGATTCCCTGAGGAAGTTTGACAAACACAGCAGCAATATAGGTTATTGCATGTTCATTACATGTTTGTAGGGCTTTTTTTTAAAAAAGGAAATTTAGATGTGTCCTACAATGCAGATTTTGAAATTCTGATCTTTTGGATAAGGTAGCAGAGGTATCAGTAATGAAAACTCTGTTGGGTACAGCAAGGACTGTGGGTTCCTAGCACTTGAAATGATTGATGGAAGGAGGCGAGCAGAAAAGCAAACAGCAGAGGATTATGTTTCAGGGCAGAGCTTAGGCTTTCAGGAAGAGAAAGATTTTATTTTTGCTGAAGTGCCTGTCATGGAGGTGATGCTAGCATTGGGTGCTTCACTGTGTTCTGCCAGCCCCTGCAGACAGGTAGATGCTCACAAAGAGGAGCTCCCATCTGTGCTTCCTGTAAAGTTCTTTCTCAGCTTCCTACTTTTAAACTTACTGTCTCTACCTCTTCCTCCCTTTCCCTGGCTGTTATCACTGTTCCTCATCTTGTAACCACTCTTGGTTTTCGTTTTTCTCTTTGCCCCATGAATCCCAGCTGTGTGTGCCGTACTCTCACTGCTGCGGCGCTTCCTCTTGGGGTTTCTGCACGGAGCCTCAGCCCAGCTTTGCTGGGTGCTCATGGCACCCTGTGCCTGAGCCAGTTCCTGTTTGCTCAGAGTGCTCTGTGGTGGCCACAAAATGGCCCAAAATGGCCCAGCTGTGGAGCCACCCAGCGCTAGCTCCTGTCATCTGCTGTAAGGGGGGAAACTGGGACCAGCAGCACACAAAGTGAGGATGTTAAAGGATAACGTGCCAGGCAAGTTACTGCCATGGACCCCTGAGAGGTGACTCTCAAAAGTGCTGCCTGTGGCTTTCAGAGGGGCAGAGCTGTCTCTGGGGAAGTTTCCTAATGTTTGTTGGCAATAAAGTGAATTCTTGAAACCGGTAATACTTGCACAAAGTAACTGCCTGAATTTTCAGGGGTAGTAAAATCAACTTTAGTCTGGGTCTCAGCCAGAATCTGGAGGAATTTCGCATACAGATTGGATAGTCAGTGTAGAATATCTGACTTTTTATTTATTTATTTATTTGTTCACATTGGGAAATGCACTTTCATGTGTGAAAACTCAGTGTAAGACTTTAAAGAACTAGAGACCAGAATAGACACTACTGCTCTGCCACCCTCCTAGTGTTGTTGTCATCTTGTTCTATCCCATCACTTACAATATAGTCTGAATATACAGTACCTGCTAATGACTATACATGTGGGATAATGTGGGCACTAGAGTAAATTCTTCATCTCCTAAAGTGAAAGCATAGAAAACATTCAAGAAATTTTACCTAGAATTTTCATAGAACTAAATTCAAATTTTCCAACTTCTGTTTGATATTAAGAATTATGGTTAATTTCAAAGCATCAGATTTTCTTTGTGCTGGAAGATCCATTTTCAGGTCCCTGTCTGCAACAATAGTTGAGCAGATACTCGAACTCTTAACAGTAGTGTCTGGAGTTTTGTTTTACAGTTTTAGTGTGTGGAAAGGTGTAAGACAATGTCTGTGTTTTTATCAAATGGAAAGAATTTCATCAGGAAATGTCTCCACTCCAAATACGTCCAGGTTTTCTTTACTGCAATCAATACAGTTATTCATGGATTTCTGCTCCCAGCTCTCTCGTGGCTATATTTAACATATGTCATTGTGCTGGGCTACGTCGTTTTAAGAAAGTTGTTGTTGTACAGATGTGTGCTGCAGTGAGGCCAGGGCTGAGCACAGCCAGGGTGCTGTAGAAATGTCTCCTGCTCCTGTAAACATGAGCGGGGTTGCTCTGTGTGTTGGGTTTTGCTGAGGGCTGCTTTACATTTCTGTAGTGGCTGAAATTGGCCAGCTCAGAACATCATCCGTGGTGTACATTCAGCACCTCACAGCTTTGCATAAATAATTGCTCAGATAATCTGTAGTTTGTGTAGTGCTGAAAACAATTTGCTGCTGCTTCCTATGGCATTCTGTATCTGCTTGTTGTGATGATGTGTCCTCTGTTGACAGAACAGATTTATTTTATTTTTCAGGAATTCTGAGTGTTCTGAAATGAAGTGACTTTTTCTTTTAAAGGTCAGTGGTTATATAGACACAATTAGGAACATCTTGGCTGTTTTTTTTGACAAGGGTGAGCCAACATCACATGTGAGAAGCAAATAGTGTATTTTGTTTTATTTTTTTCTCTCACTCACCTGCTGTCTCCAATTGATTTACTGTTGAAATGTGATGCTAGGCAGTCAAAATGCATCATTTAAAGTAAAGACTGCTCCCAAGCTGAGCTTTGGGATTTTTGGGGTACGTATGTGAAACACTTCATTATGGATGCAACTACCCACAATTTTCAAGAACTTCAATAGAGTGCAGATCTCTGGCACCATCCAGAGGGCATTTGCCACTTTTTATTTAAGTCCCAGTTGAATATTTGTTAACACTTGTAATTTTGAAGAGTGTTTGACACTTAGGCATGCAGATGCCATTAGTTTTGAGTGAAGTTGGCTCCTTTTGCAAACCTCAGCTGTGTGTCCTTCAGTGGGACAGTTCCCTTCACTGGGATAACCAGTGCTTCCTATTTACATCATGTTGGGATGCCCTTGTTTCTCACAGACAATTTCCAACCTAGTAGCCTGCCAGCATTACCTGCAAGAAGTTTTATTGCTCCATTCTACAAACACAGCATTTAAACAACAACAAAAAAGTCTAATGTATGGTGTGTTTATGCTCAGGAAATGCTGCTGTGCACGGGATCTGGATGCCTGCTCTCTGTGGTTTGGGTTTGGGATAGGTGTCAGTGCTGTAGTGCCTGTGGCTCTGCTTCCTGGGGCAAGGCAGGTGATGAGAACTCAGGCCAGGCAGCCTGGGGTGGGTGTCAGCTGCAGAGAGCTGGGGCTGCTACCTGGCTGAGAGGCAGCAGTGCTAGAGCTTGGTTCATTTCCACAGCTTTGTTTCAACGGGATGCAGTTTACTGAGGCAGAGAGCAAGGCCTGGCTGCAAATTGACTTCAATAAATACAGTGAAATTTCCACCCAGCTTTGGGTAGGAATTAAGTTAATTTTTTATTACTGACTTTTATCTCCTTACAGTTTTGATTTAATAGGCCAGTGAGGAGTTATGATTATATTCATTTCAGGTGTCATCCCTTTAGGGTAAAGCCATATTACATGATTTTGAAAAAGAAGATAAATGCAGAAATTATCACAAAAGTAATTTTTGTCATTTAAGTTGCTCTGTTGCAAACTATGGATTGCAACTTGACAAGAAAATAGGGTTGCAGCCTTTTTTGAAATGCTGTCACACCTGTTTTTGTGGTAAGCCTTTGAACTCTGAAAGGGTGAGAGCCCTCAGGCAAAGGAGGTACCCCCATGATGTTTTGCTGAAGTTGGGCTGTAGTATGAATTTGAAATATCTAAGGGCTTTTTTCCCATCAAATTGTTTTAGATTGGATTAGGTTAGAGAAATCCACTTGATAGTAATGCTGGAAATCTGTAGGATGATCTGCTAAAAAGATTCCTGGTTTTGTTTGACCTCAGTACAAGTGTGGTGCCTTGTAAATGTGTATGAATATGCTGCCACATCTGACGAGGAAACGAAAGGTAGCCCGAGGCCTCACAAAGGGTTGGTGGCAGATCTACAATAAGAAATCAAGCCCTCATCTCCTGGCTGCCTGAATCAGCCCTTGTTTGTTTGGATCCATGTTTTCTTTTCACCAAAGAAGACATATCTCTCTCCACGTTACCCACAGGTAGTACTACCTTTAGCCATTGCAGGTAGTCTCAGCACTTTTGAAATATTCAGTTATTTGGCAAGTGAATGGAAAACTGGAGCTGCTGGATGGCTCTGAAATGGTGATGGAAGGGTGTGCCCAAGAGTTCAGCGGTTCATTTTGTGTGTGCATGTATCATTCATCTTTACCCAAACCCAGCTGTGTTTCTCTGGGTTGCCAGGCCTGGTGTCCCAGCCTGGCTGGGATCAAAGCCATGGCTCGGGCTCTTCCACAGGAGATTCTGCTGGGGACTGCTGCAGGGAGGAGCAGGCCTGCTTTGTGGGAGCTCCTCAGTTGCTCATGTTGAATTATTGGTCACCTAAACACTATTAACACTATTATCTTAACCCTACCCTCCTTTTTTTAAAATCAGTTGACTAAGCCTGAAAGTGGAACTATGACTTTCATGCTTGAAGTGATATGGTTATTGCAATAAGGATTTTAATAAATTCACAGCTGGCTGTGGTTTGCATAGTGAGCATAAATTAAGTTCAGTGAGCTCTGCTGTGTTACCTCCCTGACATAAAAGCTACGTCAGGCAGAAATACTTAAATACACCCTGCAGAAATCCCAAACAAGTCCTCTCCTGCTAAGCACTCTGTGTAGGTTGGTTTAATTTATTAATAAGTTGCTTATCCTTGTTATTTACTGATACGTGGGCAGGCTGCTGTTGTGATTTTCTGAGCTACACAATTCAAATTGCTCTTGGCCACAGTTTTTAATAACAGTGTATAGAATATTTTAAGGACCCCTGAGATGGCTTCATGGTTAAAGTGGCTGTGGTGTGCCGGTCCTCTGTGACAAGTAGCACCACTGGCTCCCAGCTGTTGGCTGTTGTTGGGAGGATATAAAAAAGAACATGTTAATTGATAGTCTGTGAGTGATCAACTTAACTCTGCTATTTTTGTATGAACCAAAGTAAGGAGCTTCTGCATTACATATTAAGGTGTAGGAGGGGTTTGCTTCTTTTTAGCTGGAGCTCTTTTTATCACTTTCAGGATACTCTGCAATGGCATACTTCAGACTTCTGCTCGTACTGATATTCACACCTGACAGTAAAAAAGACATGTAATTTAGGTTGCTTGCCTCACATCACTGTTTTATTTTGCACTTTTTTTTTTTTTAATTTTTAAGCACTAGACCAAGCAGGATGGGTTAACTCTTGGTCTGCTGACTAGACTGGCCTTGCCTTTGGTTCCTTTGGGAGCAGAGCTGTGCAGAATGGTTTTGCACACTCCTGCATTAGTGCAGATTGCTTCCACTCCTTCCCTGAACATGTCTAGTTACCTTCCACTGCTCTTTGCTACTTGTTCTTGCTGCAGAAGTTGCCCAGAGCTTTGAGCTGTGGGTGATACTGTCCATCCATTATCTGCATGGAATTTAAGCAGTGTCTGATGTCAGCTCAGAAACATTTAAATATATTGCGGTGCAAAATGTTAGATATGGTGTACCTTGTACATGCATCTGCTTCATATTTCAATGAATTTCAATGGGCTTGGCTGTTTGTGTCTATGTGTCCATTACAAAGAGCTTGGAAAATACTATTCAAAATGTCATGGTTACACTAAAAGTGTTGGTGGCCTCCTAAAAATTGAAAAGCAAATATCACCATTGTTTCATGTAATGAAAAGAAAAAAAGTTTGGGTAGTATTTTGCAAGAACTACAGACAAAACGCTTTGCAAATGGAGACAGTGTTCAGCTGGTGTCTCAGGTTAGCCCTGTCTCAGCTGCATTTTGAGGGTTGGCTCTCTTGGGTAACTGCTGTTTCCAGGAGTCAGTCCTGGCTTTCTTTTGGGTTCAATCAAGTAACTGATTGTCCAAGGAAAAGAAAAGCAATAATTGCTTTTAAAACCTCATAATCATTATTTGTTTAATTTGTCCGCCTCCCTCTGCAATAATCCCAGGTGTTCAGTGTCCCCCTGGTGTCACAGGTGGGGGCAGCCTGGCAGGACCCTGTCTGTGCCCCGTGTCCCTGCGGGCAGGGTGCCTGCTGGCAGCCACACTCGATGGCCTTCTTTCACCCAAGTGTGAAACTTGGCCGCGAGGCGCCCCTGGAAAGCCACACTGCCTTGCTGTGCACAAAGAAAATTGCTGCTCCTCGGGGAAATAGCAGAGTTAGAGCCTGGTGTCCATGTTACAGGATGCCAGCACATCCAGTGTTTGCATTCCCACAGCTCTCTGCCTTGCCATCAACAAGGACTGATTGTGCAGGACCAAAGGATTTGCCTTCAAGACCTTCAACTGTTCTTGAGTTGTCATTAGAATTTATTCATTGCCTGATACTTTTTCTTTTCCTTAGACACCATCAGCTGGCATATTTGGCTTTAGATTGGAAGGAATTAGTTTGTAGTAGATTGCTGTAAAGTGATATATTAATCTCCCTCTTCAGTAAAAGTCTGATTTATATGGCATTGTTTTCTTCCCAGGATGTACATGTGAAAGGAAAGAGCATTCTACTTGCTCTTACATCCCATGCAGTAAGAAAGTGGGTTTTGGAGAAACAAATACAAAAAAGCAAAGTTACTGAGTAGTCAAATGGATTTGTAAAGTGTTAAGCATTTTTAAAAATACACTTTTTTGGCTCCAGAGAGGGGATCAACTCATGTTACTGAATGTAGAGATTTCTCGTAAAATTTCATTTTTAATTTTCCATGAGAAATTTAGGCTTAAGTGTTTCTTACAGCCTTAAGTTATTGAAGGCATAAAGGATTTGCTCTGGTAAATTCAGAGAAAGGTTTTCACACTGTTGTGATGCAGCATAGGAAGGAAAATAATCCAGTCCATCTGAAGTTTCAGGAGAGCTGTGGTCAAAAAAACATTGCAATGTGTCTCCTGGTGGGAAGGGTGTGGACATCTTTAATGGTCACTTACTGCAGAGTAATGCTCTGAAATAGAGACTTCCACATCTGTGAGTATAAACAGAGTAAAGGAGTATAATCTCTTAATGGTAGAAAGGCATTTTGGTTGTATGGGGGTAGTGCTGAGCACATCAGTGTTTCAATGAACGAGTCCCCGTGTTCATGGAGAGTAATGCTTCCTGTCTGCTGCTGTGAAGTACATATAATTTATGTGTTTCAAACATTACTTTATGCTATTTTTATCTCCTCATCAGTGATCTTCTCATCTGGATCTTTCATTACTTCCAGAAAGTCATGGCCAGGATTGGTACAAGCCAGACCACCCTGGCCTCTGCTCCTGTCCTCTTGAGGGCTGCCTGCAGGTTTGAGCTCTTAATTGCAGCACTCTGAGTCATCTCACTTCAGCATTGTCACTCCTCCTTTTTAGGGCTTTGTGTATTACTTTTCCTCAGCTAGCAATCAAAAATTCAGAGGCTCATTTCCTTGCTTCCTTTTTCGGAAATGAGCTGTCTTTTTTAGGATAAGTTGAGGATAAAGCCCATCCATCCTATTTAAAGATCCTGATTAGCACATGTTGAAGAAGGTAATGAAGTTTCTTAACCTTCAGTCCATTAAAACAGATCAGAAGGGCTGTGCATTAAGTTTCTGCTTAGCTTAGAACAATGGTATTTCTAGCTTACTGAGAAAGCCCTGCTTTCAGATAGCCTGTTCCCCTGAAGCACAGCTCATACTTTCTCCCGGCCATTAAGGAATGAGTGAATGAATGAATGAGAGGATGTGTTTGGTTGCTTTCAAAGACATCAGTTTAAAAAGCCAGTGATTGCTATTTTGATGATCCTTTCTTTACAAACCTACCTCTTATGCCCTTTCCAAAGTCAGATGTGGTGACTTGCTCTTTTTAAATTCAAATTCAAGTCATCCCCAAAGTGAAATTCTGATACGATACAGATATGGCACGTGATAGGCATGAGCAGTGTCAGCTCAAACATACATGCATGATAGGATAGGAGCAGTGTTAGCTGACATTCAAGTAGACTTATGGTTTATTTCCCCTGAAATTTACAGTTTATTTTAAATCAAAATAATACAAATAAATTAAATGTTTTCTTCTAAACATTAATTAGTAGACTGTTTAAAAAAATAAAGTCATTTCCTTAGAAAGAACTGAACAGTGTTGATTACATTGACAGATTTTGCTGTGGAAATTTTGCATTTTAAAACTTGTTACCTCTCTAAAAATATAGTTACTCTAGGAGGGAGATATTGTTGAAAACCTGCATTATTTTTCATATACAGGAATCTTGTTATTTATAGTTTAAGAGGTGTTTGATATATGCATTGACTTTATTTAAAGGAACCGTTGCTCTCGGAAACTACCCAAAGAATGAGCTGAGGTGTGTTTCCTCTTAGATAAAACTGAATTTCCTATCTGCAGCCCAGCAGTCACCTGTCAGTTGCAGAATTGTTAGAATGAGAAATACCTTCTTCAGATTTTTTTTTTGTCTGAAACACTTGTGTCTTGTATAATATTGCCATTAGCAATGTCATGTTCAGTAAATTATCTGTCTCTGACAGAGCAACAGTGTTTATTTATGCTTTAGATCAGTGATGGTATCTTCAAGAAAAGAGATGTTGTACATGCAGCAACTTCTTGTAATTATTTTTTTTTTACTAAGCCTGGAAGATCAGTCTGCACTCTTCTCAGAAGCTCTTGTTTGTTCCAGCAAGTAGGAAACTTCCTTATGCTTGGGTGAGAACCTTGGGTAAGAACTTCCCACTAGTCTACAGTTTACAGTGTTGATTTACTTGAAGGTACCATGTCAGAAACTGAATGTATGTACTCCTCAGTTATAGTTAAAAAAATCAAATAAGCAAACAAACAAAAAGAAACAAACAATAAACCCAAACCTCTCCTCTGGGCATCTGAGATGATCTGGCTTTAACCATTCCACCTTCAGTTCTAGGTGAATTTTTCTGTGCAGCTGAAGATTCAAGGTGTTGGGAAACACCCTTTAAATATGTGAAATTCATTCCTGTCCTGTCATATTTTTAATTTCCACCATATTAACTCACTATCCCAGATCCGGGCACTGACTTAGAGGCAGAAAGTGCTCATGGCCCCTTTTTGTGGCCAAAGGCCAGAGAGTGCCAGAGAGCTGAGGGCTCTGTGCCTCCGTGATCCCATCTCAGTGGATTTCTTGGCCATGGAGGAGTTCCTCTCTGAAACAATGATGTGCTGTCTGCATCCCCTCTGTCTGTGTGCTCTATGTTTTCTTCCACTAACTAAGGAAGTTGTAGTTTCACAAGAACAGACTTGGCTTTCATTCCATAAGGAAGAGAATTTGTTTTGTTCTCTTGACTGGGTCAGCAATTATATCATAAAAAGGATACAGCTGCAGTGATTCAAATCAATTAGCCAAAACATTTATCAAGGTACTAAAGCCACAAAATCACACAATTAGTGGTGAAGCAGTAACAGCAAGTTTGCCTTTCATCTCAATACTTTTACAGGTTTTTGATTTAGAGAAGTAGAACAGAGAGTTAAATTTTTGAGCATAGGGATAACTCTGTAATGAAAACCTTGAGTGACCAGTGTAGTTGTAAAATATATATTTGCCCAAGCAAATTTTCAAAACTAAGGAACACTTTGGGTGGTGGAATACTACTGCTCCCTTTCAGGGGTGGTGATGGAAGCTCTCAGGCTGCACAGCTGGACTGAGATGTGCAGACAAGCACTGTCCTGGCACTGCAACTTTCTGCTGCAGCATTCTACCCAAGACAGGCTTAGAAAGGAGCTTCTTCCTACGGAATGTTCTGCTTACATTGTGTTTGTATTCCACAAAGCTACAGCCCTGAAAAATGTAGTCAGTGAGTCAGTAGGAGACCAAAAAGCAATAGATTAATTTCAAAGAGGTATCTAAAACCAGTTTTAAATGATTCTGCTCCAGTGATGTCCCTTGGTCTCTTCTAATGTGTGTTATGCAGGAGCTTGCATCTTGAAGCAGGGTACTCTGAGGTTTGGTTACTGTCGATTCAGGCCAATGGCTGAGCCTTTATGGCTAAATTTAAATGCTTTTTTTCTATCAGCCATGACTCTGTTACATGGAGGTCAAGTGCCTCTGTGCCAAAATGTGTTGATATCCTTGTGGCATGTCTTCTGCTCTCAGCATAACCTAAGAATAGTGTAACTGGTCTTCTTAAGCAGCTATTGCATTTTTTAGATTTTTTTTTACGGGTTTTACAGAGAGCCTGTATTAGCCTGTAAATTCAGCCCTCAGCCTCCACCAAATAAGATACTATGGAGGAAAACCTTTCAGCCTGGGTTCTAGATGCAACAATAAGGTACTTGTTTATGGTTTTTCAGTCCACATTCAGAGATGCTAAAAGTGTAGACAGATTTCAAATGATGATTTAATTGTTTACAAGTGAGTGTTTTCTGCAGCATACAAAAGAGATGAACTAATCCCCAAAGGCTTTTTGATATAACTTGAACAGATGATTTCCTGACATTGTTATATATCCTGGTTTAAGGCAATGAATAATTAGCTATTTAAGTTTTAAAAAAAATACCTTGAGAGCTAGATGTCAGCTGAAAAGCTGTCAGTAAATTGGGAACAGCTTTGCATGTCAAGTTGATTATAGCAATGAATAAAAGGAATTACAGGAAAATGAACCATGCAGTGTGCAGTTTTTAACTTCAGTCTCCCCACAGTTTCTCCCATCTCATTCCCCAGATTCCTAGGGTGCTTTTGATACTACCAAGCTGTGGAGTTCCCTTTCACAAAATCCTTTACTGTGAGCAAGTTTTTCTTGTTGTTTACTCCTCTTCCTCAGTGTGCAGTGACTTGAAACTTTACATTCAAGGATTTCCCCCCTCCAGCCCCAAGTGCCATTAATAGCATCTTTTGTCTGAGTTCCTGAGATCTGGAAAGCCACTTACTACACAGCTTCAGTGCCAGGCAGCTGCCTGGGGTCAGCACATCCCCTGCACATCCTGCAAGCTGCCACGTTTATCCTCCAGTAACAGAGATTATTTTATGTTTTCCAAAGTGGATTGGATGTGACAGAGCAGTTTCTAGGTCTGGGCTGAATGTTTGTGAGATGATACTAAGTGAGCTGCAGTAAAGAGTTGTGGGGCCTTTTATTCATAGCCACAGCCAAAACCAACCCAATGCTTGGTCAAAAGGACACACAAGCTAATTAAGGTCTTAAAAATCTGTTTCATTGAAGCAGATGGGAGTGAATTAATGTTCTTTGAATTATTCAGCTTGAAAACAAAATTGTGCATCTGTATTAAAGATATGAATTTAGATGGGCTGAAATCCTGTGACACCTCCCAGTGTGGAGGCAGCACTGACTGCAGTGCAGGGAATGGAGATGCTTGGGCAGGAATTGAAGGACTCATGTGCATGTTCTTACATGACCAATTGTCACTGTGCCATATGAAGGCCAGTGCAAAATGAAGCTGCTGTAGGGCCACCTGGATGACAATTGCTGTTTACCAACACACAATACCTGTCTGATATGTGGAAATGGCAGATTTTGCTTCTCTGTCATCATTGTGACTGTGGTGAGCCTAAGCAGTGCTGGAAGCCTGTTCCAGAAGAGAGAGAAGGAGCCTCTCTTGGCAGAGCCAGATGTGCTGTTTATGCAGAGGTGGCTTATTGAAAATAGATTGCAGATGGTGTGACAGCAGTGATGCATGGAACAGGGGTTAGAGAGGGGAAAAGAAGAAAAAACTGGAAATTAAGGATGGAGGTGAGAGTTTCCTTGCTGACTGCTTCCCCATTCAGGCAATGAGCAGCAGTTGCTTTGCACTGTAAAACTGCAACCCCTTTCTTTTACCTGTGCATGTTTCTTGTCATGTCAACAAATGTGTGATGTGTGAAGGTTGGTTTAAGAATGGTTTGAAATCACGGGGTTTTGGGTACTGTTATTGTGTCCCATCTTAGTCCAGCGTATTGGCTTCAGCTCGTCAGCTGGAAATAAATGATCCTTTGGGGCTGCAGTGATTTTCCTGGTGGTGCAGCACAAATACAGCAGCAGTGTACACCAGTGTAGGGTTCAAACCTGAGTGCCTACACTCCATTACTAAGCACTTGGCTGTTTATGAGGGGCTTAATAGCATCACATGAATGGATTGGTAGCTAAATGAAGGATTGACGAAGCTAATCTCTGTGAGAATCCTCTTTAATGAGTTAATGAGGTGTTCTTATGGGCTCCCTACACACACAGATGCTAATGAGAGTTTTTCTAACTTACCAAGTGATGAAACTTGGATCTGCATCCAGGCTGATAATAAAAATGATGGATAGGTTCTGTTATTTGGGAAAAATATGTTTTAGTTCTGGCATGAAAACTGCAGAAGGGAGCCAAAACTGCTGTTCTACCTGCATATTCTTTATCTTTTCCTGTAGCTTATTGATAAAACTCAAAGTCTAGTGCTAAACCCTCTATACTTCCAAAGCTGAAAATCAGCAGCTGTACTTATAAAAAGTAAATTATCTATTTCATCCTTTAAAGATCAGTGTTAGTGAATTCTGTTGTTAAAAGTTTCATTCAAATTTTTCAAAAAGTTGTTTGTTCGGTCAGGATTTTTTTGGGTCATATCTGTTGTTTTGTGTTAGGAGTTTTTGCTTGTTTGTTTCTTTAATTTTCTCCTCCCCTGTCATAAGGATTGGAATGTAGTAAGTTCACGCAGAGGAAGTGTTTGGTCCTAAATGGATTTATCAGGGACTTTAATCCATAACCCCACAATTTTTTGAGCTGTATCAGGGAGATCATGAAAACAAAACTTTGTGGGATTTAAGGCATTTATGTAATTTTTAGTGGTGGGATTTTCCTTTCCTGGCTATGTTTGACTGGGAGGTCTCAGCCTTCCTCTTGTCAGTGCACTCCTGCACTCCTGACGTGTGCCAAGGGCTGCGTTGCTGCCACACATCTCGTTTGGCTCTTGGGCAGCAGGAAATGCTCTTTATTTCGGCGTGGCCAGCAGGGAAGGAGATGTGCAGTGCTGTGTGCTCGGGGTGAGAGCGATGGATGACAGGCTGCTGCGGCTGGAGCATGCCAGCCCTGCCTGCCAAGGATCTGGGAGCAGCATCCTGGTGCTGGACGTGTCCCCTTCACCTCACAGCAGCCTTGCATCCATCAGACACAATCCAGCTTTAATGCAATCATCAGATTTTGTTGGCGTGCTCTTTAATCCTCGTTCCAGGTCATTAATGAATTTGTTCAGTATGACCTCTCCTCAGCTCAATACAGTGCCATTTATCATTATCATTTGTTTACAGTCCTGCAGCCAGTTCTCAATTCCTGTGCTGTGCTTGCCCCTTCCCAAGTCTTTTTGAATTAATTTTTCAATTAGGATTTCGTGAGACATGTATGCTGTCCTAAAATCCAGAAAATATGACCTCCTCTGTGTTCCTTTCATCCACTGCTCTCTAACTCTATCAAAGAACAAATAAAGCAATTAAATTTGTCTGGCAGGCATTATTCTGTATGAAGCTATATGGGCTGCTTCTCGTTCTATTACCCTCAAGATTTTTAGCTGGATTTTCTTAAAGCTGATTTTCCCTTGCCTTTCCCTTTCCCTCAAGAAAAACCCAGGGCTGTGTTCCTAGCCTCTTGGTGTCCTCAGTTTATTCTTTTGAAAGATCCTTCTCATGAGAATAGCAGGGTGGAAAGGCTCAGGGCAGGACCCCGGCTCTGTGCCCCTCTCTGGGAGGACCCTGGGTGGTTCAGGAGGGCTCAGACCTGAAGCTGCTGCTCACAGCAGCGTTTGGTGACTCCCCAGCGTGGCTGTCACTGAACAGCCGTGCTTTGCTCTGCTTTGAGAGCAAAAGCATGGGTGTCTTTTTCTGTGTGCAGTGCCAAATCTGGTCAAAATGTGCTTTCTTTTTGTTGTTTTTGTTGTTATTGGGGTTATGCCAACACCACTTAAGCCCACCACCGTGTCTTTCTCTTTTCCAAGTGCTTTGATGTGGATTTCCAGCTCGATTACCTGCGATAGCTCCAAGTGCAGCACGCAGCCCTTGTGCTGATGGGCTGATTTCTGTCCACAGCCCGCCCCAGATTTGAAACTGGCCCTGCCCTGTTCTCTTCAGCTGCTGCTTTAACTTTGGAACATGTTCCTTACCGTGCAGGCTTTAATCTGCTTCTGGTAACTTACTTGCCTGGAAACTTTGAATGAGCCTGATCTTTAAATTTGGTCAGGGTCTTCTTGCTGATTTTTTACACTGTGTCCTGTGTCAGATAATATTCAGGCAGATTGTTCTCATAACAGAGAGAATGGTTGTCAGACAGGACATTTTTCCCCCTATAAATGCAATGCTTATACTCTCAAGTGAATTAGTGTTTCCTTCCATGTGCTTTTTTATGTAGCTGTTTAAGATACTTGGTTACTCTATAAATATAGACTCCTCCAGCTCTATTAAAATGTTGCATAAGGACATGTGCCATTTTTTATTTCCTTTTTTTTTTTTTCCTTTCCATCACAAGAACTACAAATAACCCACATCCATGAGTGTCATTACACTCAAAATCATAGCCAGGCTGTAGCTCCTGGGGTGCTCTCTTGGAGGCTTCCATAGCAGCATCTGCTGGGGAAGTGGGCATGAAGCTGTGGTTCACAGCAGCAAGGGCGTGTGGGGCTTTCAGAGATGAGCTGGGGCATGGGGGTAAAGATCTCTGTCAGCAGCATCCGGTGCACTTTGCCATCTCTAAGCAACCCACTTGTATTGATCCATTAGATTAGTGTTCCTTGTCTTTTTACACATTTGCGTTTTATGCTGAAATTCGTTTGCCCCCTGAAACCAACTGTGCAGCTTGTTAGAACAGCTGAACAGTGCAGCAAAGCTGTGGCTCCTGCCAGCTCTTAATAAATTATTAAGGAAAGCAGGACAGTTGACCCTTGCTGTGAGTTGGTCAGATGTATCATTCTTAAGCACAGATTTGGAAAGTGGTGTTGGAGCAGCTGTGCTGTATTGAGGTGTCAGGGCTGAAAGATAAGTGTGCCTGGAGTTAATAAGTGAAAGCATTAACTGTCTGTTGCTCGTACCTGTGAGACAGCATGTCTGGCCTGGGGAGCTGACACATTCCAAATGTCAGAGCAGCGCTGGGACAGCAGCATCTCGGTGGCCAGGCATATTTTACAGACATCTGGGGAAGCTCCCTGCTGCTATCAGTGTGCTGCAGTCGCTGGCCCTGGCTATGTGCACAGGTCTGTGCTGAGCTGGCTGCAGCAGATACTTTTCAGGTGGTAAAAGACACCAAAGATAGGAATAATTCCAGCTTCATTTGTAACTGGAACAGTAATAGACAGAAGATTCAGTGTGTGGCTTAAATGTTCAGTAAGATTTATTTTGGGTAATGGTTTTTATAGAGGTATTAGGGAGTTCTGAGCTATTTCTGGGCACTGACTGTTACTGTAAGCTAAGGAGTAGTAGGTGTTGCTGGAGTTTAGGTTCTGTAAATGACTATAGTCTGTCTTCTGTACAACTCCTGCAGAGAAGAGAACAGTTTTCTTTACTGAAAAGCAAGGAACTAGCAGTTCTTAGATTTATTTGATCTGCTCTTCCACTGCTGGATAAGCATGTGATTATTCATTTGGGAGAAGACACAGACCCTCAGATTTTTTTTGCTTTGGAGGAGCTATAGAGATTTATTTTACTAGCCAAGGATTAAAACAGTTTGTACCAAAGCCATCAGCTATTAAAGGCTGCAGTTTTTTCTGATGGCAAAATATCCAGAGTTGGGATAGACAGGGGAGGAGAGGCGGTGGGGTAGCCCTCTATGTGAGGGAGTGTTTTGATTGTCTAGAGCCTGTATTTTATACTCAGGGGTGTTGCCCAAGACAGTACTTTTATAGAACTGATCGTGAAAGTTTGCATCTTAAATTTTGGTGGTCTCCTGGCTTAAGATGCCCTCCTGCTCTTTGCAGCTTCTCAGCAAACTAGTTCAGAAAATGATCTTGAGTAAATACATTTTCACCCAGTGGTTTGTGTTTAGTTGGGATCAGTTCTGCAGTTTGGCCACACAAACAGTTCATTTGTCAAAATTAAGGGCTGGCAGAAGCCACGTGGGCTCATGTTGCTACTGAAGAGCAGGTTGGTTAAGCTGTGCACCGCTGAGGCTGTTGGCAGTGAGGGCAGCTCGGTGGTTTGGAGCAGCCTCTGCACACTCTGGTGGCCCGAGAGCTCGCAGGAGCTGCAGGACCACCCAGCACCTCTGACTGGGGCTGTTCCACATCCACATCTTGTCACTGCGCTCCACTCAGACCACCCTAGAAATGCTCACTCTTTGCAGACATTGGTGCAGCCTCTGGTGGTGGGCAATGTGATGAAAGTCAGAGCTGCAAGACCATTTTCTGGGTGACTGCAGAATTTCCTGTGCCTTGCCCTGCAGCTCGTGCCCCAGCTGGCAGGACTGGCACTGCTGGGAAGTCACTCTTCCCCAAATAAGTCAGCATGTGAGATAGCTGGTGCTGCAGAGGCAGCTGTTAATGTGACTTGTAGCTAAGGGTTACAATTAAGGTTACTGAACACTTCCTGTAATTAGAGGCTGGGTTTCACTGCAGGGACATGTCTGCAGGGAAACTCCGTGCCTTGGTGCCCTGGCTGCTGCTCCAGGGCACTGGTGTCACCACCATCCTTGGGGTGTATGGGAGGTTACCTGAATTGTGCCCCTCCTCACTGGTGGAGAGGTGGCAGAAACTCAGGGAAGTGGCAGTCCAGCCAGTCCCTCTAAATCCTGTTGTTTTGTTTTACTTTTTGTTTCTGTGAGTAAACAAAGGTTTTGAGCCACATTCGAGTGTAGGATAAAAACCACAGGCTGGCAGGCTAACAAACCTCTGGGTCATGAAATGAGTCAGCAGAAGAGACGAAGCGACAGCGCCCTGGGATAGCTGTAATCCTCAACTGCAAATTGTGAAAACAGCACTGCCCACACAGGGAGCTGCTGTTCCATGGTCCTGCCTTGCAGGCTGCAGAGCAATTGGAGAGAACATGTGAAATGTCACTTTTAGGTGAATATTTTGTCTCTTTGTCTGAACCTGTGGTTTCATGGGAAGAAGTATTTGGTGTTGGTGCTGGCATTTGTTACTGCTAATTGCCTTCTTACCCTGTCTTATCTGCTGGTTCTTCCTTGGTATCCTCCTGCTCCTGCCTTTGCTGGCCACCTCTGCTGCACCAGCACAACTCTCTTTGCCTAGTGGCATGAGCTGACTGAAAGAACTGATTCAGCTGTAAAGTGACATACAACAAATCAATAAAACTAAAACAGAACTTTAGAAGCCAGTTTCCCTGTGTCTGAGGGTCCAGCTGCACAAAGCCTGGAAAACCTCCTGCAATGCAAGTGCTGAGGTTCTGGGCTTGAGGGCACCTGTGACTGGCACTGCTGCTGGGGGCCAGTGCCTTGTGCCAAGCCACACTCTGATCTGTGCTGCCTCCAGGGATGGAGAGAAGTGACTAGAAATTAGTGAAAATTGCTCATCAAGTATAAATAATCCTTTGAAGTTTCTGCCCCACTCATCAAAGCCAAACAGAGCTGCACTGGTACCAAAGGTGTGCAGTCCAGAAGTGATGGGAGGGGCAGTGAGGAGGAGGAGGTTTGTCTGCAGGAACAGGTCCAGTGCAGCCAACAGCACCTGGAGTCTAAGCCCTGGGCTTTCCTGCAGTCAGGCTGCAGTCATGTGTGATTAGAAGATGGAGTTACCAGAGTCAAACCTGGTGACGCTTGAAACTGCTGGAAAAACATCTTTTGTGGCATGGGGGAGAGGCATGTCTTATGGTCAAGGTCCTAGACTTTGCAGGTTTCTCTCATATTTCCCATGTGACTTTGGAATACTTGGTTTATTTTTCTGTACCTCAGTTCCTCCAACCCTTCCTATCCTTTAGTTTTGTTTTGGGAAAGTTGCAAAGTAGTTGAAAATGTGTATTTCCTTTATGGGAGTGAGGCATTAACCCGTTATGAATGACACAGTGGCCTAACCCCAGAGCTGAGTTGCTGTTCTCAGTGTCACCTTTCAATAGTAAACAGAGTCTTACCCTGATCAGTCTTTAAAGGTGATCAGTGTGTCAGGCTGTTTATACAGCACTGTGATAGTGTTTACACTCCAGTCCCACTACAGATTTCATTTGATCACAAGCACTGGAGATTAATGATTCACAGCACTTGAAAAGTGGCAGTCTGAAATTTCAGATGGGATGATTGCTGTTGTCCCTGGAGTTTAGTTATCACAGCTCTTGTGGTTCTGTGTCAGGCTGCTGTAACCTGCTAGAATTAAAGTGGAACATGCACAGACCAACCAAAACTTTGCTTGGAATGGTACCAGTTATTCTGATGTTTTTCCTGGGTGTTTCTGTGTGATAATTTGCTCTCTTACCTTTCGTTAGCAATTAATAATCAATGAGGCCAGGCAGGTTGGACAAAGCACAGAGGTTGTACCTTTAAAAAAAGAAGTGTGTACCCTCATCCCTCACATGTGGGCTATTCCTGGGCACATGGTCATCCATAACTGTGCATCAAGCCATGCACAGGAGATGGAGGAGAGCTCTGGGATTTACCAAAATAGGACATTTATTTGGCACTAGTGATAGGCAGATGATTTTAAGAACATGCCTCTTCCTGCAGTAAGAGTGAAAGTCTTTCTGACTTTGGGCTTGAATTTTAAAACTATTTTTTGCTGTTGAAAATCAAATTTGACTGTATTTATGTCCTCTCACCTTCTTCATCCTCCTCAGTTTCCTTATTATTCCTCAATTTCCTTATTATTCCTTATCCTTTCCTTGCTTAAAGAGGAGAATTGGGATGTATTGTCTGCAGTTGTGTTTTGGGGACCCTCAGGGTTGGCTCCAAGAGCTGTCCTGAGTGTACCTGTAACTGCACAGGTAGAGTGAGCAGCTGGGAACAGGGTGAAAGAAATACCTCTGTGCAGGGCAGAGGTGACACCCAGAGACAACCCAGGCACATCTCTTTGTTTCACAGCCAGGGGAGTGCAGGCTGAGAGGCAGCAATGTTGTACATTGAACTGCAGTTGGGAGAAAGATCTGGGTTTTTCCCTATCACCATCTCTAGCAATTGTGCAAAAACATGTGAGTTGGGCAAGGAATTAACCTGGATTGTTCATACTTTTGCCCATAAAAGCCAAGCTTTTTCTCAGATAATTTGTAGGTGAATGTGACATCTGAGTGTTTGTTCTAATGATGGGGCAAAACAGTCCCCCTTGCAATGCTGCACAGTGATGACTGCACAAGTGAACACAACTCACCACGGCCAAAAAGAGGGGGAAAATAAACAGGAAAAACTGTAGATCACAGGCCCATGCTGATGCCTAGTGAATAATGCCATTCAAAACCTGGTTTATATTTACAGCTTTCATTGGCCAGGAAGCTTTGGAAATTAGTAATTAACATAAGAAATCCGTTCTATTCAGGAAATATTGGACTGAGTTTGTCTAGCTTTTAAATAGTCTGAAGCCTTATCTCTTACAGGAATTCCCTGATCTTTCCAGGATGTTTTATACATACAGTAGCTACTTCCTCTTATGGAAATATTGTCATTTGGAAGTGAACAGTGCATGTTGAAAAGGCTTTTGTCTGTAGTCAAATTGGCACCGACTGAGAAAATCCAGATGATCTCCCAAAGGGGAGCCTGTGCAGCTGAGCTGTTCTTTGTTAGAGTAGTATTTTGCTTTTTGTATTTAAACACACTTTGTATTCTGTCTGCCCCACACACCTGCTAGTGTTGTGATCCTCCTGTTATGACATAAATGTGAGTGGCACAATGGAGGACAATGTTGTGACCAAACCAGCGTTGCTCAAGAGTCCAGCTGCAAAATGGATGAGTTTATCCCAGCTAAGTCTAGATGAGACGAGCTGTGAGTGTTGCCATCATTTGTTTTAGAGTAAGGCAGTCCAAGGACAAGAGTCCTCTCACCTCATCTCTCACCTTCAGATGATTTCTTTCCTCCTCTAGCTTAGCTGATGACATGATATTTGGATTTCATTGATGTTTCTCAGTTTCTTTCCACTCTTGGTGTCATTTGGCCAGTTGTCAGATAATATCTACTACATCTGTGTCATAATGCTGCTCTGGTGTTAAATGTAACCTTTCATCAGGCAGTTCTAAGTTAGCAGTGTGAGAGAGGTAATCATGGGCTTTTTCACCTGTGCACACTGTGCTGCGTGACCCGTGACTTGCTGAGTGGAGGAAAGGTGTGTCAAGGCTTTCAAAGCCAATTTCCTCCTTTTTTTTTTTTTTTTCCTGGGTTGATAGCTTGTGGGTTTTTTTAGTATATTTATACTGATTGTTAAAAGCTGCTTTATAGACATAATTAAAAGTAAAAAGGATATGTAGTTTCTTGGAGGAAGCCCACTTTTTTTTTCTTTTTTTTTTTTTTCTATTCTATTCTGTGATTTAGCCAAAGTGAGAATCACAATGGCTCCAAATTCAAAATTAGTCTCAGGAGCCTGATAATCTGATAGACAAGAATTTTCTAAATGAAAAGTGTCTAATTGAGATAGATGTGATGGATTTGAGAGAGCACCATTGACCTGTTTCCGCTCTGTTAGGCTTTCCAATTAAACAGGATGTGGAGAGCCAGACCTTGCAGAGTAATACCTGGACCAGCAGGACTGAGGTTTTAAATGTTCTTTATACTTTAAAAGATGTGCTTTTAAAGATTTTGCGCGAGTGCTAATCCCAGAACACTAATGATGGAGTTTCCTACAGGGATGTTATCTCTTGCTAACCTTTTAATTAACAGGCTAAATAGATGATTTTGTGCTTTTGTGTTTAGATGTTCTTTAATGAGGTTTGAATCCTCTGGCCAAGCTAAGCTAAGAGTTCAGATTTTGACACCAAGGAAGATGCCAGACTGCAGAAAATCTGCAGTGCACTTGCATTATAATGTGCAAAACTGGAGAGAAGCTTTCATTAGGAAGAAATGTAATGGAAAACAAAATAACCACAGCTAGCTGCAGCTGTTGAGAAGAAAAATTTTGCCAAGGATGTGGCCAACCCTTTCACCATCAAGTCTTGATCATCTTTCTGAAAAGGTCTTAATGCCTTGAAATTACAGGAGTACCAGTTAAATATTAATCTGATCTAAAACCAGTCAGCTGTAATCAAAGAATTGTAAAAGAGAATTAAATCAAAGATGTGAGGGCCTGCACATGGCCCTCTGGTATATTCCTGTTACTGCAACTTTTTTTGCTAATTCAAATATTGTAGAGATTCTGTAAGTTCTGTGTGATTTCCAGATGTCTGGAAAAGTGGTAAATCTTAAAAGAAAATAAAAAATCCTGCCATCCCTGTTCAAGCAGGTGTGTTTGTTCCTGACAGCACTACTTTAGGCCAATAACAGCTCAGAACGCCTTAATTCCCACTATTCCAGAGTAATGGCTGTTTCTGTCTGCTCTCTTTGTAGATTGAACCTCCTAGTCCCTACACCAGCTTGGAGACCCAGGTTAGTACTACCCCCCACAGCACTTCTTTCTGGCAAGAGATTCTCTGAAAGAGAGGGCTGGGCTGGTGTTGCCCACCACATTTATGGTGTTTACTGCTGGTGGTGTCCCTGGAGAGGGTGCAGGTGTAGCAGTAGCTCCTGACATGACTGGCTGGGCAAGGAGAGAAGCAGCTTCCTGGCAGGAAGCAGCAGGTGCAGAGGGTGAGGAAGGACCTGGTGTGAAGCTGGGCAGCAGCAGAATTCATTGTATGTGTTGGAAGAGAGGACACAGTCCTCAAGGCAGAGTGAGCATCCTTTCATGGTGTTCTCATTTCTTTTTGTGTATTCTGCTTCCCAGCCTTTTTCCAATTCCTGCTGCTGGTGTTGCTCTCAAACACTTGTGCTGCTGATTTTTTCTTTAGACATTACAATGAAAGGTAATGAATCTGTGGAGCTGCCTGGCACCAGAAGGTCAAAGTGACAGAAGGGATTTTACAAAGTCACTGATGCTTTGATTTGTGTTTTCTAACAAGGCAGCATCATTGATTTCCATTCTTGCTGATCTTTGGGAGACAGCAAGGGCTATGGAACTTGCATACTGAAGATGAGTGTTTATTCAGAACACATTTCCAATGCCCCTGAGTCACTGCATAAATATTTCTACCTCTGTCTTCTGCTGGCCTTTCTCTAGAGAAAGCTTTTGACTGTTTTGTTATTTGTTTCAACAAGCCTACTACATCTATTTTATGGACTTCACTTCAGAGCCAAGTCCTTGTGAGTCAAAACTGGCAAGGAAGGATCACGCAGAGTTTGTTCAACACAGTGGCATTAGAAAGTGGTATCAAAACACAGTGTATGTAACAAAGTACTGATCTGTGCATGCTGTTGAACTAGAAATTTACAGTAATAATGAAGACTTACAATTTTACTGACTTGAAATAGTGTAAGAACGTGAGTTTGTGTTAGTGATGTGCTAGGGGAGAATGCACATGTGAATATGAACAAGAGAAGTTTTTCATTTGGAGGAGAAATGACAAGATCATCAGCTCCAGCTGGTGGAATGCTCCAGCTGCTGTGAATTATGGCTGAGGGGCTGCCTTCAGCCCCACCAGACCTCCTCCTTACCCTGCCCTGCCAGCCTGCATCCTCTCTGAGCTGCATGGCATTCCCTCTTCTGCCCCATTAGCTCCTTGCTGAGACTCCCAGCAAGACTGCCAGTCCCAAAGTTTCTGTATTTTCAAGGGATCTTGTTGTGGTTGAGGAAGGCAGAGATTCATTATTTAATGAATAGTAAGGGTAGAAATTAAGTGTATCCTCTTATGTACTGGTATTTCTGTCAGTGTTTCTGAAAGCCACATCTGCTTCTGAAGCCATTTTCTGTAGAAAGCTGATTTCTTCTGATGTTGGAATAGATGAGGAGAGTCAATACTTCTTATAGGCAATGCACTTGTGTCCCAAAGTGTTGTAGGCTGGGAGCTGCTCACATGCAGGAGCTGAGACCAGAAGGTGTCCTGGAGTGGGGAAGGAACAGATTGTCTCTCTGTGAGAGGCAGAATTACACCTGGAGGACCTTCTCAGCTGAAGGTCAGGGTGCAACTTTGGTTTCTAGGGATGTATTTCTCTTTACCTGAAGTGGTCAAAAGCATTCAGATTAACAGTGGAAGTTCATGGTTTACATCCTGACTAAGAAATTAGCAGTCTTAGCTGCAAGTGTCTCTGTTTTCTCTGCTGTGAAAAAGCACTTTGAGAAGAATAACATCAGCAGTTTTAACATTTTACAGACTTTAACAGGATGTTAGCTCCTATGGTTAGTAAAGAATCTCCAAATTTGCATGAGTTTCCTGCATGCTTTATTCTCCCCCATTTTCTTTGGGGGCAGATGGGAGCAGAGCATTGCACTGCATTCATTTGAGTGGACTGGTGAGCAGCTACTCTGCTGGGTGGCTTCCTGCACAATCCTGGCATGAATCAGCTCATTTGAGAGTTTTTCTCCACTGCATTCTGGTTTCCTGTCTCGCCTTGGTTGGGTTGGTATTTTGAATGTTGACATTTCAAACCCATGCTGTGTTCTGGAGGCCTTCTCATGAATTTTTCATATATTTTCCCCTCCTTTCCCTGATCTTTCAATCAGCCATACAGCTGTTGATAATTTTACAGGTATAGCTGCAAGTGGCCTTCTGAAGAGAGAGTGGGTACTCTTCCCATGTGCTCAGCTTCAGCAGATCTCTTTGAACTCCCATATAAAGTTATATTTTGCTTTGTGTGCAAATGAAGAAAGTATTGACTTGAGAGCTAAGCAAATGTTCTCCCTGATGTTTTTCCAAGGAAAAGATGCACAATTCCCTCATGTTCTCTTTTAGAGGCCTATCAAAGCAGTTTGTTCAAATTGGACCCGCCAAATCACACTGCTTGTGCTAATGAAATAGCAATATAGTGGGGATCAGTGTGATTCACTTATACTTACCTGTGCTGGGACAGTGTGTCACAACTTGATACAGTCAGATAAGTTTCTGTTCTTCCTCATTTGATTTTCTTTCCCCCAAGTGTGATTATATAGCTCACAAACAACTATTCTTTAGGTTTTCTCGTGTTAAATGGTGTGTAAAAAGCATGAATAGCGTAATTTATAAATCCGGTGCAACAGATTAACAACTACTTAATCACTTATGTTCAAGGGAGTGGCAAATTTATTTGCAGATGATTCTCATCTAGGGTAAAACCCAGAAACTTGGTCTTAATTGGAAAAAAAAAACATTTAAAAACAAGCCTATCTCTAAATCTCACTGTAGGCTAATGCCAAATCCAGATACCCCTGAGGTGTTTGATAAGGTCACATCAGGATTCTTTTGGAGGGCTCAGACATGTTTGCCTGCACTATCACACAGAGAAACTGAGCAACTCTGGGATGAAGCAAATAAAAAGAGAATGAAAGCTGTTTTCAGCAGCTTAGCTGTTTATCCATTACATCTGAAGCTGCTGTGACTGTTTGTGACTCCTTTTCTCATGATTTCAGAAGTTATTTCCATTAATGAGATTGTGGCTGTTTCCATTTTGCACTTCCCATCCTCCGTTTCACAGAAATAGCAGGAGCCAAATGGGACAGCTTTAGCAGCAGTTAGCCCAGAGATAAATTTTGGCCTGGTTTTCCATTCCCTTGGAGCAGTGGAGTTTGTTATTGCCTTTGGGTTAGAGGTGGTTCTTGCTGTCCTTCCAAAGCTGGGGCTTTGTTCCTGTTACAAACTGTGTGATGGGATGCTGTGGAGCCCTCCAAGGCTGGCTGGTACAGGAGCATGGAATATTGTACCTGGCAGAGGAAAAGGGGCTCTGTGCAGCAGAGAAATGAGTAATCAGTGCAGCTGTGGCAGCTCTCACCTCTGCCCTCACCTGTGTGAGGTGAGCCTTGGCCTCAGCCTGGCTGTGCTCAGTGCCTGCCCTGGGAGCTGCTCTCCGAGGGCTGCTGGGCTGAGCTGCAGATGTGCACCCTCGTGGCTGGGTGGGATGTGGTTTGTTTTGTGTCTCTTGGAGCTACTTTGAGTTTTATTGTTACCTCATGTGTTAGGAACCTGGGGATTTTTTCAGTTTTAGTAAATATTAGTGAAAAAAACCCCATGAATGCAGGAAGCTTGGAGCCTCTAGAAAAAGAATGTCTTGCAGTTTTTGTGACAAGATAATTGTGACTGGTAACAGCACAAGCATGGAGACTTGAGTAAAATCCTGTTGTGAAGATAAAGGAAACTTCCAGGGTAATTGCTTTTCAGAATGCAGATAAATATTTTTCTTCCAAAGCATTCCAAAGTTTGGGGGGTGAGGAGGGATCCATGCCACTCCATGATGTGCCAAGGCAAGTAAAGAGCTGACCTGTCTGAGGGGACATGGCCACTGGGGAAAATTCTGCAATTTCTGTGGTGATCTGTGCACATGATAATTGAGGATTTTGCACTCAGCTGTCAAAATGAAGAGGAAACAGCATGTTTTCCTTCCTGCTGAGGAGCATGAAAATACAAGTAGGATTCATGAGCTTCCCTGTGAAATCTTCATAAAGCAGTCCCCATAGAAGCATCCACTGCAATCAAATTGCTGAGCTGCTGTTCTCTAATAATCAGATACACTGATTTTGGCAAAGATAAGCCCAGAAACACAGTGGCTAGAAATGTCCCCATTGTTAAATCACACAGGAAAGAGTTTAGGTATTACAAGGGGAATGCATCTTCAAATGTATCTGCTGAGTGGGTCCCTTTTGGATACAGGTGGAAAATTGCCTGCAGCATTAACTGGGTATTATTTGCATTGAAGATACTGAGGTACAATCTCGTGCAGTATTTTGGGAGATTTTAACTTCTCCTACACACTCTGTGTAACTTCTGTTACCTACAGTCCTGGTATGGGATTCAACCATGGACACAGGATGGAAGCACTTAGTGGCTTTGAACTTGCACACTATGAACAAACTGAGAAGTCTGGCATTGAAGGCCACTGCAGTTCTTTGCAACAGTCTGTTGCATGAAAAGTCTACACACTGTGTGTTGGAAACCTTCCTCCGATGCTGGGAAGCTTGAATTTTATATGAAACCTCTTTCAAAAATCAAGTTTAAAAAAAAAAAAAAAAAGGCTTACATAAAACTTTCTAATTTATGTAAGGAAAAAAAGCACCTGTCAGCTCACAGTGACCTGGGTGCTTGTAATAATGTAATTCCTTTCTCTTGTTCTTTGCAGGGTGTTTGATATTTTCAGCATGTTTTCAGTCTGCTTGGTGCTTGTAAAAGCTGTCCCGTGGACAGGGCTGAGAATGAAATCTCCTCTGTGAGAGCTGCAGCCTGGGCAAACTTCCCAGAGCCAGCACATGCAGGAGGGAACTTCTGTGATGGACAGAGGGCATTTTCTACTCTTACCTGAACTCTGCAGCGCAGCTTGCTAAGCATCCTTGCTCTCATTTAATTAAGCCTGAACTACAGCTTGTATTCTCTGCATGTCAGCTCTAGGTTGGATTTCTTTTTGTTCCCAGAAGCGTTCCTGAGCTGTCCGTTTCCTTGTCTGCCCCTTCTGTATGCTTATTTGATAAAACATACTTGTCATTTCTATAAATGGGCAAGTTTTAATTGTCCCTAAGTCCATTCAAGTGTGATGAATCTTCAGGAATATGACGTGTTCTTAAGCAGTTGTCTTTAATTATGAATATTTTTAGCAGTGCACCTACCAAAGCCTTATGCTTCTAAGGTATTATTTTAAAAATGTAGGGAAATTGTGGTATTTCCCAGCAGTACCCTTGCAATTTGTACTGCATTCAAAATGCTTAGCAACAATAGCTAAGTTTGGTGAAGGAAAGGAAATTGAGTTCTGTGCTTGCCTGTTTTTATTGTATAGGGCAAATTGGCAAAAGGGAAGATATACAAATTATAAAGTATCTAAATTATGTTAATTATAATCAATTGCTCTCAGAACCAAATGTGTTATTCTGATTCTGTTTCTGCTGTACTGTAAAGCTATTCTGTGCTGTTACACTCTGCACTTCAAATGACATCACAGAACAGGAAAAATCTTGATTATTTTCAGAGTAATGGTTGTGGACATAAAACATAAAATATTCATATTTGGTAGCATGAGGTCTGGCTGATTGCTTAAATAAAGCTCCAAGGCACATCTTTGCTCATAGCAAATAGTTGTACTAACAAAAATATTTGGAGACTAATTGAATGCTTGGGTATCTGTTTCATTTCTTTGAGTGAAATAAATGTAGAAGTTGTTCTGATCAATATATCTAGGAATAAAGAAATACTTCATATCTCACTGATTGCAAATACAATAAGTATTTGTAACAGTTGCAATGTTGAAGTGAGGGCTGTAAAGGATTTCAGTGCTGCTTCCCTTTTCCTGTGTGTCACTTGCTGTCAGAACATCAAAACAGGAGGAGCTCACCTGTTGTTTTCCAGTGCTGTGCTGGGGGGTCCCATTCACTCATCCCCTGCTGGGCTAACATTGCAGAGCGTGCTGAATCACAGGCTCCAGTGAGCAGTGAGCAAAATGTGAGTTGGCTTGCAGGGTGAAGGTTGTGCAGCAGGCAGGACAAAGAGCTGTGTGCAGGTGACCTGGTTCACTTTACCCTCTGTTTTCTCCACAGCATTTCTTGAAAACTGTCTGGGATGCATTTTACTCTGGGGTTGGTTTGAAGTGGTACTGAAATGTGGGGTCTGTTTGTGTTTTATTTAATTTCCTGTAATAGCTACAGCTGAAAAGGCTTTTGTGATGCTGCTTTTTTTCCACACACACACTCGTGCAATTTTCCTCAAGTTATGCTGGGAATAGACCTCAGTGGCATAAATAGCTTTTGCATAGCAAAGTGATTTAAAGTGTTAATTCCATTATTGGGATGGAGAAGCACAGCACAGAAAATAAAAATGCACTAGGAATGTCTTGCAAACAATCAGATAATAATTGGATAAATATAGACGTGCGCAGCTGTGTTTTACATGCAGCAGTTTCCAGATCTAGTTACAATAATTTTGTAGCCAGGGCAGCTTTGAAGTGGCTGTGCCCACTTCCATGTAACACACCGAGCCTTGTGTCTGTTTCTGTAATTGCCCCTCCCTTGAGTCCTGGAGCCCCCAGCCCAGGGAGAACCACTCCTGGAGCTCTTGTTCCCAGTACACAGGAGTGGGATGAGTTAGGTGGAAGATTCCTTTGCTCACCTGCCTGGGCTGCTGCACAGATCACACAGGCATTTTTCACATTCACCTTCCTCCTCCTCTGCCTCGTTTTGCAGCCCTGTTGAGGTAGCTGTGCAGTCCCTGGAGTCTGGCTCACTGGCAGAGCTCCCCAGTATCCCTTGGTGGGGAATTAATTGGGCTGTAGGCCCAGTAAAATCTATCAGTAGCTGGTAAATCCCACAGAGATACCGAGCTCTGTGTTACCTGCTCCTGTCTTCTGGCTTCTGACTGGGGAAAATGACTGCAACTGGATGGGCTGTAGTGCTGAAGCCAAAGCAAGATTTAAAAGAAAAAGACACAAATGTTTGATTGTTCTGCCTTACAACAGTGTTTATTGCCACAGTTGATGACGATGCTGAGGCAGTGGGCAATCTGTCAGTTGTCGCTCCCAAAGCTGCTAGCTGGACATTTGTGGAAGTAATAAAATTTGTCTGAAAACATGTTTCCATGGGAAATTAAGGATGGAAGCTAATAATCTTGGGTTACTTGAAATACTCCCTGTATTTCCTCTTCAGGAAAAATAAACCAAAATTGTGACTTGCTGGTGTGGCCCCTTGTTAGTACTGATGGGAAACATGTGGTTCCTTTCCACAACTGAAAATCTTGTGCTGGCCCAGGCCAAACAGGTGACTTTTGCTGTGGAAATGGCAGGTCCCACATCCACCAGCTATTCCCCCTCCCCTTCAGCACCTTTTTGTGCATCCCAGTTGTGATGACAGGGACAGCCCTGGCTGTGCACCATCCCATCCAGTCACAGAGGCAGCCTTGCACTCCTGTATCAGTTGTATTTCCAGCCACAGCAAGCCATGCATTAGATAAGGCTGTATGAGCTCTTGGAAGCTGTGTCCAGTAATTGACAGAGCATCTGAATTCGAGGCTTGCCTTTCAAAGCTCCAGCCAGAGCCTGCATTACTGCCTGAGCTCAGTGCATTGTGTGTGTGTAGAGAGCTGTCAGCCTCAGAACAGGATTAGCAAAATCTGTCATGCAGCAAAAATACTGAGGTTGGGAGAGTGGTGCCTCTCACACCAGCAGAGCCAGAGTGCCTCTCCCGTGTTTGGCAATCACAGCCCATCACCCCAAAGCATTGCTTATATCCTCAGAGAAAACAAAACCAAACACACCACCCTGCCAGGGTTTCTTCTGTCGGTGAAAAGGCTGGAGTTTCCTTTGGTGGGGAGCTCTTGCCTGAGAAGTGGGAGCCCCAGAGGAGCCCTCTCCTTAGGCTGGGATGGCACAACCCGTCTGTGACTCAGTCCCAGGGTGGGCTGGCCACGCTGCCCGGTGCCCCACAAGTGGGCACTGAGACTTTGGAGAGTGCATGCCATGCTGTCCCTTGCAGGACAGGTCAGTTCCCTGCCCCTTGTTGCAGGACTGTTTCTCTACTTCATGTGCTGCTCAACTGGAGGAAAAAATCAGCAGTTTTAAGATTGGGGGAGCCTGTGGTGGTGGCTTCTGTTAGGTAGCAAGTGCCAGGGACTGCCATTGGTAATGGGTTAATAATTTGTAAGGCCAAGCTTGAAGTGGAACTTCCAAGAAAGGTTTTGCTACAAGCAGGTTTGATGAGCTCCTTGCTCTACTTAGAGAGTCAGCTGTACAACAATTGTAACCTGAAATGGTTTTCATCTTGCTGCTTATGCATAATACAATTTATTATACATGTTATTCCATGACTCCACAGGAACCAGAAAGAATTATTATTATTTCTTTGTTCCTGTGTCTTTTAGCATTTAATTGTGCTTTGTCCTACGTAGTAAATGTTACCTACATTTCTAATTGCTTTTGACTGTCTTCTAATGTTTGTGTTTACATACAGCAAACAAAATATTTTAATAAATGCTGATAATTAAATAATGATATTAGAAGAGCAAGCACTTAATGTCTATAAAATGACACTAAGTTAATTATTTACAAATTATCTAGATGCTAATTTGGTTGTGGTCTTCAGCAGTGTTTGGTTTCTTAGTAAGCAGGAAACAAGCGATGTTTGATCGCTGCTTACAGAGCACCTTTCTGGCAGCTCAGCTTTGAACTTGTGTTGGCACTGTTATCACCGTACTTGCTAGCTGAACATAGTGTCTTACAAAGGTCAAAAAGTTAGCCTTGGCTAATAGCTGGTTTGTTGTTTTTTTAAGGGCAAAAAAGCGAAAGACAGTTTAAATAACAAATGAGGCGCCAAGTCAGCCTTTTGGTAACCTTTTCTCAAGGTGTGCTGGCTGTTCCTTTGCCTATGAAAACAAGAAATGTCTTGTAAGCGGGGGTCATTACCTTTTTATTTTAGGCATCAAACTGACATATTCTTAACATTCACTTTTTTCTCTTTTTGAATAGCTTTGTGTCTTTATAGCCCAGCCTTTCAAAACTGACACACATAAAACTGTTGATGTTTTTTATCTTGTCTTTAAATTCTGACGTGGAGCTTAAGTTTAAGCATGAACAGGTCCCTGCTCCAGATTTCTTGTGCCAGCCAGTGCAGGAGTCCCTTCCTGGCTCTCCTGGTCCTGTGGTGGTTGGGTAGCCTGGCACAGAAAGTGCTGATGATGTGCCAGCACTGCTCCTCCCAGTGAATTGGTGTTTGTGTGGGAGATTTAGCACTTGTAAAACTTGGCCATTCATAAGGAAACTATTTAGTTCAGCGTTTTTATTTAAAAGGTCCCTGACAGATGCAGGTTGTGCTGTGCAGGAGGAGCTGCTCCAGTTGCAGCTGGGGAGGTCTGTGTGGTTTCAGTGGGTGCATGTTTGCTGGGCCGAGCTCCTCTGGCTTTCCTGCAGGAAGGCTGCAAATCCCAGCATGGCTCCAGCTGGCCTGAGGGAAACTGATGGACTTGGAAAGTTCAGAGAAGCTAAAACTGAAATTAAACTCTTGTCGTGGTTCATACTCAGCAGTAGTGGCCATGAGGAGCTGTGTACAGGAGATGTGTGAGTAGCCTGCAGATTTGATGAAGTGACTGGCTTCCATCTCCATGACAAACAGGCTCCTGGCATGTATATGCTTCTTGTGGTGCCAGAGGGTGGAAATCCAGGTTGTGTCCATTGCCTAGAGGATGCCACAGAAGTCACAGCAAAACACCAAGCAGCTTCTGCAGAGTTGGTGGAGCTGGTGTGGTGCCTGTGAATCCAGGGGTGAGCAGATCTCATTAATGTTAAAGACATTTAGGGATCGTGTCTGGGTATGTGCTATATTTAAAAATATATTGAATATAAATTTCTGATTATTCTAGCTTGTACTAAACATTGATGGTTTTGGTGAATTGTGGTTCCAGCACAAAAGTAACAGTTTTTCCTTGCAGACCATATACCACGATGCACACACCGGTTTGGAAGCTGTTCCTTTACTCTGCACTGAAGGAATTTAGTAAAGACCTGGCTTGATTTATTGTTACACAAAGTGCCAGTATGATGACTGATCCATAGGTCTGTGCCACTTCTGACCATTACCTGAAAATTCACCCTGAAGTCCATGCTGTTAAAAGATGAGAGCAGCATTTCAAATTGCATTTGCTCCAGAGTGGATTGGGAGGCTTTGGCATAGTGCCTAGTTTACACTAAGCTTGCCAGCAAAGGAAGTTAATCAAAAATTGTTGGTCCAAGGTGAATTCTTGCTCTGTTTTAGCTTAAATGACTTTCTACAGTAGACAGTCCTACATCTTGAGCTAATCCGTTCAACCCCAGGAATAGGTTGTGTATTTTCAAAAGCATAATTTCCTTGCAAATGCTCCTGAAGCAGCTGTCTGAGCCTGTGTGCTCCATCCAACCCCAATCCCAATACTGGCATAATTCAGAAAATGGCATTCATCCATTTGTTGAGTGGCAGAGTTGGCATTGAAGTCAGTGAAAGACCAGTGGTGTCCCAGCTGGTAGTTTTAATTTTCATTGAGATCATCAAACCTTCTCTTACCCCTCATGCCCATCATCTCAGCTGGTCATGAAAATACAGAATTAGAAAGCTGGGGAAGGTCATCCTGGGAAATTCAAACTATAGAGGGTCAGCAGGGCTTGCCTGTCTGCCAAGGTGTGCTGCCAGACACATGTGCTGTCTGGCAGGGATGCTCTGTTCCCAAAAGAGGCTTTTTTTGTTTCTCTAGGTATCCCTGTTCCTCTTCAGATTTTCCTCCCTTGTCGCCGCCTGATGTAACTGCTGTGGCTCTGACAGCATATGCTTTTCCTCCTAGGTTTCATGTTCTTAATTAGAATTTAACTTTTAGTTTGATGTGACCCATTTTCTGAATGTTTTTCAAACTGAGATTCCTTGTGTCTAATGTTTGTGTTCCCTCTGTGGCAGTTAATTCTGTTCCAGTAATATTTGCAAATATGCTGCCTGCAGTAGAACACTTTCTTGATGTCCTTATTTCCATTATTGTCTGCCTTTGTGATATTGTGTGTATCTGAATAACTTAAGTATTTTGATGCCTGAAAAAATACAGTGGAGGCTAAATTCTGTCAGTACTATTTGCTTTTTCTATCCAGGTTCAAAATTATGGGACTTAGGCTGAAATCAGACTTGTCTTTCTACTTACGAAACTGTTGTTTTTGCTAGATATTTTGAAATCTTGAATAACTGAATGTTTCCACAAGAGAAAGTAATTTGCAGAGCTGAGTAACAGCTCTTACTCAGTAAAACACAAGACTTGCGAGTCAGGCGGTTGCATCAATGTGAATGCTCACTTGCTTTGCATTGAAGGTGCTGTTTAAGTGTTTCCCCAAGTCTGGGCCCTGATGCAAAAATATTTGCTTATAATTTCAGTGAATTGCCTTTTGCTGTCTTAATAGGCTTTTTAATTATTCATTGGCAGTAATGCTGAAAGGTGGTGAATTTCCAGGATGTGTACACTTTGAGTCAACAAATGTGAACAACTGCATTTAAAATGCCTGCTTCAGCATTCAATAGGAGAGAAGGATCCATTAGGCTGGTCACATTCACAGAAGGGCAAATGCTGTGCAAAGACAGAGTGAAATTCCTAAAAATGCTGAAGGGTGTTTGCCAGACTGCTCTGTCCTTACCTGTGAATGAGAGTCCCACAGAGCTGAGTAGGAAAAGCTTTTCTTGGCAGTTGTAAGGTTTAGAGATCTGAGGTGGTTTTTCACTTCAAAACAATACCATGTCTTTTGGTATTTTCATAAAAGGTGAGCAGAAGATACTCCTTAAGCCCAGTGCTGTGTTGTGCATGCACATACCAGAGAGGTCCTAGAGGTTCAGGGGTTTGCCCTGCTGCTGAGCAGGAGAGAATTATGGCAGTCACCAGGGAATACAAGTTCCACAAGTCTTTTCTCTACCAGTGTTTGGAGCGCAGTGGCAATGCGTGCTGTTGAAAAGCAGCACGTGTGCTGCAATCTCCTGGTCTTAAACATCCATGTAGTCCCCCAGAGAAATTCCTTGTTAAAAAAGGAGAGGTTGGAGCAGGAATTTTATTTTCTCGGTCTCCTAGTTGTCATATTTTTCTGATAAACCTCAGCCATGCAGTAGCAAAGACAGAACATGTGCCCAAAGCACCAGTGTGCCCCAGTACCAGAAATGCCCATTTCACTGGGGGCCCGAGCTCAGGCTGGGCAGAGGAGCCTGGTGAGTGGTACTCTGGAAATGGAAGTGCCAGGTACTGTGACCAACAGCCAGAGGCAAAGTCTTACACTGCAGCTTTAATTAAAGCATCTCAGGGAATTTGCATCATCTAAACATTATAACGCTCAGCAGGAACTTTGAGCCAAAGCCAAAGGATAATAAGAATTAAACCACATTTCACCCATGTACATTACAAGGATTTATATTCTTTGCTGGCACTGAATAATGCATTACTGTGGTGTCATAACTGGTGTTACATATGACCTTATAAAATGCTGTGATCCTTTCAAGCATTTATTGTTAAGTAAAAAACGAAGTATTTTTTCCAGCTATCCCACTTTCATGGTTTTTTCAAGTTTAAAATTGGTTTTGGAACATAGCCTAGAAAGAACAATTACACTAGCATCATTATTTTTAGGAAAATTTGCATAGCTTGCTTTTACACAGGTATATAAAGACATAATGGTACTAGATGGAGAAGGATAGATGTAAAGTGCTTTGCTTTTCTTTGCCAAAATTTCATTTAAGCATGAGATATCATCTCAGGGATTGAGAATAAACTTGTAATTTCAGAGAAAAATATGAAAGCTGTTTCTCCATTATAAACTTCTATGTGTTACCAGAGACTAACAAAAGTAATAGGAAATAACAAATAGCTTAAAATAAAAGAGTATCTCGTGTCCCTGTAATAAAGCATATGTGCATCTAAGGAAGAAAGTGCACAAAATGGAATCAGCACAGTCCTTATCAGTCACTCTTTGATCAGGTGGAGGAGAAACCTTCAAGACCATGCTGCAAGTTGCCATCCAGGCCACTAAGTTTCTTTATATGGCTTTTTGGTTCTTCTCTCCTGTTACTGGTGTTCAACAGCCACTTCTCCTTGCAGCCCTTTGTCAGAGTGATGTTGTATTTTACTGCTTGCTGCCATTAATTTCTAGGCAGTCCAGGCTGCTAAAATTATTTTTGAAGTCTTTCTTAGGTTAATAAGGTTAATGAAATCGAGGGAAATGCAAAAATTACTCTGTCTGAGGTAATGAAGAGAATAAAAGTTGGCAGTTCAGGCTGACTCTGGGTGAAATAGATGTGAAGCCTCAGTGGAATCTCTGAGGTCTCCAGAGTTTAGGTTCTAAAAATCCTCTGTGAGCTTTGAAATGTCACCAAATTCCTACACTAATCTGAGGCAGGGCTGTGGTTGTTCACATGTGTACCTGTCTGCCTCTGCACAGAGAGCTGACCCTGGGCGAGCAGCGAGCTGCACAGGCAGGCAGTGTCCAGCTGCACAGGCAGGCAGTGTCCAGCTGCAGTGGCAGTGTCCAGCTGCAGTGGCAGTGTCCAGCTGCACAGGGCAGGCAGTGTCCAGCTGCACAGGCTGGCAGTGTCCAGCTGCAGTGTCCAGCTGCACTGGCCAGGACAGTTCCCTGGTGGCAGATAGCAAGGCAGGGCTCACAGGAGATACTCCCCACTGGTGTTTTCCTGACAAAAGCCAGCCCAATGTCTGTAACACCTCTGTGCCCAGGCTGGTTGTTTCTTGAGCAGCTGAGCGTTTCCTCTGAAGTACCACTGTGCTAACTGGGCTTTTTCCACAAGGACCTTTAGCATAATTTTATTCTTAATTAACTCTGAGCCAGCCTTCCAAACTGTTCCCATGACATGTGGCTAAAGCAGGACTGCTGTGTAATCTGTTCACCATATGTAGGTAGGTAGGTAGAAAACAATGTATTTCCCTTTTTGGTCTCTAATCCTTTTCTGTAGCAGATTTTCTGTCCTGTAGCCCAAACTCTCAAATGTTTACCAAAAACGTGAAAGGGCCTTGTCTTAGAAAACTTCCCCTTAGTTGTGTGCCTTCCTCTGCATCTGCTGGCATCAGCACCCTGTCCCTTAAGCACTTTGCTTTACTGCAATATTGCAGGTGCCAAGTGCAGCCTCCCTGTTTTTTATTATTATTGTTGCTGTTAAATATATTTACTTAATGTATAAAGCTGAAAATAGTTTTGATTTTGAAGGAAGGTGGTGTTCTTGCTGGTTTACAGACTCGGGGTAGCTGAGCTGTACCAGTATCAAATTCATATGAGGTATGCCCAGTTAGTGAAAATGAGTTAATACTGATGTTTCTCCACAGAGCTGCATGAATACAAAATTCCTTGGCATTAGCTAAAAAATTTTAACAAGATTCCCTTGTTATTTAACAAAGCTCTAAGTACTTGTCCAGAGAGCACAGTAACAAACTTCAGACAGATTTTTAAACACCCAAACAAGCTTAAGGCAAGTAATTTGGGGTTTTTTTGCATTACCTTTCATGTCTTATTCTTGGGGTTTGTTTGTGTTCTTACTGCTTCTGTGTGACTCAAAAGTATACAGGCAAACACTAGCCAAGAGTAAAGGTTGGTTTTTTTTATTGTCATTGTAACGAAGTTAAGCTGTCTCTGGGTCGCTGCATGTTGAGCCCAGGTGGTGCTGAGATCTGAGCAGGACAAAGGGATGCTCTGACTGCTCTTCTGTCCATGGTGTCTTACACCAGAGCACCAGATCATCTTGAACAAAGCTTAATTCTACTGACATTTCTGCAAGTTTGTCTTGAACTTGTAGCTGTCATAAACCAGCTGCTCTTCAGCCCCTCATCCACCCTCCAGAGTCTCACTGGAAGGGGTTTTAGCCCTGTCTTACTCTTCAGTAATGACCTGAGTGTCACTGGGTGCAATTCTGCATTTTCCACAGGGGTCTTCCAAATATTTATGCTGGTGTTTGATTGAGCTCAGTGGCTTCTAGTGTGATGTTTTGAGCACTGCTGCCTTTGGAAGGGCCATGGATGATTCAAGTGGCTCACCAGGCCCTGCACTAATGAGTGTCCCATGCTCAGTGCCAGAGACAGCGAGCTGTGAAGAAAATGCAGTGAAGACTATATCCAGCTTCAGCTAAATAATTTGTTGTGCACTGTTTCTCTGTTTATGATTCAGTTTAAAGACCCTTTTAAGTGAAATTGGATACACTACAAAGTGTTGGTTTCATGTGTTTTATTTGCAGTTTAATCAGCGTGATCCAGCTGCCAGTGCAGGGGAAACCAGAGCTCGATTTTTAATTATCCCTGCTTTGCCTGAGTTAGGAATTCCCAGTAGTGCTGTCTGAGAAAAGATGCCAAAAACCGCATTGTTCTTTAATTAGCTGTTGTAATTGTTTCAGTCTAATCTCCATGATTAGCAGCAGCATTAAATACAGCAGTAAGAATAGGCCTGCCCTCTTTGTGCTGCCCTAGTAAACACAATATTCTTACTTCTGGTAAGGGACATAATATAAAATCAATTAGAAGCCAACTAGTGTTGATTGGAAAATGATAAAGAGCAGTTACCATGAAGTGCAGATTGCTTTGTAAAGTTGGTTTCTAACCATTCTTCTGGGATGGTTTTACTGCCCAGTTTTGGGGAAAACACCAGAATAACAATCTCTTGCAGAGAAGCCTTTGGGAATCTTGCAGAGGCTCTCTCCTGTGTGAAGCTCTGATACAAGCTTGACAATAATCTTTGCTGCCCCTAGGTTTAGTGCCCATCCCATTTAAGGAGAGGGTCTTTTTTACCCCCATGCAAAACAGTTACATTTTTAGATATGGACAGTTGCAGAATATTCCCCAAAGAGATATGTTTTTAATCTTAAATTTAGCAGTGGTTTTTATTCTGAGGTTCGAAGCTCCTCTGCAGTGGTGAAATTCACTTTGCAAAGAATATTTCTGCACAAGCATATGTGGTAGATCTGTTTCACAATGGATTATGATACACAGACATGTAAAAATACAGGAAAAGTACTTAATGACATAGAAGTACAACTCCCATGCCTGCTTTGATGGTGTTGAGCTACTGGCTAAAGTATCAATTATTACTGCAAAGTCCCTAAATACCTTTGTAAATTTGGCTTCAAGTATCAATGCATGTGGGAAAAGTAGGAAAAATGCTCTTGAAAAATGCAGATTTAAGTTAGGTCATGCAGTCTAAAGTGAGCATTTGTGAGTGTAAAATGAGCCCTTCTAGAGGAATGTAATTGCTGTAGTAATGGTTGTAGTCACAGACTGTGGAAATGTGAATATTTTGGCTGGTGCTATGTTTTTGTAAAGTAGTTGATACAACCTTTAATGTCTTCTGCTGACATTTCAGACCCTCTGTGCTCCAGTGTCAGCAGCAGAACTGGCAGCATGGGCTCAGGTTTTGGCTGTCAGAGTGCAGGTGTGGCACAGAGCTGGGAGAGGCTTCCTCTAGGATACACCCAGCAATGCTCTGGGGCTTGGGGAGTTTGTTCTTGCTTAAGTCCCATGAAGTAAGGTAATGTTATCCTCATTATGAGAGTAGAGAAAGAAGGTTTTGTTGCACCTAAACCCATATTTCCAGAGCCTAAACCCAGTGCTTGGAATAAAAAAAATTAAAATCAATCCAACTAAACTTGCAGGAACACAATTGTAAATTATGGGTAAGCTGATGAAAGAACAGAAGTGAGTTTATGTCTGCATTGGATTACTTGGTGTGTATCAAAATTACTCCAGTTTGCAAGTATTAAAAATTATCATTTTCTTGTCAATGAAACTGAAAAAAACTGCAATTCTTTTATTAAATTATTTGAGGTTACCTTTTAGAAGGATCAGATTAATAGTTCTGATGCTTTGTTTGAATACTACTGCAAAAGAGTCCATCCTGGTTTACAATAGAAATCCAGTTCTGTTAAACCACTAAAAACACCAGGTATTTGTCCAATGTGAAAACAACTCAACTAAAATCTAAGTGTATTTATTAGATTATTCATTGGAAGATACAGTGTTTGAACAACAAAAACTACCTATGCACTCAACTGAGTCTTTTTGGGGAAGCCACTGAGCAAGTGCTCAATGTTGTGAAGCTGGATGTTACTGAAGTATGAAACTGCCCACAACTGATTAAACAGGCTTGGCTTTATACAACTCTCTTGTTCTTTCTGCCTGTAATATACATATGGAAGGAGAGAAAAAAGATGCCTTTTCTTCCCATCAGTCTATCTATAATTTTCCACTTTATAGACCTGATTAAAAGTAGAAAGAAGAAATAACCATATGTGATCCCAATGACCTCAAAAACACATAACCTCATTTGTTCTATCAAGAGCTCTACTTGATAGATTCAATTTAGTGATAATTTCACTCTTTGCTTTGCAGTAACAGCATTAAAATTGATCCACTGAGGTAAGTCTGTACCTGGGAAGGCCTGATGAAAGTCAAATACTACAGAGTGGTGACACAATCTTTCCATATTTTTCATGGATTCTTGTATTTTTTCTTCAGGGTAATGCAAAACCTCAGCCTATTTAGGAAAAATGTCTGATTGTCTTTCATGATACTGGCTGGTTTTAAATATGAATATTATAAGTTCCAACATGTGTGGCAATTGCTGTGGTGCAGAGGACCATTTGTCCCCCAGACAGCCCATCTGTCCAGTTGAACTTCACTACCAACACAATGTACCAGCAGAATTCTGCTGCTGTTTCATTTCATGTAGAGCTAAAACCTGGTAATGAGCCAGAACACAGCTAGGTCTTATACAATGTAGGCAGCAGTGGGACACCTCCTTACACTGTAAGAGATACTAAACAGTCTAGGCCAGTTAAAGTATTGAAATCAGAAGAATTGAATCAATATAAGATGGAAAAGGCTGGAGAATTTAGTCTGGTTTCTCTGCAAGAAGCAGTTACTGCTTTCCATCAGTCACAGGAAGAAGCTGAACTAGGCATTAATTAGGTGACCATTTATGTTGATACTGAGGTTGAAATCCCATAAAGATTTCTTTAAATCAGCATAAATAAGCTGAGCTAGTGTTAGTGCCTCCACACATAAAAGCAGAGGATTTCAGGATAGAGGAATCTTGAGATTGCAGTAAATGTCTGACCTGCTACACCACTCAGGTTTCTTGTGTGTGATTTCTGGCAGTGTGTTGGAACCAGCAACTGAGACAGGCCTTGTGGGATCAGGATGTCTTCCACCAGCTCTGTAATCACAGTAAATGGAAACAACTTTTTCATTTTACTGCTTCTGACAGTACATTCATACCATTCTGAATTCCCATAAGAGAAAACCCAGACTTAGCAGACTACATGCCAAATATATGAAGTTCTCTGCACAAAAGCCTTGTGGAGCTGTGTTAATTATTAAGTTGCCTTCCTCCATTGTCAGTCTCTGATTTCTCTAGAAGTAAAAATGGTTGCAGCATTTCCTTAACTTCATATTTCAGAAAATGTCTTGAAAACAGCAAAAAAAAAAGTTGGGAGATTTAGTGAGCTCAATTACTCCTGATACTACTGGGATGTGCTGAAAATGAAGGTAGGTACAGAGAACACAGCAGCATCAACATTAATCCTTTCACCTCAGAGGTAAACTTTTCTTGTGATGGAAGCTGCTGTTATTCCTAGTAAAGAGGAAGGATTTTTCTGACATGGCTTTCCGTTTGGTACACTTAAGAGAATTTCTTTCATAAACCAAGCCCTGAAATGTCTGATGGGAATGAATAGAGAGCACCAGAGTACCATTGTGCAGTTAAGGGATCATTAGCTTTACAAATACTTAACCTATCAGACACAGATACATTCTATGGTAGCATCAATGATCTCATTGTTATAAATGTACATTGATTCTGTACATTCACATTCTGCAGAGTACTTCTAGAAACTGAAGCCAAGTTGCCCAAAAGAAACTGAAGGGAAGAGGCCAGCTGGCAGCTTTGCTGCTGGCAGCTTTGCTGCTGGCAACAATGGCCTGTGCTCAAGTGGGTTTGAGGAATTGCCCAGCGCTGGGGAAGCAGGAGGCAAATCCTGCCACATGTCTCTTCTGACAATAAGTGCTCTCCAGCATTTGTCTGTCCCCCTGGGACACCTTGGAAATTACCTTGGAGTGGTGCACTGATACTACCTGTAGATTTTAAATACACACATGTGAATAATTCATTCTAATCTCTCTGTCTCACCAGCAGTGCATATAACAGCAGGATTGTAAAAACTGCTTTAGAGCTGGTCAAAAATCACATACAATATCATTGCAGTTGTATAATCCTGTCTTGTGTTTCTGAACCTGAATTTAAATAAATAATTACCTGCACTGATTGCATGAATGCTGTTGTAGAGGTTCTCCTCCAGCTGTCAGCCATGGCCAATCCATGTTTGGGCCAAGGGGAAGATGTACCATCCTTGCAGCAGCTCCAGCAGCCTTGGCAGCTGCTGCTGGAAATACTCATTGCCTAATCTTGCATCTAGAAACAAGCCAAGTGCCGTAACTGGCTGACAATTTTTTTTGCAACTGTTATTTTTTAAAGATTTTTAGTTAGCAACAAAGAACACGAATTTTTCTATTCTTTGCTTCTTGGGTTGCTGTGCAATTATGCTACCGATGTGCTCATTATACTTTGTCTCCACTAATCCTTAGGGACTCCAGAGAGCTACTTTAGACTGTTCAGACTGTACCAACTATGTCAACCAGCAGAACTTCTCTTTAGAGATAAAACTGCATTAGAATTGGAGTAGATTTATTTTGAACCCCACAAATGCATGTTTTGCTGTGGGACATCCTGTGGAGCTGGTTAAAAAGGTACTGCTCTGTTTTTCACTTGAACAGTCATCACTTTTCTTGCTGTTTTGTTGTGGGCTGCCATGAGCTGAGGGTGTGGAAGAGATGATTTCATCAGCCCCAGAGCCAGGTCCTTGCTCAGCCAAGAGACACCCCACCCCTTCCAGTACAGAGCTCCTACAGCTATGAAATGCTCAAGTCTTCCCTAATAAATACCATTTGGCCTTAAGTCTGTGGGATTCAAGCTGTCAAAGTGATCTGCAGTGGTTTTTTCCACAAGGTACCCCAAAAGGTTTGGTGTGTATGACTGAGAAAAGCCAGCCCCCCTGAGAGCAGGCACAAACCTGAAGTGAGCGAGGGCTCCCAGCTGGAGCCATGGCCTGTGAGGTGGAGCAAGAGCCTGTCAGCCCACCTGGCAGGACCAGGAGCATTTTGACTTTCTTCTCTTCCTCTTATCATTGCTGCTTATAGAAGATGGAAGAAAAGGAAATCAATTGACTCCATCCAAGCATTTTTCTTGTTTTAACTCAATTCTTTACTGATCAGTAGAAATTCTTTGATTTACTGACTGAAGATCTGCCCTGACACAGAAGGCCTCGTTTGGGTGGGGGTTTTTCACTTCTATTTGTTTGTTTGTGTGGTGGTTTTCTGTAGGATATTTTATTTTCCAAACATAACTGCTGAATTGTTATTTGAATTCCTGAATTATTGTAGCCGCAATCAAGGGATGTTGAAGGCGTCTATGGAAACAAGCTACTTTTTAGAGAATTACACTGAGAATTCCCCTGAAAGGGCTCATGGTGAGATTGTTCTCCTGCAGCTCCAGAGGACAGTACAGACCTGGTGATTCTTGGAGCTGGGCTGACTTTGGGGCTCGTTCCCTCCCAACAAGGCTCCATCAGTGCTGAGGAGGCCGAGCCGGGCGCTCCCGCGGCCGGGCTGTGCCCGCTCGGGCCCTGCTGGGCACTGAAAGCAGCTCTGTGCTCCTGCAGGGCCCTTTTTGTGCCCTGCTGGGCACTGAAAGCTGCTCTGTGCTCTGCACAGGCCCTTTTTGTGCAGAGCCTGTCCCGGGGCAGCAGGGCTGCCCAGGCGACGTGGGCAGGGTGAGGATCACGCTCGGCTGCAGCTGCGCACAGGGCGCTCTTTCAGCAGCTGCCTGACAGTCACGCTGTGCTGGCAGAAAAAACAGAATCTCCAAGGTACATCTGGGAAAGAATTCCTCTTCTGTACTAAAAATACATTTAAAAATTAGCAGTGAACGTAGTTTTTCAGTTGAGTCAAAAAAGTTTACTGTACCAAAGGAAACATTTTTGGTCTTTGGTTTGCCACTAACACCAAAAGATGTTTCTTTTAACTCTGAACATGTTTGCATTGATCTGCTCTGTGTTTGTACTTCAGCCACTTAATGACATCCCAGATCTTAAAATCTCAAAATCCAGAGATTTTGCCCTCTTGCCTCCTTTCTATCACATCGTGGTGGTTACAGTTTTGCTCTGTCTTGGGTCACAGTTTCAGGTCTTTCTCTGCTCAAAATATCAACTACAAAGTATTTTGAAACAAATGAGAAAGAAAGGGTGAGGTAAAATTGGCAGACTGGTTAACTGGAGGTTACAGCAATGAGTTCATATTTTATAGCCTGCATGGCCTCAGTATGAAAGTTAAATCTTTAACTAGAGTTATAAACCTGTCATTACTTGGCATATTATCCATTGAATGTATCACTTCATAGTGTCTTTTCTGGCCTTCTGGTAAGGGTGAAAGGCAAATACAGAAAATCCCAGAGCTTTAGAATAAAAAAAAAGAGATCTTCATTTTCCTGGTGGTCTTTATTTCACATAAAGTAAGGCTGGAAGAAAATATTTTTAATTATAATTATATTGATATCTTCCTGCTAATCATAGTAGGATTTAAGAAAATATATTAAGTCTGTTTCTCATTTATCTTATTGCTTGAAAAAGCCATTAAATTAGTTGCAGGGAAGTCTTCTAAGAGCCTTTATAGCTTGTGTCTAAGCTGTAGGTTTGCTGAGGATCTAGAAAAGGCAGAGCCTGTGGAAATGTGCTGGTGCTGAGCCCCTGGGCTGTGTTGGGCTCCTCCTGACACCACAGAAAGGTGCCTTTTTGGCTATTGCTCTGTTAAGAGTAACAATAGCATGTAATTTGATTTAGTCAAAGATAATAACCAGAAGAAATAGCATGAGCAATCTTTTCTCCTCCAGGTTTTCCCACATCCCTCCTACTTCAGGGATAATTTGCAGTGATGTGCTACATATATCTCCTCCATGGATTTGTAGGTAATTTCATAGCCTTGACCATCATGCTTTGTGTATATATTTATGCAAACAAGGTAGTGAGTGTTTTGGGGTTACATATCTCATAGGCTAACTGTTAAAATTCAGTATGTATTAGGACCTACTTGGGTCCTTGATTTGGTTAATTCTTTTTCTATATCAGGAAATTTCTTCACATGGAACAAGTCCCTGTGTGGAGTTAAAAAGCATTCTTGCAACAGCTGATTTGTTAAAAACCCAGGAGATGCAAAGCAAAATATTGTCATTTGTTAGCTCTAAATGAGCCCTTGTGCTCCTTCAAATGGCAACAGAAGTTCAGAGCCATGTGTAAATAGAATTTTATGGCTTGTCTCAGTTACCTCCCAACTTGTGTCATTCTTCTTGCATAGCAGATTACACATCTTAAATGATTCACATTTCCGTCATTTCCAGAAGGAAATCTGAACAAAGAAAGACAACTGGACAAGGGTTATGGTGGAGATAGGAATTGAGAAGTTAAGATGTTCCTGTCCATATGCTTTTTGTAATAGCTCCTAGGAGGTTATCAGGTGAAGATAATCATGTTAATGAGGCATATAGATAATTCCTGGAAAATACCTAATTTTAATACTATTTTCTATTTAACCCATCCTAACCATATAGGGAAAATACAATGAGTTCCCTGTGCTTGACCTGTGGGAAATTGGCACCCCATGTTTTCTGTTGGTGCTCAGGAAAGGTGCAGCTCCCAAAATGCGGCAGCAGTTTCCCTGGGAGGGGTGTGGGTGAGGCAGGGGTTGTGTGCTCACTGGTTTGTGGGGCAGATCCATGGCAAAGGCAGTGGGGACACTTGGTGTGCAGGTGGCCGGAGCTGAGAAGGACTGGCTGAAGGGAGGAGCCCTGGGGAGTGGCCGTGGCAGCAGCTCCTGGGCTTGGCTCAGGGGTGCAGAGCGTGGGCTGTGTTGGTGGCTGCTGGTTGCAGTAACCTGTAGGTGTGCCATGGCAGCTGCAGACCCCCTCTCCAAGCTGCTGAGCCCCGCAGTGGGTGGGTTGTGTCCTGTTTGCTGTTCTGTGTGTGCTGTGGCAGTGCAGCTGTCTGATCTGCACTGCTCTGCGGGGCCAGGCAGTGCAGGCAGCGAGCTACAGAGCTGCAGTACAGTGTGGCATCCTTTAAGGGATGGCAGCTGTAGAGACTTCAGACTCATCTGAAATTGTCTCCTTGAGGCCCTGAGACAAGCACCATCTCCGTGTTTTCTTATCTCCTACATTTCTACAAGCACCATCTCCCTGTTTTCTTTTCTCCTACATTTCTACACGCACCATCTCCCTGTTTTCTTTTCTCCTATATTTCTACCTTCTGTGTCACTTCTTTATATGCATGTGTTGTCGTGCAGCTGTCTGATCTGCACTGCTCTGCGGGGCCAGGCAGTGCAGGCAGCGAGCTACAGAGCTGCAGTACAGTGTGGCATCCTTTAAGGGATGGCAGCTGTAGAGACTTCAGACTCATCTGAAATTGTCTCCTTGAGGCCCTGAGACAAGCACCATCTCCCTGTTTTCTTTTCTCCTACATTTCTACACGCACCATCTCCCTGTTTTCTTTTCTCCTATATTTCTACCTTCTGTGTCACTTCTTTATATGCATGTGTTGTCAGTTTGCTGTTTCTTCACTTTGATGCCTTTTCCTTGATCCTAAAATTAAGAGTTAGACATGTTTAAGGGTAAAGGGTTTTTCTTTCTTATTTAATAAGGGTCTTTATGGTACAACACTTTGCCAAGGTGGAATATGTCGAAATGCACACGGTAGATTACATGTACAATTTTATAGACCTCACAAATTAGCATAACTAACAAAGATGTCTTAGTGAGAGGCTTGAATGAATAGTGTGATATTTTCCTATTTCGAAGTATTCTTCTTTAGATGGCCTAATCTCAGTTTACAGGATGTATTCTAGAGGGGGCCTTGGTTTCCTAAGATATCATAGGGTTTTCCAGCCTCCAACTACAAGGTCTTTAGGATGTTTGGTCTTTTGGTTTAACAGAATATCAAGACTATGTCAAGTTATCAGACTTAAGGAATTATAAGTATGCATGCTAAGGGCACTAAGAATGCCTAAAAGGTATATAAAAAAAAAGGCAAAAAATTGTCTTGGCATCAGTGTGGCACTGATCTATGGTACAGACCACAACAATTCAGTGATGGGCACGCACTGCTGAAAAGCTGCATGGCCCCCGTTTGTATGTCATTGAGTAACAGGGTGGCTCACTTGACAAGTCATTCTTTGCTCTAGATGAACAGTCAGGATAGCAGGGCCTGCTTGCTGCTCAGTAGTTTCTAAATTAATTGTGTCATCTGAGTGCAGCAGTTGCATCTCTTATTATAGCAACATACAGTTGCTTTACTGGTGCTAAAATCAGTTGTGGACCATATGTGTAGCTTCTAAGCTCTTTTGGATTTGCTAAAGTATTGCTTAATGATCATGTACTCAAATGTCTGACATCAGAATGTCTATTATTTGACCTATAAAATCAGTGAGACACAAACTGGCAGCTGCCAGAACTCTGTCAGAAAGACTTCATGACTTTATCTAAATTTAATATTGGCACATATTCTCATATATAGACTTTGTGAGTTGGTTCTGAAGCCTCTCTAATGTAAAATGAACTGTCAGCCCAAATGTGATGTTGTTTAGATTTTTTAGAAAGGGAATGTTGGTTAAAGGAGTCCTGTTTTGATGCTCATGTAGGATACTTGCCCACAGCTTTCTGAAGCTGTTCAGGAAGATATTTTCTTTTAATTTTTCAGTAGGAATTACTGATTGCTTTTGCTGATACTGAAATGTCCAATATTTCAGTGGAGCTGTGTGTTTTGGAGTGTTTGGGATGGAAGATGCTGTATAAGCATTAGACACATTGCATTTTAGTGAAAGCTGGCCACAGACTGCAGCAAGAACACAGAGATAAATCATCCTTGTTTTCTCCCTCTGAATTTGCTGAATCTGCAAATTGAATTTGCTGCCTCCTATTTTGTTTTAGATGAGCTGTAGTTTTCCCATGGAAAATGCCTCTGTTTCACTTACAGGTCTGGACAACTCTCTCACCTGACTATTATCATTGATTTTTGAATTCTCACAGTACTGTGGGTCAGCCCTGCTTAGCTCTATTTGTACTTCCTCATGATTGTTCTGCTTACACAGTGCTGTGCTCCCACATTTGTACTCCTCAGAGGACCCGTGTCTATGTCCAGAGCAGTTCCCTGTGGCTGAGGAAACGCCTTCTGCTGGAGCTGAGCTGCTGGAAAACCACTGGGAACTGGTTGCCTCCCAGAGCTGCTGCTGGGCTGTGCAGGCTGCACAGAACCGGTCCCATAACCAGCTCTCATCCAGCTCTAATTTATTTGTTTTATTAGCTGTTTTATGCACATACTAGTTTTAGTGGGATGAGTGTCAGCTACGTGATAATTACAGCTATTCTCACTTGGAAATTAAAAAAACGAGACCAAAAAGCCTTAGGCTTCCTCCAGAGCCCAGGCTTTGTCAGCAGCCATGAGTCACCCTGGATTGAGTGAGTGTCAGAGATGAAGCAAATGTGCTGATTTTTCCTTTGTTCCCTTAACCTTTTCTGAGCAAACAGCAGGAGTTGCCTCTCTGTGCCTTAGCACCTAAAATTTCACTGGGGCAGGAAAAGCTTCCAATCACAAATTTTGTAATTCTTAGCACTGGGAAGGTGCCACATCAGCAGCTTTATCTATTGCCATTGCAAAACATGGAATTTTTTTTTACATTTTAACCACTTGTCTGAATATCCAGCTTCCTTTAACTGGATCAGCAAAGAGGATGCCTGTTAAAAAATGCTTTTTCCTTCCACCCACTCCTTTGCTTACTTTGTTGCAAAACAGATCTTTATAAGAGATGTTGCAAATTTATGAGGTTGCAGAGAAGACAAACAGGCTTTTTCCAGGCTTTTGTTTAAAAAGCTGTTTGATAATATCAAGTGTGTTGATATTTTAAAAAAATAAATTAGGAAGTGTGTAATATGTAAATGATATATAAAATGTAAATATATAATAAGTATGCATAATAATGACATCTGCTGTTTTTACTTTAGTCTTCAGCATATGTAGCATATTTCAGTTTCACAGTTTTATAAATATTTCCATTTTGTGTGCATCTTTATAAGGACTTTAATGGTACTTGAAAAGTAGGAGGAAGATCTCCAGTGTCAATATGCCTGTTTGAGGAGTGATAATTCAAGAGAGACTTGGGACTGTTGATGTTAGAGATGGCAAATTAAAGGAAGGCAGAAAGTTGTGAAAGCACTCAGTGCTCTTCCATGCCCTGTCTCCTGGATGGAGGTCATTACCAGCAGGACAGGCAGAGACTTGCAGGGAGTCAAAAATTTGATTGAAATGTCTGGAAAAGGAACAAGGCATCCATTTTAATTTGTTTTCTGTGATAACATAAGCCAGATTTTAGAGGGACAGAAAGTTTTTGTATTGGAGTAGCTTTATCCTGACTGTGAATTGCTTGGTTAACTATTCATTTTGCACACATGAAAATATTCCTGTTGAAGTATACATGCAGTTTGCATGCATTTTTGAATGCCTCTTTCTTGTCCTTCCAAGACCACCATCATAGATGTAGGGGGGAGTTTGGGTAACAAAACCATGTGAAAGATGTTCAGCATAAACACTGGGACAGTGTTACCATGCAGGGAGCATAACCTCAAACCATTTTATTTATAATAGGAAAATATACATGCTCCTTTGAACATGATGAACTGCCCTACCCTGTGCTGTGGGGGTAATAAATGCCTGATAGACCTTGTCAAATCCTTGTAGCTGTGCTTTGCTGGCTCAGCAGTGCCACAAGGGACCAGACTCTGCTTTAGGACGCTGCAGCCTTCCCAGCGACTTCCATTTGATTTGCCTTCACTAACAATGGCATGGCCACGATGGCTGTGGTTGCAGAACCTCTTAAATGTGCTCTTGTGTCCCCTGGGTCCATGGACCAACACCTGCAGGTTCATTGGTGTGGCTGTAGCTGGGGCAGGAGGCTCTGCTGTTCCCGTGGGGGTCTCTGGGGCACACTGCAGTGTTGGGCTCATGGATTTGGAAAACCCTGGCAGCCCTCAGCCCATCCTTGTTTCAGCTTTGCATGGTGCAGTCTTGAGGCTTGTTCCAGCACTTTGACAACAATAGAAATGCAATGTCCTGGGGAGTTAACTGCTAAAAATGTCAAACCCGTGTTTTCAGTTATACTCAGATCTTTTCCAGTTTGACTAATAAGCCTTTAGCTCTAAACTACTAAACTGTGAAAATGTCATTTTTATCTGAAACTTGAGAAACAATAGTAAGAGAAGAAAGCAAACTGTTGATCCCAATTTGTTGTGTCACTAAGAAATAAGAGGTAAGATGTTGACCTCAGGGGTTATTAGGGAGAGGCTTGCAAGTTTTGTTTGATGACTTTCATTGCTGACAAAGAACTGGAAAATACTGGTGGCTTTCTTGACCCCGTTCAGGGCTCCTGAGCCAGGCCACATTGAGGCCTCCCTCTTGATACCACTGTGCCAGTCCAGCAGTGTAAGGGGCAGCCTTGCTGGGGTGGATGGAGGGTAGGGATGGATGGGGTGGAGAAACAGTGCAGCCCTTGGTCCTTGGCTGAAGCTGTATTAGAGCTTTGAAGTTGAAAAGTTTTGGGAAATTTCATGCGCTTTCACCAGCAAGGCAGAAGGGGAGGAAGCCTGACTCATCTTGGCAGCACTTCACAAAACCTGCTGTCCTGACTTCAGGTGGAACCTGACCCATGGCTGTTTTTATGTTCCCTTATCTATTTAGAAATGAGTTTTTTGTTCCTTGTCTGACAGGTTTGCAGCTCTGCAAAGATTGGAACCCAGGCAAGGGCAGCAATCAGACAAAAGGTGAACTATTGAACACCAAAGCAGAAGCTGAGAGATAAGATTAAAAGACAAACATAAAACATACTGTATTTGCCATGGATGGCATCTGACAGGATGGGTGCCCAGCAGCAAGGTTCAAGATGGGGTCAGAAGTTATAGTATGAAGGAGATTGAGACTAAATAAGTGTTAAATACACTTAGTCCAAAGTTAATGTCTTCAAACTGTCCATAATTTCTAGAGAATAATCTAGATATTTATCCAACTTATTCTTTCCCATTGTTTATACCATGATTGTCCTGATTAATATGTAAAACTTTTGATACCTGTACATTTACACTGACATTTTAGAAAGCTGCTTTGTTTTCCTTACTTCTTGCCCAATTTTTGTAAATTTCTCAGGGTCTTGCAGGTCTGAGCCCTTTGTTTAACATTCCTGAAAGCTGTCTACCTTCACATCCATATGTGCTGATGTCACAGTCTGCACTTGCTTGACATAAGTTGTTCTTGAAGATTGGATTTCTTCCCTTGTAATTCCCTTTTCTGAGCCATACATTACTCTTGGCTTTGTACATTTTGTCATTAAGTCTGCTTGATCATTTTTGTACTATCAAGAACTAAAATCTTTAACTGCTGGCAATTCCACTGATCTTCAGTCAGTTTTTCTTGAATGAATAATATCTGCCATATACTTGAGGTTGTACCATCATCTGCATGAGAGGTAGGTTGAATAATCAGCCTACTGTGGTCTTACCAGCCCAGAACTGAACTCTGAACAAAGCAACATTGCATCTTGTTTTCAGGATTCCTGGGAAATTTACCCCTTGAAAAAATCTCTTTAGCTCTTAGAAAAAGTGTGGCATGGGTTTTGCTAAATCTGGAAAATTGTTTCAGCCTTGTTATTTCAGCGTTCCTTTTGCTTCATATTCTTTGTAATGAAAACTGACAGTTATTTTACATACTGGAAAATCTTGCATGATTGGTCTCAGTTCAGTATCTGCAGGAGGAAATTAAGATTACACTGCTTGCACATTAATGATGAACTTCCCATGGCTTTTTAATGACATTTTACTTTAAGTACAAAGATACTATTGTTGGCAAACAAGATCACTACAGTTAATCCTAATGATCAGGATCAGATCATATTTGTATTAATGCGATCTGTAAATAAAAACAACTGCTTTGTAATAGCAATTCAGTAAGTAATTAAATGCTGCTTTTTAAAGACTTTTTCTTTGCACTTAATGAATGTCAGGCTGACAGTCAAGAGGGCTGGTGTTAAACAATTTCCTACAAATACTTGTCAATTATGTTTTTCATGTCAGATAGCTGCCTTTCAGTTTGCACTCTTGGCTTTGCCCTTTTCCTGTGCACTGAGCTGTGCATCTGCAGTTTTACTGCTCAGTGCAATGGGTAGTCAATTTCCTTGCTTAGAATCTATTTTTATCAGAGTTCATGCATGTTTTTTTCTGGTGTTGGATATCCTTTATCTTACCATTCTGCCCTGCTCTGCCCCTCCAAATCCTGGAAGAACAGTGAAAGTAGATTTACTTTTCTGCCCCATGCAATATCATCCTGGCTTTTGTTCCTTGCTCAGCAGCCTCTTTCTTTGAACATACTTGGAGACAGTTTTCAAGGTAGATGTGTTTATAGCTTCAGAAATTTCATTGCCAGCCAGTTCACAACATAAATGGAATTATATTGTAAAAAAGTACCACTTCTTTATAGGAGATTCATTAGAATATGGGCACTGCATAGAATAATTAGCACTGCAAGCAGCTGTAACTCATCATCTAGATTTGCTCTGAGTTCAGACTGTGGTGTATTTTGTGGGCAGGACAGTGCTGGAACGTGCTGGATCCCTGTGGAGCTGACGTGGCTCACCAGGAGTAGGATGGCTTCCTCCTGTCCATTGACTTCTGGGTGGGCACTGCCAGAATTTCACCTTATTTGTAAAACCAGCACTGAATAATACCCTTATGCGTGGGAACAGTCTTGTTGGCTGTAGAGAACAGAGGAATTTGTATTTATAGATGTGTAACATTGCAATTGTCATTCCCTCTCTCTGTGGATGATTGATGGCAGATAAGATGAACAGGGGTTTTTCAACCACTACTGTCTTGCTGCAATAGTCTGTGTCAGTGGGGGCTTTTGGCCAACTAGCCCACATTTATTCACTAACTGCAAAGGAAAAAAATAATTCAAGTGACTCTTTACTTATTTCAATCACATCTATAAAATTAACACGAACCACTTGTTTACTGGAAGCAGCCCAGCTCATGCCTTCGGTCAAAGAGTTAAGGATGATAACAATCTTGTTGCTCTTTCCAAGACATTCATTATCGTGGAGTTTTCAACGCAATGAGAAAATGTTGCCTAATACATTCCTAAGTCTGCTTTTTTTAAGTTCCTTGAGCAAGTCAAGAAGCCAAAAATAGCCCATTTTAACAGCCATTCAAAGGGGTTTCAGAAGAACATAAAATTTATTTGGGCATAAACTGAGAATCTGAGCCATAGAGAGAGAGACGCTCGTTGTTTCTTAATGACGACTTTTGCTGCTCTAGAGGACACACAGGAATTAAACTGAGTGAAGACGACAGCTCCTTCTCGGCTTTCACCGCCTGCGAAACACATCCTATCACATGCAGATTTACAGCAGGCTTCAGCTCGCATCAGCTTTCTTCAAATCTGCCCGGCCAACATCATTTTGTGCCAACAGAGAACACGGAAGGGCCGCGCTGAGCTGCGCTGGCAGCGAGCGCGGCCCGGAGCGCTCGGCACTGCCATGCGGTACCTGCTGGCAAAGCTCATCTCCGCCTCTTTGTTTCTTTTGTGTCACTGGGGCTTTTCCCTTCTTCCTGTTTGCCCTTCAGCTCGTTGCTGGCCTCCATTGGTATTCCGGCCAGCTCGGGCTTGAGCAAACATTTCTGTGCCATCGCGGCGGGGCTGGCCCGGCGGGGGAGCGGCAGAAGGCCGAGTTTCGGCATCTTTCCCCTGCTGCTTCTCCCGAAACATCCTTCAGAAAGGGAATTATGTGCAACCTGTCACCACAAGGGGCTTCTCCGGGAAAGCCTTGAGGCGCCCGTGGGTTTTCCAGGCTGCTTCCAAGGGAGGCGATCTGCTGCCGGCAGATGTGCACAAGGACCAGGAGTGTGGACACTTGCTGAATTTGCACCTTTCGCAGCAGCATCGTGTCACTGAGAGACAGCGGCTCATCAGACAAAACAGGTCTCTGGAAGTCTTTTGAATATATAGACATATATTCTTGGATATATATGAGGGCCAAAGCTTGCAGAATGACAGTACTTGATCTGCCCCCATCACTAAAGAGACACAGTGTGTGTCTGTCTCTCCTTGGCATTGCTTCACGTGGATAGATCCATCCTTACAAACCATGCATTAGAAGCTGTTAGCTTCAAATCTGTAATACCAACAGTTCCCTTAGGCTGATTCCTGGCAGTGCCCTCATCTCTGCAGTTTATGCATCCTACGCGAGATTTTAGGTAGAGATTTTCTTCCTTTCAAACCCTTGCAAATATCACTCTGCTGAAGCGTTATTATTATGTTGGTGAACATGTAGCATTATAATTGTCAGGTGTCACTTTGATATTTGGAATGGTTGGCATAGTAAAATTATTAATGAGAAATACATGTTTTGAAAGATATACATAGCATGATGTGTGAGCTATCATTGTGCTGTCTCTGCAAATGAAACTGTGTTCCAGCAATCAGAAAATTCTCAAAACAGTTTCTTTCTAAAGAATTACAGTGCACTACAGTAGTAGTATGTGCACTAAGGTTGCTGTAGATTATTAAATATGCTTGTAAAATAGAACTCTCTAGTGTATAAAAGACTAAATCCTATCCTGTACACCAGGTTTGAGATATAAAAACAGAGATTGAATTTTCTCGTTTGTTGCATGAGAGAAAGCACCACTGGATGTGTGACATCACTGACACCTTGTCCCTGGAACTGAAACGTGTCTTTGCCTTTCACCCTATCACAGTGCTTGGTGGGAGTTGATGAGTGCTGCAAAATCAAGGAAAAAATCCAAAGAGCAAGTGTATAGAAAGCCAAAAGTAGTAATCTCATCCTGCAATCATCCTTCCACTGCCCATTTAATTCCAATTAAGTGGAAATAATGCCACTGTTGAGTATAGCCACTGTTCTATTCCCTCACAGCATGTTTTGGACTAGTGCTGGTGTATATAGAAGACAACTTAATCTGGTAAAATTCACACAATATCTATTTGTAGGTGCAAATTTAAAGTTTCCAGCTCGCTTTACATTATTTTTTGGTTTAAAATAGTAAGGTAAGAAGAAGAAACAAACAAGAATTTCTAGACAGACGGGACTCATTTTTTATCACTGTTTCTCTGCCTTCCATTTTTTTTATGCTCTAACATAATGATATTCATTATAACAATGAATATATTGTGATTTGATTTTTCTGTGTGGCATAGTCTATGAACAGTGACTAAGTTAACATGATGCTGTGCTGCCCATCTGGTTCTGTCAGCTGAGGATGTGGATATGCTGGGATATAATCACTGACTGTGTGTGGAGGGAGTCCTTGTTTCTGACAGAATTGTAAATGTGGAGTTATGGAAATACGACCATTGTTAAATGCAGTGTAATTACAAATAACTGTTTTGACAGCACTGCTTACAGCATGAGAGGAAAGCTGCTCTGTGCCTAAAGAAGGTTGGGCACTATACTATACTTGAGGTGTTTGGCTTAAGTGTAGTCAGTGTGTTTAGTACAGTACAGAAAAAGGGTTTGGTCTCCAAAGTGAGTATTTATTCAAGAAAGGGAAGAGGGCAGTTTCCTAGGAAACTTTTTGATGTCTTTTCCTAATGCATATATTCTTCACGATCCTTACAAGTTTTTGAACTTAAGTTGCATTGTTTTTGGTGTTGGAAATTTTTATTTTGCTCTATCTTTTAACCCCAGAACTCTGTCATCTTTCATCACGTTGTTAAAACTGCTCATGTGTATAGCTCTGAATGAATTTGCAAGAACTGAGAATGCAGTACCACACAGACCACCCTTGCTGAGGCCAGTCCCAGGCTGAACTCTCAGGAAGGCTGAACTGCTGACAAGGTAGCTAAGAGCCCATAGTAATCCTCTGGCTTTTGCAATTTTATTTTATGAATGTAACTACTGGTCTTGCAGAAGAACTTTTTGTGAAGGTACAAACCAGTATGTAGCACATCCACAAATCCAGCAGCAGGTAACTGCTGCTCATCTGCAGTCCCCCTGCAGTAATCACCTGTGTGGAAGTGTTAATATTTCAATCAAAACAAGAGGAAATATGAAAACCTTTCATTTCTATGTGCTTGGCTCAAAGACTCCTTGTGGTGCTGGTGAAAAAAGATTTGAATTAATCTATTTCTTTTAGTGTTGCTCATTTTAATAGGCTTTGCTCTTCATGCTTGTTGTATTGTAATTCTGATTTAACAGCATTTATCAGTAGAAGATCACTGCAGGGCCTTTAATGATTATAGTTGTTCAAGCTGATAGTCTGAGACTATTAAATAAGGTCCAATTACTTCCCATTTATTTGTGTTGTTTTTTTCCCTCCAAGTAACAAAATGTAATCCTGAAGTTCATTGTTATTCTTTGTATTATATTCATCTAAATAGATTTTCTACCTAATTAAGGCTGAATACGTTTGTGCTAAACTGACTGTATTTTACAAGGATGTTTTCATTTGTGTGAGAGGGTGTCTCTGGTTTCTACCATCCATATTCTGATTATGTTTAATTTCTACAGCTGCCAGAGATCTATTGTGTGTCTCAGCAATTCACCCTGGGCTGCTCAAGATTGTTTAGATTGGAGTTGGAATAGGCATCCTCATGAATTTAGTTGGAATCTAGTTAATAACAAGTCACCAGGAAGCAATTTCACGTGTTTACTACTGCTCTGAAAGATATAAAATCTATATTGGCTGAATTCTGGATGAAAGAAATAGTGATGAAAGCTGAGGAATTCAGATTAACAGCATTATTTTTTTATGGGTTAGGTTATTGGGAGGGAAAGGTAAAAAAATAAAAATGAAAGTTTGGCTGGTAATGGGTATTCAGTGTGGTTATCATGTCCATAGTTTAAACATGGAAATTATTGAGCTTTACCCCTGTTCTTACTTTGTGTTATTTATTTACATACTATCTCTTTGGGGCACCTTTGTCAAATAATGAAGCAGTAAAATTTGGTGAGAAATAAAAACACAGAAGCTCTCACATTTTCCTTTCAGTATCAGAATAGCCATCAGGAAAAACAATCATGTAGATTTATCAGTTCTTGACCCCACCTGCTGAACTCCTGTTAAGAAGTTGTGTGGCATTAATTAGTGTCTGCTGCTGCTCAGTCTTTTCAACTGAGGGTTCTGTTCAAGGATCACAAAGTATAGACATTCTTATAAAAAGTCACTTAAATAATTTCCCTTGAAAGAAACTGACTTCCTTGTAAGCTCCTTCATGTTTGAACTCTTTGCTGTAAGATCCAGCTTCTCTAGGGGAGAAGCTATAGGAAAATAAACCTCCAGGGTTTTCCCGAGCTTTCTCAGGAGCTGCATTTTGCACTGTCAGGCCAGTCCTCCTTCACGTATTTCCTGGTTTTGTGGTGAATTCTGTTTAAAGATGTGGCTGTGCTGAAGTGGATCCAGGAGGCTCAGTAACGCTGGTTAATGTTGCAGGACAGATGCTCGAATGAAGGTCTTTTGAGGGCTTGTTTGCCTGGGAACTGAGCAATGTCTTGTATCATGCAGGGGTGGGTTCTCTGCCCACACCCAGGCAGAGCTAAAGCTGCTGCAAGGCAGAGGTGGGAACTATTAAAGTGTGCGTGTACACAGCCAGAAAACCTGCCCCAGCTCAGTGTTGTCACTGCCCCAGCCCAGCGAGTGTTGCTGTTCCTGGTGGTGAGTCCCTGGGAGGAACCCTTGCCAAAAGCAGGGCTTGTGCCTGAATCTGGAGTCCTAATGAGGTTCAGTGCCATTTGAAAGAGGACAAAATGTGTAAAGTGCGGGCAGTTACTGGTCATAAATCAAGTTCTGTTACAGACGTTTAATACATTTAGACTGGTCTGTGTTGTCAAAGTGCAAACTTCCCTGAGAAGTTTAAAGTAGCAGAAAACAAAAGTGGTCAGTTTTGGAAGGACTATGGATGTGTGCTTTCACAGCTCCCTCTAGCAGTATTCCAAACTTTTTAATAACCAGAACATCTGAAATTACTCTTGATATAAGGATGGCTTTTTGTACAGTTACTGTGCTAAGCTGGAACAAATGTGAAAATCTGATTGGTCTCTTGAGGGATGCAATATTATTTTACTCCCTAAACTAAATCACTCTGAAAGTAAGTCACATGTTAGCAAAAACCAGAAAAACTATTTTGAGGAAAGCAGCCAAAGTTTTGAAGCTGTTTTCGTTCTATTTCAAACCAGAGCATCTTCCCTTAGTGTATGTATGTAAAAAGGGATAAAAGCAACTTCTATTAATGATGTTTTTACGATGTTGTTTCTCATGTTTTGGATCACACTGCTGAAATTGGTGTTAAGGAAAAATAAAAATGGATGGCAACAGTTTTGGAAAGGAAGGAAAAAATAGTCCTCCAAACAATCACCAGTGCACATGTTCCACTGAGGGGTCCCCTGTGCACTTTGTGGTGGTCCATCTGTTTCTCTGCATTTTGAAATGATAAGTGTTGCAATAGTTTTGGGCTGGCTGTGCCTGTATCTGTTAGAGCTGAACCTGAAGGACTCCTGCTTTTTCAAGTGTCAGAATCCCCCTTTTAACCCAAATTATTGCTTTGTCTCATTTTCCTTTTACATAACAGAAAGCACTGTGTTTGAAGCAATTATATCTTTCATCATTGCCAGCTCGCAAGTCAATAAATCTATTTTCACCTTTTGCATCTCCCTCTCTAATGAAAAGCATAAAGTAACATAATATATTTCTCACAAAATGTTTCTCCTAAGTCTTCAGCCACTGACAATTAAAGTACAATGTACTTATTACAGCAAAACAGAAAAACATATGGAAAAATATAACTACATTAACATCTGCTGCCTTTCCTCCATCTGCTGTCTTTGGCCTCGCTTTTGTTCAAACCTGCCAAAAGTACTCATTTTCCAAGGGTCTCATGGCACATCAACCACATCTTCAATTAAAGTTCCCAATTTCTTGTTTGTTTTGATGGCACAATGGGATGTCTGCTCTGCATCCATGTGGCTGCATGAGGAGTTCAAGCAGAGCAGTGGTGGTTTCACAGTCTGAAAGATGTGAGTGTGGTAGGACAGGAGACAATGGGGTGACCACAGTGTAAAGTTTGTACTTCTGAATGCAAAAGGTTTTGATTTCAACTAAGAAACAGCCCACAAATGCACAAATACATGAGCAGAAGAAAAAATATTTAATTGTAGAGATGCCATCCCCTGACTCCTCTGGTAATTGGAAGGTCTCTTTACTGAAGTAATTAACAAGCACTACCAACTAATATGTCACAGCTGTGATTAATATTGAACAGAAACTTGTTTTAATTATCTTTTCATAGTTCTGTTTAAATTCTTCTCAGTCACAGGACAGGTAAAATAGATGGTCCTGTGAAAGCTGACTAGGTCTCTGAGGCTTTGACATGTGATGCAGGTTTTGAAGCTATTCCCCACCTCTGGGAGCTGTGAGCTGGTTGGATCCTGGACAGCCCAGCCCAGCAAAGCAGCAAGTGCCTGCCCCAGCTCTGGGGCCTCAGCTGTGTGTGATCCTGCATGACTGCCCAGGCATTGCATATTTTCACAGGAGGTCAATAACTGGGTGCTTTACTATGTGAAAGGAGGAAAAACATGTAGTTTTTTACAGTACAGGTGTTAGATTAATAGCTGCTCCTCAAGGCCAGCATGTGCAGTACTTTGTATTTAGAGGAAGATCTGTGTGTTTCATTGTTGCTCTGTGTATGCATGTGCATATTTCTGGTTTGTTTTGCTGTGTCTTTGAGGTACCAAGCTTTGCCAGAGGAAAAATATGAGAATATGTTCTCAGTACAAAAAGACAGCAAATCCTTCCGTGCTGGGGAGAAAATGAGTTGTCAGATAAACTGTAACTGTGAACATTTGCCATTCAGGGCTCGGTTGCACATGGTCCATCCATCTGTATAGTATTTATAGGACTTTGTTGATAAAGAAATTGTACAGTGAATAACTTTTCCTAAGAAGGGAGCATTTCCTTACTGTCAGGAGGAAGTGCTCTGCACAATGCAGTGAACACCTCTGGCAGATAAATGCAAGCTCCTATTGTGTGCCTTTGTGTGCTGAGTAGGGTTTTCTTTTAGGTTCTCTACAAAGCCAGTGCAGAAGGAGCCTTCCAGCAGCACTGTGCCTCGGCAGGTGTGTGGCAGGGGATGCTGGAGCAGTGCCTGCCTGCACGGTGTGGGCTCTTCCCTTGGCTTTGGTGCCTCGAGCTGGATCCCTCAGCCACTGTCTGTGTGCCTGTGTGTCTGCAGAGCTGGCACGCCCCTGTCTGCTGATGTTTGGGTCTCTGCTGATTTAAATGCACATTAGGTTCTCTCTCTGAAAGCAGATTTGAAATTGTCTAGTGCTAGCTTTTTGTGTATTGCAAAAATTACCAGTCCTATTGCCTAATCCAGGCTGTTGGCAGAGGAACTCACTTCCAGGGGCAGTGGGACACTCTGTGAGCTGTACCTAATGGCTTTGCAGCGTGTTCTGATCCTGCAGTGGGATGCCCCACTGAGAAAGGGCTGGCTTGTTGGAGGTTTCCTGTGCCCACTATTGGAGCCATGGTCTTTGTCTTTAACCTTCTGCCTCTAGCATGCAGGATACAGAAATGTACCTGAAAGAGTACAGGAGAATTTGTGACCTGGGTAGCCCCAAATGCATGTTTCTGCTTGAACATGCTTAGCTTGGATGCAAATATAGCTGACAGATGTGTCTTGCAAATATAGGCAAGCAAAACATGAAGAGAGGCAGTGTGCAGGTGTGTAAATTTACCTGGGGTCTGGCTGAACTGGTGTGGGTTGTACTTGCAAAAGCCTCTGAGAGTGTTAACAGGCTGTCATTAAAATCCATTTGTCATTACAGACAGCTGGGAAGTTCTTCCAAATTCTCTGTATTTCTGCTAGGTGCAGTGAGCAGCAGCAGCTGTTGCTGGGTCTGTAGCAGGTGACAGCAGCAATTTATTCCATGGTTTCCTCAGTAGATTGCAAAGTCTCTGCAGAAACCCAGGCCTTCACTCCTGAGATAGATGGGACTTTGAATTCAATCAAGCTCAGAGCACCTAAGCCCCAGACCCTCAATCACTGCAGATGAAGTGGCTAATACACCAAAGAGCATACATTGTGTCTGACAAACTTTAGCAAAACACACCAGAGGTGGAGTTTGGAGAATTGAAACCTGTGTGTTCAATAGGGAGCGGGATTTGGAGCAGAATTCAAATTCTCACAATACATAAAATGGCTCTGAGCTTAAAGTGTTATTTTTCATTAATGTTATAATACTATTTTTAACATCAATGGCAATCAGTATGCAATTGGCAGTGATCTCATGCACACTCCTGGGTACAGACTGTTCTTTTCTAGTTTTGGAATATTTGCTTGTTATTCCTGAACTGCATATTCAGAAGAGGCCCCACAGTCATTAAAACTCTCCCTGCCAGGGCTCTTGCCATTGAGCACTCAGCAGTTAACCTCTCCTTGTATCTTCTGAGAACCAGACAAAGTTAGGACAGAACATTTCTGCTTGTGACAATCCTTCTCTTAGGCCTGTGTTCTGTGATAGACATCAACAGTGTCACACTTCATCTTGAAAATAAGGTGCTGCAAAGTCTCCAGAGGTTTCTTTATAGCATCTTCCAGTACCTGAAGCAGCTACAAGAGAACTGGAGAGGGACTTTGAGCAAGGGCATGGAGTGATTGGACGAGAGGGGATGGCTTTACAGAGGTTAGGACTCCAGGGAAGGCACAGGTGAAGTATGTGCTCTTCAGTGACATGTGTTGTGTGTGACACCTGTAATAAATTTAATAAGTAATCTCTGAAATGAGTTGATTTTGGATGTAGCCTCTTCTGGTCTATGCCTAGAGGGAACTGCTCTGTTGCAAAGACCAAAATGGTGCTTTCAATAGCAGTGTTAGGTGTTGGTTTGAAAACACTGCTTTCATCTTTGGCTGTGGACACATACAGGCTGTATTAATGGGCTAATGCTTCTCATTTTGTCCTGGTATAGCCTTCCATTTTTTCAGTGATTTGCAAGCACAGAGATAGGGAGGTGCTGCTAACAAATAGCTTGATAAAAGTTGAAATAAATGATGATTCAGACAGTGAACCTGTTGATGTATGTCACATGGTACTGTCAGAACTGGGATTGCCTGTTACAAGCTCATCTCTCTGTGAGATGACTCTGCCCTGTCTTGAATGTCTTAGACATCCATGACGAATAAAATCTGCAATTAATCCAGCACTGTAAAAATAAAGTATTGCAGAGCAAGTAAAACCCATCTTTGTGTAGCCAGCTGAACACCTGATGTGCTGCTTTTTGCTTGTAGCCCTGAACTTCACAAATGAGCCCAGCTTACTGTCAGCAGCTGCTGCTGTTCTAAGCTGGGAGTGCTGAGTTTCATTTCCTCTGCACTGCAAACATTCTGCTCTCACGTGTGGAGCCTATCTTGAAATCATTGTGCTGTAAAAATCACGCTTGGCTTTGGTGAAAGCAATCAAGAGAGAAATGCAGATCAAAGGTGGGTGGAGATTTCAGGTTTTGTGGCATTTAACACTTGCACCAACAGGTGTGAGACTGCACGAGGCTGGATTTGACTTTCCAGCTGGGGTATTTGTTACGTGTTTTATGTTTCAGTGTTATCTACAGCTCTTGGTTTTACACTTGTTGTACAGACCCTGCTTTATTTTTAGTCCCTGCTCCTCCCAAAGCGATGTCCCTGCAGACATTGGGTGTGCCACACCTGTGTGGTGGGAGTTTTTGTGGTGTTCACTGTCCCTGCAGGCAGGGAAGAGCTGTGGCCCAGCTTCATTTTGTGTCTGCCTTGGAAGCATTTCGAATTATTTTGTTTATTTCAGATTCCAGCATGCGGACTTGGAGAAACATTTCCCAGAGGGGGAAAAGCACTTGAAAGAAGAAAATGGTTTAAAGAGGTGAACCATACACCAATAATCTGCTGTTTGCTTTGCCCTTTCTCCTGAGGTTTCATCCCAGCCCTGTGCTCTGTCCCGTGGTGGGATCACTGCTGCAGTGCCCAGACCTGCAGCCCCAGGGCAGCTGCACAGCTTGTCCAGCACTCCTGCTGCAGGGCTGGCAAACTGGGGAGCAAAGATTCCCATTGAAACATCACCTAGGTGTAGTGCCAGATGCTGTGTGAAACAAGAACGTGCCCACACCTCTCATGTTTTGGCACTTTGTCATGCTGCAGAGAGGTTTGGAAGGAGCAGGAGGGCGGAGTGTGGGCAGGGCTCTGCGCTCCCAGGACATGGGAGGTGTGTGCCCTTGCTCTGGTGCAGGCCAGGGTCTCCTTTGTGGGTAATAAAAACCACTGTGAAGAACCAATAGCAAATCTCCTCCCCCTTCATTTCCCTTTTATCAAAATATATTTGCTTTACAGATTAGGATTTTTTTTTTTTAATTTGAAGATGAAAATCATTTAGCAAGAGTCAGCCTGTGAGAGAGAATGTTGCCAAGATACGTAGAAATATCCTGTTGTGGCATTGCCTTGGAGACCTTAGAAAAGGTTTATTGAAGAAGACAGAGTTGGTTTTTTTCTTGGAAGACTCATTGAAGATACAGGACAAGTGGTGGGAGCTGGGCTCTGAAAGTAATTTCTTTATTTTAGTTTGGTCATTCCTGGGAATGAAGGCTGCCTTGAAATACTGCCTATGACCTTATGGCCCTCTGCAGCTCCCTGAGTGGAGGCTGCAGCCAGGGCAGGGTTGGTCCTGTCTCCCAGGTAACGTGGCAGGACAAGAGGAAGTGACCTCAAGTTGTGCCAGGGAAGCTTTAGATTGGATATTAGGAAAAATTTATTCATGGTAAGTGTTGTTAGGCACTGGAACAGGCTGCCCAGGGAAGGGGTGGGGGTCAGCATCCCTGGAGGGATTTAAAAGCTGTGTAGATGTGGCACTAGAAGACATGGTTTAGTGGTGGACTTGGGTGCTGGATTAATGGTTGGGCTTCATGAGCCTGAAAGTCTTCTTCTATTTAAATGAACCTGTGTTTCTGTATAAATGCTATTCTTTTCCTTAAAGTAAGTCTGAGAAAATAAATTTATTTCATGTTTCACTTAAACGTTAGAATTCTAATAAAAAACAAACAAACATTTCTCCCCAAACTAGAAGTATTTTGTTTGTTTGAAAAGTGTTTGGATTTTGGTTTGTGAGTTGTTGTCTGGTGTTGGGGTTTTTTTTTAAACTCCTTTGCATTCATCTGTGTCTGACATTTTCATGGAGAGAGAATCACTTTATTCACTCACTAAACAACTTCTTCTAATGAATAAACTATTCAAACATTTCCCATTGCCGAGCTTCAGAGGTCAAACTGATACTGACTCCCTGCATGGCCTGGGATAAGTCATTATCTCTCCTTTCTCTGCAAACCCTGACTGTTAAATAGTTCCTCACAAAAGAGGTGTGAGAAACAATTAGCTCATGCTGATAAAATGTTTTGAATATGAAATGTGGTTGATAGGTGCTAAAAGATGCTCCCATCAGTCATCATTAGTGATGCTGTCATTTCCTAGTCTCTGATTTTTGGTTATGTGTTCCATAAGTGGAAAGGAAACAGGACAGACTCAAAAAGTCTATCAATATTTTTACTCCTATCTTTAGATGTTTTAATAACCATTCATCATTGATTTTATCTGCTACTGTTCACTTTTGCAAACAGAGATATTTCCATGTCCACATATCTAAAAACTGTGTCCCCCCCAAGTTTCCACAGCTGGAGCAAAGGCAGCTCAGCCTCACTCATCCTTGATGCAGACAAATATTTAACATGGTCTATTCCTTTTCCTTATATGATAGATTTTGCATGTTGCAAAGTTATGGGCTGTGTATTTATCTAAGAGCATCAAGAGGAGGAACATGATGGGTAAGAGCTGACACCTGAGCCTGACTCTGACCTTCCCAGGGAGGGTTCAAATGTGTGGGAGCTCAAAATTGGGAGGGATTTGTTTTGTGGCAAAGTTACTTCACTGAAAGACAGCTCAGGCTGTAGTCATGTGGTGCTTTTTGCAGAGCGATGAGGCAGTTCTGGGATACAAACTGTGATGGTTAATCACAAGGAGTGAAGGAAAGCATTGAAGGACCTGCTTTTGCTCCTTTGAAACCTGTGTCTGTTTTCTCATGGATATTTAATGGTGTCAGGGTGAAATGTCTGGTTAATCACTGCTCAGAAACCTGTGTAAAACCTCCCTGCTCCATCTGAGATAGGGCTTGGACTCTGGCCCAGAGAAGAAGAGAAGCCAGTGCAGGTGACTTGGGCACCCCAGAGGCCTCTCAGCTTCGGTCTGCTGCAAACCCCAACACAGGGGTGTTTTTCTGCAGTATGCTGGATTGTAATTGATCTATGTTTTCATGTAAGAAATGCTTGTAATGCATGGGATGTGACTGTTTAGTAAGATGAGTGTAATTTTTCTCCCCATTTATAGGATGGCTATTTTTCCCACCGACCGAAAGAGAAAATGCGAACAGACAGCAATAATGAAAATTCGGTCCCCAAGGACTTTGAAACTATTGATAACAGTAACTTTGCTCCCAGGACTCAGAGACAAAAACACCAGTCTGAGCTGGTAAAAAAACCCCTTAGCAAACAAAAGGAGCACTTGAGAAAGAAACTGGAAGAGGAAAAGATGAAGGAGAACTTGCTGCTGGGGAAGAACTCCAACGAGGTGGTGCAGTTCAGCGATCACCTGGGAAAAAACAGCAGCAGCAACAACCTGAAGGAGATTGACAGATTTCCCACAGAGCATCTTTTAAAAAAGCTTGAGATCAGTGCCCCTGAACTGAAATACGACCAGCCACCCAAGTGTGAGGTGACAGGCAAGGAGGCAATCTCGGCCATGTCCCGTGCCAAGTCCCAGCAGTGTCGCCAGGAGATCGCGGACGTTTACTGCCAGCACAAGATTGGGAAGCTGATGCCAGAGCAGGTGACACGCTTCTGTGCCCTGGAGGGTAAGTTGGGAGATGGAGAAGTAAAACACTGTCTTGGGGGAAGCATTCTGTGTAATTGGAATGGCCTTCTGATGACAGAAATGGCTTTATTGCAGGAATGTGTAATGGACTTGGCCCATGAAAACAAGGGAGGCTTTGAATTCCCTTTGAACAAGGGAATAATATGGATGTCACAAGATCCCTGGTGGATTCCTGTAGAATTCACTTCCACCAGATTTTTATTGCACAGTGTGATCTAGGTATTCAGCTGCTACTCCTGTTTCTTTTAGTTCTTAATCTACAGACACAGAGAAGAATGGTCAAAATCTTGCCATGCTGTGCAGGAGTTATGTGCTTTTTGGTAATCAGGGAACAGCCATTCAGTGAAACAGTGAATTTTGGAGCTTTATGCTAACCAATACATGAGTGGCATTGCTGTTACGGCTGTTATGACTATTTTTCTGTCACAGTGGAGTCCTAAGCATTTTGATAACCCAGGTAATTATCAGAAGTATAAAAAAAAAATTCCAAAAGCACAGGGAAAAATCCAATTTTGGGGCTAACTTCTATTTTTAATGTTCTTGAATCAGCAAAAGTTATTTTCAAAATCCCTGCTGGAAAGTCTGCTACCTCTGCTGGCCTAAGCCAAGCTTTGATTGCTGCTTTGGTTTCTCCATGTCCTCAGATCATGAGCTACCTCTCAGTTTGCTGTCAGTTTGCATGTCTGAGCTGACCTTTTTCTACTTTTCAAAAAGTGCTTCATGTGCCGCTGTTCATCCAGCTATAAAATCTCCATAGAGTAAAATGCCTTTAAAAAAAAAATAGCATTGATCAGTTGACCAAAGTGGGTATTGATCAAGGAGCACATTACCCACAGCAGCATTTGTTTATACAACAGTCCAGAGTCCCAACACTGTAACTGGCCATGCATGGATGTGCCATGTCTTTGTCCAAGCTGAAAGTGCAGAGAGGATTTATAAACTAGAGAATAGGTCTTGCTTTGAGACTGTAGAATAGACATGGGCATCCATGGGAACCAGGGGATATTTAGTTCCTTTCATTGGGAACATCCTCTAATGGCTTGTTTACTGCACCATCACAAAGCAGTGGTTACTGCAGGGTGATTTCAGTATGGTAGAGAGAAAGATAGCATTGCTATTACAGAGATTATGAAATTAAATTCCCTGTACAGACAGGGAAAAAGAGGAGCTGCCCCAGAGAATGTATCCAAAAAAGCACATCTGCCTGTAACAAGATTCTTAGGCTTTTAATTTAGATGGTGCATCTTATCAGGACGAATGGTCTGAGCACCCCCATTCCCCACCCCAGTGCATCTGTGACTGTTTTGTTTTGGTTTTTTACCACATCTCTTTTGGTGTTTTTTCTCCCTTTCTTATCATGGTAATACTCCAAATTGTTAAGCTGGGTGGGCAGACACTGGAGACAATAAATGGAGCAGGCAGAACACATGATGTTCAGTGGGAAGAAGGGAAGAGGCAGCACAAGTTGAAGGGAAGACAAGAGAACAGTAGAAAGTTAAAAATGGAGCAAAAGCAGACATCAGTAACAGGATGAACATCAGTGAGAACCCCTGGGCACCTCTGAGGTGCCACTATTGGAACCCACTGTGATGTCCTTACTATTCCTTCCCTTTTCTTCCCCCTTCTTCCCCAAGGGCAGGGCAGTCAGCTGTGGTCTGTGAGAAAGCTGAGGGAGGCTAGCACCTTGCCAACACTGCCCTACACTTTTGGGATCTAAGAAGATATTCTTAGTAATGGGACCAGTGCTATAAATCTTGTGTAGGTAAATGTATCCCATATACAAATATGCAAGTGATACCCTGGCCAGAGCTGGAAGGTATTGTCATTAGTGTGGGCAGACACTGCAACTGTGCAATTTTGCACACACCTATGGCTCCATGCCTGCTTGTAATCTGTCTCCCAGGGGTGCAGGGTGACTTTCCAGAAGTTTTAAACAACTGCTGTCCTTAAAAACATGTTTCTCAAGAAAAATTTACTGCGGCTTTTCTAAATACAGGATTTATCTCTTGTGACCTGCAGTCAGGATAATAATGTGGTCTTAGAACCAAGAACAGTGTCACATTTTACACTTGAAGCCTTTCAGCATATACGTACATAGCATGTTGGTATAAATGCTTCCATTGTAATGTCAGAGTGAAATTCTCAGGAAAACTGGGAGCTACAAATATGTCTAGAAAAATGATGAAAATGTCCAAATGTGATTAATTTAGGAAAAACTCGTGGTATGGATATATACTGCATTTAAAAAAATTAGGTGTAAAAAGGTTGTGTCTAAAATTTTTAGGTTTGCTGAGCTAGAGTTTCATTTAGTTTTTTATTTGAAGTGGTGACACTTGTTTAAAAAGAATAATTGAGAGAGATGTTAGCCTAGCCAGATGGATATATGTGGAAAATGTTGACTTTTCTTTGCCTCAAGGTTATTTCCTCCTGTCTATGCTGACAGCTGAAGTTAACCACTTCAACTGCCAGATTTCCTTGGCAGAAAATCTGGACATCCTGTGTTCCATACAAGGTTGCTTTAGAGCAGATTTGGGAGCTTTGCTGTGGAGCAGTGGTAATGCAGCAGCATATGGAATGGACACGAGCTGCTAATGCAGGAAGCACCAATGCACAAGAAGATTGGGTCACCAAACTTATGGAGGAGATCCAGACCTTGAAGTCATTTCCCAAATGTTTGAATACAGAATTATCAAGACAGACATGGGGGAGCCCCAAAATTGAAAGCACCCAGTGCCTACTGGAAGGCCTTTATGTATATAATTTGGTAGATCCCTTGAATTTTATAGGCCCGTTAAAGATCCACTGTCTTAGTGTGTTGTGGTCCCATATCTCTCCTCCCACTCCTCCCATACTGCTCTTCTTCACTCACAGAGTGACTCCATCCCTCGTGAAAGGTGACTTCATCAACTCTGCTGGTCCTTGAAAGGAATTGAGCTTGATTACAGGAGAGTTTGTGAAGTACTGGATGTCAGCTTTTGGGGATGTAAGACACCCCATTGGTAGGATTGCTGGTAGGGGGAGATGTGGGTAGAGGCACTTCATGTTTTAAAAAAGCAATCTGGTGTTTTTCAGCAGCAGTCAGACATCTGGGGTCTGAGTCTGTGTGTTCAGCATGTGAGTGTTGTTCCCATCAGTTTGGTTTGAACAAAGGTTTCCTGTCTGTTTTCAGCAAAACTGTGAAGTATAAATATTTATGCGTTGGAGCAGCACATTCATCCATTATCCCAACATATAAACGTGTTCCCAGTGCTGTGGTTTCCATTGAGATGTCATCCAGCGTTTAATCCCCTTGGATCTTGTCTCAGCTGATCAAAACCATGACGCTGCTAAGTGTAGCTATCAATCATGGGCAGGATTCCATCCAGCTGGATTGTCATAAATGTTAAGTGATACATTCACTCCAGTGGTTATCAACGAGAACAGGGTCATGCAAGCTGTTACTTTTTAAAGTGTGCTATTGTTTCCAAAGGCAACAGGCAAAGGAAGTTGATTGTAAGGCTCTTCAGTGATAGAAGGAAGGATTGTTAAAATCAAGAGCATGATGTCCCCTATCTGACGTGCAATGTTATTTCCGTGAGGGCTGCAGTCCCTCAAAGGCCATTTCTGCTGGAGCAGTAGAACAGGACATGTCACCTTCCCCAGTCACCTGGCTTGCAGGGCAGGTGAGCTGGCATTTCCCTGCAAGCTGATCCTAAAAACACAGCACAAATGCTGTGGCACAGGAGATTGGTGTCGAAGGCTTTAGGTGCAGCCTCACCCAGTCATGGCTGAGAGCAGGGCAAGGGGCAGCTTGCAAGTCTCCCTTGGCTCAGAAGGGAATGTTTGGCCTTGTAGAAGTGTGTTTTGGGGAAAATGCGTTCAGTAAATGTGAGACGGGAAGTGTAGGCTCAGCACAAGGTTAGATGAGGAAATAGCAAATCCAGACCTGTGCAGGTTGAGAAGGTACCTGCAGACAACCTTTGGGGAGTTCCTTTTGTCTCAGGAGACATGATACAGGGATCAGCAACCTGTGGACAATGTGGCAGATGTTTCCTTGCTGGGGCCATCTCTGGCCTAGTCCTGTACAGACCCTGATTCTCCTGCTGGGACAGGCTCCCTTCTGCTCACCAAAGCTGTGGGTGCATGGGGACCAGCTGCCTCCTTTCTTTGTCCATCATCATGCATGGTCCTCCTCTTGTGCAGAGGCACTGGGAAGAAGCAGAAGTTTAAATGAGAATTCTTGCCTCTAAAATACCCATTACTCTGCACCTAGATAAAATCCCCTTGAAGAAAGCACAAGTGAGCTGATCTGTGCCACGTTACCCGCCACAGATCCATTATTACTGTGGGCAGGAGCACAGTCCTCGAATGGCCACTGTGACCCTGCCCCTGCCCAGCAGCAATGGGCAGCACTGCAGCTGCAGTTACACCACTCCACATTTCAACATGATATTGAACTTGTGATTTCTACTTCCTGTCCCCCTGAGGTGAAAAAAAGCCTAGCTGCTGAGCAGTGGCTGGATTCAGTCCCTGAGTTCTCTGGTTTTCACTTCCATGTGATCATGGCAGTTTCCAGCTCTGCACCCCTTGCCTTGCAGAGTTGCTGGATGGACACAGAGCACAATTCCTGCTTGGTCACTGCCACCAGGTCAGGAGTCATCACAGGCGCAGCCCCAGGTGGTATCTGCACCAGGCCTCCTCTGGGCCAGCTTCTCTCAGCTGCCATATCCCCAGGGCAGACTCTGGCCTAATCCTTACCATTAATTACACAGCTGGCTTTATTCTTGGCCCAGATCTATGGCCCTAGATAGATCAAAGTACATAGCAGAGTTTTTTGAGAAGTGTTTTCTAAGATGTAGTTCTAGCAAATGAGAAGTCCCCAGGAAAGCAGAGAGCCTCAATTGATCCTGATTTATTTCCCATGGGTATTTTCATTGTCTTTTGTTAGTTTTTAAATCAAACAGGTTTTCCGCTACCTTCATCCTTGTGGGGTAAACCCAACTTGCAATAAAGTAGGAAAATAATCAAGCTTCCCTCATTCCAAATAATTTATCATCACTGAACGAGCTTTTTGCAGATCAGACTGCCTTCTCCCTGGTTCCTTATTGATAATGCTGCTCTGGCACACTGAAGCAAGTGCTTTTAGCTTCTTAGAGGCTGCTGGGAAGAAAATTTTCCATTTTATTTAAGAAACACAACCTTTTTGTTTTCAAACTGAGAGAAAAGGGCTCTGGAGCTCTGCTTACTGAACAACACACAGGTAGTAGCAATCTGAATGTCCATAATGTTTTTATCTGATGACTTCAAAGCACTCAGCAGAAAGAGATGTGATTCACAGGAATGGAGAGGAGAAGCCACAAGATGCCAAATACTTTTGGGGTGGAGCAGAGCTGTTCTTCAAGGCATGGAAATTTGAGCATCCTGTACAGAATTTTAAAATAATGTAATGAAGCAAATAGAGAATTTCATCTGCTCAATATGCATGTATGCACACAGTGACATATAAATGTGTGGTTTGTTTAGCTTTTAACATTTTGGCAGTGCATTTTTGGACTCACTGGGTTTGATCTACAGATCATTGAACCCCAGATTTGTCTTTTTCTGCTGGTTTCAGGATTCCAAATTATATTGGCTGCTGCTGCTTTCCTGTGTGTTAATCTGTTAGTGTGACAGAATCACTGTGGTGAGCTATACACAGTTTAAGGAGCATGTAAGAGCCACTGCACATGGAGACCAGACAGCATTTTAATTTGCTACACCACAGATGACTCTGGTTGCAGTAAATTTACTGTGAGTAGACTAATTGCAAAATAACCCTAATTGAGTAGTTATCAGCAAACAACATCCTGTGGAACAAAACTGCTTACAATTAATAGCATTTAAGCCATGCACTGGTATTCTGCAGAATGCTGAGATGTAATTACACCGTGTACAGAGATTGTGTTCTGTTCTGGAAACCATGTTTCCAGCACTGCTTTCATTATAAAGGGCCGTTTCAAGATTCAGTACTTGCATTTTAGGCTAAATGAATTTATGAAATAAGTGATGTGTCTCTCCCCTTAACATGTGTGAAGCAGAACCAACTCTAATAAAACCAGTGAAGCTGTGGCACTGTCAGGAGAAAAATGAGTGGTGCTACTGTCTGGTCACGTTTCTCCACGTTAGGCCTGTCTGATCACCTCTGGGTCTGGGGGCTGCAGAATTGGTCCCCAAGAGCAGACCTGCAGAAATCATCTGGCACGTGGCATCTCAAGGAAATGCTGGGAGCAATACATGACACAAGGAGCGAGGGGCAGAAGGGATGGAAAATTTATGGTCAGCAGTCCTAGTTCTCACCAAGGCTCTGTTTTGGAAAATGTTATCATTTTATGGAGCATTAAAGGGGGAGCGTGGGCAAGCGTGGGAGAGGATAATGGCTGAGTATGTCCTTGCTGCAAACCTCCTGGGAAGAGAGCGTGAGGGTAGCAGAAGCTCAGTGAATATTTTGATAAAGATTACTGTGTATGTACAGAGATGAAAGAAAAGTACTTAAATGATCGTTAGTGCTTCCCAGTGATCCTGAAATGTGTGGACAGTGTTGGTGGGGAAAGTCAAATACAACTGTGGCTAAAGAAAATTGTTCATATGAGGTATGAGCTGGGGGGAGTGGGGAGAAGAATCAGAATGACCAAGAAACCCAAACCAAAACAAAAGCACCAAACCCAACCTCCCCCTGTACAAGGAAAATTTGAGTCCTACTCTTTTTCATAGGTAATGTCTTTCATATAAAATGGTTGGTGGACCTCTGGAGTGGACCCATTATGATGATTTTAGTGGACAAACTCTGAAGAGGAAACATGGCATCTAATTATCTTAATTTTATTCAATGCTAAGCAAGCAGCTGTGTACATTAGTACTGGACTGAGCTTCAGTTAAGCTTCAGTGTTATTCTTTCCTAATTTGACATTCCAACCATAACAAAACTGTGTCAGGGTGTCAGTGTAACATGCTAATTGTAAGCAGGCAGCTTTTAGATTTGCTTTTTGTTTTAAGCCTAAAATGCCACCAAGGACAAAGGGGCACAGATTCAGCTCTGTCTTTCTAACCACTGCACTTCTCCAAGTACCATTACTTAGCAAATACTCAGTTTTCATGGGAATCTGCAGCTGATGAACTATTATTTTGAGAATGGGGAAATGTTATGTTTCAGAAATGCCATGCTAGCTGCAGCTCGAGGCTGGCATAGTTCAGTTTCAAGCCAGTGGCACTGAGTGTATTACTTTTAAAATAATTGGGCGGGAAAGTATTGACATTTAATTTCTTCCTCCTGAGCCAAGGCAAAGAATTTTTCTGTTTTGTGGCTTCTTGAAACAATGCCTTGAATATATACAGAGTTTGTTACTGTATTAAAAATGTAATTAAAGGGAATGCACCCTGTTTCAGGAAGGTTTTTAAAAGGGTACATTTGTTTGATGTATTTCGGGAGTCACTGAGCTTTATGAGATCACTGGTTTGTAATGGCTTCCCTTGGAAATGAGGAAGAGTTTTTTAAGAGATCCAACTCTGAATTAAAATGCCAGCAATCCAGGCAGGAAGCCAATCTTACAGGACATTATTATTGCCATTTTAAGATTCCAAACCATAATTTGTTTCTGTTGCAAATATTTCTTATGCAGAAGGTAGTTTTAAAACATCCATCTTTTTTCTCCGTGGGTAATCATGACTTCCATAGAAAAACTGAATGACAAGAATCTGTAGCTGAGCAACCTTGAAAAAGATTTTGAAATTGCTCATTGTATATTTAGTCTTCCAAGTAAATGCTTGTCTTTGATAGTTTGAGAGCGTGTTAGAAGTGAATAGCCCTGATTCACTGCTCACACTATTTTAATATCCAGCTACCTCACTGATTTATCACTTAGTAGTGTCAAATAAGTTACTCCTGATTGGCACCTTTGTAAGGAGGAACAGAGCACTCCCATCTCTCAGTCCCAGCTGCTGTCACCAACAGGCTCAGCTGAATGCACAGTAAAGTCTGACGCATTTTACAGTTTTACTATAAAATAAGATATTATTTTAAAGTTCTGGCCCTACTGAAAGGCCCATGGCAAAAGTCCATAATTTTTCCTCTCTAGCTTTCTCACCAGCCCCCAGGGAGGCCAAAGAATTTTTCAGTTCTTTCTTTTAGGGCTTGCAGCAAGCTGAATGGTCTCTATCAACTCTTGTGTTCAGTGCTCACCCATTTGTCCTCATCCACAGATGTTACTGTAAAAATGGTGGAAGATTTAAGCCAAAGAGCAAAATTATTCTGGAGCAAAATCATTGTCTAGTAACTCAAACTCTGTGGTCTCTGGAAAATAATTTGAATAGCAATTGTATGTTCTTTCAAATTGTGAAAATTGTAGGATTTCTTCTGATGGCCTGGATTGCATGTTGCCTTTTAAAGCAGAACCCTGTGCCTGAGAGCACTGTCCAAACACTCCCTGAACTCTGTCAGCCTGGGAGCCCTGACCGCCTCCCTGGGAGCCTGGTCCAGTGCCCAGCCACCCTCTGGGTGAAGAACCTTTTCCTAATATCCAACCTAAACCTCCCCCAATAGTCTGCAACAGTTGTAGGTCCTGTCATAGAGCATCTCAAAAAAAGCTGTCAGTCAAAATGATCTTTTTCTGCAAATCTCATTGGAAACCTCTCTACTCAGCTGAAGTTCAGGTCAGCCCCCGGTGTAAATAGAATATAATGGTTTATATAATTCTCTTTGTTGCAAGGTGATTGTGTCTCTTTTGTGGAGACTTTCTTGCCCATACTAATGAAAGTGTTTTGTTGAAGTCTTGATTAATTTCTGTAACTCATTACAAGTTGTAAGAGAAACACTTTGCTGGTGAGAATGCACCTTTGTTGGTGACTGGCTGTGAACAGCAGCTTAAGCAGTCTGGCTGCTTACTCACCTGTGGTTTTAATTTTAAATGGAGGGTTCCAGGCAGCCCTGGAATATTGCTGTGCAGTGGAGCATTGCAATCCCTGCTACTCTCAGGCTGAAAGCTCTGTGTGTGTTACTGCTGCATAATCGTGTGCAGCTCAGCTGTAGTATGACTAAACAGAACCATACATTTTCATGTTCTTCATCTATTTCTGGGCTGTGATTCATTCTGGGCAATTTAGTGAATAGTAGAGAGGAAAAGGGAAGTTCAAATGAGAAATTTACTGCAATATGTTTTACCCATTTGTACTTTCTCTTCTGCATGGGACTGAGGTGTAGCTGCCCTGGAAGAATTTCCCTGTGACAATGTGCAGATTTGAGGATCTATCCCCAGGTCACTCTCTCTGTCTGTGACAGTCACTTTCTTTGGTCATTTATTCAAAAGCATGTGAGGAATATACCCCCTTACAGAAGAGAAAGCTGGACAGGAGCCAGCCTGGCTCATTTGGCCACCTTGTCAGAGAAACAAATGGCTAAGGAGAGGTGTGTTTGAGATAAATTGTGAGGAGAGCTGCCAAGAGACATTGTGGACATGTTATACATTCTGTATAACACACACTGGACTTGCCAAGCCAGAGCAGAGGGAGGCTACACAGAGCTGATGTGGTCTTGTAAACAAATCTATAATTTTCTGCCAGGAGGTGATCACAAACCCAAGCTTCCTGTGAAGTGTTCAAAGCAAAGTGGGCTACAGGTGTAACTGATGTAACAAAGTAGCTGTGCTGACCCCTCTTCAGTGATGTCTTACTTCAGTACATTTATTCTATAACCTTTATCAGTGAACCATAAAATGTCTCTATGCACTTCTATCACCAAAATTTTAAATTCACTTAGAAATAAACAAAACAATTTTGTTCTTATAGGAGCACGCAAAGGTAAAGAGGTAGGGATTCTTGCCTTACCAGTCTGTGGAAGTTTATAGTCCAAAGCAAAGCCCATCCAGCATTTGGGAATAAGAACAGTTGTAGGCAGTTCTGATTCTGAAAATGTTCTACCTAGCAGATGCCTGAAAAGCAAATGAGAAAATCACTTCTGACAGGCTCATGAGGAATATTACAAGGAAGCTTCAGACATCTCTGGCATTCTTAACCTGGTCATCAAAAAGGAAATCTTAGTAAGAAATCCTACTAGATTCAGCTCCATCATTTACAAGTGAAAAGGCTGCAGTTAGCACACAAGCTCACTCATTTTGATTTCTCTCAATCATTTCTGGCCATTTGTAGACATAATTTGCCAAACATGCAAACATTTGTGTTGTCATGGCATGTGCTTTACATTGCTGCAGCCTGCAAAATTTTAGGAAATAAATCATGGATGTTAGGGGGCCCCTAATGTGCAAACTTGAAATCACTCAGAAAATTCTACTGAGATCCATTCAAGCAGAAGGATCACTTCAAGGAGAAGAAAAAGGAAAGATGCAATGTGGTTGCTCTAGAAGTTATTAAAGAGCTCTAAACTAAGGAGGAACAGCAGGAATATGCTCCATTACACCATATCATGGGCCAACCAAATAAGCACTAATAGAAGTTAAGTGCTAGACTTAATACTGGGGAAACTTGGGTTTTGTTCTTTGATGTGGCACAGGCTCGTTGGGACACCTCAGACAGCTCATGTCATGTTCAGTCCAGGTATTTAACTCCATGCAGAGGAAAAATGGAAGTGGTGATGTTATTCTTAGTTTGGTATTTATGTGGATTTTAAATCCTGTTTATCGAGGCGTTTTGAAATAATTTTGTTTAAAAATAACAGGTTTTTTTCTGAGTTCCCTAAAGGAGTTTGCTGAACAGAAGTATCTTTAAGGAGGAAAAATTCTCTCTTTTTTTTTCTTTCTCTCTTTTTGTGGTAGCTATCAGTATGTCTGATGTTTTTGTGCCAGACCAAATCTGTTCCCTTTGTTTCAGGGTGCTTAGGAAGGAAACTGTGGTTTTACTTGTCATATATTTCAAAGCCTGCCTGGTGCTGTATTAGTTTCCACAATAAATTTCCCAAGGTAAAGTGACAAACCAGTAATTTTTCATTATGAATCAGCTATCCATGAAAGATTGGATTTAGGTCAAAATTTATTACCCTATGGAACTGAAGCCAATATTTAACATAATGTCAGCTGTCTTAATATTAGAGAATTTTAATGGCTATGCAATTTTAGTCAATGATGAAGTTATTTCAGTTGTGTAGTGTATGTCTGGGCAATTTGATATACAGAACCTTGAGATGAAAATTGGATAAACATGGAAAATGGTGATTGATTGGTGGAAGGTTGCAATAATGTCTGCCTTGATATACCTTTTATTGTTAAATTATTTATCTAATGCAATCTCCTACACTTTTAGTAGTCTTTAAGTTGGCATTAAATCGATATTTAAGTCTTCACAGTCAGAAAGGCCTCATAACTCAAACTGATAAATATCTTCTAACACATCAGGAGGAATAATGATTCATCTTAATATCTGAAAATAAAAAGGTGTTATTCTTTCTATTTTCCATGAATCCCTATCTTTATTCAGATAGTAGCTAAATCTAGTGAAGAGTGAATAGGAATGTGAGCTCCTTTTTGCCTTAAAGGCAGTGATATTGTTGAAAACTAATGCTGGAATTTTATTCAAATAGTAAGAGGCTTTTCATTTTTTGAGGTAGAGGTAGAGAAAATTACCCTATGGATAAATAGAATCTCCAAATGAGTTTTCATCTTAAAGCATTACAAATTTATTTCAACTATGCCTAAAACTGTCCAGCTGCAATACCACAGAGGTGCCCTAAGTACACCTTCAGTACTTGGTAAGTTTGTCCAGAATTCAAGTAGAATGTGAAAACCTTGCATCACTGAATAATACATTTCAGAGCTGCTGAAATATTTTTCATCATTTGCATAAATCTTGCATAGAAGTAATTGTGATTTGACAGTTTTCTTTTCATTATCTGGGCTGAGTACTGAAGCTATAATTGTTAGCTGGCCTAAACTGGTGTAGCTTCATTTGGATGAAGCAGTGAACCAAACCAACCCTGCAGCTTTTCTAAAATGCCATCATCTGCCTGTGCTGAGGCAAAACGGAGGAAATCCTACATTTCTTCAGACTAATTGGATTAATCTAGACTGGAAATTGTGTAATACTACACAGGAGACATTTAGGAACCCCCAAAACCTCCAGCTTCAAAGGGCAGTTTTTGTAGCAATTCAAGCTCCCTACCTGGGCTTGTTTATTGCTTTGAACATTGCAGATTTACTTTTATGATTCATAATCATCCATAAAGAAATTCAGCTGCTATTTAAAATGCTCTGTTGGGAACGCTCAGTAGTTATTAATTAATAATGCATCAGTAAAGCAACAAAAGGCCAGGTAAAGCTGCAGTTAGAAGTATTGGCTGGGTCTCTGCTGCCTTCAGAATTGTGGTTATGTCTCGTTTCCCCAGGGTTAGCTCATCCTTGTGACTCTGGGCTCTCCTCTTCATACTCCAGGCACTTTCTGTAGAAAATACTGACTGGTGCATGAATTTATCCACAATTAAAAGTAAATCAAAATGCTTGTTAGCATTAAGAGGTATAAACTTACTCCTAACATTTTTTTCAGTGCCAGAAACCTGTCAGGGACTCACGAGAACAAAAAAATCACTCAGTAATTTCTTTTAAATGAAGAAAATTTAGGGCTAAGTATAAAAAAAGAGAAAGAAAAAAGTACACTAAAATCTACTTCAAAGTGCTTTTATATATTGCTAAAGAGTTTTACAGACAACAGTGCCACTTTATTACAGTGTCAGTGGGGATCACTGCTGTGGAAGTCAGTGCAAACCTGGCATCAGTGGGGTAGAGATGGACCAGCTGCATGTTGCTGTTTTTGAAGAAAAAAGGATGAACTGCTGGGAGATTTCCTGTACCCACTGCTGGCCCAGAGCTGAGCTCTGGCAATATTTTTTTGTATTTTTGCTTTCATGCTGATTTCCACTTTTGCAATGTGTCCTATTTTTGTGTGGTAATTGGTAATCTGGAAAATTTACTTGGTGTGCAAGATTTAATATTAGGTCCTGCTGTCATGCTGACAATGAATTAGCTTTTTGGGCTCTATCATATGTTCTCAGCAGGCACATATGTAATTAAAATGAGCCCACGTTGAGTTTCATATTAACACTCAAATCACCTTTGGCAAAAGGTCTCTGTGTTCTTTTGGGATTATACTCTGGGGCAATGTAATTACGGTGTCAAGTATAATTTTTACCTTTAAATACTTCTTCATTTACAATAATATTAAACTTTTCCATACTGGTTCACTTTTGCTTTTATAAATTTTTTTTATCCTAATAAAAATGTTGCCAGCACAGGCATTCTATTTCAGCTGTTGTCTTCAACTCTAAGAAAGTTGTGCTGTTGAACAGTAAGAATTTGGTGTCAGGAGACATTGGATTAGTTTACATAAAAAGTCATTCCAGAAATTAAGTGTTCTTTCATAAAGTTGGTACTTGCTGTGACAGTAAAGGCAGGGTGATGCAGTCTCATAGAAAAAGGGTGAGAATGAATGGTGTGTGTGTGTGGATAAACAGTTCACCTTCTAGCAATAGTGTCTTAAGAAATAATATGAAGAGATTTTTCATCATTCTTTTAATGTCAAAATAAAGATGGGGAAATTAAATTATACGTGAAAGAAATTGCAGCTCAGGTGTTTTTGATTCTTTTAGCCATGATGGAGGATTGTTAAGGAGGCTCAAAGTTAATCTGCATCTTTATAGATCAGGGATTGTTCAGAACTGGTACATGAGCAGAATTTGACTCAGACATACTAATTCTCTTTTGATGCTGATTTTACACTGTCCATTTTCCATTGACTTCAGAGGGGCTGCAGAGTAGGAGATGGACTGAAATGAATTCAGCAGATGAACTGAATGAAGTTATGTTGTTACTACTCATTAACCACCTCCTTCCCTTAACAAATAATATTTCTCCTTGTCTCAATTACAGATCATCTTTGGGGGGGATTTAGCTTTCAGGCTGTAAGGAGGTTGAGTTCCTGACAGGCAGAGCCTCCCAGGAGTGTGTGCAGAGCAGCTGCTGCAGTGAGAGCAGACCTTGCTGGAGACCTCCGTGCTTCCTGGCTCTATTCCTATTCCTATTCCTATTCCTATTCCTATTCCTATTCCTATTCCTATTCCTATTCCTATTCCTATTCCTCTGTTTGTTACAGAACTATTTCTGCAACAAACCTGCTGGGGCTTCTTTCCTGCCTCCCTCCCTGAGGTGCTGGGTGTCTGAGCTGTGAGCACCTGCCCTGCTGGGAGTGCAGTCATGGGCAGCTCTGAGCACCCGACAGCCAGCCAGCTTTGGGTTGTTACTGCAATCCAGTGCCAACGTCTCTTGTTTTTCCTGGTCTCTTTTTTAAATAAACATGTCATTTTACAATCTGTGAGATGCTTCTTGTGTTTCACACATTTTCATCTCCTAAATTAGGTTTACTTAGCAGTTTTGCAGCCAGTTGATGATTTTCATGCCCTACTGTACCATAAAAGCCAAGTTGTGAATGAATTTGTTTGGGGCTCTGTCATTTTAGAGAAGGAATTGAATTACATCTCAACATGAGTTGTTTGAGTTTGGTTTTTTTTTATTTTTCTCTTTTAAGCCTCCCCTTGTGATAGGGATGATCAAATAGTTTGTGTAAGAATGAGAGATGGCAGGAGGAAAACCCAAATATGGGAAAGCAATACTGCTGGATTACATCTAGACCTTCAAAGCAGTTTTTAGCACTTGCTTTACCTAATTAAAATGCATAACAACTTGGATGTGTGCCCTGTCTCAGTGTGCTGCACCTTTAAGTTATTCCTGGAGATCCACACTAATGCACAGCTCACTTCTGCCAGGCTGCCCAGATTCAGAGGGGGGGCATGGGCTGTGCACAAGCAGAGCCTCCCTGTGCCAAGGTCCTGCTCAACCCTGCCAGCACTCAGGCAGCAGAGCTGGGAGGCAGGATCAGTCCCAGCTGCAGGAAATGGGAACTGCCTGGGGCCAAATTTAGTACCTCTGGCTGCTGACTTGAAATGAAGTTGCAGAATGGGAAGAGACTCTGAGGGGCAGAGTTAAGATAATTTTAGAAATTATCTCCATTATTATTTCTGTAAAAAGTCAGCATGACTTTGTTTCAGACATTGCACAGACACTCCTGTTGTGCAGTATAGAGAAGACCCTTCTACAAGTTACTGTTTAAGCAGCTCCTTGACATCCAAGGGCATCATAGACTTGTTAAAATCTGAGAGAAATTTATAACTCGTTTATAAATTATGGTGTTATTGCGAGAATGCATTTTGCATACAAATTCTCCCCAGATGCTTTTAACAGCAGCCAGTAACTTGTTTAGTCAATAAAGTGATGTTTTCTGCACATTGGATTTTTTTAACAAAACTGTAATGTCAATTGAAATACAGAATAATCACTTTATGTTGCTCTTGTTGAACATTTTCTGATGCTGGCAATTTGATTTTCCCTTTGTTTTCCTCTAGTGGTATGTTAATGGGATCCTTTTATTCTGTGGTGGAGTAATGGAGTGCAAGTCCTTTATTTTAGCAACAAGACTATGCTGTTTTGTTCTATCCTTTGCCCATCACTTTAATTGTGAATATACATCCTCATGAATACCAGCCCAAACAATTTTCATGAGAACATTTAAAAAATCAAGCTCAGTTAATTCATACTAATTTGTTCCTTGCTGGCAAAAGCTTTATATTAAGAGTTGTTCTCCCTGCTGTTTCAAAGGGGTGAATGTGGAAAGTGCTGGTGTGTCAGGGCTGAGGTTTGGTGCTGCTGCAGGCAGGGCTGGGGCTCAGCTCAGGCTGGGGAGGGGGCTGTGGAGCAGAGCAGGTGTTCAGCAGCTCTTGCTGAGTGCCTCTTTCACTCACAAAGAGCCCATCACAATGAAGCATGGAATTCAAGATATGATTTTCAAGGCACCCTAATTGGATTAGAGGGATTGTGTTAAAGATATGTTGGCTATGAAATGTTTAGAGGATTAATGCCTGATGATTTTTTTTTTTCCTTCTTAAACCATCTTTACTAATCCCTCTTGATCAGAAGCAGCTTCTGGAAAGCATTCCAGCCAGGAAGGAGAGCCCAGCCCTACCTTCCCCATCTCCAGGAGGAGAGACATAGGATGTTACATTCACTGCAGAGACCAAAATTCTCCATTTTAGTTAGATCCAGAGTACTCATTGTCACTGGCTTGTTTTTTCTGAAAATGTGAATATTTACGTCCTTGACATTTTCTGTATTAATAAAAAAATTTGGGATGTAAGGGTGGCCTGTGCAAGAATTAACATCCATCTATTTGTCTTGTGTTTTAACCTGTCTGTATATGCTGAAATCTAGCTCAAGTAGTGCAGTGTCATTTATTAATCAGATGTTATTGTAACTGAGCATACCATACAATTACATTTTTGAAGTCTGCTGAAGGAACCAGTGTTAATTGCTTACAGTAGAATCTATTTGCTGGTGGAACTGTCACAATATAATTATGTTGTGTTCCTCTGTCTGACAAGCAATACACTCAGAGAAGATTTGTCCTTTTTTCCTTCTCTGTTGAGTAAAATTATTCACATTCCACAATAATCCTTTACGTAGTGCACATGGTGGCAAAGAGTACACAGGTGCTTTCTGGAAGCACAAAAGCTGATCTGTTATAAAATAATTCATATGTTACTATTCACAGGGGCAAATGAGATGTTCTTTGGGTCATTTTACAAAACCATTGCTTGCCAGTGTCCTTTGACATAATGGATCTTTGACAACAGTTATATATCAAAAAATTAGTTATGCTGAAAAATGTATACTCTGAGTGGATAAACTGCATTTGTTTCTGGGGAAAGCTTCTATTTTAGATGTGCTGTTTTACTTTAAATGCTTCAGTTCCCTCTGTTTCCTAGCTAATCTACCAGTGTGTACAAATTTGAGGCGTATATGTATTTATTGTACCTACACGTAGGTGAATCTGATATCTGACACATCTTTTATTGCCACAGTGTGAGGCTGTGAGCAGTGCTTAGTCCCAGCCCTGCAGCCTTTAACTCAAAGGGATGCAGGGGAAGCAGATCCTGACAGCTTTGGAGAGAATCTGCACAGATCTGTGCCATTTATCTTTTCTTTCTCTTTTGACTGTATTGTGAAATTCCCATTAATTTCACTCACACTGCAAGTGCCAGCTCAAACATGAGGCTAAACTTTCCCATTTTGCACCGTGTTGGCACAGGGAACAGGTATGAGGGTTGATTTTTGCTTCTGCTAGTGCAGCCTTAATTCTCAGTACCTAACTTGACCTTTTCAAACTAGCTATGTAAAATACATGTGAAAGTCTTTACTTTTTTGGTCTGTTTCCAACACTATGTTCAGAATTATCTTGAACAGAGAATAAAGGCAGACTCTGTCCTTCCAATTCTGCATTCAAAAAATAGGAGACAGATGTAATGGAATCTCAAAGGGAGGATTAACTTTGAGTTAACAGACCAGATACTCATATGGTAGAAATTAACTTGGTCCTGGCCTTACACCAGCTGATTGTAATGATTAACTGTTAATTTCTTAAGGTTATTTGGGGGAAGAGATACTTTACATAGGACTTGAAAGATGACAGCACAGTAAAACAGAAAGGGAAAACATTGATCAGGCAGGTAACAAACGTGCTTTTATCTACCTATTCATTTCTTGGTAGTCTCAGCAGTACATAATATCTCCTGGGAGGTTATGTGAAGTAGAGATGTGTGTAATTGCTTGTGTTTTCACTCCTTATTGATTATTCTTGCTGTGAGCATGAGAGGAGGAGATGGTGTAAAGGTTACAGCGTGCCAGTCTCCAAACACACTGGAACAGACACTCCAATCAGCAAAGGCTGTTTCAAATGCTAATTTGAAGTATAAGCCTTGATATACTTCTGTTGCTATTTTGCTTGGTATTTGTTATGTTGATTGTTCCATAGTAACTGATTGACTTTCAAGTTTCTGTTCCTTGAAGGCTTAAACTTCCTGATGATTTGAGGCAGAAGAGAAAGTCTGAACTGAAATTAGGGCATTTTCTACATTTTCTTCTTGTCCTGCACAAGAAATCTAAAGGCTTTTCAGAGGGAAGGGAAGGAGGCTCTTCAGAGGAGAGCTGACTCCAAAGCCCATTGTTGGTTTTGGCATGGAGGGTGGTGAGGCTGTCACTGGTGTCCCAGTTGGGATGTAATCCATCTGCAGCAAGAGGACTGGCAGCCTCTGGAGTGTAATTCAGGCCACCTAAATCAGTAGTTGATTGTTCAGAAAATGCAAACTGTGAATTAGGTTTTACAAATATTTCAGTCTGGGTTTGTGTCATCAGTTTTCTTGGGAGTGGTGGGATGACTTCTCTTGTATGACAAATTCCTGTTCTCATCAGTTTGGAGCTGTTGATGGGAGCATCCTTAGCAACAACCAGTGGTGGATAAGATAACTAAACCACATAATTCATGTCAATTCTTTCACTTCTTGCCTTCTGTAACCTTTCCCCTCCTAATGAGCACCAGTCAGCTCTTGGAGCACACGAGCTGAATGAAGTGTCTCCTCCTGCAGTGAGCTTTCTGTCAGAGGAGGGTGGCTCCACACAGTGAGAAAACTCTCATGCCTGATGTGTCAGCCAAAAAAGACAGGACTGCTGTTTTTCCTTTTATCTTGGGTGTATTGTCATGGAACTGGGGCACTCAGGAGCTGCTCCTGATTGCACTGATGAGCTGGTTGGGGTCCACAAGTTTTGACTCTGAGCTGGGAATGGGCTGTGGGCTTGTCCTGAGAGCCAAGCTTGAAAAGCTCTTTGAGTTTCTTCTTAAGGCTGTGCCCCACAGGTGCCTGTAAATAGTGGTCTTTCTACTTTTTTGTGATTTCCAAGCACAGAACCTCTCAAATGTCAAGTCACAGAGTCAAAGAATGGTTTGGGTTGGAAGGAACTTTAAAGATCATCCTGCCATGTGCAGGATGCCTTGCACTAGACCAGATTGCTCAAGGCCTTGAACACTTCCAGGGTTGGGGCATCCACAGCCTGCCTGGGCAAACTCATTCCAGTATGTCACCACCCTCATGGTAAAGAATTTCCTCCTAATATCTAACCCAAATTTCCCTTCTTTCAGTTTATACTCATTGCTCCTTGTCCTGTCACTACAGTTCCTGACAAAGGATCCCTCTCCTTGCAGGCCCCCCTCAGACACTGGAAGGTTCCTATGAGGTCTCCACAGAACCTTTGCTTCTCCAGGCTGAGCAGCCCCAATTCTCTCAGCCTGTCTTCACAGGGAATGTGTTCCAGTCCTCTCATCCATGGCCTCCTGGACTGCTCCAACAGCTCCATGTCCTTACTTTGGGGGCACCAGCACTGGCTGCAGCTCTGCTGGTGGGGTGACAAGAGCAGAGGGCAGGATCCTCCCTTGACCTGCTGGCCACGCTGCCCTGGATGTAGCCCAGGGCTTGGTTGGGTTTGGACTGTGAAGTCAAGCTAAGGTGTAAGGTGCAAGAGGAATCAATGGTCTTTGCAAGGAATATTTGTGTCTGTTCTTGGATCTGTTTTATGTTACGTCTCTGAAGTCCAGTAATGTCACTGAATGTAGTAAAAATAGCCTGATGCTCATTTAAAAGGCATTTTGTATTCACCCTAATAACACTGATCACGATGTGCTAATTGGATGTTAATTGATATGATAAACACTATTATTACAAGATTCATTCTAATTCAACATTAATTAATTTACTGTTGCTTTTGAGTGTTATTTATTCATGGCAGTCAGTAGGAATAGGGAGAAAATGCTTGACTAACGCACTCCAGCAAAACTACAAATAATTGAGATTTGTCTCCCAGGAATGCTACCATTTTCATAATTAGAATAGTCAGAAAAGCAAGCTTGTTGCAGAGATGATTGGCCTGCCTAGATAAGTATTGTAGTAAATTTAAGTTTAGTGTGTATTGCAAGTGCAGTATAGTGGAATCTGATAATTAGTTGGTCATTTGCAAATCATAAAAATGGTTTCAAGTAATAACTCGATACTGACTGCAAGATAGAATAAATGTTTTTGTTTGAAATATGGTAGGCTGCTCCAAACCAAATGCTGCCTGCTTTTGCTAGAAATTTAGTGAATATGAGTGTGCTGCTGCTGCACACACACACATACACGGACCCTGAAGGTTGATTTTGAACAGTTCTGTGTTATCCCAACTGCTTTTGCAGGTTTGTGATACAAAAAATTTCTGTCCTTGTTCTCAAGACTTTTATATTTCTTCATTTACAATGAATTCTGCAAATCATGTGAAAAAAGACACATTCACCAAAATTTCTGGTGTAGGGTGTTTTCTGGATTTTTGTAATGGATGATGTCTGCCCCAATGGATTCTTGAGTGAGTTTTGGAAGCGCTGCATGCAGCACAAACGTTACATAGCTGTAACAGGAGGATGACAAAGCTGGGGTGGAAGTGGTTTCTTTTAAATTCCCAAACTGAGAAATGTCTTTGGGGTTTTTTTCCCCTTAGAATAAAATAGAAAAAAAAGTCATCTTCTTATGATCCAGCTGTGAATATGAAACAGTTCTGTATGTATCCTCTATCTTTCTACCTTTTCTTCTTTCATGCCTTTTATTTTTCTGTTCATGGACAGCAGAACTGAACCTACATCTGTAATTACAGTGACTTTCCCTTTTTATATAAATTTTTTAGGGTTGCAGAGCTGCTTATCAGCTCACAAACTCACTGTAGAGAAACTTCCAGTGATCTCATGGAGGGAATTTCCATCTGTGAGGCAGTGACTCTTCTCCTCTGACTGCCCTAAGTTTATGCTGTCACCCTCTGAAATGATTAAAGAAGACTCAAAATGCCCACATCAGCAGCTCCTTTGTTCCAAGCCAGGGCTTCTTCTCAGCATGGAAAGAACATTACTGAAATCTGTCTCTTTAATGTTAAATGCAGTAGCCACTGAGTGCTTCTAAATTATGTCTCACTGCTTCCCTCCTGCCTTGCATTGATTTGTTGTTTGTGAGTTACTTGATCATATGAAGTTATAGAGGATCATAAATTGTTCCTGTAATTTTTGATAGAGTCTGAGACTGAAAGGTTGTAGAACAGGGCTGTTGAGATAAAATATTTCTGCAAAAAAATTGAATATCCACTCCTCAATAGCAGCGTGATTTCTGAATTTTTTTCCAAAGTGCTCAATGCTAGCTCAGAGATAAAAAGTACAGGTAACAGCAGTTTTAAGGAAATCTACAGAACATAACTAGCAACACTTCACTCTGTAAGTTATAACCATCTCTCTCTAATCCTCATGCCTGGGGACAGTTGTGCAGGAGATCATCTCAACTGATTTCACCTCTCCTACTTTTTAAAACCCACAAGGAAAAGCCACACCTATGACCAGTCATGATAATTTTCTTCTTCAGGAGATTGGTTTGCTTTGCTAGAGCCCCTCACTGGCCTGGGCAGTGGATGTGCTGGGCTCAATGGGCACACAAGGTGCTCATTCCACTTTATGGTAGAGATTTTATTTACCAGAGGAGTTTTCTGCACAGTGAGCAGACCAGAGGCCAGTGGGCATTTTACATATACATAATTGTAATAATTTTATATTATATATATATATATATATATATGTAATCAGTGCTCACCTGCAATCTTTTCTTTCACTGAAGATTTCCACAAGGACCACCATGGAAACAAATGAATAATTTCTTAGCCTGGAAGTGAAAATTGGCATCCCAAAGTTGGGACCAATGTTGCTAAAGGAAGTTTTCTAGGTTCTGGCATTCTCCTCTTGAGCCTGATGGCATGAGATGCACTTGCTGTGATGGACCACTGAGGCTTGGCTCCAGCAGGAGTTCTGGCTCAGCCCAGGGCAATGCTGCTGTTATCAAACCCTCAGACAAAGACTTCTCATCAGCTCCTGGCTCACTGGTAAATTGCTCAGTGACATTTTTGGTGGTTTTTATATAACCCTCCAACTACTTCTGTTACTAGGTCTGATACAAAATTTTTGTGTCCTAAATGAAAACGTTGTATTTATTTATTTATTTTTGGTCTTACCACCATTTGAACAAGGCAAACCTGTTTGTGCTCTAATCAAAACGCAAAACGTTTTTAGATGAAAGCCAAGCCTGGAAATTTTCAACCTGCTGTGTTGTTGAGTTGTGAGCAGTTGAAGAGGAGTTTATAGTGGAAATCTGAGTTCAGCACCTACCACTCAGCTGGCTGTTGCAGAAATGGTGCCACTGAAGGGAATGGAGCTGCTCCTAGGAGTTCAAGTAGGGACTACAGAGCTCCGCCTCTTTGGAGTGATTATGGCTCATACTCCTGCTATAATGACAGGGCTCCTGATTGCATTTATGGATGTAAGAGCAGCAAATACTCTGCTGAGCTACACAGCAATAACTCTACTAATGTCCTCTGTCCATTGATTCATGGACCAAGGCACAGGGTACACACAGAGCTGTGCTCAGATGGAGTCAGCAGCATCCAGGCATCTCTGTGCAGAGGAAATCTGTTGGACAGCCAGGACAATACCAAACTGAGAACAGAAGGATGGATTGATTTACAAAACATAAGATGGCTCACAAAATAGATTGAAAGATTGCTTTGTGCTGCTGGGGAAGTGTGATCCCATTAATTAACAGTAGAGGTAAGAGATCAGCAGGCTGGCTCTGAGTTATATTGGAGGATGATTGAGCATAATGTGGCATCACAACAAATGTGAAAATGATTGCACTGTCTTCATTATTCTGGTATTCAGTAATACTGCAACAGTTGAAGATTAAGCTCTTAATTATGAGTATTGATTTCTCTGGGCATAGAAAATACAAGCTAAAATTGCACTAGAGCTGAGATTCTCCTGCTATCTTCAAAAACAGGTACAGGTTTTCCTGCTAACACATTGATGTCAGGCCTGTCAGGCTTTGAGCAGGAAACAAAAGGGAAGGTTTTACTTTTCTCAGTAAGTTTGTGAAAGACATCTGGTGAAAGAGCAAAATGCTGTGGCTTTGTTTTCAGTGGAGGCAGCCCAGTAAATGCTCTTTGATACAAGGGCTGGAAGATGAGCTTGGGTGTGCACTTCCCCTTCTGCTGAGGTTTCTCTGGAGCAAGGCAATGTGAGAAGTTTCTCTTCTATCCCCTGTTCCCATTGTGTAATGAAACAGCAAACTTTGGGAAACCTTAAGGCAAGTCCTGCTTCAAGGCCAGGGCTGTTTTGCCTGTGCCAAGAGGCCATAAAGAGGATGTTCCTTTCACTCTCCCCACTGACTCATATGTGCAAAGCAATTGTGAGGGTAGAGCTGTGCTCCCAATATGGAACTGTAACAATCACATTCTTCATGGGTTTTGTTTTACTTTGTATTAACATTGTGGGGGGTTTATTATGGTTTATAAAGCACTGATGGTTTTTGTTTTACTTTCTATTGACATTATGGGCTTTTTATTAAGGTTTGTAAAACACTGGTCTGCGTAAATTATCATAGAAAAAGGGAATTCCCTAAACATGCAGGAAACTTCATTCAACTGGCAATATCCACACTCTGAGAAGCTTTCTAGGTGAGGTAGAGTGCACCTCCAGTCCCACTGAGACTGCCCCAAGTGACCTGTGCAGGAGGAGACGGGAATTCTCTTGTGTTGGCTTGACTCATTTTTCTTGAAAGGCAGATGGTGGAATGTTGAGAGGTGACAAGTGTAGTGAAGGCTGGGAATAGGGAGTGCTGCAGAGGAAAGAAGCTGTCCATGGATTCATGTAGCTGCTGGGGGAGAAGAAGGTGATCTTGGCAGCTGCTTTTTGCAGGACTGAAGTGACTGAGGGTGGAGCTGGAATCAGCACCGAGGTTGAGCTTTAGTGCATGGGGAGAATGCAGTGTAGTGATGTACTGAAGTAGCTGTCAAATCCAAGTGCTTCCTTGAAATCCTTTTAGATTTTTATCACTAGTGAATGGTAGGATGTTAAGTGAAGTCATCTGATGCATTTTCTATGTATCCTGTACAACAGCCTGAAGAGGATGAGCTCCTACCTGAGGCAGCTCATTAATATGTAGGCACTGACATGATGAGCTAGGCTTTGGTCTGCATGAGTTTATAGAAATGAAGTGGCTGGAGCTATTCAGGTCTTGGCGTTGCTCATACAGATCTGAAGTCCTACTGTATTTTTTAGTAAGCAGATCCTCAACTCAATGTTTCCTGCCAATTTCATCTTCTTCACAAACCAGGCTGGTTCTTTATTGGTGAAGTAGTCTGCAAAATAGAGGGTGCTAAGCAGCCATGAGTTAAACCAGGGAAGTGACAGTATAGAGCAAAGTAGCAGATAGTCTGACAGATGGAAAAAATGTATCATTCTTCCTTTGTGAAACTCCAGGCAGCCACAAATAGGATTATTTTTAAAAAGCCATAATAGCATGCAGGTGGTAAACGCAAGTATAAAAATCCTAAACCTAAAAGAGAAAGGAGGAAACTAACATATGAGGAAAAAAAAAAAAGGTTAGAGAAGGAAAGCAGAAGAGAACAAAATAAGTCACTGCAGGAATTCATTAGAGAAAACTGATGCAGTGAGGTGGCATTTCAGGTGAAAATTTGAGAGGATTTTGTTCTCAGTAATTGCTAGATAAATGATAGTGTGGGTATTGACAGCAAGTTAGATTAAAATAAAAGGCCCACAATATGACTATTTTAAATTCCCCTCACCTTCTGAATATCATTGCAGAAAATCACTGATTTTGAAAGAGAGGTATCCAAAAATGTAATGAAAACCACTAAAAATATTTGAGTTCATTGATGGGACACCATCAGCTTGAAATGAAAACAGTTTAAAAGAAAAATGGCTTGTTTTTGCAATTGCAATTGCCCTTCATTCCCCTGTCAGTTCTCTTTGCAAGCACATTTTCTTTCTCTCACAGTCCCTTTTTGTCCCTGTCACTCTACAGAAACGCTGAGCATGTGCATGGCAAAGCTCATCAGCTGCACAGGAGAAAACAGGAGAACTGGGCATAGGCTAATGGTCATAATAAACAAACTGCAAATTATAAAATAAATTAAATTTAAGCTTTCTTTCTAATGTTCTAATATTCCTCTGAGTCCTAGTGAACCATTGGTGGAGGGTTTTTTAAAGAAATACCATTTAAATTGTGTCCTGTGTAAAGTTAAGAATTACTTACGGAGCTCGAAATTTCCTAATATCTGGTCTGAATATAACAGGGGGCAATAAAGTTGCATTAATTTATGAGCAGCACTACTGCAAAGAGATGATCCTTGAGGGGCTGTGGACAGGGAGGGCGTGCTCCATGGGGCAGGGAGCCTGTGTGGGCTCTGTGCTGTTGGGATCTGCGTGTGCTCCTGGATAGTGGCACCACTGCCTTTGCCTTGACACAGTCAGCAAAGAGCCCCGTTCCAGGCACAGGGGACACCTCTGACATGTACAGCTTTCCTGGGAAAAACAGACTCTGGCTTAGAGAAGTGTGTTAGAGAAGTTCTGCTGAGGAGAAGCTTGAAGGGAGAGTTGTGGGAGATGTTGAAACCATTCCCTTCTGGGATGTGCTGCTCCCATTGCAGCAGGACCTCTAACTTGTGGCTGTCTAAAAGGAGTGTTTCAGATACCCAAGGGCATTTCAGTACAATCAAGGGCATCAAATTGTTTGATCACCTAAACAGTGCTCTGCAAACATTCAGTTGGTCTGTTTTTTCCAAGTTTATACTACTGCCTTGAACAAGGAGGAGATGCCCAAGAAGGATTAGGCAAAGGTCTTTTTTCTATGTCCAGCCTTTATTTTGTAATTATTACATTTGGAAAAAAAAGAAAGCTTTTGGTATTGTTTACTTTTTCCAACATATGTATCCAGTTTCAAAAACCTGGGGAAAAGTGTCTTTCCCTCTCTCTTAATCTCACTTCACTCTTGGCAAATCTCTCCTTTCATGTTCCTTATATCAAATCAAACAGACATGAGCATGTGTTTTTAATAACTGTAGGAGATGTTTTGGAAGGTGCAGTGGGCTTTGTAGCTGCACTCAGGCTGTCTGATAACTGAGCCCAGGAACAGCCTCAAATTTGTCCTACAACCTGCAGCAAATGTCTCCACTATCTGCAGAAGGAGCCTTGAGGTGGTGGGGGATGAGGAGGTGGGAGGAGAAAGGAACATCACAAAAGGCACTAAGTGCAGAAACTGGTAACAGCTCAGATCTTAGAAATTTGAATATTGTACCTCTGGCAGGGGGGACACACATCAAGTATCTTTTAAGACAACACTATTCCTTTAATTTAAAAAATAATGAAGTTAAAATCTGCAAGTGGAAAATTTGGGCAGGAGGAAGATTTTCAGCTTGGAGGGACTTTCGTGCTTTGTCTGCTAGTATTCAAAATTTCAGGTTCTTTCTAAATTATTTTTGTTGAGAAAGGTCCTTATAAGGTCAGAGCACTGAAGAATGGTGTTGTTTCATTGAAGAATGAATGTCGTGTTTTGGATAAAATTATGTTTTTCTTACATTGTGTTCTGGTTTTTGAATTGCAGAGTGGGTACACAAACCAAAACCAAAGCACTTTAAATTTCTTATTAGAAATGTCCCTCCAGCTCTTCAGTTTATCAGCACTGAACCTCACACTGTGGTGTTTGCTTTAGAAAAGGAAAACCAGAAATTACTCTGTTAAAATAGAAATGAACAGGTATTTTCAGTTGTACTGGAGGAGCCCCACTCCTCCATGAAAAAGTGAAGACTTGCAGGTTGCATTTAAATGTTCCAGGGCACATCTGCTGTTACCAATAAATGCTACCTGTCAATAATCCTCAGCAGCTGTTCAGTAGCAGAGTTCCACCAGCTTCTCAGCAGAGCTGTGCTGATCATGGGAACAAGCAGCTTTGCTCAACGGGCTTTCCTTCTGGGGGAACATCAGCTTTATCAGTGTTTGAGTACTTTGGACACTAGTCACAAACTTGGAGATGATTCCTTTGAAGGTTCAGATGTCTGTACTCAGGTGGAGCTTGATACAACTCATAAACATCTGGGTACTTGTCTGTGCTTGTGCAGCCTTGTTCAGGATGAGGCCCATGGGCATGGGCTGCTGCCCAAGGGTGGTGGCACCATGTGGGGACAAAGGAGAGGGGTACAAACGGGATGGGACACAGGCTGGCACGCCTCGGGAGTTCTCACCCTGCCCTACAAAGGGCCTTTGAAGAAGGAGCCGAGGTGGAATGTGTACTGCTCTCTGCACCCCTGCCCTGTGGATACACTCAGAGATGTCCTGTGTTTTGTTTTTGAACAGGAAAAGCCAACAACAATGTTCAGTGGGATGAGGACTCCGTAGAATACATGCCAGCCAACCCAGTCAGGATCGCATTTGTCTTGGTTGTTCATGGCAGAGCTTCCCGGCAGCTCCAGCGCATGTTTAAGGCTATTTACCATAAAGACCATTTTTATTACATTCATGTTGACAAGGTAATATATCACTGGTTATAAATTGCCTGTCTCACCATCTGTCAGTCTACCCATCCTTGCCATCTTCTTCATCTTCCCTTTACCTCTGCTGCATAAAGTGCATGTCACTTTTTGTCTTCCCATCTGAGGAATGTTTGGAGCCTCTTTTTTTTTTTTTCCCCTTAAATTTTCTTTCTTGTTATCTTAGTTATGTAACAGCCTTCATTTCTCCTTCTCTGTCTCCCCTTGTCTGTCTGTTGTACATTTAGTTAGCAGTAACTGATAAGTTGATGCAGAGTGAGGTGGTGGCCCACTGGATGGAGAGCTGACCTGAGGTGCCTTGGGCAAGTGACACACTGTGAAAGGGAGATGGTGGCAGTCACCTCCTTTACAAAAACCCTTTGGGCTCTATGATGACAAAGGTGAATAAAGCTAATCACACTCCTGAGTGATTACTGTAGTTGTAAGAAAAAATATTAACCAGGGTTCTCTGCACATTTAGCAAAAGAAGATTGTGTGCCACAGTAAGTGAGGGCAAAGCAATGGCAGCACTCAGTGAGTCAAGAAGTAGGGTAGGCCCTTAGTGAATGCAGGGAGAGACAATTTTGGACAGAATAACTTGAATGTATTACTCTTTTCTCCTGTAAAGCGATCCAATTACTTGCATCGGCAAGTGCTGCAGTTTGCCAGCCAGTACCCAAATGTGAGAGCCACCTCCTGGAGAATGGCCACTATCTGGGGAGGAGCAAGTCTTCTGACCACCTACCTGCAGACCATGAAGGACTTAATGGAGATGAGTGACTGGCCCTGGGATTTCTTCATTAACCTCAGTGCTGCCGACTACCCAATCAGGTACAGTGAGTATTTTAAGAATGTACATGTTTTGTTCCTAAAGGAGGCATGGAGATAAGCAATGATGTGTCTGTGCTGTGCTGCAAGAAGCAGAGGAGCAGTTTCTTTTGTTTTACAGCAGAAAACTCCTGTTGGTGAGCTGGTGTCTGACAGCCACAATTTAGCCAAGTATTCAACCAGCTGCCTGTACCCTGTGTGTCTTCCATTTGCCTGGGGGGGAACTTCACTGAGAGGCTGCTCCAGTTAGTCATTATTTCCAGCAAAAGGGTACCTGCAAGAGAGGATGACAAAAGTAGCCAGAAGTGCTGGAGCTCAGCAAATTAAACCCAGGCATGGAGAGATTCCTCCCTCCCAGGGCTCTGATTAACAGTGTGATTTGATGTCTCAGCAAGGGTTGAAGGTATGAGTATAGATTCAGGTACTCCTCTCCCTTCTTTTAGTACTTTTTCTGTGGAGGATAATGGCTGTAGAAGTGACAAATAAGTTGCTAGGAGTCAGTTATATCTTCAGCACCGACCGTTGCCTGAATATCCTCATTCAGATGGCATCAGGCTAAGAATTTCACACACCATCACAGGATAAGTCTTGTGATTTTAAATGAAATTATATTCTTTCTGGATTTACATCACTCAGGCCTCAGAGCTGCATTCAGTAAGTTTGCTATATTGTGCAAAAGTAGATCATCTGTTAAAAAACCCAACCCAAACAAAAAATCCCAAAAAAACCCCAACAGCAACAACAACAACAACAAAGCCACCCAAAAAACCCCCAAGTGTCTTGAAACTGTTTTTAGGTTCAGGTTGTAAGAGTTATTAAAAAGAAGGAAACACAAAATTCTTGTGGCTTCTGTTTCCCTCTATGCTGAAATGAACCAATGAAAGGGGAAGTGACTTTCTTGGGCAATTTTCTCATGAGGGATGATACAACATGGTTTTAATACTCCTGGAAAAGAAATATGCTTCCACTGGTGAGGTTTCTCCAAGATCTCTCTCGAAGCTTGAATCCCTTCCTGAAGGTACTCCTTGGACAGAAATCACCACTGAAGTGAACAATAGCAAAACCCCTGAGCCTATGCCTTAGGAAGGATTTTGTGAGGACTGACAAAAGGCTTTATTGCTGATGCCCATTTCTAAGCACTCTTAGTGAAATGCAACACATTTTGGGGAGAAAGATTAGAGCACAAGAGTTACTGGGACTGCCTTGATATTACAACATGGGGACTTGAATTAAGAAATCATACTATTTAAACACTTTTGATGTGCAACAGGAAGAGAACTAACAGTTTTGACATATCAACCTTGCTCATAAGGGGAGAGTATGTAGTTTCCTGTATATGTCTTGAGTTTAGGAAAAGTGAACTTGTTATATCTGATTATTCATTTTCCTGGTGAGGAATACTGTATTGATGCTAAACAGTGGACTAATGCAGGACCATGAAGGAATAAGCAGGTGATGGCATTGTAAATTAAACAGGATAAATGGTAGGATTTGCTGAAGATCTGGTATGGTCGTACACTAGTGCCAGCAGGTGTTATCCTCAATCCTGTTGAGCCCACCCTAAGCACCATGCAATGCTGAGGCCATGACCTGGGGCAGTCTGAACTGTTCCTAGCTCCCTGTGGAGCAAATCAAACCACAGGGCCAGATGGGGTCGGTGGCTTGCAGACATGGCCACCAACAACCACTGGCTTTGTGGGGCAGACTGCAGTTGGTCCAGTGTTAACGGAGTCTGTGTGATGGTGCCATGCTGTCTCAGTCATTCCACCTCTGCTGGAGAAATGCCAGGCACTGTTTCTTCAGATGGGGAGCTCTGGAAGGTCGTGCTTGCCCCTTGCAGCCGCTCTCAGAGCTCTGGTGGCCTCTTGGTGGCTCTCAGTGGCTCTCGGCACCCAGGCAGGCTCTGAAGTGCTCACTTCCCTTCCTGCCAAAGCACTCTGTTACCCGAACTGAAGGGAACATGCTTCCTCTTCATCCCATGATGCGCTCCAACAAAAAATAACAAACCTTTTTAGTGCTTCATCTTCACTGACAGTGACTTACAAGTAACGTTAAGTATTTCTTTTTATATGGAATATTACAGCTATAAACCGTGAAAGTCTTGTCTCATCAAATATATATATATGAGACCATTTAATTTTCATGGTGGAGGTGCTATAAATTATTATTATTTATAACCTTTAGGAAGGCATTACCTCCCTGCATAACCCAGAGAGAACTGATTGTTTTTCCAGGAAATACTAAATAGGGTGTTTGGGGGATTCTTTTTTTTCTTTCAGACCCCATGCCATGATTTGTCAGATAATGGGCTAGGGGCACTTTATACTTCTCTCTGTTTAGCCATACTGCAGTGGGTTTTGCTAGGTTTCCCTGCATAAGAACATATGAATTTTGTGGATTAATAGTTTTTATCCAGAGCTGCTTCATATTAAGCTTTTGCTTCCCATCTGCCATTCCATCTGTAATACTGAAACCTTTACTACTTCTCTTCTGATAATAAAAGCTAATCCAGCCTTCTAAGTCAAAAAAGCCATACTCAATATGTGGGGTTAATACAATATGATGAAGCCTAAATCTGTCCAGGGAGCAGTCTGGTCTGCTCACAGACTACAGCAGAATTGCCAGGAGCCTTTCATCCTTCAGAAGAGATGTCCAGAAGCAGATGTTCAGCATCATAAAATATAAAGGCATGGGGGGAAAATATTAGAACTATTCATTTTGTGAGGGAAACAATTAAAAATGTGTAAAATAAAACATATGTATGGCAGGAAAATCCAGATACCCTTATTATTCCTCCTCATGCCTGAATGTTTTGTTTGTGGAGTCTAGCACTAGCACAGAGGAGATTCTAACCCATGTGCTTCTCCTTCTTACTGAGTACAAACCACTGGCAAACAGTCTGGACATAAAGGTGCTTCCTTTAACACAACAAAAGTGTTTCCCTTTAATCAAGAGGCAATATGTCATTTGTTGGCCTAAGTGAAAAGATGTGGTGCATTATCCAACATTGAATTCATTCAGCTCTGTCAAAGATTCTCAGCAGGAAAAGGAGAGGTGAAATGGCCAAAAACAAACCTTCACAAGCAACTCACAGATGGGAGGTTGTGTGACTGTCCCTCCTTTTGCTCTGGGCTCGTGAATAATTATAAACAGATTTGCGGGGTTCTCAAGAAATCATCTCTCACAGTCATTGCATTCACAAAGAAATAAAAGAAAACAGCACCTCCTTCCTTTTCCTTAACTTTTTTTTCATTTTAGTGGTATTTTTTCATAATTTAAAGTCTTTTCTTTTGACAGCCTCTTTCAAAACCTTATGGGAAAGCTATTGATGTCTTCAACCTCTTACTTTACATGACTATCTATTTGCATTATTTATTGTCTCTGACAAACAGCATAAAGTAGTCAACCTTATGTTCAGGGACTGAAATTTCACTCCCAACAAGGTGAACTATGGTAGAGCATCTATTCATGCTGAATGTTTAATGTGCATTGCAGGAGTCCTTGGATAATGTGGCAGGTGAAGTGTTGCACCACTTAAATTAAGAAGCTTAATGAGATCATTTAACAGTGAATATCGTGTCAGTGCTTACCTGGCCACAGAGCTTGTATAAAGAATAAATATAATGAAACATTTGAACTATTTATAATTCACAGTAAACCACTGAGCCTCAATCACCAAAGGGATCACCAAATCTAATTGCCAGCTAATGCTTGGTCTTTAATAAAGGTCAAGCAAAATTATTAGCAGAAGCTTGGGCAGTGCTTCAGAGTAGTAAGAAAATAAAGTGTCTTATTGATGGAGTCAGGAATACAGATACAACTACATTTTCCATTATGGGCAATCAGGTATAACAAAAAAGAACTTAAATAAAACCCAGTGAAACTACTTGTGTTTTGCTGCTTGGCATTATTTTAGGATGAAGTTGTGCAGCCCTACTTCCCATAAAAACCTGTGTTGGGAAGCCTCAGTTAAATGAGACACGTTCAGTGGAAGTTGGGGTCTGGCACTTGAATGGAAGGTGTATCATAATAAAAACAGCCCCTGAGGTACTACACAATGCAGGGAGTAATTGGGATGATCTGACTGGCCCTGGTCCTTTAAACAGGTGCCAATATGAAGATTTTCTTTGCCAACCAGAATAACACACAGAAATTAAAAAACTGAGCTAGCAAATAACTATTGACTGACCTGCAGTTGCTTCATTGTATTGCCTTCTGTTGGACAAGGTAACACTGGTTGATAAAAAACCAAAGTGATGACTTCTAAATGAGGTCCCTGGGCCTGAGAATATTTGCCAAGAGTGAAAAGGTGTGAGTGCAGGGAAGAGGTCTTCAGGTTTTCTTCTTGTGATAGGTGAAAATAATTACAATCAACAGATTTTAGGAAGAAGTTCAACCTTTGGGAGAAATGCTTTAGCACTTTTTCAAGTTATTTTTCAGGTGCTAGAACTACCTAAGAGATCATGTCCTTGTTTCTGCCACTGGCTCAGTTTCATCCCCTGCAAAGCATGGGTGACTACCATTCTATAGAAACTACATCAGGGATGATTTCTGTTCTGTCAAGTTCACCATGACCTGCCCCAGTTTCACCTGTGACCAAATGACACAACTTTTGGAGCAGGTGACAGGGAGAAGAAAAGAGAACACAGTTTGCCTAGAGTTGGGTACACCAGACTGGAGCTACCCAGCTGCTCTTGCAAAACATCTCAGCTTTTGCAATGTGCAGGCTTGAAATGCAATATTGGAAATACAGGAAAATCTCCTCTTAGAACCAAAATAAAGCATTTAGCTTTCACATACAGCACTCTAGCTCTGGGAGAAATGTCTGAGACCCAGTTGTGCCCTGTTGTTGGCTGTGAGCTTAGAAATCCCAGAGCCAGCAGGGCTGATGAGAGCTGTGTAATGGCAAATAAGGCAAAGCCATTGGCTCAGAAGGCAGTTCCACTTTCTCTCCATCTCACTTTTCATCAATTTGACTGGACTTAATTTAACAATTCTGTGTCTCACTGAGATTCAGACTTCAGAGCTGTCCTCTAGAGATCTCTCCTTCCTGGCACTACATAAATTGGTGCTAGACATGAAAGCCTGGATAAAGGATACTGACTTTCCAGGGCTGAGTTTGACCTTACACCCCACATGAAGTGTTGCAGTGCTGATCTGAAAAGCAGGCCTTGCCACTAGAATAATGTACCAGGCACTAGGCAAACAGTTCAGTGTTCTTTAAAGTGCCCTTTGGAATGTTATCCTGGGCTGAAGCAGTGCTCAATCGTCTCCCTGCTTCGAGGGGGGAGTGCACCACAGGTAGCTCTGGCACTACAACATCTGTTAAGATGTCAGCACCTGAGGTTTTTATCTCAGGGCTGTCACTGACATTGTATGTGGCTTTGTTTGCTCAGAATATTGTTATCTGGCAAGCCAGATGTCAATCCACTCTTAATGCTTCATAGGGAATCTTTTTTCCTGTCCAAAAGGAAGTTTATCAGTGTTTTTCTTGAATCTGCATTCTCTGAGAATTTCAGATTTGCTTCTTTCTTTAATCCCTCAAATAACCTTTTATTCTCTTCTTTCCTCACTTTGCCAGCACATTTGCTTGAGATTTATATATATTTTGAAAGTTATCTTTTTGATTTGCTGTTCTACCTCTCTTTTTTACTGTTAAGTTATCAATGCTTGGGAAAGCAGTGGCTTTGTGCATGGTCACAAATGGGTGGAGTAAAATGTGGAAATTATTGTGGCTCAAAAATTTTATTTACCTCTGATGTTAGCATAATGTTTTCTTCAAGGTGGTGAATGTTAGTGATGGAAGGCCCACCCTTTCTCTGTGCAGCCACAGCAGCTGAGGTTATTCCTTCTGCCTTCCCCTCCTGGATTTAAGGATATAAAGCAGCTTTTGCTTTGGGGACTGACATCTGCAGCTCATAGTTACTCCTCTGGGTATTCAGTAGTTCTGAGATGTGCTCCATAGCCTGAAACTGGCAACAGAAATAAATGCACCTCAAACTGGAATTGGCTATCCAGGCATCTTTACTCTGCCTGAAGATTAAAGATGCATCAGTAAGGCACAGTTTTAGAATAGGATTTTTACTCAAAGTGCTCTTGTACTTGGCAGCATTGACACTGTTGATTACAGTGCTGAACATGGAGCCCTTCCTCTCTTCCCATGAGAACTGAAGCATCTGAGCTGGTGTCTGGCCCCCAGGGGATCTGCCTGGCAGAGGAGAGCCCCAGATGCCAGACTTGCAGTCTGATGGGCACTGAGCCCTGTTGGGCTGCCTGGCTGGGGGCCCCTTCTCTTCTGGCTTGGCTCTGGGGCTGCTCACAGGGAGGTCCTCAAGCAGAGAGCCAAAGGGTTTTCATCTGTTTGCCATTTGCTTTCTGGATGTAATTTATTTTTTACTTATTTATGACTGAGAAAAAAGTCTGTTTCCTAAAAAGAGTTAAATGTGAGTCTGCCTGGGTTCGTTAGCCATTCAGCCTTATCTATAAACAGTAACAGCACCAGTGTTGATAATGTGCACTAAAGTTCCATCTTTTGTCATCAGGATGCTCCAGTAATGCCTGGAATAGTATTTTTGTGAGGGTAACTAATATGTTGGGGCAGAGGAAGGTAATGAGCAGCATGAGGGATCTGGCCAGCTCAGTATTTCTCCTTCACAGCTCCAGGGATATTTACAAAACCTGGTTTTCACTTACAACTTGTCTTTGTGGACAAATAGTGTGGGGTGACCAAGCCAAGAAAAGAGTCCTTTGTGCAGAATGGCTTTTGTACTTTAAAGCCATGATTAGAGAAATTCCCCACTAGCTGCCCCATCCTGGCAAGCCTTTCCCTTGGTATTTAGTTACTCACTGCATTCCTGGGCGAGAAGCTCCAGTGGAGTTTGAGCTGCAGTGGGATGTCGATCACCAGGGAAATCCCAGGTGTGACCTTCTCCCTTGTGTGCTCTCCCACAGTTTTGCTCCAAATGACTTTTACTTTGGATTAAGTCTGAGGTGGGTAACAGAAGCTGCAGAGGAACAGTCCTTGTGGTGTTTACCTGGGGTTTGTGAGCAGAAACTTTAATGTCTCTTCAACTCCCTTGAGTTTTGCTGCATTTTTTTAGAAAGTTCAATGAAATCATTATAAAAATTCCAAAAGCTAAAAGTGCTTGAAAGAGGGAAATGTTCCTATAAAGGCATTGCATTTTAAATGTGCTCTCCCTTCGTGGTCCCGCTGAATTCTCTCAGGAAATTAAAAATCTGCTGAAATTGCCATTAAGACACTCTTTTGTTTAGATTTCAGGATGCCACTTACAATAAAACAGCTGCAAAATAATATCTGGTGGCAGTTCAAAGTGAAGATAACACAACACGTGCTGTTATACCTTTCCCAAGTCACTCTTAAATAGTTGTGAACCAAAAGGCCATTAAAGGGTGAGCCAGAATGTTGTTCTGATTCAGTCTTTTAATGGTGATACAGAAATAGGAAGGAGAGGGAGAGATGAATAAATTCTTTCTCTTGAAAATAGGGCTAAAAGTCTAAGAGTTGAATGGTATTTGAAGATTGTTCAGCTCTTGCAGCCCCATAGACCAAATTCAGGATCTGTGAGCCTGTCCAGTGCTGCAGAGCTTGGGTGGCCCACAAGAGAGTTGGGCACCTCTGTGTGTGGTGTTCTTCATCTGCAGGGATCTGCTGCAGAATGTGTCTCTTTTTCCAAAGCTTTTTTTTTTTTTTTCGTTCTTTCTTTCTAGTCCTGACTAATGCTAACTGGTCAAAACTTTGTATCTTGAGAAATTGTGGGAGCTTTGACCCGGCAGTGCAGAAATCAGAAACCCCAGACCAGCATTTTGCTGTACAATCCAAGGTAGAATTAGGGACTAGCTGGCTTCTACAATTGCACCTTACTACAGTGGAATACTTCTTCTCTGCTCAACCTGCACAGAGCATTTGTAGGATACCTCTGAATCTCCTGTATAAATAGCAGTGCTGAATGCCACTGACTGTTTGTGATGGCCCATCTGTAGCTCCAGGCTGAAGGGAGGGGATGAGGCCCTAAATGGTTCATTGTAGCACATTCCACTCTGCTGCACGCAGTTTAATTATATCCATCATTCAGCATTACTTGATGAACCAGCTGGAGGCACAAGCATCCCTAAGCTTTCATCAGGATAATTGCACTCTTTGCCACATTAGGAGCTGGTTTGGGGCCAAGTCTTTTCCAAATGCAGAGTTGATCTTGGTTTAAAAGTTTGCTGCCCCAAAGTCACTTCTAGCAGGTAATCTTGCAACAATGCATTCTTGGGACAGCTGAAGACTAAAAGGTCTATAAATCCAAATTGGTTATTTCTGTCGCCTTATGGCTTTAATTGAGGCAGCCTCAGATGTTTTGGCAGTGGCTCAGATCACTGTATTCATATGATGGGATGCACTGTGCCAGTCAGGTGCAAGGCAGCTTCAGATGATTCCCATGGCAAGGGCCTGCAGGGACCGTGGCTCTGCTTGCTCTGTGAGGGTCATTGCTAAACCTTTGTGCAGCTGGTATTGTGTGGGCACTGGAGCTGTTCCCAAGGGGCTCAAGTCATGTTACAGGTGGCAGCTGTAGAGCTGCAGCTGAAGGCTAAAACCCCTGATCTTTCTTCTCTGTGGGAAAGCGGTATGTGTGGTGTGTCACAAGATACCTGTGCTGGGTATTGTCACAAAGTGCCTGGAGAATCATTTGTGAACCATTGCAGGAGATGAGGGGAGAGGCAGCCAGGAAATGGCTCAGTGTCACAGCCTGTCCACTTGGTAGTGCCAGGAGATCGCTGGTGACAGATTGTATCACTGAAGTTCATGTGCCTTTCCTAGAGCTTTTTCTTGAGTTGAAGTGAAGCCCTGGTTCTCTTCTGATGGAATAAGACTCTGTTGGTTGCAGCTCGTTGAGCACAGCAGTGAGCAGGAACATCAGCCTCCCACCTTGCCAGCTGTTTTCTCAGCAGCCCCAGTTATATCAGGGACTGGATCTGAACATTCCCATTGCAAACATCCTCTCTGCCACGGGTTTGTGCCTCATATCCCAGCTCTGCATTCCTCACTGGCTTACTCCAGAACAGTCCCAACCAACAGTAGGGCAAGATATCAGGTGGCACAAATTGTCAAAATAAGATCATTGCTCAACCCAAATAAAGGTAACAAAATGTGACCTTCTGTTGTTAAAACCAATTAAGTTTCTTTCCATCAACTCTCAGTTCATTATCCCTTTCACCCCCCAGGCCCTGTTATTCCATCTTTTCAGATTGGTGCAGAATTAATGTTAAATCCCATTAGCCTGACCCCGTTTTCCCTGTTTTGCCTTCTGGTCCTTGCGTTGATGCACTCCGACAGGTGGATTCAGCAGCTCAGGGATCAAAGGGAGTGGCAGGCCCAGGAGGAGCTGCAGAGAGGGGCTGGTTTGTAATAATTCACTTCACTTTTGAAGGAGTTTGTGAAAGTGCCTCAGCACTGGGGTCTCACTGGGCAGGTGAAGAGCCCTGGGCTTCATCCCTGGCACAGAAAGCACCACAGGGACCTTGTGCTGGTGGAGTCCCACCACTCCCCCCTTGGGATAATTCCAGTTAGGAGATTGCAGCTGCTCACTGGATGAGTGTATGTTCCCTCTGGACTTTTAGAAAGTATGAGATGGGGGGGAAATGTTTCTTTACCCAGGTCCATCTTCCCCACTGCATCAGAAGAACCACCTGCTCTCAGGGCAATGTCACACAGAGCTGGCCAGTTTTTGTCCAGGATCACACTGCAAATTAAACAAAAGGTGGCAAGACCCAGAAGTGCTGAATTTTATACCTTGAGCCCTTTTAGAAGGGGCTTTCCTGCTTCCTTTCCCAGCAAGAGGAGAGTAGTCTCAGCTCCCTGCTGCTCCCAAGCTTAGCGTGAGCAGTTTCTGCTTCTTTATTGACATGGAACAACACCGGGTGTGGCAGCAGGGAGTGTCTGTGAGCTTTGGGGAGGATGCTGGGCTGGACCATTTGGGATCCTGTCTGTCCTGCCTTCCCTGCTGGAGCTGGAGGTGGCCCTGCAAAGAGGGGCTGGGGCAGAGTGGCTTCAGCAGGGAGAGTGCAGGGAAGGTGTTCCCAGAGTCCTGCACGAGCTGTCCGTGGTGGCTGTGGGCTCCTGCTGGCTCTGGGGTATCCTGGGCAGGCTAGGAATGGCTCTGGTGTGACAGTGGGGGGATGGTGGGGTGTCAGGATGAATCACCATCAGCACAGTCAGAGCCTCTGACATTCCCTCTGACAGTGGGGGGATGGTGGGGTGTCAGCACCATCAGCACAGTCAGAGTGAGCAGGTTATGTTTCAAAAACGGAGAAATCACCAAAATTTAACATTAAAGTTGGGTAAGTGGCACCCTAACACCTGCGTTCAGAAAAGCAAAGATTTCTCATGACTCTTAAGCTGCAAGGCTGTTGCAGCTGATGGAGGAACACACAGCTCACATGATGAACTTTAAATCCGAGTTGGATCTGCTGAGTAAATCCATCCCTGGCATGGAACTGGCCCGGGTGGCACCTGGGGGTCCTGGAGGGTCTCTGCTGTGGCAGGGCTGTACCCCCAGACTGACAGACCCCACCAGGCAGAGCTCTGCCATGAGAGGCAGAGTGAAGGAGGATTCTTTCTTCCCACTTTCTTGGAAGAAACTGAGCATTTTTAATTGCTCAACAACTATCAAACCATTTTTCAGCAATTAGCAAATCATTTTACATATTGACTTGTACAAATAAAATTTCAGATGCACGTGGGAATGTGTGAATTGGATGAAGTGAATGGTTTCTTTAAATCTATGCTTCATATTTAATTTTAATTTCTCTTTTTGCACAAAACTCTTGATAATTTAATTTTAGAGATGGTGAAAAAACTGCTGAATATAAGCCATGCAATGTAAAATATACACGGTATAAACAAACAAAAAGCTCCTATTCAGCCCAATATCTAGATTTTTTCGTTTTGTACAAAGTCTCACTAATTTGAGTAATGAACTTGATCATTTCTGAAGCTCACTCCACTTGCTTATTTAATCAGTGATTATTGTTTTCATCAAAATGGGATGTATCGTGTAGGCAGATGAGGTTCTACATGAATATGCAGCAGCAGAGAAACACTGGAAAAATACAAAGCAGTGAGCATCATTCTGTACTAAATAAAATCCCAGTGCTTTTATAAAGCTAAAATTATATCATGTTTACTTTTAATAATTAAATATCCTTGGGTATTAGCAGCTGGTTAGTCAAGTATTTCAGTACTCTCTTTTTTCAGACGCTTTCCAGCAGATATCAAGTGAACTCAGATGTTTTTGTGAGACAGGACAATCCTGTCTGTCTTAACTCTTTGTGGTGCAGCATCCTCACAAGTGATATTCTGGCATTCACAGGGCCATGGCCCATCAAGAGTTTGTGGCAGTTAAATGTGGCAGTTCTCTATCCTGATCCCTGCACTGAGGCAGTGATTGGAAATGGAATGGTTTGTTATTATAATAACAGGCAAAGGCAACTTTGTGAAAAGCAAGTTATCTTGGCAAATATTTTTCAGCAGCTTTAGAAATCATGTAGTAATTGGCAGCAGTTACATTTGCTGCCACTCTGACACAATGGATGGGCCTTATGGAAAGAAATGGTTGCTTGGGAAGTTTTCCTATAGGGAATTACCTACCATGAGACAAGACAGGGAAAGACAGAGCACCTCTCAGAGTGAGAGCAGGAGAGTGCTGATGTTCATCTATAACATGCTGTCACACATGGAACAACACGTCTTCACAGCCTCTAAACTGGGAAACACCACAAAACCTTTGTTATGATTTCCCACAGCCTATTCCAGGGACTGGAATTTGTTTTGGGTTTGTGCTCTGGCTTACACAAGCATAAGCTGAGTGCCCTGCACTCATCCTGGAGCATTACAGATATGAAAACAGAATAAAGCCCTTTGCATAGTGCTTTATCAGTAGAAAAATGGATAGAAATAAAAGTATTTTTTTCATAGATTAAAGGACTTGCAAGAGGGAACTTGTCTCACTATTGACGGTACTAAAAATATTTTAAGTAACTTTGGTAATTTATGTACCTTCAAAGATGCACTTTGGGCAGAAAGTGCATTTACCAATGTTTCTGTCACTCCATAGGGGTTTTTTCCTAGTGAGAGAAAGCCCTTATTGTGATAAAAGTTTTAAAACAGAAAAATGCTGAAAAGAGAGATTGTTTTTGTTCCTTATAGGATTAAAACTAAGTAAATAACTTCAATAAATTTAGAAATTCTGGGCATGAATCCTCTTTAGATGTGTCTCAATGTAAATAGCAGTGTGTGTAGATAACCTCTTCAGGTGCACGGCTGCTTCCTGCTCACTGTCTATCAAAATGATCATTTACATCAACACTCAACTTCCTTATTGATGGAAATGAAAAATGTGATAGACCTTTGACAGTGTGTTATTAAAACAGCCTTTCTGTGCCAAATTGTCAGCAGATTGTGTATGTTCATTAGCTCCGCACTCTGCGTCCAATCCGTCCTCACATCCAAATAGAAAAAGGTTAAAAACATTTGCATTTGGACTTGTTGGTGTCATCCACCAAACTGGTGCTTTTTTGCCATGGAAATCACAATTCTTTCCATTTATCCTGAGCACAGCTACCTTGGAAAGTTGCTGACTGAATTGTCAGTGGCAGCTATTAGTGGAAGGTCAGCTAAAGTGACTAAGGGGAGCATTGGCCTCCTTGTGCTTTGTGTGAACCCCTCTGCCTGCATGTGACAAGATTCCCAGGAGCTCTTCCCAGTGTGGGCAGGCTCACCTGCCCATGCCTGCCCTGCTGCTTCTCCTGCATTGTATCATTATTTGGGAAGGAGGCAGATGTGGCAGTTCTCTCTCTTAAACAGCTTTCACAAGCCCCTGAACAGAAACTTCTCGTGAACATGACTGCACCACTGCCCAAAGGAAATCTGCTCACTCAAGGCTGGCACCTTAGTTTGGGAGAGTGGCACTGGGGGATGTGGTTTAGTGATGGGCTTGGCAGTGCTGGATTCGATGATCTTAAAGGTCTTTTTCAAATTAAGCATTTCTGTGATTCTATGTTTGGAGCTGACATAATGCTGAGTAATCATGTGATTCTATGAATGCTAAGCATTTTAGATCAGAGTGTAAGTTGAAGAGTCTAAACCCCATGTTGCTGTATTTTTTCTGCACTAATTTGCATTATTTTAATTTCCAGTTTTGAATAATGGGAATGCCAGCAAGGCTTGATAAGCAGTTTTTGCCAGCACTGATAAAAATGAGCATTTTTTTCATACATGCAGTTCAACTAAACTGACATCTCTTGTGAATGTGGTAGGAGAGGAATTTTGCTTTACTACAGTATATACCTTTAACAAGTTTTCTAGCCCTTATCTAAGTTAGACACACATCTCTGCCTTTGCTTAAAAATATTTATTTGAAATAGGCATTTATAGGCCTTTCTGGCAAAGGCTATCTGTCAGGTACACAAATTCTGGGCTAGCAAGATGAAAAAATAAATAATGGTGGTGATATGCTGATGATTCATAAACTTAAATAGAAAAATAAATAGAAAATTGTTTAACAAATCAGAGTGAAACATTTCCTTCCTTTCTAGCAAAATACCTCTGAGCTGCATGCATCAATACCAGGTTATGTAGGGAATAAGTCATCCTGCACGTAGCCAATTATCTTTGATTATTTTCATGTCTACCAGGTCTTACGCAGTTGCACATTTGGAAGGTACTTCAGAAGCTTTTGTTATTCAAGTATTTTTCAGTGCATTTGTTGTTGTTAAGCATACAAATAATCTAGACTTAGCAATTGCATACAATTAGATTTATGAAAGGAAAACTACCTTAATGTATTTTGTAGTTTTACTCTAAAATATAGTAACTTGCAACTTATAGTGGCTTTAAAATCAGAGAAAAAGAAGTGCATATGAAATGGTATTACACAGTAGTGTTTTTCTTATTTACTTTTTACTGCAGCAGCGAGGATGCTGAGAAAATGTCATTGTCAGAGACAAATTAATTCCTAGGATCAATTCAAAGGTACTCCTGGGACTGAAGGCATTCTGTAAAAATGCTTCATAAACACCAGTGAGTTAAATATTGGTGAGTTGGTGACATACCTGTGGTGGAGATGGACAATCCGAGTTATAACTGCATTGGCCTCCCTGGAAAAGTCTCCTTAATAAATGTACTTGTGCCCCTATGAGATTGAAGATGAGTTTAAGGACAGCTCTCAGCTCTTGACCTTGTGTGTAATCCTGCACATTCTGCTTCTGGACACATGGACATGTGGGCCCTGACCCATGAAGTAATTTACGACAATACAGTGTGAAAGTTGCATCATTTTGGGAGAGCTCCAAGTGTGCTACAGTTCAGCACTTACTGTTCAGGGCTTCACCAGATCAGAGACACAGTGATTGCACCAATATATGGTGTATTTGATAAGGTCCTGGAGATTTAAAATGCTGTGTTGAAATTGTGCTACAAAATAATTGGAAATCGAGTAATTTGCTTTTTTTCCCAGTGAATATTTAAAGAAAGTCAAAAGCGATGTTACAAAGTTTTAATGAGTGCATGTGGTGAGAATTTTATTATCATAAAAGCTGGAGGGTTTATCAGCTGCTACTGGGCTGGAGTTTTTCATTAGCCAAGGGCCTTTCAGGGTTTCATGGGATATAGCTGGAAAACATTCCAAACAAATGAATATTCTATTTTAAAAGAATAATGAGACATTGAGGATTTTATAGACTCCAAAGTTTGCTAAACCAATATCTCTAATTAGATGGAGAAACTCTCTATAGAGGCTTTGCATCAACGGCAGTACACACAGCAAATGTTTCAAGCATTTACATATCAAACACTGCTGGCAGCATTTTGGCAGCAGTCCAGAGCTGTAGATAGTTTTAATCACATTTGTTCATTAATCCTTGGTGGAATTCTCTTATATAGTCTCTTTAAGATTTTCATTTAAGCATGTGCTGCTTCTTCTCAGCAGTTGGCTTATTTATTTATTTTATAAATATCATCTGAAGCCTTGAATTTATAGAAAATAGGTTGTGGAGTGGCTCAGGAAGCAGACGATGCAGTGTATTCTATTTTCTCTCAGCAGATCTCCTTTGTACCCAGGCATTTATGTACTCTCACTAGAAGAGTTTTATTCAGCAGTGTGCCATCTAAAAAAGACTTCCACTCTTTTTTGACTATGCGAGTTCTTTTCTTTTCCATAGGAAACAGACAGTGGTTGAATGGGAAGCAGTAATTGAAAGCGCAGCCAAAATGACTGTATTGCTAATAGAATGTCTTGAGCATCATACACTGGCAAGGCTGCAGGAGAGGAGCTGCATCCCTTGTGATGAGTGATCAGTGCCTGCAGCATCCAAATGCAGGAGGCTGACACTTGGAAATACACAGGTGTGAATTCCCAGCCCAGATGGCAGCGCTGGTGCTGGAGCACGGCTCTGATCTCCAAGTACTCCAGCAGCTGAGCTGCTGAGGCAAGAGTTTTCTTCCATTATCTTGTTCCTCTGTTAAACCTGCCTTGAAAGACAAAACAAACCATTTAAGACAACACTGTTGTAAAAGCAGAGGTATTAACTGTCACCCAGAGCCTTCCTCATGCAGTTGGCCTCTGAAATCATATCTGCTGTTCTCATTTTTATGGTTTGTTTTATGAATGGCTGTTACAGGAATCAGCTTTGCTGAGAAAGGCCTGCCATGCTAATCTTTGTTCTGTGATGGATAGCAAAGGCTAAGTATAGCCTTTCCCTTTGCATTTTAGATTGAAGACTTTTTGGGGATTTTTTCTTACTTCAGCCTGGGTCAGGCTCTCCTGAGCCTCCCCTAGTGCTAAATTGCCTTTGGAGAGGCAGGAGGCCTTGGGAGTGGCAGTAAGAGGGTCAGGCTGTCTATCCAGGGTCTGAAAGCTGAACCCTGCAAACCTTTTCCCATATTCTTCTCATGCTGCATTTGCATGGTTGATCATCCTGCTGTAAGTGTTCCAGAAGGGGGTTTTGTAGATTTTTGCTTTTTTTCTGTTGAATCATTTGTCTGTTGCATCCTTTTGTAAGCTGACATGGTGTGCCCACAAGTGTGCAAACTGGCCTGGTGGGGGACCAGAGCAGGTCAGGATCCCTGTCTGCAGTGGGAGGATGCCCCGAGTGCTGCTGTGCCCCAGCAGCTTTCACAGTGCACTGGCTGCAGCAGTGCAGGTGTGTGCAGCAATTGGCAAAAACCCTTCCCTGTATCCTGGGCTGCTCTCCTTCCTGCCCAGCTCCTCTGTGCCCTGCAGTGCTGCAGAACTGTCAGGCAGCTGCAGGACCTGGGAGCCAGGCTGAGCACAGGCACTCCCTGGGGAAGAGGGAGAGGGATAGCCCCAGGCTAGGAATAGCCAGGTGTGGAGCTCTCCTGAAGGAACTCTCCTGCCACGGGGCTTGGTAGTGGTGGCATGCTCTAATACTCTACAATACTGGGTTAATGAATATGAATTTAATAACTTACTGGAATCAGGGAGCTTAAGTATAATTGTAAGAATTCATTGAAAAGAAAGTAGCAGAATTTAAGGCATTCAATTCTTCCACTTTCAGGCTCTTGTGTGCACATCTGCATGTTAAACTGTGTTTAGCCATATTAACCATTAATATCATGCTTAACTCTGAGTAGGTGAGTTTGCCCCATAATTCCAGGTTTTTTCTCTGCAGTCTTTTCCTTCTGTAGCAGCCTTGTAGAAACAGTTTCTTGGCAAAGAGCAGCCAGGGTTGCTGTAGGTCTGGGTTCTGTGGGGCTGTGCCTTCACACAGTCACAGGAGTCCTGGGAAAGGAAACTGTGGGCATGAGTCAGGCAGGAATGGGTGGAAACACCAAAGCTTTGGGCACTGGGAGAACTTGTAACAGTTTTGACTTATCCCTTCTGACTGTATATTTGCCTTCATCATCCCTGCTTCAGCAATGAAGGCTGCTTCAAACCACTTTAGCCTCCTTGCCCTATTCTCCCAAACACTTTTGCCTTTGTGTTTCTTTTTTTGCCTGTTCAGCTGCTTTTGTAATCCTTGCCTGCCTCTCCAGCACCCCACACCAAGCTGTGTTTGCTGCCACCACTGCTCACCATGGCCAGGGCTATTCCCCTCCCTGCACTAACTCCTCCTGTGAAGCAGCCAGCAGACTTGTCATTAGATAGCCCTAAGTTAATCAAGATGTATAATTAATAAACTGAGAGCAGTTCTCTTTCCTTCATCTGATTCCTACACAGAATCAAACCATCTTGTTTCCATACCTGTGGAACCTTGCTGAAGGATTCAGCAAGTACCTTGCTGAATCAGAACATTTCTATTAGCCATCACTATCCTCCAAAAGTAATAATATCTTGATTTCCTTTTCTCATATTCTCCAAAGGCTTTCCTAATCTGTTTTCACAGCTGCAGACTGAGGGCATCTCTGCTCTTTGCTTGGATTAGTCACTAGGGTTGGAGGGTTTGCTTAAAGCCAGCACGGCCTCTTGCCCGCAGGGTCTGGCCGTGGCTGTGTGCAGGGATCGCTCTCTGCACAGACCTCCTGCGTGTTCAGACAAAGCAAACACGAAGTCACTGCTTCTCTTGCAGTTGCTCATTTCAGTCCTCAGTGTATAGGCCATATTCTGAAATTATTGCTATGCTCATCATGTGCTTACTGAGTGCCTGGTTTGCCTGCTCTCACCCTGGGACACCTCAGTCCCAGGCCAGGGGCTGCTCATGAGGAAACACTGGTAGTAGATTTTGCTCTGCTTTGGCAATATCTTCTGAATTTCCTTCTGGATATAGGACTCACCTTTTTCTCTCCCTTAGACCTGTAACTCTAATCTTGACCTAACCCCCAGCAGAGTCCCAGCCCAGGGGCTCAGCCACATCCCCACTTGAGCAGTGCCATGGGTTGTGTCACTTTTGCATCCTCACTGCCTGCCCAGCTGAGTGCTGCCCTCCTTGAGCCCAGCCCTGTGGAGTTTGGCTGAGCTTTGCTGAGTGGCATCTCAGCAGGTGGGCACAGTGCCCCTGCCAGCCCTGTCACCCTTGCTGCAGGAGGGGAGCTGTAGGACCTCAGCGAGGTGACCTCAGCAAGGCTCTGGGGGAGATGAGCACCCCCATCCCAGCTGGCAGACCTGCCCTTGCTGAACGCCAGATCTGCATCAGTGAACTCAAACATGCTTTGTTTCCCATCACTCTTCTTCACTTGGCATCTTCTCGTGGCAGCCCTCCCCCACACACAGGTTTTCTCCACTCTTGGAACTCACTGGAGGATTCATTTTGCATTTCTCCCTGTGTGCTGCACACCTGAAAATGCCCATTTTCTCTCAGCCTCTCTACACTCACACCGTCCTCCTCCCTGCTAGTGATACAGATAACCAGCTGACTAATCCTTCTCCCTGGTGCCTTGCCCTCCAAGTGAGTTTAATAGCAAAAGGAAATAGAAGTGAGAGCTGTGTGGATGCATCCATCAGGTCCAGCCTCAGGCACCAACTGCAGAAGGGCTTTTTCCTCAATCTGTATTCATGATGTGTTACACACTGGGGAAACTGATAGGCATGTGATATGTAATATTGGTGTATTTTTAATCAGTAGCATGAACTACCCTCCCTCTCTCATGACTTTATTTCCTTCTTAGGAAGGCTATGCTGCACTTGTTACTTTCTGTTTTACCGTGATAGTTGGTAAAAGATTTTGTGCCAAATTTATGCTCAGTGAATTATCCCTGAAATTTGTGGAACTACAGCAGAATTTAATTTGGCAGTGTGGAGTTGCTGTTGCTCCCAGTGATGTCTTCAGCTGAAAAGCTCAGCTTTTGATTGCCTTACTTAGAGAAGAAGCAGGCCCACGTCTCCAGTCTTTTCCAAAGGAGTGCCAGAGGCGTTGGTGCCAGAGGCACTGCCACGGCAGAGACTGCTGCTGCTGGATGTGAACGTGGCAGCAATCTGTGCCAGAGGCATTTAGGAAATCTGCCCCTCAAGGCAAAGGTTTCTGAAAGGTGAGGAGGATTTTAACAAATGCATTAACATCGATGGCCTGTTCAATGCCTTTGATTTTCTTCTTAATGCCTTCTGATGGAATAAGAGGTGATGTGCAGCATCCTCATGATGCTGGGGCCAGAAGGAGCACTTTGAGTGAAAGCTTAATAGAAATTCAGTGTGGTGCCATGCTGAGCATAGAATTGGTTGACTGCATAAATCTAAATGTTAATTAATTAGAAAGTTTTACCAAATGGAACTATGATGTTTTAGTTCCATGTTGTCAACACATGAAAAGAAGCATATTAATTGATAAGGAGTAAAACTCTGTATAAGTTCTTTAAAACAAAAAATTAAAAATATTCAAAGTAGGACCAAGATACCTCCAACGTTTTCAAGAAGAGAGAAAAGTCAATTATTGATTACTTTGAGAGCTAAGCATCATTTGGACATTTATAAGAATTACCTAAAAGCTGAGAAGCAATGAGAAGTTTGTATGGCAGCTCCAAGTCCTGATACACTTGGTAGAGTACTGCTGAATAGCAAAATACAGGTTGGTGAGCAATCTAGAAAGGATAATGTTTTATTGAGTGGTGTGGATTGTTACTTTGGTTGACTTGATTTTTATCCTTTAAGGAAATTAAAGCTCAAACACTTCCAAACTTGATTATATTTCTAAAGATCATCTTTGCATGCCAGCTTTTGCCTAGAAACTCACCCGAAGATGTCAGCCATTGAAACCATTTCATGTGGAAGCATTGCTAAGTAAATTCACTAAATGCCTATTCATCCCAGTAAGATGGAGAGTCACTGGAGCAGCAAATGTGAAAATCTGCACAGCTTACTATACAGAAAGCAGCTTCTGAGTTTGCCAGATTGAGATGCAGAGTCTGACCCTGGGAGGTGTTGCAGCTCACATGAGGCAGTAAAGGAGGAAGGTCTCTGGGCCCTGTCTGTCAGGATGCTTGATTGACTGATAATTCATTTGGTCTAGATAATATCAATGAGATTATGAAAATAGTTTACTTGGCTGATAACATTTCCAGGTTGTTGCAACCTGACTCCAGAAGTTAAACACATTTTGTACAGTTAAACACATTCAGGTTTAACTTAGTTTTCTATGGCTTATAATAATGAAATGTTTTCAAAATACAGTACTATTGACAGCTCTTTTATCTTGAGTCTTTCTGCCACCAACTTCATTACAGACCAATTACTTAAACGGTGTTGTATCCATAAAGTTGTGGATTCGAATGCAATTCAGGAGATTAAGATCTTTTTAATGTGATTTATTCAGTTTTCCTAAATATGCTGACCTCGATAAACAGAGAACATTTTTGCTCCATTGTTAAAGAAAGAACAGACCACAAAAGCTGTCAAGCATAAATACATTCTTGGACATGTCAGCTGAAATTTTGAAAATGCTGGTGTCAGATTGCCTGTCATACTAATTGGAATTAACCTTCTAAATTCCTTTGTTCTTGTTGATTATACTGCCTTTTTGACATCAAAATTCTCTTGTGCTATGCATTCCAACCTTGGCCTCCTCTCTATTACACAGTGAAAACAAATAAAATGCCAATAGATACTGAACCAAATTCCCTAGGAAATATCTAGCAAAGCATGTAAAATGGAACTATCAATGCAGTCATCTTGCAACTGGATTTTCATACTTAAGGAGTGTTGAGCAGTATTACTTCATGCATACTCTGTTATAGTGCTTGAAATACCTACCAAGGGTTGATAAGAAATTTGTTAAGGTGTAATAAATCTGTGCTTCCTTCCAAGTGTGCTTTCCTGAGCAGAGGGGGTCATTGAAGTTTAGCAGCAGGATGGAAGATTTTTTTTAACCACCTCCTTCAGAATCAGAGAATGGTCCCCAAATGAGAACAATAAATATATAAATTGCTCTGGATGCAGTGGTTTTCACAGTGTAATTTGTGCACCTTTTGTTCTTTCTCTCACAGGACAAACGATCAGCTGGTGGCATTCCTGTCCAGATACCGTGACATGAACTTCTTGAAATCACATGGGAGGGACAATGCAAGGTGAGCTGGCCCTCTCCTTGCCTTATTTTAACCAGAGCACTGACAATTATTGTATGGTGATGGTTTCCAGTGTCACCTGGTTGAAGAAATCCCTAGTCCAGGAAAGAGAAGTGAATGAGGAGGAAACCCTTTCCTGAGGGGGGTTGTTTCTTGGCCCAGAGTCACTCCTTCCCAGAGTCAGAGATGCTTTTGTGGGGAGAGAGGCTCAAAGCAGTCTGATGATGCATCCTCCTGTGGACTCGGCACAGATTGATGTTTTGTGAGCAAGTGGCAATTGCCCACACACCAGCACTGACCTGGTGGCCCCAGGAGCACTGGTGAGCAAGGCCTGGGTTAGCTGAGCTCTGCAGCACAGCCTGCCATGGGCAGAGCCCCAGCTGTGGGAGCCTGTAGCAGCCTCAATGCCAGCAAGAGTGATGGTGGCCAGAGCTTGTCACAGTCTATTAAAGTTTGGAGGTCCTTGAATGAAAATCCTTCTTCATCCCCTCTGCACAAGTCTTGGAGAAGGAATGTGCTGTGTTTCCCACCATTCATCAGTAGTACTTAAACTTGCCATTGTGGTTTGGGAGGGCAGCAGTGACCAAACACCATCTTCCAAAGGCTTTAACAACTTCTGCAGATGAAAGAAGTTTCCCATCTGACTGCAGTGGTCCTGTTTTCCTCTTTATTCATAGTTTTGCTGTTCCTCTTTTTTGCTGGTTTTGTACCATAACAGCAGTCCTGCTGCACTTCCAGCAACTCCATATGCTGAGCCCCAGTGGCTTTGCATCTAAAAATATTTTTTATTCTGCTTGGGCCACCAGGTCTTCCCTTTATTCTGTAAAATGTCAAGTGTACCCAGAGAATGTGACACACTGAGTCATGTGTTCAGCACAGCAGGCAGGCAGAATAACTCACAAGTCTCTCTCTCTCTTCTTGGCCGTTCTTACTCTTGTCACCAAATTTATCAATTCTGTCATGTTCCTGTTTAAATTAAGTCCTCACGAGCATTCATCTTGTGGATGCACAAATTCTATAGCAGGTAGTAAAAAATAATCCTGCGAGGAGTCATATTTAAAGCCAAGTCAACAGTTTTCACAGGAGAGTCCCTGGTTTGGGAAATGCAGAGTGTCAGAGTGATTGGCAGACTCAGCTCTAGCTGGCAATAGTGATGGACAGCAGAGTTAGTGTAGAAAAGAGGAGAGAAAGAGCCAGGGAAAAGCATTTGGTCTCTTGCCTCCTTGCTCCTCTCATCCTCCTGAGTCTTCTCAAATTCCCTGAGCTGGCTAAGGAAAATAACTAATGGATTATGACACACCAACATCAGGCTGGTTCAAACATGCCAACTTCAACTGGATTGGTAAAATTTAAATCAATTAAACACACTAAGCTGATATTAATTTAATAATGAAATGAGCTAATGTGCCACTTGTCCTTCCATCATAGGAATAGCAAACTCATTTAGTAGTTTCATGGTTCTCTTTGTATAGACAACTAAATACCTTTTAGCTTATTACAACATGTCACTGTGTTTTGGGTTTTTTTTTCCTGGATTTCTACCATAAATTCCCTGTGTATCAGGGAACATGATTTGGAACATGAGTGCAGATTTGCTATCCTTGTCTGCCACGGTTCCCTAATCCCTGAGTCCTATAAGTGCTCCCACTGCTGACCACTGGATGAATGGATCCTTTCACATTAGCCCTTGGCATGTCCCCAAATTTTCTGTGAGGGAGGTAGAGTGGCTTCCCTCCTCCTGCACAGCCCAGGCAGCTGTAGACACTCTCAAGCCAGCAGCTGCAAGCATCTCTGAGTAATGCTGGTGTTGGGTAAAAATTCATTCCACTGTTTCCAAAAGCTGATCAAAAAGTAGTTATCCCCTGCTTGTATTGTGGGTGAATTTCCAGCTCTACATCTACTTGTTGAGAAAAAAATAGCTGAAGTGAAGATTTCTAGCCTAATATTTCATGTTTAGTGTTTGAGTGACTCAGTCTTGACTAAACTGGTCAGTGTACCCTCTGCTCCCCCCATCTGACACACAGTTCCCACCTGATCTTCACTGAGTGCCCCGGTGTGTAAGCTGTGCTGACACCGGTGAGGTTTATCCCTGCAGTCAGAGTGGGGAAGTCCTCTGGGCTGAAATGCCTCCTACCAGCTCAGGCAGGTGAGCCAAGAGGAGGGGCTCTCCTAGGCTGTCACCCTGTGTCCTGCAGCCAGTGTCCCCAGGGAGCACGAGGGTGTGTAGTGGTGCTGCTTTACAATATTCTCCCAGCCTCTTGTGGCCTTTGCCTGGGGAATTTCCACAGCTAAACTCAGTGACTTGCTCACTGTAAGAGTAAGGGATGAGGTTTTTTTCCTACTAGTTTTTCCAGTTTTTAAATTTTGCTCTTTGCTTTCTCCTGTCACAGCCCAGGGGAAAAGAAAGACCCCATGAAGAGAATGACATGGCCAGGAGCTTAGTGGGGTCTGGAAGAGAAGCAACAGCCTCAAGGGTTGGCAGCAAAAAGTTAAGGAAAGAAAAAAAAAGGACAGTTTTTAGAACACAGGCCAGTGTCCATGTTGTTGGGCAATAAAAGAAAACTCCCTTTGGATATCCTATCTCAAAACACACTGGAACAGATTTTTTTTTTGTTTAAAACAACAAATTGAAGCCATAATAAGGGAGAGGACACTGGCCTATACTGGCCAATAATGATTTAGCTGGTCCAAGGTGTTTTTCTCAAAACATGGGAACTAATAATACAGGAGCACAGCATCTAAATGTAATTAAAAGCAATGTATAACCCTTGCTGATACTTTTAATTTTAATTTGTGGATGAATAATGGCACCTAATCAATAAGCTTTTCAAGTGTCTAAGTCAGCCTTGTAAACAACTGAAAACTCTTTAATTTTAAGTCATCATAGCCTTTGGATCATACAACAGAGAAAGATTAGAAGTGCCATCTTAAACCTGCAATGCTTGTACAGCTCAATTACAGTGTACTTTGTATTCAAGCCATGTTCACAATCAGTACTTGTTTTACTGCCAAATAAGGAGAGAAATCAGGCTTCCTTTTATAGAGTTAAATTTTCTTTTAGTTATGCCAAAGCCATGAAAAAGTGCATCACTCTGATTTTCCTTTAGTGGCTTCAGCAAAGAGAATGGACATGAAAATGGCTCCCTCGCTCAGCTGGAGAAGCATTATTTCCTGACAGAGGTGGATGTATGAAATGAAATTGCACACAGTGGCTAGAGTTGTTACATAGTGCTTAGTGGGCAACACATTTCCTCCTCTTTTCAGTGTCTTAGACTATTAAAAGCAAGTGAATAACGTGGTAGTTGTATAAGCTATTGCAATTTGGAATACACAGAGGATTTTTTTTCTTTTTTGGCGGGAGCAGCACCTGTCGGATGTATTATAAAACATAAAGACAGTCAAATGTGACATCTGCAATGACAGGCAGGAAGAGGGGGGTTTGTATAGAAACCTCTCCCCAGCAGTCATTTGGGAAACAGTGTAAACATGCTGAGAAGGCTGGATGCGGTTAGATCTTAGAGGAATCTTGAGTCCATTGGCAAAATACAAACAGCTAAAGAAAAGACCCTTAAAGTTTTGGTATGTGTCCACATTCTTTTCTTCTGCTGATTTTTTCTCCTCATTACTGCTGTTCTTTGCAGTTGTGTTGTCCTGTTTCTGGGTTCCAGATAATTCTAGAGGTGTTGGTGAAGTGTACCAAGGAGCACCACAATCCCACCCCAGCTGTCAGAGGCTGGAGAAATCTTAGCTACCAAAGGACTGGGGCACGTTCCCAGATCTGCACTGCTGGCACACATCCGTTTCACCCCATTTCAGACGCTCCTTTTTTCCTCAGTGGCACATGCTGATGTTGGTGTGCTGCTCATGGAGTTGATGGGGGTTTGGTGGTCAGTTAGCAAAATGGATCACAGAGTAAACACTGCTGTGTATTGCACTGATGAATTGCCCAAACACTAGGGGAAAGGATGGATTAATTATCACTGCTGTAGGAATAGTCTAGCCACATGTCCTAGCAGCGCTTACACTGCTGCTCTTGTAACATATTTGGTGGTTCCTTTGGCACAAATTACCCTCATTCTCATGCTTTTTTTGCTAAATTTTTTAGAACACTTGAGTATTCCGGAGCACATGGACTAAGATCTATTTTTTGCTTGGAAGTAGTTCAGTACAACAGTTGCATGAGAAGTGTAGTGACTGAAATAGCAACATGCATCTTCTCTGCAAAGAGGCTGCACTTTAAAAATTTAGACATTACAGCTAACTTTCAAATGTTCTTAGTGCTTTATGCTAAGCATTAGGGGAGTCATAAAGCCTTTACAGCTTCAGCTTGACAATTCACCTCCTTGTAGGGCTTTTTTTCTGCTCACTTTTGGAAAACAGAGCTCTAAGTTGTCAGTGCAAAGAGAAACAAAAGCAGCCATATGTCTTGACGTGGGACTAAGCAGGATGTTCTTTGTTCTTAGAGTATACAAGCAAGATCATCTGCTGGTTCAGGAAGGTCCTTCAATTGAGAAGGTTTGCAGTAGTAGCCATCCTTTATGGGGCAAGGACAGAATTAGGAAGGAGGTGGAAATTGAGATACAGGTGAAATAATCAGGAATCTTGTTGCTGTCTAAGAACATTGAGCAGCACACTTCATTTGCAGCCCTGTCATCTGAGGTCCTGAGGCATTTTATAAAATGGTTATGACAGAAAATATCATTTGAAGCTGCACAGATGTTGTTGGCCCTGGTGTACCCAAAGGTCAGTGACTTGATTTGGTAGCTTGAAAACCTTTATAGAAGTGACTCACACTTGCCCTCAGTCACTAGAAAGGAGGTGAAGAGACAAGAATCCTTCCAGAGAAGACTTTTATTGGAGACAAACAGATGGTAAAATGTCAGATTTAATATCATTCAGTCTGTCTGTGGTGAGATCATGCTACATTCTGCATACTATAATTTGCAGTTTTGCTTATTTAATATAAAAAGAAACAGAATCATTTGAGTTGTGGCCTACCTTATGGTGAAAGAAAGCCATGTCATTTTTGACCTTCTAAAAGCTGTTTCAGTATTCCTTGAAAGATACTGTGTAAGTGAAGAATGGAGTTAAGAAACCCACAGGAAAGTCTTTTAAAGTCTCTCTCAAGCTTTATGCTCACAAGGAAATGCATGGAATTGTTGACAAAACAAGGCAATTCCTAGTAGAGTCATTACTGCAAAAAATAGACTTTGCAAGTTTCCTACAACTAAAGAATTTTAGAAAGTTTTTCATTTTGCTCCCTGGACTGTCAAAAAATGCTTCCAGCAGAGCTGCTTGTTCCCATCACTTGCAGTTCAGCTTCTGCCACAGAAACTCCAGGAGCAAACATCACAAACTGCGTCTCTCAGCTCTCTCTTACTTTTGGTGGCTGTGTCACCTGGGTTTTCTGCTCTGAAGCCCATCCCTGTGCTCCCAGGGACAGCAGAGACCTCCCAGTGCAGGCTGTGCCCTTCCCTCCCCTGCACTCCCACGGGCTCTGCTCTGGGCCATGCAGAGACACAGGTGACAAACACTCATCACATCTGAAAATGAGATTTCCTTCTGTTCCTTGGTAACTCTTGAGTGTTTAGCACAGTGGGCAAAACTGCTGAAAGCATTTCAGTTTGTGTGCTTATTTATGGCTTTGGCTTTTGCTCCTGAAATAAGCCCAATCAGGAAATAAGCCCCATCTTACAAGAGCAAATTCAGTCAAGAGAGAAATTCTTTCTGATATTGTTGATGGTTTTTTCTGCATTGTCATTAAAGCTTTGGGGGATTGTTTAGATAATAATGTGTTTACTTTATGTGTTTCCATTACCCTGAGTAAGGGAATTAACAAAAGATAAGAATTCTGCTCTCATAACATTTTTGACCTCATAGCAATTGCATTTAGGATATCATAGTTAAAGCACATTGAAAAAGCAAGTTACAATTATTCTTTCTCTTCTATCATTTCTGTCTGTACTGAATTTTTAAGGCCGTCTGAAACAGCAGGAATTGTTTGTTCTGTGCTTTCCACACGATGCCTGTCATACTGGGTGGAAATCTTCCTCATCTTGACAGACTAAGTAGGTGCTATTTCTGTTTGACACTGTTCCCCTTTTCAAGCTTCACCTCCATTTTGGGAGTGGGGGATCAGCCCTGGAGGCTTTCAGCATGACAGGAAGGTCTCAGGAAACACACTGCAACATCCTAGCCTGAGAAAAACAGATGAATAGCTGGTACCATATAGACATTGTGTTTAAATAGCCAGTTGTAAATTATTTCAGATGTAAATATTGTTTAACCCTTGGTAGAATAGAGTTACTCATGGAAATGGAGGGAAATCAGGGTCAGCTGGACTCAGCATATTCAGTGGAGGCCAGAATTTCCACCTTGAGCAGGCAGGGAATGATTCTGCCCTGCACAGGTTTGAGATTCATTAATCTGCTTATTATAAAGAATTTTTCAGTGCCTGGTTTATGGAGATGTGTGGTAGCCTAGAGATTGCTCACAAATTACTTCTTGCAACTGCTACACTCAAGATTGTCAAATTATTGTTCAGTGCTTTCTAGTTGGTCACCTAAACTGCAAATTACTGTTTTGTTCTTCCCAGCTGATTGACTCTGGTAGGTGTTCCCAGGGTGGCTGTGCAAACACTGCTGGCAAGTGACTCTCACATTTCTCATCTGTAAAAATATTTACTTGACTTTTTGCACTGAAGTGGACTTTATTCCTCAAATTTTCATCTAAAGGCAATGAAAAGAGGAGCAGATAAAGTCAAAGCATGCAGAGCTTGTCCACATACACTCAGGGAAACATGGACATGATGCTAGTGGAGCTCCTAGCTCTACAGATTCTTGCTTTGACATTGACATTGCCTTTTGACTTGTGAGGAGTTGTTTTGCTGGAGTTTTGAAACTTTTATTCATAGTTCTTATTCTTAAATCTTGAATAATGATGATGAGATCCTGGGTGGGTGCACCTGGTTAACAGTGAAATGTCAATGGGAGGTTTTCTAGACAAGAGGCCAAAACCAGGAAACATTTCAGAAGAAACCTCTTCACCTTAAAATATATATTCTTTCCAGAAAAAACCTTTAAGTGATAAAGTTACTGGTAAATGGCATTTTGCAATCTGATAACCTCTGATACTTTAGGAAGTTTTACTCATTCATAAACTTCAGGAAAAAGAAAACAGCAAACTCTCTGACTTACTGTGTAATTAAGTAGAGCATTTAGGAGCAGGGGTCTCTACAGGTTGCTGTGGTTTGCACTGTCCCGTGGAGAAAACTATCAGAAAGGAGGCTATTTGGTTGTGGTACTTTTGCTGATAAAGTAACTGTATGGCAATATTTATTAGCAGTTACAACATATCATAAGAGCTGAGCTGCGTTTATACTCATGTTATAGGAGTATGTGCTACACAAGTCACAAATGCTTTATGTGTTATACAGTCCTAGAATCTTGTCTGAAATGCATTTATAAATTTTTTAATAAACTACAAAGTAAGAGGAGTTCCCTGAGCCGGATTGCAATCATGAGCTGCCTGGACTGACATCTACACTCAGTGACAGACCACGTGCTGGGTTTTCTTAGCAAAGTGTAAAAATAACTCTCTGGAACCTGTGAGGCTGCCTCCCCACACAGGGCTCAGTGGCACCTTTGATGTGTGTCAGTGTCTGATTGCTGAGCTCAGGTGCTGACGCACTTCTTCATATCCTGTGTTTCCTTCTTACTTTTGAGTGTAATCCCAGGCCCTCAAAACTGGAGGCTCTTTTGGAAGGATTAAAATTTGTAAGGGGAAGCATAAGATGTCTTAGATTGAGTGTTCTATGAAATAAGGCAAAATGCTATGCTTTTCTTAATCCTAGTCTTTTTTAAATTCTGTTTTTTCCTGGTTGACTCTTTTCCTAGGATTGTTATTTTCCTCCTGTTGTTTTCTTTTGGATTAGGAGAAAGGCCAGTTGTCTTCAGCTGATGATAATCCCTGTTGTATTTGGCCAACCATACCTTGGTTCAGTAACATGTCATTGTTCTGGCCAGTGCATTTGCAGCTGGCAGAGGTATGTCAGTCTTACCTGATGTTCAGGGTGACAGGAAGCACCTGAATTTTTCCACATTGACTAAGATTAAGGAAATGCTATTACTAATCCTTTTTTCTTTTCCCCTGCTTTTAATTTGGGAGTTATCTGCAAGCAGTTATCTGCAAGAGACACAAGAGAGAAAGACAAGGGGAAGAAAACCCTTTTTTTGCATTTCGTTGCTCTTTGTGAAGCTTGGCCTGGCTTCATAAAATTTACTGATTTGGTATTCCCTTGAGCATAACCAGAAACTAATGAAATACAGCATGAGACTAGAAACAAATCAGTAGGGTCATGCTTTTGCCCTCCATCTTTCTATCTTTCTTTTCAGAGGTGGCTGCAATCATTCTTGGATGGCTAGTCAAGAATCTTTATGAACTGTTTGTAGTGTCCAAGAGTTTTTCATTTCTTGGAAAGGCCTATGTGGCATACAAATACCCCTTCCCTTTCTCTCAGGCAGTATTCAATATGCTTTAGAGTAAGTTTTTGCCTGCCTGAGTGCTGAAATCGCTATTGCTGGAGTAGCTGGGAGCATCAGTCCTCCTAGAAGAGAGCCTGGAGGGACAAAAGGGAGCCTCATCCACCTTTTCCACTTTGGTTGCTGTTCAGCTCTCTGTGCCAGCAGCCTCTCCTATTGTATTTGCAGGGTACCCGATGAAGGAAGGAGTGATGAATCTGACTCCATGTTCTCAGAAGGCTAATTTATTATTTTATGATACTATATTATATTAAAGAATACTATACTGTATTAAAGAATACAGAAAGGATACTTACTGAACGACAAAAGGATAATAATGAAAACTCGTGACTCTTTCCAGAGTCCACACAGTTTGGCACTGAATGGCCAATGAGTCAAAATAACTCACACCAAGATCCAATGAAACAATCACCTGTGGGAAAACAATCTCCAAACACATTCTACGTGAGCAAAACAGAGTAGAAGCAAATGAGATAAGAATTGTTTTCCTTTTTCTCAGGGGCTTCTCAGTTTCCCAGGAGAAAAATCCTGGGTGAAGGGATTTTTCAGAGAATGTGAATGTGGCACTCTCCTATTTAACTTCCAGCAGATCTGAAATACACTTGGTCTCTTGGCTGCCAGGGAACATAAACAAGCAGCAAGCCATTGCCCAGTGGAGAGCTGTGTCTTCACAGCCCCTTGGACAAATCATTGCTTTGTAGGCCACAGAAATGATTTGCTTTGCTAATGCCTTATTCCATTGAGGTGCTGTGATTGTGTGAAGAGGCTCAGTAAGGGTGATCCTTCTGAAAAACACCTGCTCAGCTGGTACATATCTGAAACCTGGTGTGATGTTTCTAGGAGGGTTTCAAGACGCACAAGCAAAAGGGTCATATCTTTAGAGATCTCTAAAGGCATTGAAGATCTCTAGCTGGGTTGTGCTGCCTTGCTGGAGGGTAAGCGATTGGAAAGTACATTTACTTTCTTCTAGTAACCCAGCTGTATAAGATTTGGGGGCTGAGGTTTGTTGTGAAAACAGCTGTACTTCCAGGAATTGGCTTATTTCGCTCCATATCCTGAGATTTGCTTTTCCAAGCTATTAGCTCAAAAAAACCATAGAACTGTGCACGTATAGAAAAAAAAGGAGCCTGTCAACTACTTTGGAAAACATGAAGCTGTGAGTCAGGATTTGCTGGGACCTTCTCATTGGGAGCATGGTCATGCTCCTCTGCTGCCAAGTTCAGATAAAAAGGCTGAAGCTGTTACAGTACCAGGGAGCTGGGAGCTGGATCATGTCACACAGGCTGAGGCAGTTTCTACCTAGAGCAGTTTTTGTTGTAGCCAGGTGGTTTCTTTTGTTTGAGGGTTTCTATTGCAATCAAAGAGCCTTCCATTTGAAAAGGAGAGTAAAAGGTGATAAATTGGTAGAGATAGCAGTTGAAAGAAATAACTTCATGGAAAAGAACTTCATGTTCCTATTTAAATATAGTCAATAAAGTTCTGTTATTTTCTTAAAATAATTAACTCTAATGAGCATTTAGTTTTAAAGAGAAATAAATAAATGACCAAACTTTCAGGCACATTAATATTTGATTTGGAGATAACTGCATAAATATTGAATTTGAAGATTACATTCCAGAGCACTGCATTAAAATTGCAAGACTTTTCTATTATCCTTCATAATGGAACATGAAATTAGAAACTTGTTCATGGAAAGAAAAATTTCTCAACTCTAATTTACGCATTTCAGCACTGTTGTGTTAACAGAGAAGCTCTTCTCATACTGTGAAAAGAGACATAGCTATCAGTAGGACATAGACCCTGAAGTCATTTACGGTCCTTTTGAAAATTAATATGCACCATTTCATAATTGCATCTCAGTTCTTTGATTGGTATAGAACAGAACTTGAACCAGGGAGTTGGCCTACGGGGTTAATGCTCATGCTTCCAGATGCAGGACTCCAGAAAGCTCTGGTACTTGTTCCTTAACTTTTATTCTTTTCCCTTACCTTTAGTAGCATGTGTCTGAGGACTGCTAAAATGTCATTTTGGCTTGCTAATCCTGAAATGCCCTGACATGGCTGTGTGTGGTTCAGGCTGTGCCCCTCTTGCCTCAGCTGTTGTTATCCTGCAGGTCCTGCACCCAGAGAGGTCTGGAGGCTGTGGGTTGCTCCAGTGTGTGGTCAGTGAGCATTTGTTACTGCTCAGAACATGTGGGATGTGCCCAGGGCTCACAGCCAACCAGGGTGGATGGTGCTCAGCCCACCTTGGTGCTAATTCACAGCTGCCCTGCATCTCCTTCAAGGGAATAATTCCCAAATGGAATAACAAACAGAAACCTGGATCAGACAGCCTCAAAAGATGAGGGGGCATTCAGTCCAAAGCATTTTCAAACACAGATTGATTTCCCAGCTTTTCTTCTTTTATATTGGTCTCAAATAATTCATTTCCATAACTTTGCAGTTCTGCAGTTGCTCCTCTTATTCATGGTTCAGCAATAACAAAACATTGCTCCCCAGAGACTTGAAAACGGAGCAAACTTGCTCATTCTACAGCAAAGATCAATACAATGGTATTTCTTCCTTATTGGCTATATCCCTGTAGAAAAATTAATGACATAATAGCATAAGAGAAAATTGGTCATTTTACCTTTATGTACATTTTCCTCTTTTTTAAAAACTGAATTTATTTAGAGAGAGAAGAATGTGTTTAGTTCCTGTTCATGTTGCAGTTCTTCTGTGGTGGTTTGTTCAGAGTTGATGAACATTATGGACTTTCTTGCCCTAGAGCTCTGTCACCTGCACAGCCTTAGGACAGCAGAAGGTGTAAATGATGTTTAAAAGCAATCTCTTGATCTTTGCCTCTGTAACAGAACATATAACTGATTAATAATTTATTAAACCTCCCTACATTACTTATGAATAGAACAGAAATACAAACAAGTGACCTTTTGATCCTTTTTTGTTTGAGAAAGTAGCTTTTTATTTATAAAGCTCCCGATGATAGCAAAATACAAATTAACATTTGATGGCTCCTGTTGCATTCCCTCAGATTTATCAGAAAACAGGGGCTGGATCGGCTCTTCCTGGAGTGTGACACGCACATGTGGCGCCTGGGGGACCGCAAGATCCCAGAAGGAATCACAGTCGATGGAGGGTCGGACTGGTTCCTCCTGAACAGGAAGTTTGTGGAATATGTCACTTTTTCCAATGATGATCTGGTAACAAAGATGAAGAGGTTTTACTCTTACACGCTGCTTCCTGCCGAGGTATGTGAATGCAAAGAATCCCTCTCTGTGCTCAAACCTGCAATGCTTCTGCTTGTCCCAAAGATCTCACTGAAATCAGAGGGGCTTTCACCTGATGTCACTGGGCATCAGGTGCGGGAGCATCACTGAGCATCCCACAGGGAGTAATGAAAATTTTACTTCTATGATGAGTAAGCCCCTTAGGGTTAGAACATCTTTTGCAGTTGTTTATTGCCTTGTTTGTTTGTGGGACTTTTTGTAAAGAGTGGCTTTGTTTTGTACTTGTAAACCTATTAATCTGTTACCGAACAACCAAAAATCCAGCTGCCCTTTGCTTGCAAATTGTTCCTGCACAAAGCTTTTGAAGGATATTAGAGATGGCAAATTGTCTTCATAAGTAGCTTTCCTTGCTATTATCCAGCACTTTTCTTTAAAAATATAAACCCTGCAAACAAAGGTTTATTGTTCTGTTCAAAACTCAGCCAGAAGGCACAGTCACAAATCATTTAGATCACTCAGGAGTCGCTCTGGCTGCAAGTGATGCAGAAGGGGAGTGCACAGCAGTGTGGGGCTTTGCCTGGCGTGCAGCAATGTGCTCTGTCTGCAGGGAGGGCACAGAGCCGTGGCTGGCAGCCTGTGCTACACCTGCCCCAGCAGGTACACTGCTCCCCTGGCTTGCCAGGCTCTGCTCCACATCCTGCAGCAGCCAGCCAGCCCAAGGAAGAGCTGATGACTGCCTTTAAACCCATAATTGCCTTGGTTCCTGAACATTTTGAGGGATGGATGTCACCGATCTTGCAAATCTTGCTCGTTAGCTTCTGGTGGAGCACAGCAACTATTATCTTTTGATGGAAGTTTATTATTCCCCACACATGTTGCATAATCTTCTTTTAATCCCATTTCTGTTAAAAATCACCTTTTCTCTCTACTCTGATAACCTTTTCATCCATTATCTAGAGAAATTCCTGTATTGCCATAAAAGGACACAGGGCAATGGGTAATTGGGTAGGGTTTTTTTTCCACTCTCGCTTGAATGAGAATGGATGCCTTTATGGGTTTAACCAAACAGTTCAAGCATAAAATCCATATTCACTGGGCTGTCATTTAACATTAAAAAGGGTAGGGGGATTATTTGGGGGCCAGCCATGCTAATGTTATGCTGGTTATTTATAGAACTTACTATTGCTGATTTTAAAGAGAAATCACTGCTCCAAAAATGGTCTCTTGCAGAGCTAAAATTGATGGTATTCCATAGTTTTTTTTCTACAAGTTTTTCCTTGCAAGATACATAGCTGGTTTTGTAAAATGGGCCTGCCTTCACTGACCTGTTAACCTGCTATATCAGTCCCCATTACGCATGGTTTATATAATAGCTGTTATTATGATGATATAATTAGTATTGCCCAATGGGAATTCCATGCTGCCATGAGTCAGCAAATAAAGACTTACAATTTCAGACGTAAATGCAGGAGGCAGAATGTCCTTTGGGTGCCTAGGGTGAACTGCATGTTTCAGAACAAAGCCATTCAACAGGCAGTGCATTTCAGAGTGCTGGAGATAGACACCCACATAAGAGCTGTCTGAGACTGTATTTTTATCAGAGTAACCAGGGTGATGGTGCAGTTTTGACAATTGTTTTGGGAAACAACTTGAAATATGCCATTAGCACATTGTTCAGAAAAATAGTCCTAAATCTGTTAGACCAGGGAGCAACTTACAGAAGGGAAATAATGGGTATTTCTTAGAATTGCTCATACAGCTGAAATAAAAATAAAATGATTGCTGGTACTGGTGCCTTTCCTGGAGTCCTTTGGGCTGCCAGTTCCCAAAGCTGGTCATTGTAGAAGTGCAGTTGTTCTGTGCCAGGTTATTGGAGCAAGACCTCAGCTGTGTGTTCTTACAGTTTGCTTGGGTCTGTAGAGTGTTGTGATTTTTCCATGCTCTATGGAATAGAGGCACATGGAGTGTGTTTCACATGTGGCAGAACAATAGAGCTTGTTAATCCTGTCATTTCAAACTAAAATAGTTCACCTGCATTAGGTTTGGGCCCATGAGCTGAAGTGAAGGAGAAAATGGAAGTTTGAGGAGCTAAATATGGTGATGTGCTCTGTGTTTGTTGCAGTCCTTCTTTCACACCGTGCTGGAGAACAGCCCGTTCTGTGACTCCATGGTGGACAACAACCTGCGCATCACCAACTGGAACAGGAAGCTGGGCTGCAAGTGTCAGTACAAGCACATTGTTGACTGGTGTGGCTGCTCACCCAATGACTTCAAACCAGCAGACTTCCACCGGTTCCAGGTAACTGAACACACCTGCAGAGGCTCTTTGCCCTGTACTGGGTGGAGAGCTGGCTGAATGCATGGCTGCAGCAGGGAGAGGGAAGGGAAGCTTTGACTCCATCAGGCAGATGGAGAAAGAGATGTGAGGAAGGTCTGATCTTAAGTTCAGGAGAATGAAAGATAAGTTCTCCTATGTTTTGGTCCCAGAGACATTCCACTGCATGGTAAGGTCACAAAGGAACTCTTTGGACTCCTTGGCATTGGTAAATGGCTGTGCTAGAAAGGAGGGAAGCTTGACACATCTCTGACTGTACCAATATTACTTGATAACTCTTGTGAGTTTATTGCAGAAGTTTTTTTTCCAATGTTCCAGCTCAGGTGCTTTCATAATTTCACAAAACTCCTGGCTTTCAGTGTTAAGCAATGCTTATCATCTTTTAAAAAAAAGCTTAGAAGTTGTTGAGTTGCATGCTAGAGACTTACATAGCACAAGACAAATCCATTTTTGTTATTATATTCATCAGCACAATCATATTAAAGTTTATCTTGTGATTTTGGGAGCCTTAGTCATGAGGTTTTGATCACCCAGGTTTGGCAGGACTGTCTTTAAAGGTTTAATCAGTTCCTTTGTGATAGTTTCCTCGAGGCAGACATGAGAGCGAGTCCTGTGCTCCGGGGTGCACTCCGTCTCGAGGCTGTATCCGGCCTGTGCATCTCCTATTGACAATGAACAGCCACTTGTTTCAAGGTCACCAGATTTGCAATTCCATCCCTCCAGCTCCTCGGGGTTCCCTGCATAAAGCATGTTTGTTCAGGCTCTGTGTGGGATGGGGAATGTGCTACCCTACAGCAGAGACATGATGACTGCTCTGAAACAGAGATCTTTTCTTTACTGTAATGTGCTGTCTAGCAGGCACGCTTGAAGTCAGTGACACAGGCACTCACAAAAAGAGCAAATGAGATGTTATCTAAAAGAGGCTCTGCTGTCCCAAACACCAATCACAGGGAATTCTCCAGCACAGAATAAATTGCAAATCTTTAAAAACTCCTGCCAGACTGCAGAGCCTGACCTGCTCCAGGCTGTGAACCCACAACAATATTTCAGAAAAAAATCAGGTAAACCGAGCTGGAAAGGAAAGTTTAAAATTGTAATAGATGAAAAGGCAGCTTCTGACACTTTCTGGTGAAAGAGCCCCTCACATGAGCATACAGCACCAGAAGGCTGGGGCTTGCTGTTCCCACGGAGGCACAAAGCGAGCCGAGATCACAAAGCCCACAGCATGCGCCATCTCAGAGCAAAACTGGGCATCCTCAAAAGAATTTTCAAACCATCTGGGGCACTCCTGAACTCCTTGGCACCTCAGGACCTATGCTCAAATATGAACAAGGCAAAACAAATACTTTTTGAAAGCTAATGCTAGTTGAGTAGCATATAAAGCAGTTATGTGCCCAAGATTATGTCAAGCGCTGAGAAAAAATCTGGGCAGGACCACTCGGAAGTGGAGAAACCTCAGCCACAAATGGCACCTCTCCCAGAGACCTCTTACCCCCGCCTAGCAGCAAATCTATACACAGAAAATGCTGCTCTGCCTCTTCTGAGCCCCAGTACACTTTGCTCCCTGCATTACATGTGCCAGTGCTGCACTGTGTCCAGGCTAATGTGGGGGTTTGGAGAGCATTTCCCACCCCTCCTGCACTTGGAGAGCCTTCGTGAGCCAGGCAGCATCCGGTGGCTGTTGGTCTGAAGGGATTTTCATTGTGTAATTATGTAGTTTTTAGCTGAATCTTAACATCACTCCTAACACCGAATGGTCCCTAAGGTGACATTTTAAGTCATCTTTGCCCATGTTGAGAAACAGTTCATGTCCTCAGCTCCAACCCATTGTTTAAGACAAAATGTCATATCTGAGAATGGGAACTCAGTGTCTATCATTGCAATGGGCCCTCAGCCAGGTAATAATTAGCATAGACTCCATGATTCACAGAAGGTTAATTAATAATCTCTTTATTAAGAAACCCATTGCTCTTCTAGACAGTTACAATACAGCTGGACCTAACTGGTCATCCAGCCCAAACACCATCACCACTGGCTAATTAAGAAACCACCCTTTGGTAAGCAAATCTCCATAACACATTCCACACATTCACAATACCAGGTGCAGCAAGTTAAGATAAGAATTGTTTCTCATTCTTTTCTTTGATCTCCTCACAGCCTTTGTGAAAGTTGTGTTTGTGTCTGTGGCCAGAGAGCTGCTGCCACAAGTGACTTTTCCTCTCCTGTCCCAACAGCAGACTGCCAGGCCAACCTTCTTTGCCCGCAAGTTCGAGGCGGTGGTGAATCAGGAGATCATTGGCCAGCTGGACTATTACCTGTATGGGAATTACCCAGCGGGCACGCCGGGGCTGCGCTCCTACTGGGAGAACGTGTACGAGGAGCCCGACGGGCTGGGCGCGCTCAGCGACGTGGCCCTCACCATGTTCCACTCCTTCTCCCGCCTGGGCCTGCGCAGGGCCGAGACCTCGTTCCACGCTGCTGGGGACAACAGCTGCAGGTCAGTGCTGCTCTGCTCGCTGCCCCGGGGGACACAGGGACCGCCAGGCTCGGGGGAGGCTCGTTCTGCTCGGCTGTGCTGGCTGGAGCCTACAGCCAGGCAGCTGCAAGTGCACAGTGCTGATTTCCAGGAGTATTTATGTCCATAATAAAGCGTTGGTTATTCCGGGTTGACATTATGTGACCTGTTTGCTGCACTTTTAAGGAGCTCCTCTCCAGCCTGATGAAGACTGACAGGATCCAGTTGGGCAGTGCTACCCCCACTGCTGCGTTTCCCTTGATTAATTTCAGCAAGTGTATTATAGCCTCAGCTCCTAAACTCTCCGTGTGATAGCAGCAGAGGTCATGTTCACCTCTATTATGCTTACCAAAAGCAGAGGACAGGATTTCAGAACAAATCTGAACACAGGCAGGTTAATGGTCCTTGCTAGTTTGTTCCCTTGGGAGCACACATGGAGTGCAGAGAGCTTGCTTGGCTCACTTCGCCTGCTTGGTGCAGTTCTCTGTGCCAAAAAGTGCTGCAACTGGTAAGATCTATTAGCATCAAATACATAAAATGTATGTAGGTGTTTATATATCTATATATAGATAGATAAATATATCTCAAATGAACATCCTTATTCTTTAAAAGGAAATTCTGCCTATATTCTAGATTCCTTTTTCACCTATAAGCCTGGCTAAGAAGAATTCAGTCTAAAAGGGATTTGAAGGAAGAATTCCTGAAGTTAGAATTGCATAGAAAAGGATCTCTTCATGGTAGATGTTTGCTGCTTGCAAACACATCTGGAGCTGTTTAGATTCAAGGCAGAGATGGTTCCTCTTTTTATGTCTTACTTTACCATCTCTTAATTCCATCTTCAGAATGTATTTCTGGAGCCTGCCCTTTTTCATCCTAATAGAAAACACGTAGAGCCTAAGTCCGCAAACACTCCATGGGCTTTGATGGATGGACGTTGCCCCTGTTGTGTTCTCGAGAGGGAACCAAATGTGCCTTGACCTTCCTAAATTAGTCATGGAAGTGCTGAGCAATGTCCCATTTAGAAAGATGTGGCAATAAGTGCTGCAGATTCCTATTAGACTTTTGTCAGTGAAGGTTACCGGTGCAAAGCAATAAAAGATCAATAACAATTAGAAATAATCACTAGTAGAATGCCTTCCTTGTATGAAATAAAGGCAGACCTAAGGAAGTCCTGGGTCATTTGTCCTGCAGAGTGAAGCCAGCAAAGAGGATGGAGACTATGTATAACCGGTAATGAAATAATTTGACCATTACTTTTGTTCTCAGTCCTTTTGCCAGTATTCTGATGCTGATTTATATCAATTATCACTTTTGTTTCTGAGGAACTTTCCATTGCACAGGAACTCAAGGTGCTTTTCAAGCTTGCTCAGATTATAGATAGGAACACCATGACTGCAGCTGTTCCAGGATAAAGCACAGCTCCTTACAGCAGGCTGGAGCCTCATGAAACAGTGCAGGGAGGAATTGCAAACAGTGATGCAGAGTGGAGGCTTCGTTTCCATGCCTTCCTGAGCCCCCTCAAGACCCTGTGAGTCAGCATCCAGTTCAGATCACAGAAAGATGGCTGATCTTCAGGTTTATCATTCACATCTCCTCTCTTCTGATACTCCTCTGTCCTTCTAGGTGTTTGCACCTATACCTTTCCTCTTTCCCTCCTGTGGTTTTGCATGTCTCTAATGCAGTAATGGCAGGATGGATTTGGGCTGAGCACCTTTGCTGGCTGATCCTGTGTGTGCAGCACCCCAGCTCATGCTGCGAGGAAAGCGGCTCCAGCCTCGGATCCCCCTTGGAGTCAGGCCCATGCTGCCACCCACAGCAGCCCAGGGGATGTTTGTAAGAGCAGCTGCCTTGCACACTTTCCTAACAAGGGCCAGCCCACAGCCTCAGAAAGCTGTGCCCCCCACAGACTGCTCGGGTACCGAAGGAGATGGAGTGTCAGCATCTTCCATGGGAGCAACATTAACGTGTGATTTAGATTTAATTCATTTTTTCCATCTCTAGGCATTTTTACTCTCCACTGCCAAGAGGCAATTTACTCAGTCTATTTCGAGGATATTGTAAATATTTGCTGCTGCACACATAGAAAACAGGAGGTCTTAGTACTGGGAACAGAAGTCAGATTGTTGCTGGTATTGGCTGCGTAGCTTTGCAGTGGTTTTGCTCAGTCCATCAGTGCTGGCCCTGTTGGTACCCTGTCTTCTTATGTTGATTTCTCCAGCTCTAGAGAGTTCCTTCTGGGGTGTTGCTGACCTCATGCAATGGAAAGTCCTCCTTGGTGTTCATCCTTAGTGCTCATCCTTTAATTGTGGTTACAAGCCTGAGGAGTCAGTCTTGGCTGACTTACTGGGAAGGTGTGATGCTGGTTGGTTTAACTTGTTTTGCAGTTAATGTCAGTGCTGTAAAGTAGCAAAATATTTGATTTCTGAGCTATGAATAACACATTTTTAATTATTTATGCATCCATATGTACCCAAACATTGTTACAGATGTTTCTGAGGCCATAGCAGACAATCAACCATACGTTTTAATTATTTGAAGCTGTGACTACAATTTCTTTAAATCTCAACTGCAACTGAAGGCTTCCAGATCTCTCAATGACTGGTTTTGCCCAGTTATTTGACCTTTTTCAAGGTGGTTTTTTTTTCTTTTTTTGATTATGAGTAAAAAATCATGGCAAAAGGAATCTCAAGTCTTTAAAGATTGTGAAGTTTTTTCCCTAAAATACAGAGACCTAAAATGGGGATGGGATCCTGGTGTGCTTTGCTGCAGTGCCACCCTGCAGAGCCCTGCCCTTGGGGAAGGGGTTTGGGAATGGAGGGGGCCCAGAGGTCCGTGCCTGGTCACACAGCACTCCCTGCTGTCCTGTGCAGACAGGCACTGACCCTGCTGGGCAGGAAAGGCAGCTCTGGAGCACAGGCACAATCCTAGGGCATCCTTTATCCTAGCTTATCTGAGCAAACAGTGCTGCACCCTAACAATCTGTGAGTGCCACTTTCTACCAGGAGAGGTGGTGGGGGAGAGGAGCTCTCTGGCACACAGAAGGATGTCCTAAAGAGCTTTGAATTGTGGATATGGAATTAATGAGCCTGTATTCTTAGTAACATATTTTTACATTACGGGGTAATCGGAACAGCCTAAAAATATTTGATAATGAGTCATGAACACATTTGAAATCTCTTCATGTACAGCGGTGAATTTTCTAGTTGAAATGAATGCTTCTTAAGCCACTAGCTCCAAGTAAATGGAGATTCCATTCTCTTACATAACTGATGAGCATGTGCTGTTTTACAGATACTACCCAATGGGCCATCCAGTTTCCATCCACCTTTACTTCCTTGCTGACCGTTTCCAAGGCTTCCTGATCAGACACCACGCAACCAATCTGGCTGTCAGTAAACTGGAAACTTTGGAAACGTGGGTGATGCCTAAGAAAGTCTTCAAGATTGCAAGTCCACCGAGTGATTTTGGGAGGTTGCAGTTCTCAGAGGTGAGTGTTCCTAGCCAGCCATGTGCACCTGTGGCATCATGAGAGTGAACACTAAATCAGCAGCCTTAGGAAACTGTATTTCCATGTAAATTTGAGGTGAGAGTGGCTTTCTAGCATGGTGTACATCCTCATCATAGAAGGAGACACCATTGGCAATTCAGGCCTGTGTTCTACATTCATTTCTTACATTAATCTGAGTGTCCTCCCTCCCTTCTGTTTTAAAAATAAATGGAAACCTTTCATTGTTGTTAAAGGGGCTCTGTAATTTAAAAGTAACTTAAAAGTTTTGCCACCATGTTTGTTGTGAGTGCTGTGAAAGGCTCCCGGGGAAAATGCCATTTTTCTGCAATTCCAGACGTAAATGGTGACATGTTTAACTGTGTCTCTCAAGAGTACACTGGAAAAACCTCTCAAAATTAGTGGTAGTCAGGTACTGATACCACATGTGAACAGAATATTGATGTTGTAACAAAAAATAATTATCACAGCAGTAGCTGAGATTTCCCACAAATCCTGTTATTTTTCTAGAAATTTGTCCCAGTGTCTGTCATAGAGTATAAACAATCTACCTAAAATATATCAGGAAAGTTGACCACTAATAGGACCTGACATCTGTGTTCTGTTTTAAAGACACAATTGTCTGAGCAGTTAATTTCATGATTTTTCTTGTTAAGCCGCAAATTTCAATTAAGGTATAAAATTGATTGAAGAAATGTGTTCCAGTCATTATGGCTAAGTCCATAAATTACCATCTTCTTGGGCAATTAAGAAATGCCTAGGTGGGATTCAGTGTTTTGGTGTGCATGGCAAATCCATGACACTAATGTGCCATTAAAGAGATGGATGGAAAGTGTGTTTCATTTATCAATGTGTCGGATGGTAGCCTGCCATTTCATGCAGTGATAAATGTTCATACAAGCTCCAATTATTGTGATTTGTAGGGGTATTTCTTCTGCTTATTTAGTACTTTTAAGAATTTACTCACTGGTGAGCTTTTTTGAGCATAAGGAAACATTTTCTTCTATTTGAAACTCAACAAAAAGAGTTTTTGTGGCTGCTTACTTGTTTTCATTTTATTTTCCTCACCTAACCTCTTTAATTGTCCTCTCCTTTCATAGATGATTTGTATTTTAAAAGACCAGGAGGTAAAGAGTAAATAATTTAATTTTTAATAGGTTTTTTTTTTACTTTCTGCCTTCCCTTGGCCTGCAGGGATCTCTGCCTCTGAGCCAAATAACTGTCTCAGTTACCCTGCTATAAATCCAACATTAACTTCTTCAGCTTCAGTGTGGCTGGAAAGCTCTGATCTGCTACTGCTTATTAAAATGTCACTGCTTTGTCACGGTCCAGCATGTGGAAAACAAACTTAGCAGTTTAGCTAAGATAGAACCATCAGTGTTCACAGAAAATAAAATTAAGATTTATGCTTATTGGGATGTAGAACTGCTTGTTCTTCAAAAACTTTCACCCCATGATCTGGCAGGAATTTTAAACTGAATGGGGCTATTTTAGCTGGGAACTTTCTCCTCTGTCCCAGCTCGCAGCACTGGGGCCAGCAGGAAGAGCACACAAATGTGCTGCACTGAATGTGCTCTCGAGTGTATTTGTGACCCTGGTGCACAACTGAGATTGCAGCAGAGCTGATGGGATCTCTCCAGCCCCTGCCTCTGCTGCTCTCAGACTTCTCTTCCTGAGGAGCAGATTTCACCCCACACCCTGGAAAGACAAGTGGGAAGCCATCAGCCAGCTGGACTGCCCCACACCTGGGGGGAGTTCATGACAGTATTTCGATGGCACATGGCTCCTGCAGGCTGAGTCAAAGAAAATAAACTTACAGGAAACCCAAGAGATGATTTCCAAGCATGGAACTCCCACACCTCCTAAAACTGGCTCGTGCACAATGCACACACTATGTGTCCTGCCAGCCTGGGTTCAGGCAGCTTCTCTGTGCAGGGCAGGGGATTGAATTACTACACAGAACTAAAAGTCTCAGCTCACCCTCTATCAGTTAAATTCTGTTTCTGGTCTTGTTAAGACTTGTGATTCATCACAGAGAATAAAATAAACTAGGTGGCAGGCAATTAGTGTGCATTGTGTGAACCTAATGGTCCTGTTTGTGGTGAGCAATGAGACACAAACCCATAATCAGGGTATAATTTATCTTGGAAAAATTTTATCTGGGTTTGAACAGAGATAGAAACAGAAATTTTGAGCCAATGAGAGGTTTCCAGCTTTCCAAGTGTATCCCATGCACAGTGCTTGCTCTTGAAGCCCAAAATAAGGGATTAAAATAAAGATGTGGAAAATGTCAGTTTCTGTGCTACATCCCTTCATAATTTATCAGATATTCATTACTGCTTGATTCCATCCATACTTGGTGTATTCTATTTGAAAGTGAAAGCCTAATCAAAATGTTTTAAAGAGCTGTGAAATTTGTTATAGGTCTGTAGTATCTCTTGCCCTGTAAAATCGGATATCTCAGTACTGGGAACTCTGCTGTGTAAAGTTCAGTGGGTTATAAACCTCTAACCAGAGCTTTAAGTAAAATTCCCTATAAAATATTGTGCTTCTAAAAGCAGCTGGTACTGCAAGCTGTGCAGCATGGGAAAGTATGTCCCCAGCTGGAAATGAGACATAAAGGGCAGATCCCATGAACAGAGTGTACAGCTCCCTGCCTTTCCCTCCCCGAGGTGCCTGTGGAGCCTTGGAGTGAGCCCTGGCCCTGGGGCACGCAGGGATCCAGGGGCACTTGTCCTTCCCTTCCCTCTTCCCCTGCCCTTTTGGCTTGCTTTAGGGAGCCCAGTGCCATGCCTGCACAGAGCTTAACAACCAGACAACAATTGTGTTACAATTTTTCCCCAAAAGTAGCCTTAGCTCTTCCACAGAGCAGTCTGATAAACCTTTGTGCGTGTGAACACATCTCAACACCTTTTGTGCAGCCTGGCATAGAGCAGTGTCACCTGGAGGTTGGAGCAAGGGGAAAGATGTGGAAAAATAAAATTTCTCAGGGATGAGAAACTAGAGGGGAGATAATGGATGTCAGGAGTGAATGTTTAATTTTTGAGGATGAAGTAAGTTTTCTGCAATGACTTCTTCAATAAGAAATAGTAAATGTGGTAGAAAGAGCTTCCTTACAGATTTTCTTTGCCCAAGAGGGTGTAGGTTGGTTTCACATGTGTGACTTTATTCTTTCCAGGTCCCTTGAGCGCTGGTAGTTGTGATATGGCTGCACCTCAGTGAAGGCTGGCAGAGTAGATAATAAGGCCTGGTCAGGAAATTTTCTTTCTCAGCTTATTTCCATACATATTCAGTCAGTCTTGTCAGGAGAGCGCACGCTGACAGCTCCTCGAGGCATTCGATGCTTGGGTCTGATATCTGGGCTATGCTGTCTGGTTTGATTAGCTGGTGTGCTGGGTGAAATACCTCTGAAATACCAGAAATGCTGTGTTGATTGCAGAGTAGAGGAAGGCTCATTTTGTCTCATACTCTGCAGTGTCATAGCCCGCTAGGAGGAATTTGTGTGATGACAGATGGAGTTAGGATGGGAGGGTTTTATTTTACTGACCTTGTAGCATTTTGCTTGCAGTCCTCCTGTAATTTGTCTGCCAACCATAGGGATTTATTTAGAAGAGACTGGAGACTGGACAGTTTCCAGTACAGGTAATAGGCATCAGGTAATCATTATGTTTTGGGGATTTGGGGAGATTTAGGCATTATATTGGAATCACTTATTCTCATGAAGTGAAGTGAAATCTAGAAGAAAAATCTCTTGAAGCAAATGAGCTACAATTCTTTCTTATGCTTTCAGGAAAGCAGGTTCTGACCTTGCCCTTGTAAGGTGAAGCTTAGGGAGAAGGGCAGCTCTTTGTGGGGAAAATCTGCAATATCTACATATTTTGAAAGTGGGGATCCTGCCTGTGTGTGCATGGGTCTCCAGAGGTCACCCACAGAGACTTTCTATAGAGGGAAGAAATCAACTCTTTGGTCATCTGCACTGTTTGGAGAGTAGGGCAGAAGAAGACCAGAAGGACTTTGAGGGGTTTCATACCAGAACTGCCTCCAAAAGCAGAAGTGCAGCCCTCAGTCCTGTGGTCACAGGAGAATTGATGGAAAGGTTCTATAGTGTCAGTCTCATAAACACCTGCTGGCTTTAGTGCTGGGATACTGAAGTCTTCCCACTGGCCTAAGAAAGGCTGGCTGGTCAGAGAAACTGTTTCCAGTAGTGCACAAGTGTTAGTGGCAGCAGCTTGGAAGTTTGTGTCATCCCCCAGGTTATGGGTGAACCATTGAAATTCATACAAAGAGCACTGCAACATGAAAGTTGCTAGGAAAAAGAAAGGCCAATTAAGTATTTACACTAGATTGTGAATCAACTGGTTTACTGTTAGTGAATAAATGAAAAACAATGTCACTATTATGACAATAAGAGTTTACAAGAAATAAATTCCCACATTGGGCAGGAAGGAAGTACAAAGAGACAACATCTCATGAGTGGATTGTAGTAAAGGACACACTGTGACTTGTCCTGAAGTTAGCAACTGAAGTGTCTTTCCTGGTCCTAGCAGCAGCTGCAGGGTTCATCTCTCCATCTCTCCAGTGTATAATACATTTTCATGACCCAGGAGATGATAGGTCACTTTTTTTTCTGTGCATAGGCTGTGTACAGCCAATAGCTTGGTCCCTTGTTGACTGCTTCTGTGGAGGGAAGAGAGGGCTGCTATCATCTGTTGTGTCACTCTGAGATAAAGAAAACCTTTTTATCAATCAGAAAGGGAGCAAGAAAGCAAGCCTTCTTGCTTGCCTCATAATTTGTGTACGCATTATGATCTTAGGTCATGTTGCTTTTATATGTATGCATAATTCATGTGATTAGAGAAATAGGGTTTGTGTCTCTTGAGAGCCCTTATTTGCCATAAAGCTCTCAGGTGCTTACAGAGATGATGCTACCAACCCTGTGCTCTTTCATTTCAGATTGGCACTGAGTGGGATGCCAAGGAAAGGCTTTTCAGGAATTTCGGAGGACTCCTCGGGCCAACAGATGAGCCAGTGGGGATGCAGAAGTGGGGGAAAGGCCCCAATGTCACCGTGACTGTCATTTGGGTGGATCCCATTAATGTGATTGCAGCAACATATGATATTCTTATTGAATCCAGTGCTGAGTTTACTCACTACAAACCACCTCTGAATTTGCCCCTGCGACCTGGTGTCTGGACAATAAAAATTCTGCACCACTGGGTACAGGTAGCTGAAACCAAATTCCTCGTTACTCCTCTCACCTTCTCAAATCAGCAGCCTATCAAACAAGGTAAGTTTTATTATTTGCTACAGGAATAGATATTTTGTCTGTATTCACTGTCAATGCTGCTGTTAAAAATGAAGTAGGAGTGTACTGGAAAAGGATTAAAGAAAGGGATTTTGTAGATACTAAGTCAGAAGAAACTTTTGCACTAAGAAAAGTGGAAGCATCTGTATCCAGTTGGTAAAACACAGCCACTTTGAACAAAAGACTATTTGTAGCTTTAAATTGTGCACAGTTCAGAATCCAGAGAACTTCAGACTCTCAATAATCTAACAGCTATTATAAAAGCCATCATTTAGAAATGGAAAGAAAAATTGACCTTTCTGTGCTGCTTTTCATTCATGTTTCCTTCTAGAGACTTACATGTGTTCAAATTGTTTTCTTGACAAAGCCTGTGTATTTAACAATAAAAGCATTAATATACAAAATGCTGGATTAGACAAAATTACCCTAGGCCAGAGCTCACCTGACATATTATCAGGTCCAGGCATTCACTTCTGCCTTATACCTGCCAAAACCTGCTCAGTACTTGCCAAGCACCTGTGTTACAGAAATATCTACAAATACAGTCCTGGGACCAGACCCACACTGACAGTTTTTAGAAAGAAACTGTTTTCTTCCTTGTCACAGGAGCCCTGAGCCATCCAAATATAGAGGCCATTCTGGGGCTGCCAGGCTCTGCAGGCTCCCATGTTTGCATGGCACAGGCACCATCCTAATGCTTGGGTCTGCAGCCAGTGCCCAGGACACTGTGCTGGGAGAAGAGGGAACATTTTACAGCCACACCTGGTTTTTTTATTCAGTAAGATCAAAACAAGCTTGTTGCTCTGAATATCTTTACCATTCTTCTTAAAGTGCTCAAGTGGTTCCATCTGCCCAGTATTAATATTCATAACTTTAGACATCTTAAATTTCCTAGATACATGAATGATCCTATTAAGTTTTCAGAACTTCTTCTTCCTGACAAGGCAGTGAATAAACTGAGTCAGGCATTTACCTTCCAGCACAACGTGCTGCTTCTGTAATGCAAACACCAGCAGACAACTGCTGAGAGCTAATGCAGCCCTTATCTCACTCAACAGGAGCTTGATTCCACACATTTCCAGCACAAGAGTGAACTTACTGATTTCTGCTGCTAACATTTGGTGGCATCGTTTCTTAAGCAGAAATGAAACCACCTCCAACCCACTGCTGTTAATAGCTAATAGGCAATGATAAATTGTGAACAGACACCATGTGTAGAAGGAATACATTTTCAAAGTTTGAGGCAGCCTGCTTCTGAATGCAGCTGCTACCAACTTGTCTGCTGGAAATTAATGAATTCCATGTTCTTTGGTAATTTAGCATTTAAGACATAAATTGGATGGAAAAGGTGGCATGTAGCCAGCAACCTTGCTGCTTTTCCCTACAATGTGAGAGCCCCATGGACAGGTAAACATGTATCAGACCTCAAAAATAAGCCCGCGCTTTATGGTGTAAATACAAAACTCCCTTTGGTTCAAACTCTGAATCAGGAATAATTCCACTGAAATTGTGTAGCTACTCTGTATTACCCATTGATACACTGGGCACACATTTTTTGTTAAGAAGCCTGTTTGTTCTTGTGGTAACTGGAATCTACTACAGGAATGAAATATAAAGTTTGGGAACAATATCGTCTAGGAAGAAAGTCTCGGGAGTGATTTGCTACTGATGATGTGATGTGTAATCTGTAGATGACTGAGCCATGGAGGTAGAGAAGAAAGTTAATTACAGGGGCAGGCAGTGACACTTCACTGTAGTTAGAATTTATTTACAATGCAAATTCCCTTTTTTTTTTTTTAAAGGCTTTCTGTCTCAGTGACACTGTTGTGCTCTGTGCAGGCAATCATGATTTACCTTTGATTTCCAGATTTTTGTCAGTTTGTCATCACTTTATTCTTTAAATACATTTTTCTCTGCCAAATAAAGGCATAATGAGAGTTTGACAGAAGAATTATAACTTCTAAAAGAACAATTTCTCTTACCGTAAACAATGCAAAAACTGCCAAGAATCTTCTAAAATGAAGTGATAGTATTATTTTCCTGTCTTGACATTGAAAATAAAACTAAAATACATCAGACTTAGCCCAGAGTTGTCAGTAGAAGATGGGAATATGTTTTATTAGGGATTTCTTTAAAAATTTCCTTTTTCTAACCATCCTTCTTCCCACCACCACCAACCCCCACCCTGCCCTCCCCTGCCCTGATAAAAAAACAACCCTTGTCAGAAAGATTGCCCTGGACTGATACATTTTGTAGCACTTTGCATGTCATTTCCTCAATAATGGTTCTGCCCCCTCTGTCTTATCCACTCCAGATATAGAAAGTGGAGTCCACAAAGTTACAGACATAAAAATCTCTCCATGATCTTGTGTGCAATTTGCTTTTGCCAATCTAAAAAGCATTTGCACAAAACTGGCAGCATCCACTAATGTCTTGTATCCTGAGAGCATGGGCATGACAACAATCCCTGTATTTCCTAAATCACTGCTTATCTACGCATCACTTCAGCCCAGAGCACAACAAGGAAAAGTTGTTTTGGTTTCCCAGCATCATGAAGAGAGCCACTGGCTCTTCTTTTGAATTATCAAAGAAAAACATGTTCATTCCTGTATCATGGCTCTCAAATTCATAATTGCATTCAAAATAAAAAAATAATCATGGGACAGCTGCCAGCAAAGATGTTCTGTTTAGCAGTTTATAAAAACAGCATATGCCACTCGTTTATTCGGGTTTTTTATTTCCAGTTATTTATTAATTTTGGCCTAAATTCTTTGCATGCAAGTAAACCCATAAAGGGAAATCAAGAGTGAGAGTTTTCTTTGATGCTGTGTCCAGATGTGAGTAGCTGATAGAATGCAAATTGTTTTAAAAACACAGATTCATTGACCTTTTCAAAACCTGAATCTGTGAGAGATCAGATCTTACATGGAATTACTGAGAATATTGTTTGGGGTATTTCCACTGTAAATATGGCTCCCTAAGGTATTTTAGTGGAGAGTCTATAATCTAATGTTACTTATTCCTTCCTGGTCCTTCTCCCCCTCCAGTCATCCAAATCTGTGTCTATGTTCTCTGCTTTGAGTTGTGTCACTGATCAGCTCTGCCTTCAGCAGATACTCTGGCTCAGGAGTGCCTGCAAGTATTTGCTTGGTTGGAGAAAGTAAAAAAGAAAAGAAAAGGAAATTAAGTGCATTTGTGATAAATCATTTGGAGATACCAGGTTCACTTTCTCCAAAGTGCCAAGACAAAGAGGGAATGGGATGTGGAGAAGACAAAACAGGGAGCAGAGCCGTGTAAGATCACTGGCAGATCACACAGGAATGGGGGACTTTCGCTGGCAGCTTTAGGCAACCAGAATTTGAGTACTTGGAGACTCAAGGCCAGATGTCCAGCTCCCCTGTGAGGGGACTGCAGAGGCAGAAGCAAACCACATGTGTCATTCAGAGCACTTAGCCAGCAGTTTACAGACTGTAATCCAAGCTACCCAGCAGACTTCAAATCCTAAGAAAACAGCAAATTCAGTAGAGGTTGTCTCTGCATCCCCATCATCCCACTTTCCCCCCTTCCCTGCTCTTTAAAGGCCAAGTGTGATCGACTTCCAGGGTCACAGTGAGGGAAAGAGAAAAAGCCAAAGCAATTTCATTTTTAAATTTGAGTTTATATTCAGAGCAAAGTTTCCCCTGCGCTCTCCCAGCTGGAGTGCCAATAATGAGTTGTCATCCATTTAATGGATAGTACCTGTTCCATTAAAGCCAAATAGGTTATTGTGAGCCAGTAGCAGGTTCACTTCTGGAGCAGAAAAAGCCCCCAAACCTCAAGGCGATAGTAAACCCTGGACTGTAAATAAATGAATACATTAAAAACCCTTCCTCCTTCAAGCAAGGAGAGAAGTGAGAAAAGAGCAACCTCCTTTTTTGGTTTGAGAGAGATCTTTCCCACTCTGTTCCCAGCCTGATGGCATGTCCTGGACATGGGGCTGCTGATCTTTGCTGCTCCCATGGAGCAGCAAATACCAGTGCCTGGTCCCTATGCCCCCTTTCAAGGGCTGACAGCATTAGCAGACATGGGCAATGCACTCAGACACCTCAACGGCCTTTTGACCTAATCCATATTTATAGATCATCTCAATTAGCAGATACTGGGAAACCTTTGTTTTGCCCTTGGTTGTTTGCAGTGGCTCAATCAATTCTAATTGCATCTATACAGATTATAAAGTGGGTGGCAACCTGTGTCAGAACTGCTGTGATTTCTTTAAATTAACCAGAGGTAACATGACATGTTCTTGATAAACGCAGTAATAGCAGCAGGCAGGCGCACGACTGCAGAAGAGCAGACATGCCCTGGAATCATCATTCTGAGAAAAACCCTGAAGACAGGGATTTGCTTTGAAATTTAGTTCAGATCCAGCTGACAAGGAGTCGATTAGCTCCACAATGAGCAAATGCAGCACTGTCTTGTTTGCTGCAAGAGAAAACAAACAAAATGTCAATAAAAAATTACCTCTTTGCCAGAGGGTTTTAACACAATTCAAGTAAAGAAATAAAGCTGTACATTCGTGTTGCTTTAAAAAACCCACAGGTCTAGTGCCTTAATGTGTACCAAGGTAACCATATTTTTCATTCCTTAGCCCGCTCTCTGTCTAAACTAATTTGCTTTTTCTGCAAAAGGATGAAGAAACCCACACAAAAATGCCAAAATCCCAGCCTGTGTGGCTGGCTATAGGCTGTGTGTTTAATCCAAAAAAGTTAGACCAAGAAGAGTCAATTGAGAAATGTGTCCTCACATATGGGTGAAGAGCAAATAAAAATAGGGGTCAAAAATAACCAAGTTTTTTAAATTTATATTTTCAAGTCAGAGGAATATATTTTGCATTGATACACATCCTCCTGAAGTCAAAGGGCCAGCACCAATACAAAAAGTCTGGCTTAATTCTGCAATTCAGCTGATTTTGAGGTGTTTGTGCTAACCATACGGATTTAAGTAGTTAAACATTTAGAGGCAAGCCTTTAATTCTCCATTATTTTTTCATGAGCTCTTCCTCATGACACTTGGCTGAAGTGTCAGTGCTTCAAGAGCACACCCAGTAGCTCCAGCCTCCTTTTTTACAGCATATCAGGGCTTGGGAGCCTCACTGTCTCTCTTCTGTACCAGCTCAGTAAATTATGGAGTCATGATTCTCTATCAGTTTTCCTTTAATGCAAAGAGGAACAGCCCATGTGCCATTGCTCAGATGAGCAGCATCCTCCCTGCTTTCTGCTATGAACTGTTTGGCAAAGACTTGGAGGCTCCAGGGAAGGGTTCTGGTTCTGGTCCCCAGGATTTCTTGTTGATGAGTACATGTGACTCTGCACTCCGGTTGCTGTTACCCAGCTTTTCCTTTCTAGGACGTGCTGACACCTAACTTGGGGTGCTGTTCTGCTGCGGGGCAGGCAGTCCCCACCTGTTCCAGGTCAGGGTTCTCTGTGTGTCTTGACTGCAGCAGCACCTTTCACTGTGGGCAGTGGTAGCCTTCCCACAACCTCTGCTGCTCTGCCAGCACTGAGTCCTGCAGTTTCTGCAGGTTTCATCCTTTCCAATCCTCATAATCCACCAAGTCCTGAAGCCTGGGACACGTACAAGGCTGAGCCAGAGAGAACAGCAAGTTTCATTTCGTCCTGTTTCTTGTCTGAATAAAGCTCTCTCTTGTTCCATGCATCAAACACATGTGCAACAGGCTTTGATTCAACAAGCTCGCTGAATTGCCTGTTTCAATCAGATGATCCTGCTAGTAATGCCAACTCTTATTTATTTGGGAATTTTTACTCAGAATGTTCCTGTTTAACTAATATGTTGACAAACAAGTCTTCCATATTTAATTGCTTCCAAAGGAGGAAATTTAATCATGTGTATTTGTTCTGTTTCTTAAACTGCAGTGCTCTGGCAGAGCACATTTCTGACACGTGTGCAGATTGAACTAATTTTGAATACAGGTTATTGTGGGTATCTACCATTTTAAATACAAAGAGGGGTTTAAATAAATGCAGGAACAGTTAAGTGATGTATAATGGTGATGGGCATGTGCTGGAGCACTTTAATTGGGGATTTGAAGTAATGGAGTTGCACAGTATTTGACATTAAAGCCTTTGCAAATGTAACAGCAAAGCTCCAATTATACTCTTTTTCCCTCTAAATAAATACAAGGATTTATTTCCAGCACCTGAGATGCTGTCCTCTGCATGGAAGAAAGGACTCAGTGTCAGGCTGCAGTGCAAGCAGCAAGGACATGTGGAAGGAATTGTAGCTGTGAATATGTAATTCCTGGCCTCTGACGCTTGCAGAGCGCAGTGGCTTTCCTCGCCTGGAGCAGCCTGAATGGGCCCATTTTCTGTTCTAGACAGTGTGTCTGTTGGCAGAGCTAAACATATCCTCTGTGCTGCCAGAGTGAGGATGCTGGGGAAGGCAGCTGAGAGCAGAAAGAAATGGCTGGAGATTTGCTCCCAACAGGCACTCGGTTTTTCAAGGGTCTCATCCTGATTTTATAAGCAGCAGCTTGGTGCACTCAGACTCTCAGAAGTCAGACGACCTTTGACAGGGGCAGCCTGACCCACAGTGTCCAGTTTAGGTCTCTGAAAGGATTGTCACAGCCTGATAATGATTTTTACTGCAATATTGCAAATTTGGGGTATTGTACTGTATTTTGCTGAGATAGGTAAGGAAAGCAACCACAATGCAAATTGTCATTAGGGAATGGTTGTGATCTACTGTTCAGCACAGGAGCTTGAAAATATAACTCTCACAGGACACTACTTTCCCAGTGAGACTGGAGCACTTCCAGGAATAATGCTGGGGCTACCTGTGTTTCATTATGGTCTGGTCTATCCAAGATCATGGTGTTGTCCTTTTAGTGCTAAAAATGGCACCACCTGGGTTTTGTAGGCAGATGGAGCTAACAAATATTGTGGCTTTTCCACAGCAGGGCAAGGTTTGTCTGTTTAGGGGAAAAAATAAAAAACACAACCAAACAGGCTGAGATCTTGGCTCTTTCTTCTAGACAAATCAATAATAGCACTTGGATGTCTGACAGGGGTTGGCAGACTTCTTGCACCAGGTGTCCTTGAACTGTTTCCTCATTTCGAGGTGCAGCCAGTCCTGGATGTCGTGCAGCTCTGGGGTTGGTTGTACACGTTGATAATAAGGGTGGCTCTATCTTCAGGGTCAGAGCTTTGCCTGCTAAGACAGCATTTGCAGGATGAGAATCACAGGAGGATTCTGCAGGAGCAGAATCCATAGTACTGAGCACGAGGAGTGCCGAAGCTGAGCACAACCCCTGCGATGCAATGTGTGGGAAATGGGCTACAGCTCACCCCTAAACCTTGCTCTTTTTATTTACCGTACCCTTAGATCCTTAGCGGAGGCTTTTTCAATGCACTAACTTTGGGCTTTGCTTCTGCCTTTCCAGAGGAAGCCATCAAGTTGCACAGCGGGCCTCCAAAGAACGCCTACATGGAGCAGAGCTTCCAGGGCCTGAACCCCGTGCTGAACATCCCGGTCAGCGCCGCCCGCGCCGACCAGGCCAAGCGCAACGCGGGGCTCGTGGGCGCCCGCCTGGACGCCTGGGTGGACTCTCTGGTCAGCAGCGTCTGGTCGGCCGTGGACATCTGCAGCGTGGGGCCCACGGCCTGCCCCGTGCTGCAGGGCTGTGCCCAGACAGCCTGGAGCTCCCTGAGCCCCGACCCCAAGTCCGAGCTGGGCCCCGTCAAACCCGACGGCCGCCTGAGGTAGCATCCGCTCCGCTCTGCCCCGGCGTAGCTTTTTAAAAGGGAATTGAACCTTGCTTCTCTGTGAATCTCACACCAGGTCTCAGAAACCTAAGGGAAAGTTACTTTTTTTTTTTTTATTACTTACTGAAATATAATTATTTTTTAAAAAACAAAACCAAAACAAAAAAAAAAAGTTCTGAAGTTCTGACAAGGCTTTTGGCACTGCCCTCTCCATCAGCTCTGTTGGGAGTAGCTTGCCTCATCCCACAGCCTGTGCTGTCCCAAGGGGACCCGGCCATTCCAGGTGCCACTGCACCCACCAGCCTGTGGGCTTGGAAACAGTAGCACCAAGCCATGGGGAGGGCAGTGAAGGAGCAGCTGCTAAAGGGTTTTTTTAAAATAAATTTGTCCGTGCCTCTGCTGTTTCATAGGCTTTCGTTATGTTGCTATAATGAATAAGTCACATCAAAATTCCCTTCTACTTACACTTCCTGGGGAGGTTGGTTCCTGCAGGCTGAAGCCTGTATGGCCACATGACCTCAGAGAATCTGAAATAATTATGGTACAGCCTCAGTTGGGTTTTTAATAACACAAAGTAATTCTGGACACAGCTGATGCCTGTTATCCTAGTTAGAGAAAACGAGCAAAAGCAGAAACTTTCAGATTCCTTTCAGAGGTTTTTTCAGACAAATTTAATGATAAACTCTAAATGAAACCAGTGTTTTGCTATAGTAGTCTTTTATGTCTCATGCAGTCGGGTTCAGGGTCAGTGTACTAAGAGTATTTATTAAAGAACAAAGAAGTTTTTTGAATTTCAGCCCTGTCAAATCTGCAGGCATTTTTGGAAGCCACCAGTACCTGAATATTTTCACAGGCTGCCAGTAGAGCAGGTGTGTGGTGTAGGCTGGGGTGGGATGTGATGTGTCTGCTCACACCCTTTGCTCATGAGCTGAGCTGAGTTTTTTCTCAGGCAGTGGAGTTGTAAACCAGTAAAATTGTAAAATTGGGACCTAAATCAGCAACAACAGGTTTCTTCCCTAATTTGAGTAGTGGCTGATAAGTCTTAACACTAATTCCCTTCCTTGGTCTCAGATCTCCATCTCTTCCTAAAGAAGGATGCTTCCAGGCTTTGCCAGGGCACCTGGAAGGCTGTGCAGGATGTAGGTCGCTGCCCAAAGCCAGAGGAAGGAGAACAATGCCATGTTTCTCCATGCTTTTACTTTATTCTGTCAACAATCTACTCTTGCCAGTCTTCAGAATTCCTAGCAGGCTGTATCCTGTTTTAAATAGGCATGTTTTTGCATCATTTCAACCTGCATTTTCTACAGGAGGGAAAGATTAATTTACATTCCAAGATCTATTTAAAATACAGGTTTTATATACAAATTCATCTCCAACTAATGTATTTTACATTAGCAAAAACGTGCACTTTGTTGTTGTTGCCGTGTTAATCTCTAGTTAGCAACAGAACCAAAAAAGACCATCAAAAGCCACTGGGTTAATTAGGAAAGAAGTCCTGTTGCTGTAATAAAGAAAGGTATCTGTTCACCCTTCTGTGTGCATGGATAATTTTCTGCTGAAAGTGAAGTGTCCGCATCAGGAGGGAAACAGACCCTTAGATCATTCCATAATCAGGTCTCACAGGAAGGTTGAATTCCCTTTTAAACAACACTTGCAGTAGGACTGTAACACACAGATCCCCGTGGCTTGTAGTATCTCTGTCATGTTGGTTTAAAGCTACTTCAGTTTGCTTTGGACTTGAAATTGTGGTGTCAGCTGTGCTGGCATTAAGGCAGAGCATTGAAATGTTTATCTGGCACAAAAATGGATGCATAGAAGGAACAATTTAGGTATTTATTATTTATGTTTTAGTCAATGACTAATTAGTAGGTGCTGCTTTTGCAGCTTGAAGATGTTATTTTACTAACTGAAGCTGCCTTTATTAAGAAAAGGCCTTCCTCCCCTCACACCTCCCTTTCTTTTTTTGTCTTGATTTTGTCAGTCACAAGGGGTAGCTTTAGGAAAGTTTGTAGCAATGAGAGCTGATTGGAATATTCCAGTAAAGTTAATGTTCCAGCCTTTCAACCAGCTCTAGAGGCAAGCGTGTGTGAAACCAGGGTTGCCAACAGGTTTATGTAATAGAATCACAGTGTTATTACTTATTCAGTAGGGGTTTTTAACAGTGCTTGTTTTTAATGTAACATTCCTTTGTGAAGTTCATATTTTCTGGGGACCTCCAATCCTCACTGTGAAATCCAGGGCTTTAGTCACACTGATGCAATGGCGACTGCACGGTCCAAGCCCTGCAGCTTAAATGAAGAAGGTCACATTTAAGGCACACAATAAAATCCATTAACAAGCCCAGGCAGTGCTTGTTCTCGGTAAGACTCCTGAGGTAGCCACAAAATCTTCAGTCTGTCTTGCACATAAGCACATGTGTAGGGGTGCACCCACGCACACGCATGCAGATAACTTCGTTTTTAAATCTGATGATTTTATTCTTAAGCAGGAATGTTTTTAAGTGCTTTTTTTGTAAGTTTTCATTAACTAGACCAAGAAGAAGGTGACAACAATCACATCTTCTGCGGAAAAAAGCTGCCACTTTTATCATTTGAAAAATAAGGTGCAAATTATTTTGTTTTACTACAAAAAAGGGAAAGAAAACAGATGGTTGCTGATATATCCATTTGCATTATATGCTAGGCTTAAAATATCTCAAAGAAAATTTATATGAGATTATTTTCTGAAAAGCGAGAAGCATTTAAAACAGTGAAGTTTTGTAGCAAGCTGGCAATCCCAGTGCTGCTGTTAAAATATAAGATGTGGAGCTGAAGGGGTTGATCCTGCAGTCCTTTCTCAGGCAAAACTTCCAGAGCGCTAGTGCTAAATAAGGATTTCAAAGTTCAGCATAAATAAAGGGTATAACAGTATTCTAGGGATAAATGCTGTCTGTTTGAAGTCATCAAAAGATAAGCTGCCATGTTTGGAACATCTTTTGGGGGCAGTGTCAAGTTTTGGACATAAACAGCCACCTCTACTATAGCTGTTATCATGCAGACATGGATCCAAAAGATATATATGAGACTCAGTGTCTGAGTTCCAAAGTCCAGTAGTTGTGACTAAAACCATATAAAGCCAGACTCTGCATCAGGGATCAGAGCTGGCTCCAAGGTGATGCTGTTAAGCCCAACTTAGTCCTGCTTAGTGGCTCCTCTGGTTTGAAATGGCAGCACTGGGAGCCTGGGAAGAACATTGTCAATGGTCAGAAGAGAATAACTTCACAGATCTTACATTTGGTGAAAAGGAGAATTCAGAGCAGGGACCCACAGCTGGTACAAAGCACAAGAGTTATGCATCTTCACCTGAATTTGCAGGTGTTCTTTTTCTTTTCCAGTCACACTGGCCAGTCCTTGCTGAACAGGGTCCCAGCTGGAAGCCTGCTTTGATCAAAATTCCTTTCAGTGGGAGGGGTTTATATTTCCATATGCACACATTAATCCTCTGTGTATAATGCTCTGCTTGTTTAAATTCCCTGCCCATTCTGCATGACAGCCATGTAACACTCCTGTGATCAATCTGTATTACATAGAAAGGGAATATGGCAAAATGCAGAACATCTACATACGTGATTTAATGAATTATGTCCAAAGTCAGGCTCAGCATTATGCAAACCTGTTTATATGGTAATGTTAAACCCCAAGGCTAAACGAAATAGCTCAAGTGACAGTTTATTTTCACATTGGTCCAATTCTTTCTTTGATGACATTTGGACATTGAGTAGTAATATTTGCATTTTCATTTTCTGATATTCAAGGGGTTTTTTTTTAGAATTGAAATTATGTCTTCATTTTTTGTGCTCTCAGCAAGCAGAGAATTTTAACAATTCCTTCATGATAGCAAGTGTTATACAAGAAAGTCCCTCTGTATCTCTGTTGTTAAGCCTTCATTATTGCTAAGCCTAGAGATACAGGAATGTGCATTGGTGTGTTACAAATTGACTTTCCTGGGTACTGGCTTCAGTGCACAATGCCTGTACAGTTGTTTAATGGTGTATTAACAGTGATCCTGCAGCACCTTCAAAAGTACCAGCTAATGTGCATTCACTTTCCCTCCATCTCCTGCAGCACTAATTGCCATCCTAATGAGGCCTCCATCACTCTTAGCCACGATTGTAGTGAGCACAGTAGTGAAGTCAGTGAATCAGAACGGGGATAGTGTAAACCTGACCTAAGGGAGAGAGAAAGGGTAGAGAAGATGCCGAAACTTTGCAAAAGTTTCACACAATTGCATTGCAACAAACCTTTGAACAAACTGGACTCCTTCTGCACAGCAAGGCTCAAAACCATTGATGCCCTGAGATCTCAGCTTTGATAAACAAGATAGACAAGATCCAGATAAACAAGATCCAGATGTTTCTTGTGGCCCAGCAATGAGGACCAGCTTTCTGTTGCTTTCTCTAGTTCTCTTTCATCGCAGCCATCAGAGAATTGCCATCTTGCCACTGGCTAACACGCCCTCTTTGTTGTCTTCCCAGCTCCCAAAGCTTCAGGAGTTGGCCACATGAAATCTTGGCCAACTCCAGCACTTTCCATAGAGCAGGAAGTTTTATGCTTGACTGAGCTAAATCCCCTAGGCTTCTTCAGAAACCCAGCTGCAGATGAGGAAAGTTGGCTTTTCAGAGCAGCCTTCAGTCAGTTCAGTACTTGCACAGGAAGGAGTTGGTGAAAGCCAGTAGTTACCTTGTCCTGATTTTCAGGCCTGGGAATCTGATATATTTAAGAGGAGACTTGGTTGTTTGATATTTCAGTAACAGAATAAGACAGACCTTGTGGGACATGGTTGGCAACCTTTCTCACTGGCCTTTGCTTCAGTCCAGTTGTGAAAAGATAATGATCCATATGTGTCTTTACTTCTACCATTCAAGACCTCCAGTGTAGTTTTAAGGATTAGTAGGACTTAAGCCCATATTAAATGACAATTGAAAACATCACGTAAAAAAGCCTTTGCAAAGCAAACCCTCAGGCTTCTGCCAAGGCAGCTCCAGGGATGATGCTGACAGAGAGGGTAGGGAGCGATGCAGTGTTAGAGAGGACAGAGCACTGCCCTTCCAGAGGCCCAGGAGGAGTTCCTGAGAGCAGGAATACCTACTGCTGAGCCCTGAGGGCAGCTGCTGCTGCAGCCAGGCACAGAGGAGCCAAAGAAATGTGAATTAGGATTGAGGACAGCAAGGAAGAATTTGTAGGACAGCACATTTTCCTGCAGAATCTTCAAAGGCAAGCAAACACTGATTTGTAATTCCCTACAAAGGTGTATTGTAGAAGAGATGGACCTTCAAAACCTTCACCATCATCACCACAGTAAGGGAAAGAATAATTAGGCTGAGAGCATTTAAAATTGAGGCTACAAGGCCTTACAGCCTGTGCTACCCGGGACCAGGGCAGCATTAGGGTGTCTCAGTGGCGTTGGGGGCACTTACCCTCATGGTGTGACACTGCAGGTACCACGTTGATTCCGTTCCTTCTTACTAACAGTAGTGTGTTGGTCACTCTGCTCTTTGCTTCTGCCTTGGTTACCTTCTTTTGCTCATGGGTGCTACCACAGCTGCTACCTCACTGTGTCTGCAAACACGTTTACCTGAGAACAACAAAAAAGGTACCAGAAATCTCCTTGAACTGAATGTACAATCTATGCAAATTCTCTTTCTACTTTGTTACAACCTAGAAGTATTACTTGTAACCTTGCCAAATAAACAGCAAGATACTGTACAGGTGCCTCTGATACCAGAGTGACAATTCTAGGCGCGGTTCCTGGCGCTGCATTTGTATATTGTAATGACTCGGCTTGTCTTTGGTTCTGTTGTAATTAACACCCTTGACTGAGACAATAGCACTCCTGCTAGGGGAGCACCTTCAGTTTGCTGGGAATATTCCAGAGGAGGATGTCTATGGCATTTCATTTTATTTTCCTGCTTAGATCCAAAAAAAGGCACAGACCTGCTGGCCAAAACTTAGGTGTTGTTTCAGCTTTTCTGTGGATGAATCCTATCAGCTTTGGATCGCTCGGTGTCTGTTCCCATTGTGGCATCCAGCGTGTTGCCCCTTAAAGAAAGCCTTACTTCCATCCTTTCTAAATGTGGCCTTAAACTGTGTTAGGAACTTTGGTGTTGTCTGTGTCTTGCTCACTTTCTCTGTTTGTTGTGGAATGAATAAAAGGCACCTTGAGATTTCTATTACAGCTCAGTTGTGTTGCTGTCAGCTTACACTTCACAAATACAATGGAAATTGCTTACAAATGCAGTCTTTAAGGAAAGAAAATGACCTTCCCTTCGGGCAAAAGGAAGTCTCAGACATTCATATAAACCTTAGGAAATTATGAGCTCTGTTTCTTGCAAGTCGCTGTAGATAAGGAACTTGGTTTAATTACATACAAAGTACAAACTTAGTAACTTCTAATTTATCTTCAGACTACAACAGGACAGACTGCTCTCAGATGCACAAGACAAATTGAAGAGTAATTTCACTCATTTTAACATGCTGTAGTAGCATTCCTCTCAGATTTGTACTGGTAGCTGGGAGAAGAAATATTCTCTTAATGGTATGGTTTTAAAATCTGAAGAACGTCACCACATAGGGCCAGATTTTGGGTGTTGTTTGGGAATCTAACCGTACATTTAGAACATGGTTGTTTTGTCATAAATGCATTTCTGAAAATCTGGCTTTTGGAGCTTCTTTCAAAGGTTGTCAAAGTCAGCAGAAAGCAATGACTTCTGCTAAGGCTTGTATATGTTGGGTTTGTTTAATACTTCATGAGAACTGTCATGTTTCAGTGAGTAGCACCAATATTCCCGGCAGGCTGCAGTGCTTTTAGGAATCCCAAATCCTGTCCTGCGTTGGTATTCATATGTGGATACAACCCAAAGGCAACTGAAAAGGGTTTACATATAAAACAAGATTTGTGAAACTAAAATAATTAATTCAATGTAAAGAAATTATTTTTCTGACTTTGTCCTTTTGGTTCTGTTTTGATTTGATTGGATTTTTCTATTGCCTAACATAGTCCATAATAAGTTATTCCTATTCTGTCATTTTCAAAGACTGGTGGTAATATAGTTTTAAGAAATAACTATTTTGTTATAGATCATAATATGCATAAAATTGTACAGAAATATTTTGTAATCTATTGAATAAGAAAAAGGAAAACCGTGTATATACAGGTAAAAAAAAAAGCTTAAAAAAATTGGAAATTCAAATGGAACACACTGAAAGATGTAGATATTTTGCTATTTATTTAAAGGAGTATTTTATGAGATATTGAAATGTCTTAAATTGACCAGTAATCAAAGTTCAAAGTCAGAATGCTTTTCTTGTAGTAGAATGTGATTTTCAGCAATTATTGCACTACCCATTTTTGCACCCTTTTGTCTTTCATTTAGCAGAAACAATGTGCCTTAGCTGTATTCTTTGTCAATGGGAGTTTGGTTGTTTGTCCGACAAAGCAAATTTTTTTGCAGAAAAAGAAATGGATGTATGAAATACTGTATTATACCAAAAACACTGCAGTGTATATAATGCTTTCTGTCATATGGTGTTTTCAGATGCAGAGTTTTAAAATAATAAAAAAAAAAAAAGGCTGTCTTTAGGAGCATGTGCACTTTGTATTATTTTCAACCCCACCCATGTGTGTCTTATTTGAAAGATCTTTGCTGCTTGGTGATTTTTAGGAGGGAAAATGGGCCTGAGCACTTCCAACCTGTGATCCCAGTGCTGCTGCCTGGTCAGTTGTTTCTCAGCCATAGCCACTATGGGGAAAGCATGGATGAGTGCCTTTTGGGAATCTTTGTGAGTCCTTGCTCACAGGCAGTGCTGCAGCCTCCCCTGCTGCTGCCCCCAGGGCAGGGGTGGAAGGGGATGAACTTTGCAGGCTCCCAGCACTGCCAGCACAGTGGGACCCAGAGAAACGTCCAGATCCTTGTTTTCAAATCCAGGTGTCTGCTTTTGGGCCAGAGCCTCTCTGCCTTTTCCAGTGATGACAAGGAATGGTAGGCAAAGGGATCAACAAGGAGCTCAACTGAAGTGTTTTCTGAAGGCCATTAATTGTGAGCAGTGCTGGAGCAGTTCCTTCCCTGCATCCCCAAAGGGTGCATCAGCCAAAGAGAAAGACTCTGTCTTTCTGGGCTTACAGATGTCCAGCTGGGTGCAGAAATATGAATCAATGCAAGGGCTGGCTGGTTCCAGGAGCAGCAAAATATGTGTCCTTTGCCTTAAGTGCAAGGATGAGCTCAGAAAGGCACATTTCTTCCATAGCTCCCTGCTGGGTTATGGACCCAAACCAGCCATTGCCTAATGTTCACCCAGTGTGAGCACTTACATTTATTTCCATAGCCTGGTCTCCACACAGAGCTGCTTCCATAGATGTGATGGAGGAAAAGTTAAATTCTCCTAAAAAGGGATGATTGGTATCTTTAGCACCACCCCCATGATGTATTGCAGGTTTGTCTCCCTGCACAGATTTTTGATGTGGGATGCTTGAAAAAACTCCTTGATGACCTTCCAGAAGTCTTTGACAGCACCAGGAGCTGCATGACTTTTCATGCACCCCCAAGCCGCACTGCAGGTTCTCTTGGCAGCCAGAACTGCATTTGATCTTGTGTTTTCATTTCACCTGCTGTTCAGGAATTCCACTTTTTTGGCACTTACATGCAATGAGGTCTGTTTAAAGAGAGGATGGAACACAGTGCTAATATTTTAGTCTTGGCACAAAGAAGATTTTATGTGGAGGGGGAAAAAGGGGAAAAAATCCTGCTTTCAAATTTGAAGCCTGGTTTTATTTATAGCTGGTATAAGAAATATGCTGCTTTTGTGCTGGCTGATTCCTAATCCAGCTGCTAATAGTCATGGCATATTAAAACTAAAAACCCTCAACTTTTGTTTTAATTATCTCCAAATGCGTCATTGGCCACTACTTTAAAGAAAAGGTTGTGGGGGGAGTTGGAAATCAGGCTACCAGGTGCTGAAGTGTTTTGTTTGCCTTGTAGACTTCAGTGAGATCTGCTCTGTAAGGCACAGGAATCCCAGGTCGCCATGGAGAGGCTGGTCTGAGAGGGTGCCACCCTGGCAGTGTCACACTGGCAGGAAAGTCTGTGCCTCTCTGTCTGCTGGAAACACCCTCACCACATCCCTGCATCTGCCATGCCTAAGGTCTCTTCTTGTCATTATTATTTATAGTCTAGAACATGGTTAATTCACACAATGACACAAGACCTAGGGCAGAGCAGTTTGCTAATAGCTGCCCAGTAAACCAAGTGTAACAGGAACGCGGTATTTAATTGCCTTGACAATGGGGATTTTGAAATTTGGCATTTTCTCATCTGTTGCTAAAGAATCTGTAACCTATTTTCTAAAAATCAGAGGCTGTTAGTAATCTGAGGCTTCACAAACGCAAACAGCTGCAAATCTTCACTGTCTTATGAACGATTAAAAAGAGGAGACACTGAGGTTGTGCTAAAGTTAAAACCAGACATGGATGGCAATTTTTCATTCTTCCAGGAAAGATGATCGTGGCTATTTTGGTGCCAAATCAGCCTTTTGGCTGCTCCCTGCCCTGACTGCAGGGCTCTGAGCTGGGGCACAGCTGAGGCACCAACTGTGAATCCCACCTGGATGGGGAAGGGCTGAACCTGGAGCTGGGGGACTCTGGGGGACAAGGCTCAGACACTTCATGTCCTGGGGTAAATTGCCAAGCACCAGTTTGTTCTGGCCAGCTCTCAAGCTAAGCAGAGCCATGCCAGGATCCTAAATTCACAGGCAAGGAGTTTCAGGTTAATTTATTAATAGCATTAACATGATCCAAAAGTATCCTGCATTTTTCAGATTCAAGCCTTGAGCTGCACCCTCTTCTGGAAGACACCAGAATGGATTTTTCAGCTACAGCAGGATGTCAATGTACACATTCACTGTACACCATGGCTGCCCCATCCTGGGGAAGCATTTGGAGCATTGGTGAATCTGGAAGCAAAGCTTTCTGCTCCAGCAGCGTGACAGCAGATGCTGTGGCCCCTGCTGGCTCTCTGTCAGGCTGCTTGAATGGAGTGAAAAGACATCCAAAAAGTGGCAGGATTATGACACGGTTTGGGTGCCCAGGCTTGAAGGTTTAAAACAGACATTTGTGCCTAATCAGCCAAAGTGAGTTATAAGATGTAAAGCATTTTTTTCTTCTCGCCCTAAAACATCCATCATGATGCTCTGTGCTGGTTCCAGGCTGACAGTGGTCTCTTCTCTAAATTAATGCCTCCACCAGGGCAGGCAGTGCAGCTCTGCAGAGCCCTCACCACTGGCCAAGCTGGGCTGACACAATCCCTGCAGTGTCCACAGGTAGCACCTGGGCAGCAGAGCCTCCCTGGCCACATGGAAACTTCTAAAACACTTGTCTGCCCAGGGTGCAGTGTGTCAGGAGTGACAGCTCACATTAATTATGGACCATCCTTAAAATATATTTGATTTCAGTAAGACAGAGGCCAGATGTAATGCTTCAATATGAATATAATACTTTGATATGAATATAATCCACATAAAAGTATGTATTTTACTAATATTTTACTCAATACTGCTCTGTGTCTGTATACACATAGCAGTACCCCACACCACATGAGCTGTTTTAGACTCTCTTTGTATTTCTACTGCCCATAAATTATCCCAAATCTGGTAGCATGGCTGCAATGGAGCAACCTCTTTGTAGGGTGTTTAGTAGCCTTCAAGTAGGAGCAGTATTTCACTTGTATAAATGAGTTAAAATAATGTGCTCTTCTTAGTCTGCCTCTGTAATTGTTTTGGGTTTTTTTTTCCTTAACTAGGACTTGCATAATAATAAAATAGATTTGACTAGAAACATAAAGTACATTTTAATGTGATCTCATTTATGAAAGTCTATCACTGGATACACATGGCAAGGAAATGAAAGTATTCTTATAACAGATTAATAGCCAAGATCAAATATTTCACTTTCTAATAGAGTCTGCCTATATGTGCTTTAAATTCTTTGCTAAATTTAAATTTAAAAGGGCTTTTCTGGTGCCATGAAAGCAAGCCACTGCCTGCCACATCATCCTCGATTTTCCATTACTGCTCACTGATGGTTTGCATTCATTAGCAGAGGACGGCTCCAGCCCTGCCTTCACAGGAAGAAATTACTTTTTGCCTCCAGTAAAAAAGTGCTGTGAGCTACTTCCCAGCAGCCTGGCCACAGCAGGACCAGCCAAGCCATGGGGGAGGCAGGTGTCCCTGGGGAGGGACAGCCCAGGGAGCACTGCAGCCATCACAGAGTTGGGATGCTCCTGGGACCTGCTCCCTGCAGAGACCTTGCACCCCCAGGCAATTGATGCAATGTCCAAATGCATTTAAAAGCATGCATTTCTTTCCAGAATTTCCTGTTTAGGAGCTTTTTTGTCAGATTTAGTCCTTCTCTCCCTAGATCCAGAAAGTCACTAACCTGAGGTCCACTGTATCGACACCTCACATTCCCCTGGTCTCTCTTTGGGGAGCCCAGCACTCTGCTGCTTGCTGACTCCAAGCTGCAACACAGCCCCTTTCTTTCACATGGATAGGTAAGTGCTGATTTAATTTGTCCATTCCTTTAATTAATTAACATCTAATTTAATTAAATTGGTATCAATGTGCTAGTGCATTAAGAATTAGCCCAAGCTAATTATTATTAAACAAGAACAAGCTAAGTCTTATTTAGAGTGCTCGAGCATGAGTGTGAACCAGCATCACAGAGACTGCAATGCTCTGAATCCACTCAGTGAAATGACATGATTTGTACCAGCTCACTCTTAATCCAGCCTCAAAAAGCAAACATTCTCTCTTTTTTGATTTTCCCCCCACACTTGACTGGCCTCGAAGATGTCATAAAACAAACCAAGAAATATCAACAAGAGACTGACACAGCAGTGACACTGGGTTTATTTTTAGCCCAGCTCTCTGCCTGGTGCATCTCAGCTCATGCCCAATGTGCATCACACAGAACTAAAGGAATTTGAAAGTGTCACTGACAGAAATGAACCCAGAATCCCCCCAAGCCCCCCTTTTCCATCTTAATTAAAGGCAGATGTACAGACTGTCTGTGCTGGGAAAGGGGCATCAGGACACGCTCTCTTCACCACACAGAGGAGATTTAGGGTGGGGAGAACCCTTAAACCACCTGTGTTTGCAGTGCTGCCTGCCTCATCCTGCTCTCTGGGCACGGAAAATGGGAAGCGATGCTTGGCTGAACAAACTTAACAACGTATTTACCCTAAAACCAGGGGCAACAGCAGAGCTGAGCCAAGCGCTGGTCCCACTGCTGGGAGCTTTACAGCCCGCCTGCCCTTCCCAAATTACCTCTGTGCTGTCAAGACACTTGGCTTCTCTGCATCCCTGGGCTGATTAATCGAAAAAAAGAAAAAAAAACCCAACAGGGCAAGACAAGAAATAGTGAGGCAGTGATCTGAGTCTGCATCCGCACTTCAGTGTTGGTTTGCACGCCTGGGAAATGCATTTGAGGAACTCAGGGTTAATGGGGCTTGGTTCTGGGCTGCAGAGCAGGGCTGGCACTGCCCATGGGAACTTCTGCTGGGCTCCAAGTGCCTCCAGTCCCGGTGCCCACACTGCCACGTGTGAGGCGGTGACCGCATTTGAAACTGCAAATTAGTCATGGCAAATAAATAACTTCAGAACAAGAGCTGGCTGAGAACTGCGGTTCACATTACAGCAATATTTTTAAGTCTTGAGAATTTCCTTTTCTCTGCTCCAGTCTGGACAAAAAGTGTCATTAACCCCAAATACTGCTGCTCACACACAGGCAGGCTGGGTTTCTTTATTTGCTGAATGTTTTGGCTGGATTTCTGACCACCTTTAACTTCCTTTTCTCCCTCTAATTCTTTTATTATTTTAGATGGTTTGAGCTGAATGAACAACAAAGTCAGTAACTATTTAAAATACATTGAAACAACTCATATTGTTGTGAAAAGAAGAGCTGAGTCTGGCCCCTTTCCATGTCCATATTTCATTACAGTATAGTTTGTGTCTTTTGACAAGTTCATCCCTATTTTGTAGCGTGGCTCCACAGAACCCCAAGCATTATCTAGTAGCTCCCATGGAAAACCACCAATTACTGCCAAAAGCCCCCTGGGCAGCCCAGAAAGCCTGGCAGGGTGACAGCAGCACAGCCATCCCACACACCCTGGAGCATGCAGGATCCTGCCTTGCCCCACTGTGTCTGGATGGGGATGAACAAGAGTTCTGGAGCAGCCTGGTGCTGTCACAGCCAGGGGAAAGACAGCAAGACTCATTCCCCCTGTCAGGGAGGTGAGGGCACGGCCCCTGGGGAGTGGAGTGGAAGACTTGGAGCACTGTGTTTCAGCTCACCCCTGCCACTGGGTGCCAGGAGAGCCCAGGAAGGGATGCCACTGCCACCCTGGGGCACGGTGGCTGCCCTGCAGCCGGGCTGTCAGAGGATGCTGCACACACCCGGAGCGCTGCCGGGACACGGGGATTGCTGAGCAGCTCTGAATCCCACGGGGAAGGGAGTCTGTGTTGACTCAGTTCTTTTGGTTTCATTTCCAAACAAGCTTAATATTCATTTTCAAGTGATTCATTCCCTGCTTTGCAAGTGGTTCTCCTCCCACAACCAGCAGCAGGACTAATTCAGATGAGTTACACTGGGGGACGCTTAAAGGAATTTTTTCTGACATGCTGGAAGAACTGCAGTGCCGTGAGAGTTCCTGTCCATGCACAGGGCTCTGGACCAACCCTTGAAGGTCTTCTAGGGTATTTGCAAAGTAAGGAGGGATGGGGGAAATATGAGACACAATTCCTTAAAGGCTAATAGAATCATCTCAAGAGCATGCTAGAGGGAGAGCATTGTCTGTAAGTCTGGGGTATTTTTTGTTTAGTTTGGTTTTCTCTTGTTCTTAATATTTTCCTCTGGGAGCTCAGTGTGAAAAGATGATACAGGGTCTATGACCTCAGCTTTTGGTGGATAAGGGTTCAGATCCCCTCTTGTGCAGGTGCTGTTAAGCCGAAAGACTTTGAATGGCCTGAAATTCTCTCTGTGACATTTCTGATCATGTTAGGACAAAGCTTTTCACTCACCTTAACCCCAGAAAATCTTTCAGCAACACATAATTTCAAGGAATTCCCTTTTCTTCTGGATTTCAGCGGAGTTGGGGCTAGAGTTACCTGGAGACCTGGGGTTTAATATATGCCTTCTAGCAGAGCACCAGTCAATACTCTGGTGAGAAAACTCCCTCCTGAGACAGGCATCATCAGGAGCTTGGGAGTTTTGCTTACTATCTGACTTTTAAACTACTGTGAAAAAGCACAGCTGAGTGACAGCCCTGTCATCTCCAAACCTAACTGGGAAATCAGCTGCAGCATCAGAATATGTCAGAAGAGAATGAAGCCTTTGCTGGCTGGGGACCCCAAGCTGTGCTCCGAAAACCAGATCCCAGCATGATGACCCTGTCCTGATTTTTGGTTTTGCTTCACGGGTAGGTAAATCTCATGAAAGCTCTTTTGTGCTGTAACTTTCCTATCCTGTCTTTTTGGAGCTGTTTTGTCACCCATCCATCACTGCATGGCAAGGGTGGTGAAATATGTCCACCCACACAGCAGAGCACCTGTCCATGCATGAAAATTTCCAGGGAAGGCTCTTTTCATCTCCCTGATGCATCACCAGTCACTGCAGCTGCACTCTCTGGATGCTGTTATTCAGACTGAATTATTTGTAAGTCCCTGAGGGGGTAATCAATACCAGCAAAGGGATAAATATTAGCACGTGCCCCACGTGCTGCCTCAGGGCTTTCCTGCCTGCAGTGGGGACAGAGCTGCAGCGTGCTGGGGACACACACACACACACACACATATATAGAAAGGAAAAGGCACTGGTGTCTCTGAAACAGTGACAGCCCTTTGGGTGATGCCTGTGTCACACGAGGAGAGCCCTCAGGAGGCCTCTGTGACATGGACACAATCAGATACAGCTCAGGGGACAAAGATGAAAGGTTCCAGGCCAATTGTTGGTCATGTCCACAGCTTCCTGCTGCTGTTTTATTCCTAATGATTTTCAGTGTTGCATTTATATGCTGACAAATATGCAGTTTAAAAACATTTTGCAAATGCAAGCCCGTGCAGCAGTTCCCTCATGTATTCCATGTGCTCCAGCATTGCCTCTTCCCATCTGTCCCTGCAGGGCCTGAGTTGCTTCAGCTGGGCATAAATGAAACATTAGAGAGCCAATGTGACTGGGGAGAAGCTGAAAGATGATGTGTGGGCTCGGGCCACGCTGCTTCTGAGGGTTTGTCCCATCCTTTCTCCTGTTCCTGCACTTTGAGCCTCGTTCCTCTTCTGACCCACCAGGAGCTTTACCAAGACCTTTGATCCAAGGAGTGATGTAACAGCCCTGCTGCTTCTCCTGGCTGCAGCTCGTTACACAAGTGTTGAATAACCCACTGGGTAGCTCCAGCACATGAGTGATTTTGGTTTTTCTCCCACTGGAGACACCATGGCTGCGGTTTAGCAGGGTGCAGCTGCAAGGGAAGGAGCTCTGTGGCTCCTCTCTTCAGCTCTTTGCACCAGGAGGAGCAGCCCCAGCATTCCCTGAGATTGGTACATTGCGAAGGCTCTGACAGGAGGGTCTGGTGTAAAAAAATCACACCTAATGTGAGATAAATGACTGCTTTTCACAGGAATTGTTATATTCAATTACCAGCTCCTGAGGATATTGCCATCCTGGGAGCCCAAGCCCTGTTTGAGGTTTTGGCACTAACAATATTTGCAGAAAAGCACTGGTGGCTCCCAGCCTGGTTGTTTGGAGTGACCACAGGGCTGGTACGTCCCAGGCAGCAGCAAACACCTCCTGGCAGGAGGAAGCTCTGTCTCCAAGGCTGCACATGGCAAGGCAGAGACCTGAGACCTTTCCCAAACCTTGTGGCAGACAGAGAAGTAATTTTGGGATCACTCATTTTCCTGTCTCATTCCCTGCCTGCTGCATCATCCCCTGCCTGTTTGCATAAGGCACAAGGACTATTTTTAACAGGCAATTTGGTTTTATTAGTGACAAGGAGATAAATAAACACCCTGAATTCTTGGTTCCTGTGGAAATAGCTTTCATTCAAAATCTTTCCATTTAAGGGCACAGTCAAAATAAAGTTCCCCAAAGGAGAATGGCATTTTCTACATTTTCTTCCCCAGCAGCCCCAGGGCTGGGTGCCTGGAGGGGCAGGGGAACACAGGAGATGGAGAAGCAATGCTCCCCTTGGAGCTCTGTGCTGTCCAAGAGCTCAGCTCTGCTCTGTGTGCACCTCAGAACTCTTTTAGAGGGAATAAATCAGTCCTGGATTCCTTCAGATAGCCAAAACCTGTCATTTCCATTAACACCTGTAGCATCTCAGGGGCTGAGAAAGAGCCCCCAAGACCAGCAGTGCCCCTAATGCTCCCAGAAGAGCTCTGGGAGGCTGCTCAGAGCAGGAAAAGAGGATATTTTTTCTTGAGCTGGTAACTGTGGATGTTTTAGTCCCCCAGATCAAATCTCACTACACCAAACTCTCTGGACTCTTTTATCCTCAGTACATTCTTTGTAAGCAGGAGGTTTGTAGCAAAACATCACTGAATTCACATACCTAATGTTTTTCTTATAGCAAAAAAAAAATTTTTTGAGGGCAGAGCAAAAAATTAGTCCAATTTATATTAACTCTTTCAATCCTGAATAAAAGGGATGGAAGAAATATATAAAGAAATACTGACAATTTACATTCCTCCATGAACCTTGAGTCTTTCTCTTCCAGAGAAACAGGACTTGGCTCAGCACCATTTTATAAGGATTTAGCTAATATTTAAAGGTTAATTGCTTGAAAAGAGTCCAAAAACCCAACAGGTTCCATGGCTCTGTTTTCTCCAGTCCTACTTATGTGCACACCTGGCAGCACCCAGCCCTGTGTCCCACACAGAGCCACAAAGAGCTGGGGCTTTTCCTGCTGTACTTTTGGGGGGAAATGAGGCTTTCCTCCTGTAAACTATTACCTTGAAGCAGTTGGATTTGATTTCCCCATGGCAAGGACTGGCCTTGAGCTGGGAGCAGTCCCAGTCACGCCCAGACCTGGAGCCACGAGGGATGGATGGACAGAGGCCCCCAGAGCAGGAGCTGGGCAGGGCTCTTGTGCTTGCCCAGGGCTTGTGACCACTGCACTCAACTCCAGCACATCTCTGCTTCTCAGCCTCGACAACACTGCAGAACATTTCCTCTCTTCAGGTAAAACACACAGTGTCTCGGCTTTTAACCTTGCTGCTGGGCTCTAAAGTAAATTCCTCTGGAATTGAGTTTAATCTCTGTTTTAAGGAAGGGTGAAAGACAGCAACAACAGAAAAAACCCTAGACAAACATCATTTTCATTTCAATCTGACAAAAAAATAATCCTGTTTGATCCCACATGGGAGCTGTTGGCTGTTTATTTTCCTATTTTTCCATTTATCAGCCCCATGTTAACTCATAGAAATGTTTTATTATTCTCCATTTAACCATTAAACTGGAAGATCGGTCTGATTTAGATCCTAACATGATCTAGATGGAAATACAGATGGAAATACATTCTTCAGGGCACAGAACATAGCACAGGATTTCTCACAGTGTGTCAGCTCACAGAAGGCAGATCCTGCCCTTGCTTTTTGACCAGCCTACACGGTTTTGAAGGGGTAAAGCCCACAGGGGTGTGAGGTACTCTGTGCTGTGGCTTCTTCTGCCTTTCTGGAGCAGAAATAGCTGACTGTAACATTTGCTGATTATTTTCCCCTTCAGATTGTTCACATCAGAGACATCAGGAATGAATTAGGCCCTCATTTGTTTCCAAACACTGCAGCTGCAGCTTGTCCACTCAGTATCAGACTGCTTTGCCTGGGACATTCCCAAAGCTAAGACACAGCCTCAACATTTGATCAACACTGCACTGTCCATTGCTTTTCCCAAATAATCCCTATTTATAACCAAAAAGCTGGCCCCCACATCTTTAAACAACACCATCTGTAATGCTCTAAGTCTTTTATTTTCTTCTAGGTAATTGGAAATAAGGAGAGAGGGACAGAAGTGTAACCAAATGCACACCTTCTCAGCATGAGAGCCTGGACCCCAGCTCCAGCGGGCTCAGAATCAAGCCTTATATATCTCAGCAATTTATAACCTCATTCACTGGTGCTGTACAGTTCTCTCCTCCTTATGAGGGGGAAAGTATATATCCTTTACAATGCAATAATGGCCCTGCCTGATAAAGCAATACAAAATGGGAGATTTAACAATATGTGCCCTTTCTGTGTGCCCTGCAGGTTTAGACTTTGATGCAAATATTTATGCACTTAATTTATTGCCTTCATTTTCTGCCATTTTGGGGAACTCCCACCACAGGAGGATTAATTTTCTTTACATAATGTTCTGTCCATCTGCTGTCCTTGTGGCAAGTGGCATCACTTCCAGGCATGCAGCAGAGTGCAGCGATGCAATATGAGCACATATTCTTAATAATCATCAACCTGTAGAAAGCCCACAAATGGCTAAATGCCAAGAGAGGGACAGGGGAGTTGCACTGAACAAGGGATCTAAGCAGGGAGAAGGAAGGACATTATGTCCATTTTCAAGAGCTGGAGGTTTGGTTAGCAATTCTTAGCAGTGTGTACTGATTTCCAGGATGGGGAAAAGTCCCCAGGGGAGGAAGGGCAGCAGGGAGGAGCAGCACTGCCATTCCCATTGCACAGGCAGTGATGGATGTGCCGCGTGGGCAGTGGCCATGCGGGGACAGCCAGCCCAGTGCCAGTGAGGAGGCATCACCTGGATGCTCCAAACACTCACTGCAGTGCACTTTGTTCAGAGGGAGATGGCTTTGCTGTAAGGCCTTGGTAAGCCAAACAAGCACAACAAACCTTAAAGGCTGGCAGGAAAGAAGACAAGGGCAGAAGTCACAAGCTAAACATAAATTGATGCACGGCAGCAGTGGGAACAGGACATGGGATTTGAGTGATGTCCCCGTGGCTCAGCTCCTGCAGCCCCGTGAGCTTCTCCCAGCAAAAGCAGCAAACCTGGGGCTCCATCCCAGGGCTGTGTGCCCTCAGGAGCTTCAGGCAAGCCCTGTGTGCTGCTGTGCTGCCTCCTCCACAGACACTGACACCAAGGGCAACAGCCTCTCAACAGCTGAATCCCCCCACCAAGAGGTTAACTCTGTATGTTTATATACAGAACTCCATGTATTTATATATAGATGTATTTCTTTGTCTCCAGACTCCAGATACATACACATGCACGTATACACTTTATTCCACACTCTGTATTTAGTGCAGAATTTATATATATGGGTATATCTAGACAGTGAAATGAAGCCCTAGGCAAAAACAGGGGGCAAAGCAGCTTGTTATGTGTGCCTTGAAGGAATGGGACCCCAAAAGGCAAGAGTCATTTATTCCCCTATACAAAAGCAAATCTGACTGCTTGCAGGCCATTTTATTAAAAGCAGACACTGGAGCTTCATGAAAAACCCAAATATTAAACTGTTCCATGCGGAGCACAAACACAAACAGGATTGTTGCTAAAGCCACCCCAACCTCTGCGCATGTGATAACTTCCTGAGCTCAACACAGACACAACCAAGATTCCAGCAAAAGGACAACCTAGAGCAGCTCTGGCTTCTGGGGAAATTACTCTTTCCATTGGCCTTAGAGATGAAATATTCTTGCCCTTCTTCAGCACAGGGTTGTCCTGATGGCTCTGAGTGCTTTACCTATTCAGTTGTCTTTATCTCAGCCCATGAGTTTCTCACTTTTACCCTTCTGATTGCCCCCCAGCCCACCGTGGGAGAGTGAGTGGCTTTGTGGGGCTGAGTTGCCCCTGGAGCTAACCCATGGCACATGGCCAGATGGGTGACATCCAGGGGCACTGGTGGGTGCAAATGGCAGCTCTGCTGCTGAGCCATGTGCCCAGCTACAACACATAATTGCAAACAGGCATTACTCAGGTTTCTGTGCCTCTGAGCAGCTAAATGCCTCTGGACAAACCTGTGTGACTGAATAGGTGAGAAGCTCCACTGAGACCCAAGTCTGCCTGTGTTTAGTGGCTTCAGGATTTGTGGAGCTTCATGCAAGAAACCCAGAGAAGATAAGGGTTTATCTTTAACTTCAGTATGAGCTACAGGGATATTATTGTACAGAACCACACAAGGCACCCATTTCCTTTATGATGCAGAGGACCGAAAAACAGGTGTAATGAAAAAAGGAAGCAGCACAGCACTTCCATGGGAGGTTATGGCAAAGCTAAGCCTGTTCTTACAGCCCTGTGAAAACTCTGCCAGCCCCAGAATGTTATGCACTGTATTTTCCTCTAGCTGCACATTTTTCACACAATTCCAGTGCAGTCCTACAATATGAGCAGCTGGAGCCTGCTGTACTGAGCTGTGCACTGAGATTCTGAGTGCTTGGAATAACAGGGTTGTGTTAATGTCAGTCAGGAATTTCAGAGAGTGAGTGTTTTTCTGGCATGATTCTGCTACAGTAAGACCTTGATAGCTGTGTGTGTCCCTCCCTGCAGAAGAAAGCCACAAATGGCAGGGGAATCCCTCTGTCACCATAGCCTGACACTTATGGGGGGCACACTCAGAGCAAACACACAGCCCGTGGTGTATGAACACCCCCCATCCATCCCCAGGAAAGTGCTGCTGCTTTTGCTTTGCTCCTCCTGAATTTCCTGTTTGGAGAAGCCTGTGCCAATGTTCTTTAATCTCTAATTGTTATTGTGGCTGTAAAGCAAGCTGTGTATTCCCAATATTGTCCTACCCCTCAAAAATAACATGAGGTTGTTCCCACAGCATAGCAGAAAAGGACCTTAGAGTGCTCACAGGTGTGCTCAGTGGGAAAAAACAGAGGGACCATTCAGCCCTTCCTCTGCCTGCCTGCATCCTGGTGGGACACAGGTGCCCCTGAGCTGATGGATCTGACAGCACCCACAAAGCACCACAGCAGGTCAGGCCATGCCTTGGGCAGTGAAGATGAAGACGTGTCGTGAACCTTTTCCCTCCTGAAGGCCAACGGGGTAATGGGCATCGAGGCTGGGCACAGGAACACCCCTTTGCCTCACCTGCAAGCCCCTGCTTTGTGCTCTCCTACTCTGATGGGAGGTGCATGAAATTTACCCCCAACACCCTTACAGAAACCACCCACCTGCAGTTACCAGGAAATTTCATGTGACTGCCTCTGGTGACAACGTCCTAGGCAATATGATGTGGAAAATACACAGAGATGCTCCCAAAGCATATTCTTTTCCTGCCCTGTGGGTAGCTTCTTTTGTTAATAATTTTCTTGTGATAACTGGGACATCAAATTATTTTGGAGTTGTTCTCAAAGGTGCATAGATACTTCATTTTTGTGCTGACAGCTTTAATTATTCAGCACACCGTAGCAGCAGATGAAATATAATCGCAACAAAGGGCTCCTAACACCACAAGTAATAGCCAATTGTGAGGATGGCATGTTAAAATCAGCAGTGAAAAACAGCTTATACTCCCTGACCTCTACCCAGTCAAATCCTCCTGTTGCTATAGTTGCTGCTCTAGGAAGAGTGTTATTTCTCTCAGCTGAGAGTCACTTGTGAGACAAAAGGAAAATACTGCCTTTCCTTGAATCTTTTCTGTGGTCCCAAGAAATTATATCTTATCAGTGGACTGATTATTCATTTAAAATGCAAACCTATTAAAAAATGTAATTTTCTAATTTTCTGTTGCACCTCACTAGACATTCATTTCCCATTTACTCCTGTGGAGATACAGTGACTCTTTAACATCTTGAAAATTCACATGGAGTAGAAAGAAGCTCAGTCTGGAGTGTGATGTGGGCAATGGACACTGCTCAGAACTGAACTCTCCCAGCCCTCGGTGGGCGGCCCCACAGTGCAAATGTTGAGCTCACCAGCAGGAAAAGGAGTGCCCCAGGGGATCCTAACCCCTCTGAAACGAGCCTGAAGTTCACAAGTGTCCCACACTGAGGAAGTACATGAAAGCTCAAACGTGAGTGGGAAAATGTTGTGAAGTGCTCTAAAAGCTTGCAGAAATTGGGTGCAGCAGAACCAGTGGCAGGAGCTTTGTCTGCAGCCATGGGGATTAGATGAGGTTAAGGAACAGCAAAGGATGTCCTGTCTGACAGAGGAGCAGGGCCTTACAGCATCTGAGCCACTCCCTGCACTGCTCATAAATACCTTTTAAAGTGATTTTCAGCATGGGAGCAGGTAGGCCAGGCTGGAAAATAATTAAATCTAAGGAAAAACGGAAAGAAGAACATGCTGAGGAAGAGGACCTTGCCAAAGCCCTTGGTTGAAATGTGCAGTTGGGTTCCTGTCTGGCAAAACTCAAAAATACTGTCTGGGAAATTGACTTAGTTAAGAAGAGAAGGAAGAGTAAGAGTAAGTAATTAAGGTTCACATTATCCTTTGAGCCTGGCATCTGCTTAAATTAGCTCATTTGATCTCTACTTTCTCCTTTAATCTGAGTAGTTCTGAAAGAGTTATTACAGGACACGTGTCTCTGTTCTGGTTTGCCTCTTTTTGTCCTACTATTTATCCAATTAATTTATTTGTTCTGCATTTTAGATTCCTTTGTCTGCTTTTACCAATGTTCCCTCCATGCATTTTCTCATCTTTCTGCCCTTGCTCTCACTTCCTTCCCAAATGGGCTGGTTTGGAATCTATTTATGTTTTTAGTAATGGAATTTCCCAAGTTTTTCTGAAGACTGAAATGCCTATATCATGGCCAGAGGACAAGGCCAGCCCAGATTCCCTGCAGAGTTGGAGCGCAGGGTGTTGCAGGGCAGGCATCAGCTATTTGCTCTCCCCAGGTCCCACCCTGCTCTGACCCCAGTCTGCTCACCCTCAGCTCACCCAGATCTCTGAGTCCTCCTACAGCTCTGCAGATTCATGGGAGCCTGGATAATTTGAGAGCTGCCTAGGGCAATACACAGAAGTAAACAAAATGTGCCCTGAAGCCAAATTTTCCACCCATTCTTGTAGCCACTGTATCACCAGAGAGCCCCGAGGCTCAGGGAGGCTCGGGTAGGTTCTTGCTCACCTTGGTTTCCACACAGGTAACACATTCAGACAGGGTTCAGCCCTTCCTGGATTATTTGAAAACCTGCAAATGTTCACTTCCCAGGTGCCAGGGGTCACTTTGCAGCAGGAAAAGCAGCGTAAGAATTCAGAAGCGTGGCAGCCTTGGGCTCTGCACTGAAAATCCTCCTCTTTCACTATCCCACTGCTGGCTCTGTGGAAAAGGGTTCTCAAGGCTAGATACATTATCAAAGTTTCAATTAAGTCCATTGAATTTTATTAGCAAATTTCTACTTTGTTAGCAATTTCATACTGCCTGTTAACATTTGTTTTTAATATATTGTTATCACTCATCACAAAAGGCTAATCCTGTTAGCACTTTCCATATTGTATTACAGAAAACAAACCAGAAGGCTGTGGTTCCTCACCCTGCCATTTTCATATATTTATAGACACATATCTCTCCCTGAGCACTCCCAGCCAGCTCTGCCCAGGAGGCCAAGTCCAAGGCAGGGCTGGTGGGAAGGAGCCACACAAAACAGGTTCAAGTGTGTGAAAATGAGAGATGAGCTCTTTGTAGGTGAAGGCATGAGATGCTCTTTTATGGGCAGGAGCAGCCTATAAAATCTGATCAAAAGTGATATATTTCCTGCTAGGATTTAAAAGAAAAAAAGGCAAATATTTCCAACAGCCAATACTATCATACTTAAGTTTGATTCTTAAATTAAAATACAAATAAATTAATTTTAGTGAAATTATCAATGAAATATCCATGGATGTCTGAATGATTCATTCACTGCTAAACACTACAAGACATTTCCTATAAGAGACATTCATGGCCATGGATGAATTTACAAAATACATTGAATACAGTATTTAAGATGGAAGCATAATACTCCTGCTCCTCACGAGCAGAGAATGTAGGTCAGACTTTGGGATACATATCAATGATCCCTGAACTCATCTTTTCCTTGCTTTTCTCTTCTGCACCCTGGAATTCATCATGGGGTATAAAACAGTAACATCAGGAGATGGCAATCCCTGATAACCTCTGCAAGAGGTGGACTGTGCTCTTGGGATGGGAACTGGCACCTCCTTGTGCCACATGTACTGAGCTGAGCCCTGAGTAGGCAAGCATAGCACTAAAATATGGGAAGAAATCGCTGTGATATACTGCAGTATCTCACCAAAAAAAGGACCACCTGTTTGTCCTACACAGCAGAGTCAGTTTTCACCTTGGTGATGTATTTGCCTTCAGAACTTTCAGTTTTCATGATATTGTTTTCTCTGTCACATCTGGGACCACACTGACATGGCTCCCATTTAATCCAGGGACTATCAAGAGAAGAAGGAGGGGGTATATCTTCTGCACAGTGCCTGTGAAACTACCCTTATCCATTGATATATTAAAATTGAAGTGCTATAAATTTCTGTTGTCATGGAGATATTTTCCATGCCACTTCATGATTGGCCATCAGAATTCACTTTCCTTTGGGTTTTCCAGCCTAATTAACTGTTATATTTTTGCTGGCAGAGAGGAAAAACCCACATGAACAGCTTTTGGATGGTGACTTCCTCCCTTACGGAACAAATTTCATTTTTGTATACTATTAAGGTAAAATGCAGAAGCGTGGCTCGCATTTCTAGAGCAGAAAGGCAGCAGAGCTCTGGCAGGAGTGGGTTTGAGCATGCAGATGTTATTTGGATCTCCTGAGCAGGAAGCAGAGCAGCCTTGGTAGGGCTGCCCATTCCCAGGGCAGGGAGAGGGGATGGAGCAGGGCACACAAACCTGGCCACAATCACTGCAGCCACTGCCATGGGTGACCTCAAACCCCACCAGAACAACAGCAGCACTCCTGACACGTACAGACAAACCTGGGATTCTGGGCAGGGTCCAAAGCGGACTTCTGCCAATTTTAACAATGTTGTGTTTACTCCTGTCCTTGTTTTCTTTGCCCTTGTGTTGCTGGCTTCTCCTAAATTTATTTTGGAGTTCAAGGATGATTGATCAAATCTGTCAGATTTGGAGAGCAGGCAGGAAAAATCTCCCTCATTTAAATTGATATCTCCACAAAATTTCAGGTTACCTGTACCCTTCCAAAACCTGCATGGTCAGGTGCTATTTCAAGAAAATGCCTGGTGGTAGAGGTTCATCCTACCCACTCCCTAGTGATGTGGTTGATTATAAATTCAAAGTTAATTTATGTGTTGCTGTACAGTCTGTAACATGGACAGGCCTGGAGATCAGCTTCCCCTATGCTTTTCAAATTAAAGTGTCTTTGATGTACTTCTCTTCCTGCCTTTGAACACTTAGAGTCCATTGGCAACGAACTGAATGATTTGGTACTAAATAGACACCCTTCTCTTTCCCCCCAAGAGAATTAGCATCAGGTCTTAATTTACTAATGGACTATAGACATCCATTAATGTAGTAATTAATTCAGTGCTAAAGTGCCTGTAAGACAGAACCACGCTGAGTGCACAGGGAAAAAAATTACAAGTGACATCTTCCCAGTGAGCATCACAGGGTTTTGGTGGAAAAGTTAATTTAACAAAGATATAATGGTGCACTTTATTCCTTGTCTACAGCTCTGTGTCTAATTGCAGCATTTCACAACAATCCCATGCTCAATTCTCAGTTTTTGGACAGAGGTCCAGTTTTTTCCATCTTCCAGAAATCAAACATGGAGGTGGTTCAGGCCAGCCTAAACAGCTCCCTCAGAGTTTGGCAGCTCCCCCTTGGCAGTGTGGCAGAGTGCTGGCTCCTGGCCCAGATAATGAACCAGAGACAGCACAGGCAGCCACTGCATCTCAGCCATGGCAGTAACAGGGAGGGTACTGCATGCACATCCCCCTGTCTGTGCCTTACATCTTCCAAAATCATCCCATCCTGCAGCCTCTGGGCTGGCAGCACCTTCCGTGGCTCCCTCTGGATCTGCTGCTGAAGGAGGGGTGTTCCAGTGCCTGGGAAGTGTCCTCAGCTCCTCCAAACCTCACCCACAAAGCACTGCCCAGTATTTGTCACTCTGCTGTGCAGCTCCTTTTATTGGTACTTCAGAAAGACAAGGACGCGTGCTCCTCACCTTTCAGATTCCCTCTGCTGATTGAAATTAGCTGCCTTCCTGGAAATAATTACTGCCAGCGGCAATTATTACAATTAAAGTGTTTACTAATGGTTTGCAATGCCCAGGCTAAGCTAGGCATCACATGCCAGGTCATGAATGAATTTAATTAGGCATTATTTAGAACTACATCTTGGTTCATAAATTAAACACCTTTCCAGTCCTGTTCATTTGTGAGCTATCCATTGCATTCCAATGAGAAAGACAAATGAGCATCAGAGCAGTTTTCACTTAGAGCCATTCAAAGCTCTGTGAAGCAATCAGTTGGTTTTTTTTTTTTTTTAATGCTAGATTACGTCTTTTAGGAACACACCAGCCAATTCAAATAAACACACCAAATTAATGAGGCATAACAATTATGTGTGTTCAGGGTTGACATGAGCTTTCCAATGGATTTCATGTGGTAGAATTTTGTTTGGATGAAGAAGCTGGGCTACAGAGGATAGCACAATCTTGAAAAAACTGCACCAGGTTATTACTGCTGCCTTTATGGGTGCTGTTTATATGGCTTCTATCATCACTTGCTCTTCAGCTCAGAACACAAGCATGCTCTTGTGCTGCACAAGATTAACACAGAACTGATTGCTCTCAACTGCTGCAGCCCTGGGGGCAGTGACTCTGTGCCATGGCCTGATTGCATCAACAGAGCAATGATTTCATTAAAGCTCCTCATGCTGCACTGTCAATATGAAGGGATGATGTGGGTTCTTCAGCCTCTGGGTTACCTGTGGTGCTTATTAGAGACTGCTTCGGCAGGATTCTGGAATTACACAGAAAGGATACCAGCTACCCACCATCTGTTGATGGTTTATTGTGTGCACAAAGCAAGCAGCATCAGTTGTGCTGTGCCCTGTTCAGCCTCAGTACTGAGCACAAAATAGCCCTCTGGATGTGTAAATATGTGCAGCACAGGAAAGGCTCATGAGCTGAGAAGTTTCTGATCATCCAGCACCAGCTGAATGGTCTGGCTGCCTCTGAGCCACACCCTGAGCATGTCCTGGTTCATTTTCAGCATGAATTCTTTATGAACACCTTTGCTTTCAAGAGTATGTTTTCTTTTAAAAACAGGCAAAGGAGCTGCACATGGTGTGGCTGCACAGTGCAGGTGTGAAGGCACCATTTGGATGGGCTGGAGAGCCTTGGTTACTGTGTGCCTTGGCATGCTGAGCTCCACGTGCTCAGGAAACTCCATTGCAGCCTTACTCAGGGTCTGTGCTCTCCCAGGCTTCAGCCAAGGTCCTTCAGAGGGGCTATTTTCTTCTCCAAACACCTCTCTTGCACCAGTCTCTCCTGCTCCTAGCACAGCTTCCTCTTCCAGACAGCAGCAGCAATTCCAGCGACAGGGAGGTGCCTTTGTCTGCAGTTTGTGAATGCTGAGTGCCACCCAGCCTCGGCAGACTTTGTACCATCCTCTCTTTGTGCTGTGCTGTAACAAAAGCAGGAATTTCAGCTCCCAGGAACGCATTTCCCTCCAAAGTTCCTGTGATCCATGTGTGACACACATACATTAGATTAGAGATCCACAGGTGACACACGTACGTTAGATTAGAGATCCATGTGTGACACACGTACATTAGATTAGAGATCCATAGGTGATACACATACATTAGATTACACATCCATAGGTGACACACATACATTAGATTAGAAGGTGACACACATACATTAGATTAGAGATCCATGTGTGACACACATACATTAGATTAGAGATCCATAGGTGACACACATACATTAGATTAGAGATCCATAGGTGACACACGTACATTAGATTAGAGATCCATGTGTGACACACATACATTAGAGATCCATTTGTCAGCCAGGGCTGATAATGGTGCTCACTGCACAGAGCATCATGGCACCTCATGAATATGCATAGGCAGGGGGAGCAGGCTTGGTACAAATGTATTTACATCAGATGGCTCCAGCAGGGACTTAATCTTCTATGTGGGAGTATGTGTGATAACCTCCGAGCCTGGCACTACACAGACATGTTAGCCATAAACTCGTGCAATAAGATCTGCTGCTGCTTTCCTTACCCATGTCTGCTGCTGGATCAGGCCCTCAGATATTTTTTAGGCACTAAAATAAACATTAAAGGCATCAGAAGCATTTTGAAAGTTGGTGTCGTGGCATTTTTCTCTAATTCCACCACTGAAAGGAGGAATACGGTGGTTTTTTTCAAAGCACAGCTTCTTCAAATGGATAGAATGGATCAAAAGAGATCAGAGATGCCTATAAATATCACACTTAAAATTGCTGCAAACAGAAAGCAACTGTGTGTCGATTGGAGCTGTGTTTACTCCTAATGCTACCAACAGCCACAGCTGGGCTGGCACAGAGTGGAGAAGGGAAATCTCCCCTGAGGCTCTTGCCTCTGCAATTTTAAAGGCTGTTCTGGTAAACTTTATTGAGTATCTAGTAAATAATTTTTAAGAGGTTATATGCAGGCTTCAGCCAGCTATGCTCAGCAATCTGGTTTTTTCTCCCAATCAATTGTCCATAAAGTTGTAAGCTGATTTTTATCTTCCTAGCACACTTACCTAGCGTTAATGGGACAGGGGCAGAGGAAATTAAAAACCCAGAGGAGATGATGACAGTGTGATAGCAAAAGAGGAGCCTCTTCCTACTTGGTAAAGTTCATTCTGGGCTGAGAAAGGAGTAGCCTAGCGAGAAGTGAGGCCCTCCCTGCACTTGGCTGGTGTAATATTCCCACAGTTTTTCAGTCATGGTCACTCCTGACCCACGAGCCCTCCAGCCCAGCTGCAGCCAGCCCTGCTCCTGCCCTGCTTGTCTGAGGGACCCACCCCCACATCAGCTCCAGTCCTGAGCAGAAATGCCCCAAAATGCCCACGAACACAGCACTGGGTCCCAGAACCAGCCTGAGAGCTGGGTGCTGAAAGCACAGCTCTTCCTAAGTGAGCTTCCCCACACCAGTGAAAGCCTGTTCTGCACCCACAGTGCCCCAGCCAGAGCCATGCCCCTCTCACCACAGCAAAGGGGGCTCACCCTGCGGCAGCTGGTCACTCCACAGCCTGCAGAACTGGGGAAGTTGCTTTCCTTTGGCCTCTGATTCCTGTTTGCAACAGGGATCAAACATATTGCTGTTAAATCTCAAGCCTTGAAAGCCAACATTCACCCAAAGAATGCCCTGCATCACAAAGCTCCAGTGACTGCCTTACACCACCAGAGTGTTACCAGAGGGAGGCAGGGACCCTCCTCAGCCCCTGCCCTGGTGCTTGGTGACAGAGCAGTGCAAGGGGCCACGGTCCCAGTGCAGTGCCAAGGGGAGCAGGACACATCTTCTCAGGGCTCCTAAACCACTCAGACACGTCTCACAGCCTGCTCCCCGGGACCTGTGCACAGCCATCAAACACAAGCCAGAAGCAAAAGATCTGTGAAGTTTAAAAATCTCCAACGAAAGCTTTCCCCCCACTTCAAGGCCAAGGAAACAAGCCAGTCTTGCAGCATGAGCAGAGAGGAGAACAGAGAGGAAAAAAAAGACCTCCTAATTAGAGCGAGATTCAATAAGCCCTAGGCTTATTTTAAAATGAAAATGCTACCACTTCTTCTGCAGCAGTGACCTTACTTTTGCCTTGAGGATTAATACAAAGCACAGAGGCATTTGCAGTCAATGTTTTCAGTGGAATTGCCTGAGAGCATGTGAAGTTTGGAGGATACTGTCTTTCTGGGTCAGGGTGGAGTTGTCTCACAGAGATTTCAATTCATTTTCTTCCATTTTCTTTAACTGTCTATCAGTTTTGCATCACTCACTGCTCGTTTCAGTATCCAGCCTTTGTGGCTCCCAAATATCTTATTAACATCCATTAAATCCCACAGCTCCCTATGGGGACAGAGGAAACATCACTCCCTTCCAGGTGCAATGTGAAGATGCAAGCTGCAGCTGTGCCAGATTTATCAGATTTTACTCAGATTTGGATCAGACATTTGTGTCTCTTCAGACCTGGTTGCTGTGTATGACAGCAGCTAATTTATACCCACCTGACCCAGGTATAATTAGCTGAGAGTATGAGATATTGTTCAATATATTATTAAGTGAATGAGATAATAATTTTCCTATGGGTTTGCATAACATAGCAGGATGAGGAGGAACTAATCTCTACATCCAGCTCTCGCCTGCCAGCTCAATATTAATATAATTACTTAATATATTTTATGTTATATCAATGATATATTAGTACATATATTAACACAATAAAAATACCCATAATATTTGCAATTACAAACCCTCAGGACTCACATAACCACACACCTATCTCCTTCCTGAAGAGCCATTCACCCACCATGGAGTGACCAAGGGCACAATCTGATATACCATAATTCCACCTTCTTCTCCATAGCCCCTTACTGCTCCAGTTCCCATAGTTTTCCAAAGATCCCCCTCAGTCCCTTATGCCAGGCTGTGCTTTCACGATCACACCCTGATGACAGAGGTGTTGCTGCCCAGGGTTGCAGGGTGGGCAGGGGGTCCCTGCCCTGCCCTGCCCTGCAGTGTGTGGTGCGGGGTGCTGGCAGCGCCCTGAGCAGGGAAGGGTTTGTTCACAGCACTCTTCTGTTATTTCACAAGCACACTGACCCCGTGTCCCTCACCCAGAGCCAGCAGCACAGACAGTGCATGCCCTGCCTGACCCTGCCCTGCCCAGGTGTGCTGTGTTCCCTCTGATCCCAGTGCCCAGCGAGCTGCAGCTCTCAGCCCTGGCCCAAAGGCATCCGCAGAGCCAGCTGTGGCTGCCACAGCACCTGGACATGGCACGTCCCTGGCACTGTCCCTGGCACTGCCCCAGCCCTGTGCTTGCTGTGGGTGGTGGGTGAGCTGTTCCCTGGTTTCCTTGGAGCTCAGCACATGAAGTGTCACCCAGCACTGGCATGTGAGGCTGTGTCTGTGTCACAGTGCCTTGAAGCAGCACTACCACCCTGGGCATCACCAGAAAGTCACGCAAGGACCTGCTTGTGGGTGACAGAAGGATAAAATATTGAAGCAAGGAAAAAACAAGCTCAAAATCTATGCCAATATTACAGATGCAGCTGAGCAGACCAGAAGCTTGTTACTGGGTATTGCCCTTTTTTCAGCTGTGAAACTCCATTTGAAGGGGCAGTCAGAGGCCCTTTTTTCCTCCTCACTTTTCTATTATGTGTTATTCACATTTTCATGTGGTAGTCTCTATGAGAAATGCACACCTTCCAGCAACTAATAGAAAATTCAGATAATGAAGACTCCAGCTCCTGATAAAAAATCTCTAGGAATGAATTAGCCCCTAGATGGTTTTACTCTCTGCTTTTAAATCCATGTTTATAATGAATGAAGAACGCTAGCTGATTTGAGAAATCAAAACCCCACTACAAATTACAAGCCAGGAAATAGTTTACCTTGAAGGTGAAAGTTGGACTATTTAGCACCAAAGATAAAGAAGTCACATGTCTTTGTTTTACCTGCCCAGGCATGTTTTTGTAATAGAGCAGACTGGTGTAATGACATTTTTTATTTCAACTGTCCATTTGTCACAGTGGGTTTTCTTCCTGGTATAATAGCACAGAAAAAGACCAGAACTGGGAACTTAATGTCTTTGTTCTTTGTTCCTGTCTGTAATTCTCAGATTCTCGTGTTTCTTGATACTGCATGAATGCCAGCAAACAGATTTTTGCCTTTCAGGCTGTGCAGTCCATTTCTCCAGATGAAGAGCAGAAGTCTCTGTGTCTGGCAGATGCCTGGAAGCTGTTCTGCCATCTTGGGCCAGACACAAGAGAGAGTCTGATGGGCAGCTGGAAGGGGCTGGAAGGGGCTGGAGGGGCTGGAAGGGGCTGGAAGGAGCACTCCTCAGTTCCACTCCCAGCCTGTGGGCTCAGCCTGCACTGCAGCCATGGCATGAGAGAAGGCAGGGAGGGAAAGCTTTTTGCTGTGAATTTTTGTAAGCACATCAGGGAAAGGTGAAAGCATCTCATTTGTACTGTGTGGGATGTCATCTCTGCTGGCTCCCAAGGCAAAACCTTTCTGAGCTGCTGGCAGTCATGCACACATGTAGAGACAAGACACCCTCATCAATGAAAAGCTCTCTTAGATGCCTGAAACAAAAGCTCAGGTTCAGGCTGTTCAGACGTACTCTGATTTGCCTCTGTGACTTTGCAGAAAAAGGGTCTGGAAGGTATGATTTTCTTTCTCCCATCTTATCATACTTCTTTTCAGAGTGTCCATATCTGTTCACCCAGCCTGGCTGCTGCAGTCTTTGGGCAGCTTGGCTGAAGAGCAGGGTGAGGGCTGCAGGTGGTGAGGAAACAGGGGCCCTGCATCCATTGTAGTCCCCTAAAACTTGTCTCTCCACAGGGTTGTGTGCCTGTCTTTCACCTACTTAAAAAGCTGGAGCAGTAAAATGCTCTCCACTGAATTTTACAGAGGGACGAGGATGGCATAAACAGATGTCTCTGGAAATCCAACCTTAATACTCACTGGTTCATAGCCCCCAAGCAATCCCCACATTTCTGTGGTGCCATTTGTTGCAGGCTTTTCCCTGAATAAAACACTTCAAAACTCTCTGGGGACAGGCAGAAGCCCAACTTCTGTTTCAACCCCTCTGCCAGAGTTCATTCTCTGGGTCACTGTCATTCCTCACTAACCTAATAAATTGTCCAGGCTGATTAATTCAGGCTTCTGGTAACAAGGGGCTGTGCTGGGAGGCTGGGATGCAGCACCGGCTCCCCCTGCACAGCTGCCCCAGCTGGCAGCAGCACAGGGCTGCAGGCAGGGGAGGTGCTGCAAGCTCTGACAAAATGCTGCTGCTCCCCAGCACTACAAAGCAGCCTCTGAGAGTGTGCTGTCCCTCCGAGGTACAGAGATGAAAACACCAAGATGTGAAGAACTTAAATATTTCATCACAGACTTTTCTCCATTTTGTTCTCCATTTACACTGGTAAGTTACACTTTTAAACTAAAAAAAAAAAAAAATTTAAAATATTCTTTATTGGGATGTCAGAGTGCACCTACTTCCACTCCCTACCTCCCAGGAGTGATGAATAAGCATCACCTAAACGGATCTCCACTGGGAGTGAATGTCTGTGTCCACAGAGCTCCTCCATGAGCCACAGGCCGCCTGCAGGAAGATTCCTCTGAGATTCAAAGCCAGGCTTCTCTGTAAACAAAAAGCACTGCAGCCACCTCCTGAACGAGTAGCTCGGTGTGCTGAAGGAGCAGATGCTCTTTCAGAGCCATCTGAAACCAGTGCAGGACAGGGGCACCTGAAGCACACATCTGAGCACTGCCATGCAGACCTTCAGCCCAGACATGCCAGGGCATGGCAGGCTCTTGGCTTGGCATCCCCAGGAGAAGGAGAGGGGCTGTGGGCAGAAAAACCATAGTTAATCATGGTAACTGCTTTATAGAGGAGGTTTTTTTCTTTTACAGGGGAAGTTTGGGAACAAATTAGAGATGGGGAAGAAAGGTCAAGCTAATAATGGAGCAGGGAAATAACAGTGGAATATAAAGAAATAGCTTATGTCATAAAAAACTCCACCCTTCCTTTGGAATCAGTGCTTGAAGTAGGAGTTGTCCAGTGTGTTTACACCACTTTTCTAAGTGATCCTGGGATTCAAGAAGAAGATGCTGTCCCCAAACAACTTTCCAAAGGGCTGTTGCACACCTGCAGCTTCAAAGTGTAACCAGCAGCAGTCAACAGAACACTTCATCTGTACAAACTCCAACACTATTCTGGTGAGCACAGAAAACATTAAAACCCCCTTTATACAATGGAAGAGCCTGGAGAGGGGCTCAGTAGCTTGGACCAGGGAGGACCATTCAAAAGTTAGTATCAGTTAGTTATTTATGATCCTTTTCAATGGTCACTGAAATCTCTGCTAGTGTTTTCAAGGCTTCTTGGCTCTCTCCCACTTCAGCTCTGTGTCAAGAGCAGAGTTTGACACTTTACCTGCCTTGATCAAGGGGTTGAAAACAGTGACCTCCAGAGCTCCCTTTTAGCCTCAATTTTTAATGATCTAGGAAAAATCCATTTGCTTTCAGTGAAATCTAACACTGAGATTTTTAAAGGGATTTAGGTTGCCATATCGCAAAGAACTTAGAAGAGCATTTGGTTCCTAAATCCCATGCACTCTAACAATTTCCTGGCCATTTCTTAAAGGTCAGTGTAATTTTTCTTTAGCGCTAATGATCACAAGTGAAAGTTAGAAACCCTGCTGCTCGGTGCCCAGGAGCCAGCCCGAATGCTCTTAGTGGTCTCTTTCAGTGCTATAAACACGTTGCTAATTGCAGCAGTAACACAACTGGAAGTGCTAAGGGGAGATTATTGTAGCTGCAAAATGCCACTGTGCTGGCTGAAGCACTCTGCAGGAGCTAATGCCTCGATTAAGCTTTCCAACATCTGCTCAGAGTGCAGCACATGGGGGCTGGAGCCCGGCACTGCTGCTGGGAAATCTCGGCAGCACTGGGGAATTCCACAGCTGTAACCACTGCAGGGAAGGGCCCGTGGCTCCACAGCTGTGGGAGAACGTGGGCCACAAGCAGGAGTCACTGTCTCTGCTGAGAGATGTCCTGGGCTTGTGCCTGAGGCTCTGCAGCCCCTGCAGAGGGTCCTGCAGAGGGGAAGGCAGAGCTGAGGCTGTGCGAGCCAGGAGGGGACAGATGGAGCAGCTCCAGAGCTTCAGCAGGGATCTCCCCACGCTGGACCCTGCACAGGGAGGGTGGTGTGGCTCCAGGAGCCCGGCCATCTCACACCAGGGCAGCCTGTGTGCTGCACGCACCCGAATCAGAGCAGGCTGGGCTGCTCCAGCTGGCAACTCGCTCAGCTGGAACGTCAAATGCCAGCGGCCACCGATCACAAAATGGTACAAACTCCTGCTTTCCCCTTCTTCTGACACCACACTGTTTGGGGAAATGGTCTGCAGAAAGAGGCCTGTGGCTGGCAGATGACCTGAACCTCTGGCCAGAGATGTTCAAGTACCAGGCAAGGCACATGTAGCTACTGGAACTGAATGCAGAGTCACTCAGTGCATTAGAGAGCAAAGATCTGAAGGCAAAACAAAATGCTTTTCCCAATACTGATTTTACCCCAAGAGGGTAAGGTGCTCCAGTGACTCACCTTGTGCATGGTGTGCTCAGGTGGTGCATGACCCAGACAACAGAGACAAATAATCCAGGATCCAGAAAAGGAAATGACCATTTTCAAAGCAATTTTAAATTATTTTATACATGTGTTTGAGCTTTCAGACCCTGGGAAGATAGACTAAAACCCACAACTTCTTATCATTGCCACTTTCTGCATTTAACCCTCATGGAGGGAAAAAGAATACCCACAGTATTCCCATCAAGAAGTTGCTCTTACCCAATGAAGGGAAAACTGCATGATTACAAAGCTAGAAAAGGTAAAAAATAGTACAGAGTTACAAACACTTAAAATGCCTGCAAGAAAGCAGCTGGTCTTAATGTTGAAAATTACCAGCCAAGTGCATTTCCAGTGAAAAGCCTTCATATTCTGCAAGATTACAAGCCCAAAAGCTCAGTACTTAGATTTTGCCTGGATACTCTACAAACACACATGTAACCATACAATTAATTCCTTTTTAAGACCGCTGCACAAGAATTTCTAGGGTGAGCTACCAATTTCCATAATCCTAAATCACTTCTTCCAGTGGGATTTTCAGGATGGAAAGCTGCCCATCACCAGCAGTTAGGGGGTGCCTGACCCCTCACAAGCAGTGTCAGCAGAAAGACCACAAAGTGATAGATGAATCCATCTGAGCATCATGAGAATTGGCACGAACCCTTCTGCAGCCTGCTGCTGTGCAAGCCAGAGCCCAGCCTCCCCCGTGCCCCAGGCTCTGGTTTCGTGTTCCCAGGCTGTCCCAGCAGCTGCCCCGAGCACAGCCAAGCCTCCCCCACGTTTGGAGCCAGAGGCAGATGTGCTGAATTACTGTGAGAGCCTGCTCTGGAGGGCTTTCCAGGGTGGCTGGAAGCTGAAAGCAATGAACATTTCAAGAGACTTTCTGCCTGCTTGAGACTTTCACCCTCCTGCTTGAAAAGTGAATGAGGTGAAATCACTTGGAAAAAAAATAATATATGTGACACTTCTGCTTTCTTCACATGACTCCTGCAGCTTTCCTCATTCCAAAACCACCTTTTCTTCCATTTTCTCACAGACACTCCTGGCTTCACTGGGCCCTTTCCATAGACTGTCTGAGCCCACCACTCCTTCTTTTCTCCTTACCCTTTTCAATCTGGTTAAATTTGCTTTTTCCTCACAGATCATTTTCAAGCAGTCCTTCCTCACCTTTCCATATTCTCACGCTCCAGTTATTTTCAAAACTCAATCAAAACCCAAAGCTTTTTTTCTAGGACTTGAACTATTTTGTTTTCCCCATTTCTCTGGGTTTTTTCCCCCTGTTAAGTGCTTCTCAGTGCTATTTGCATGACTAACACCAGACACAGAGCTGAGCTCTGTTAAGCAATAGTGTCCAGCCTGAGAGTCACCCAGGTGTAAAGAATAATCCTCGACATACTGGTCTGGGCTCCAGCTCCCACCTGCACTCATGCACCCAGAAGGCAGCAGGAAAGCAGCCTGCAGCCCATTTTGGCTTTTCCTGACATTTTTGCCCCCATTAACTGATTCCAGTAATTTATCTAGGCACTGGCCCCACTTAATCCACAGCCTCTTCTATCCATTGGACTGAACAAGAATTTATTTCCCATAAAAGTTATCTTAATTCTTTTGAAGGTTGCCACCTTTAAGAACAACTGACATCCCTCACTATGTATTACTGAGTTATTTCTTATCCTGCCAATCATTTGCTCAAAAACTGAAACCAAATTATACCCCAAAGGTGTAACTAAAACATGAAAGAAATGCACACAGAAGGAGCACACCTCCCAAAAATGGAATTTCAGGATGGTCCAACTAACAAATGCTGGAAAAAGAAGAGAGACCATAGGACTACAGAGAAGAAAGGAAACCCTGGACTTCATTTTCTGATATTATAAGGTTATGAGGGAGTCAGATTGGCCCAGCTTTCCAGAATGAGCAATGGGACAAGCTGAAAAAGACTTTGCTGTGGTCTCACTGGCACAAACACTAAAATTTCCACAGATGAATGAAGAAATAGAAGGTGGGAGGTGGTGTGTCATAGAGGATGAAGAAAAATATCTGACCACTTCTTAATCATATCCAATACCATGCAGACAAGACCTGCCCCACAGACTCCCATGGGACACTGGTACACCCTCCTGAACCCCCTGGAGTGGCACCAGGAGCTGGCTCAGCCTTCTTTCCTCACTCTGGAAAGAGGAGGCTGAGCACAGCTCCCCAGCCCAGCTGTGTCCTCAGCACTGACAGAAATGCAGACACCCAGGGTGAGTCATCTGCCAGCTGATGTAAGAGCCTGGAGAGATTCCAGTGCTCCTGATGGAGACCAGGAATACCCACAGCAGGGAGAGCTTCCATGGGATCCTTCCTGAGCTCTTCTTGGAGTGACAGAAAGTTCAAACTGGAGAGGAAAGGGTGCTAAAATTATTCATGTATGTGATGCATTCAGGGACTTCTGGGGTTTGGATGGGCACATCATCACTGGCTCACTTCTTAATGGGGTGAGGGGCACGAGGAGGAGGGAACAGGAGGGAATAGCTGTGTGGGCTATTCACTGCCCCAGCATCTCCTGAAAGTGAGCTGGTGGCCTCCCAGGGCACACATTCTCACAAGCTGTGCTTCTCAGGAGCAGTGTCATGACTGGGGCACACACAGATCCATCAGGCAGCTCAGCCAGAGGGGTCACTGCCCAGGGAGAAGAGATGAGAAAAGACAAGGGTAGGGCCAGGTAGATGGGAGACTGCAAAGAACTGACAAGGTGATGCACTAATTAACATGCCATCAAGCATTTCCATCACAGGAGCAGCTGAGGCACTGTCAGGTTGGTGGGGGGATGTGGAGAACAAGCTGAGAGCTTGAACAGACTTCAGAGAACAATTGCTTGCAGCAGGCACATCAGTTTTGGAGAAACACATGCCAGCAGTCCCTGGAGGTCCAGGCAACACCCAGGCATTACTGCTGGATTAAAAATTTTATGTTGAAACACAGGAGTTCAGCCCTGGGGAAAAAAAAAAAAAAAAAAAAAAAAAAAAGTTGCAAATGCCTGTCTTAGCTCTCATTTTAAAAGCCCTTGAGGAAAAGGGAATTAAAAACATATGATATTTGTGATTGAACCAAAATGGGACAAGTGCACTCCTCCCGCACAGGGCACACACGCTGGGTGTCAGGCTGTCCTGCAGCTACAGCCACAGTGAATATAAATGCCATGAGCTGAGGTGATTTATAGCAAACCTTTCAAAGCCCACCAACTACTGTAGTTAACATACAGACTGCTGTTAATGCGACTGTGTAATTTAAACCTCAAACTTTTCCTTAGCCAGGGAATTCAAATAAATTTTTAAAAACCCCACACCTAAACTCTGCCAAAATTAAAACTTACAAATAAAAGTTATCAGATGTTCAAGCCAAATTCGCACGCGCAGTGAGCAGACACCTTGAAGTCAAGGTGCTTTATGAAGCCAGGAGAACACAGAGGAATGGTGGGGCTGTGGGAAGGTTTGCCTGGGCCATTTCATCGGGGTGTGTTTGGCTTGTTCCCCTCAGTGCCTGCCCAGCAGCGCCAGCTGGCACAGAACAGCAGCCCTGCAGCCCCTGCGCTGCTCCCAGGCCTGCAGCGCTGCCAGACACGCAGCCCGGCCCCATCGCCCTGCCAAGAGCTGCAGGCAGGGCCTCCGGGGGTCTGCAGGGCCGGCAGCACAGAGAAGGGCCAGCGTGGCAGGGACACAGCCCCTGCTGCAGAGGGGACATGTCCTGAGGGTGTCTGCCAGCGCTGGCTGCTCCCGTCCCGCACAGCGCCGGGGACTGCACATCACTGCCCGGCCTGAGGCCAGCAGGCCTGGGACAAACCTGGCACAGCCACAGGGAGAGGCCAGGGAGCAGCCCCCCGCTCAGGAGGAGCAAAGCGACCAGAGATTCATATTTATGGCACTTTGGATAGAGTGAGAAAATCTGAGAGCATCCCAGTGAAGCCGGGCTGTGAGAAGATTGCTCCACTTAGGAAGGTGGGGAGAGTTTTGCAGCGGGGAGTTAAAATATTCAGAAAGGCAGCTGCCAGGGCTGTGTGCCTTGCTTAGGTTGCTGTAGATTTTTTCTGATCTGCCAATGAAATTTCCCAGTGCCTTTAGCTAAATTACAAACAAGAAGCCAAAGAAGCAAACACCCTGCCCATCTGTGCCTCTCATCACGCCCTTCACAGAAACACAGCAATTAGTATTTTCCCTTTCAAACACCCTCAAAGGTCAGACCCCTTCTCCCTTAGTCACCACCAAGCTAGGCAGAGCCCTCTGCTCATTTCCCAATACTGAGACCAACATTTGGCATCTGAATTGCTTTCAAGAGGACATCAAGACTTTCAGAACCTGCCACTTCCCTTAAGGCTATTTCAAGGGGATCCCAGAATGTTTAGAAATTGAAACTATGCCATGAAGTGGCAATTCATGAAAGAATCACTGCAGGAAGCACCTTCAAAACTAGAGCAGTGAGCCTATCACTAGGCATAGCTGAAGCTTCAAGTGCTATAAAATGCCCTTTGAGTAATTTCCCCACAGGTCAGCAGGCTTCAGCCTGCAGAATTGCTGTGAAATGATAAGTAGCTCCCACCTGGCAAACGTGAACGAGCAGACGGCACCTCGACAGGAGAGCAGCGAGGCTGGCTGAGGTTCCTTCTTGCTTGGCAGGTTTCCAGGTGTGAAATTCAGGAGTGCAGTTTTCCTGCCTGCCATGCTTTAGTCAGCAGTGCCATTCTGTGCCCTCTCAGCACCAGTGGCCCTTTCCATGTGTCTTTCCTGGGAGCCTAAGGAATGGTTAAATATCTGTGAGTGAGGGTGCTGCTGGCAAGGGGTGACACCTGCCCTTCAACATGCACACCCTGCTCCCACTGTCAAGGTGGATCAATGCTTAATGCAGCAGCCTTGACAGAGTGCTGCTAATAAAGATGCAGAGAGCAAACAACAAAACCATCTGAAACAGCAAGGCCACGTCACAGCTTGCTCTTCAGAGATCTGAGCCACTCTGCACTGAATTCATGGGGGGCATCTTGAAACTGTATGAATAAAGGTCTCATCCTGGGTCTGTACCTCAGGTTATGTTCCCCACCTCCAACCACAGCTCAGGGCAGTGTGGAATGCAGGAGAACATGGCCACCCACTTGTCCTGACCCCTGGTGCACGAGGAAAAGGGGACAGTGGCACTGGTGTCCCTGCACTGCTCCTGACACTGACAGAGGACATTCCCTGGCCAGTGTGGGAGAGGTGAGAAAAACCATACACACACCCCTCTCTCTTTTGCACAGGTTACCTTCTTGAATAAGTTGCCTTTCACAATTTGCTTTCCTATTAGAATATTTGTTTGTCCAGGCCAAACAAGCCCTTAGGCCCATCAGCTTATCAACACAAACAACACAGCTAATTCTTTGCCTTTGCCTTTAAGGCACCCTGCTCTTTGAGCAGTTTACTAATATTGATAAATAAGGTTTTATTCTCTGTATAAAGAACAAAAAAAAACACTTCCAACGATTTTTTTTTTAATTCCAGGGGTTTATCCAGACATCTGGATGCTTTTTTTGCAATTTCTCCAGATTTTCTTGGCCAGTACATTTTGCTGGAAATCATGAGATTTCCAATGGATTTTTGGTTTTCATCCAACTGGAAATACAGCAAGAGGAGTTTTTCCCTCCCAGCCTTCCAGGACTTCTAGTTCATGTGCTGGCTGGAATCAGCATATATAGAGGGGCATAAAAAGAAAGCCTTGATTAAGAAAATCTGAGGAAATATTTGTACTTCAAAGGTATCTTTCCAGCTTGGGGTGATGGTTCTAATTAGTTTCTAATGAAGCAAAGCTGATGAAGCCTTGCTTTGTGGGACTGTTTAGATGACCGTTCAGTGCAGACTAGGACACTGAGGAGGGGAGCTCCAGGCCTGTGCCAAGCTCATGCTTATGACCAGATAGTGTGTCTGATGGGTATCTGAACTACCCAGTTCTTAATTAGAGATGGTTATTAGCTCAGTGTCTGAGCCTCTCCAGCCTCCAGGTCTCTCTCAAGGACACCTGCTGGGGCTGCTTTGTCACCTATTTTACAGCATAGATGGAGGGCAAGGAGATGACTGCTCTGAGCTCAGTGGTGTTTTCTCTCATGCCACCTCCCACAAAAGGGTGGAGGAAAGTGGAACAACGGAAAGGGAGTAAACTGTGGTGATGGGGGGGCAAGGCAGATCAGAAACATTGATGTGGCAAAAAAGGAAAGAGCAAAAGGAGGAGGAGATGGAGGAGACAATGGAATAATCTGAGACAATGGAATAATCTCCAAACACGTGGCCTCCATCCACCTTTCTCCAAAATCAGCCTAAATCTGGAAAGATACAGTAAAAGATAAAGGACCAAATCCAAACAGGACAGAATAGGGAAAAAAAATCAAGGTCAAACTGCAGGAGCAAGTGAAGCACCATGCCAAAGTGGGGAAAAGCATGGGCCATTTGGTGAGAAGCTGTCTCCTCCTACAGGGGCAGCACTGTTGGCTTGGTAGCACCCTGATGTCCCCAGCAGCCATCAGCAGGTCAGCTTCAGCACAGCCACAGCCATCCCACAGCACAACCCTGCTGGAAACTCCTTCTCTGTGCACCAGTCCCACTTCCAGGAACTCTGCTTCTAGTGCACTTTGTAAGGACAGGATTCCAGGAAAAGAGATGTCATGCACTTGGAAGGATTTTGCATTATATTTAATTTCAGCAGCGTGTGGGGAGCCCACAGCGAGGTTCAAGCAGAGCAGGCTCTGGCAGCAGGGAAGGCACTCGTGGGCAGCCTCAGGACACAAGGGCTGGGCCATGCTCAGGGTCACCAGGGGTGACACAGGGCAGGGTGACACCCTGCGTGGCCTCACAGGGCTCCGGGGACACGGGTCCCTGTGTGGCTCACCCAGGACAGCTCAGGTTTGTTGGTCACAGCAACTGAATGCACTGTGATTTATTTGAGAGCAGTGCCTGTCAGTGCCATCTAGGAAATTCAGGATGCTCATCCATGAAGGGAGGGATTTTCCCCACAGGGAGCAGCAGGTGGGCAGAACTTTTGTTAGTGCTCTGTATGGAAAGGTGATCAGAGAGTTTGCAAAAGCCATTTCCTGTGGAACATAAAGCCCCTCTGAAACTTTAACTGAGAATCGTTCACAACATGTTTAAGGCTTCCAAAGCCATCAAAGCTAACCAGAATTCATTAAGAGAGAAAATAAGATTGTAATTAATTAACTTATTGAAATTATGAATCAAGGACTACGCAGAAAAGGTTATGCATCACTTTGCAAGTTATTCATTTAATCAAATAACTGGGCTGAAATATTTGCATTAATAATTGCACCAGAAAGTGCTGATCACAATGTTTAATAAATCCAACTTGTTAATTCTACAAACTCTATTTCAAGTCTGAGACATTCGTACACAAAGTCCCACTGGTATAAAGGAAGTTTTGGGGCTGTGTCCTTAGAAATTCAAACAAAAGATTCTTCCAGAGCACTCTGAGGTGTGGTCAGAGGAACAGCTGCAGCCTCACCCACATCATGCCACTCTTTTCTTCTGCAGAAGGCTCAGGACAAGGGGGTTGTTGTGACAACTCCTGAGCACAGCCTACAACCCAACGAGAGGCCCCTGGCACTGCAGTAACCAGCAGCAATTAACCTTCACGGTTCTGGTTAAAATTAATCCTGGCAGCACCTCCCCACGAAGAGCTGTTTCCAGAGGCACCACCCGAACCCCTCAGCCGTGCCCCAGCTCAGGCACTCAGCTTTGGCACAGCTGCCCTGGCAGCCCTGGGCTGTGCTGGCTGCTCCGAGCCCTCTCCTGCCCGTGTCCTCTGCCATCCCTCACTGCCCTCCGCCCAGCCCCTGGCACTGCTGGCAGGGGCAGGCAGGAGCCACCTGGCCCAGAGCAGCCTTTGGTAGCCCCCTCCCAGCTCACTCTGCTGCAGGGACTGCTTTTATTGCCTTGGACCCCAAACCCAGGGACAGCTCTCGTGATTTTTGTGTGTGCAGGATCTGAATGTTTTATCAAGCTGTTACACATCGCACTCCAGGCACATGGAAACACACCAGCCAAACTCATTTGCACTTTCTGGCAACCCAAGGTTCCTCTGCTTTGCCTAAAACACCTTAATTTTATTTTGACTCTGCTATTTGCTACTTTTATATCTCTGTTATTTTTGCGTTTCACTGATTTGGGACTTTTTGACTTTGTGGATAAAGCAGCAGAATGACAGTAACACTGAGGCTTGGGGTCTCTCAAACTGCCTCAAATCAGAATAATTTAATTCAGCTATTTGATATGAATGCCAGGTTATTAATATGCCAAGTACAGAGCTTCATTGCTTCAACTTTTCCCCGAGTTGCAGACATACTTTACAAGCAATAGACCTGTAAGGTTTTGTTTGGAGACACTGAGATGTAGTTTTTGCCCTTTTGTCTTTCCTGCTCTTTTTTCCCCATAGATCTATTTGCTAAAATAAATTGAAATTGGGTAAAAGAATATAAGGCACAATTTATACTAGATATATCTGCAATTACTAACTCTGAATTAAACATATTCCTTCATGAATAATGAAGCAGAAATAGGCCAGAGGAAAAATGAGATAAGATCTTCAATCCATGTATTTTTAATTGCTTCATTATCTAAAATTTGGTATGAATAGCAGTGGATACAGTTTGCTGTTAATGCACAAAAAGAAATGAGAATTTTGAACCAAATCACAAAAGGCTATCAAAAATTAATTTTGTGTGCTGTGATCATTGAAAATGTAAGTGATTTTGTGGCAGAGTGACATAAAAAATACCATTTATATGCTAATAATGAACAAGTCATATTTTTTCATTTTGATGCAAAATAAATTTTATTTTCATTTTAATGAACTGTAATGAATTATAAGCTGTTTCTTTTTATCTTCAAGTAAAAGCTGGGGAAAAGATAATGGAAGGTTGACAAGAAAATTGCCCCTGAATGAAAATAGGATGGAGCAGAGCATGACCCTTGCTTTGACCTGTAAAACTCCTCTGCTGACTTGGCAGAGCTGCCTTTTAGGCCCAAGGTGAGCGCTGCCCATCATTGGGCAAAAGAGAGAAAATCCTCCACACTGGGTGGAAAAACTCCAGCTTTATTTCACACCAACACCAGCACCCTCAGGAGGGGTCTGCCATGCTCTCATCCACGGAGATGCAGCAGCTCCGAGCTCAGGGATAACTTCTGTATCCACAGATAAAAGCACAAGGTACACTCGTTATATTGGCAGTCCCTAACTCTGAATTAAACATGTTCCTTCATGAATAATGGAACCCCAAAAAGGCCAGAGGTACTAAGGAATCTGATCCAAAGCCTATTAAAGCCAATGAAATGTCTTGCATTGATGCATACCATATTAATAAATAATTATGGGAATTTTTTTGCAGTAATTCCTAGAAGCACCAGGCACAGCCAGGATCTTTATCACTTCAATTGCTGCACACAACACAAGAGCTAGTCCTGTCCTAAGGGCATTGCAGTGCAAGGATAAGGCAAGAGATAGTGAGCTGGGAAAGGGCAGGGAAGCCAAACAAGCCCTGAGATTGTTGTGCTCAGCAATTACGTGCAGCAGGCTGGGCACAGCAGCTGCTCCAACACCTCTGAAATAGTCAAGCATGTACCAACACCAGCTGAAATCAATAGATATTGGATACATTAAACACCCAAGAAAACCCAGCTCAGTTGTTTAAGTTGAGCCAACCATAATGGAAAGCTGGTTTGAAACTGCTGCTCTTGTATTCCCTTGTATTCCTCAGGGCACCTGAGAACAGCCTGCTCCATTTGCAGCCAACTTCTTTGCACCTTTCTCTTGTGGAAATGCCCACACAGAATCAAATTCCAGCTTGAACTTCCTTCTTGGGGCCTTCTGCCTGTTATTTGAAACAACCTGTTGTGCTGTGTTCACCTACCAAGGCACCGTGCTGCTGCACCAGCCTCTCACACACCCACAGAGGGTGCCATGGCTGGCGGGATTTCAGAACACCTGCTCCAGAGGTTACAGTGCTTGTAGGTTCCAATTTGCACTTTTAGGCATGATGATACCTTTAAGAAGCTCATTTTAAATAACTCCATCTCAAGAAGAGCCCTCCTGCTTATTATTTGGACTGGAGTAGTAGCTGTAACACACTGATGGTTGTTTATTAAACTTTGCCTTGAAAGAGTTAAATCTTGGCAGAAGGACTCACAGCAATGGACATAAGTTACAGTACAGGAAATTATGATATTGTATATGCATCTCATAGATTCCAGGAGTCTATATTAGGAAAAGTATTTCACCCTGAAGACGCTCATCCACAGCTCCCTGCTGGGCCCATCCTTACTCCATCCTTGGGGTCTGAGCTCTCCTCAAAACATCACACACATCTGCTCTGTGCTCGTTTGTGCAAATGTTTGCTCACAGGGATTTGATTGTTGGGGTTTTTGTTGTTGGGGTTTTTTTTTTTTCTACAAGTTTTACCTTTGTTCCTCCTCTATGAATCATACAGGGTACAAAATGCAGTAAGTAGCATTTTATCTTGGCCAACTGCTGGGTGAAGCAGGCAATGATCAAAACCATTGAAACTCTGCTCCTAGGTCTCACCAAAATACTTTTAAAAATAACCTAGGTAAAATTATGAAAGACATGAAGTGTTGCTTAAGAAACAAACTACTGAACCAGTCTCCACACTAAAAACTAAAAGAAGTCAGAGTTATTTGACAGCCCAAGTCAGGATATTTCTGCAGGTGATTCTCCAGGTTGAGTTTGGCCTTCATTTTGCAAGGGATTTCACTTCAAGGAAGAATATTGGATTGGAGAAGGAGAGAGCAATTTATTTTTTCAGCACTACCACTCATGCAGCTGCATCATATTTTTATCCTGACAATTTCATTGATTTCAAATTTTAAGAAAATGTAGTAGGTGTTTTCCGAATCTTGATGCTAAAAACAAAAGAGAGGAGGCTGATGCAAAATGGAGTAAAAACATTTAATTTTGCTCTAAAATTAAAATGACACTAAATATTTCTGGACATCTTGGTCTAACTTAAATATTTAGCCTGTAACATTTTGGATTAAAGGGCATGTAAACTGCAGCTAACAATTTCTGGTATTTAAATTTATTTAGAGAATAGTGGAGAGTAACATAGCACAGAAAAAGATGACAAAACTAAACTTCTAAAAGAAACCAGATAATTGATAATTATTACTGGAGAAAAGAAATAGCAGATGTGATAACAAGGCACTGAGTCATTAGACAGACATGTAAGGCAGAAGATGATAAAATAAAGAAAGAGATATATCCTATTTACATGTAATAGCAGTTTCATTCAGAAAGCAACCTGAGATTTGAGGGGAGTTTATTGCTAGGTGCAGTCATGCACCTGCCCATCAAAAACAGAGAAATAACAGTCACAGACATGTCCCAGAGAAAAACTCAGGAGCTGGGCTGGAAGAAGCTCCCTCTGATATGACAAAAGAAATGTCTGTGAGAAGTTGATTTTATTAGCATATTGATAGCAAATCAAATTGACCAACAAAGGCTTTTAGAGAGGCTGATATTGTCCAGAGCCAACAGCAAACCCAAGCACCAGCTCTCCCCTCTGTGACCTGCGTGTGTCTTGGGGGGCTGTCCTTTCCTCGTGGCAGTTTGAGGCTGCTAGGTTGGGTGTCACAGAGAAGGATGAACTACAAGGGGTTAAGGAAGAAGGAGAAACTCTTGGCCAACAGTATAAAGTCACCTGAAACAAAGGAACTCATGATCTTCAACTGGGCTGGCAGCAGAGCAGGGCAGATGAACCCCTGTGCTTGCAAACCCAGGATGGTTCCAAGATAAATACAGCAAAAATCAGGTGCAGACATCCATGAGGAAGTAAACAGGATCAAGACTTTTTACAGATGGAGACAACTCCACAGCCTGAGGCTTTGATAGCACACCCTTGTGAGCTCATCCCAAACCAGAAGGGACTGACAGGGACAGTGCCTGAGCTTGGCTTAACCAGCTACAAATCCTCCTCTTGGCATTTCCACTGGCTGTCTATTGCCCAGCACTGTTTATGCCTTCAAAGGCTATTAGCAAACCTACCAAATATTTATGTTTTTCTTTCTTTTACTGTCCTCTTTAATTTTTTTTCCTTGAGCTAAATGTTTACATTTCCAGTTGCTGAAGAAGCGAATAGTTTAAGATTAATTTGCAGACTTGGTTTTGTTTTTCTTCTTCTCATCTCTGGCATGTACAGAATACTCACACTGGCATGACAAGATCTCCAACACAAGGCTTTTTGTAAATCCTATTGGATTATCCTAATTATTTCCCAATTGTTATTGTGAATTTATTTGAAAAGTAATAAAGAAAATTACAAGAAAAAAATTAACTGTGCAGAAGACCCCCTAAATGAAGCTGAAGAGGAATGAACTATGTTTTCACTCTTGGAAATGTGCACAAAAAGACTACGTAAGCAGTAACAGAAAAACAACAGATGTTTACAAGAAAAAACCAAAACTGAAGAAAACATAGAGATATGAATAAACACAGTTTGACTCCACCAATTAGAAACATTTGTTTGATCCAACAATGAAGCTTTGACAAGTGTCAGAGTTTCTGTTTTAGTTGCTGTCTTGACATAGTTAGTGAAAATTGCCCGGATTTTGCAGGATTTGTCCTAATCACATAAAATTGTACCATCATTTTCTTTGGCTGCTACTCTGCTCAATAGGAAATCTTGCCAACAAGAGACATGTAAGTCTTAATCATGCTTGAACAAGGAAGACTTACAATTCAGTTCTCAATAAGACATAATGAGTCAGATAGAAGGTGGTTTGCTTGTTCACATTGTTCAGGCAAATTATAGATTTTCTACAAAATTTCCATAATTTTTCCAAATATAATTCTCTTATTGTGTGCTGTGTCTGTAAATTTTCCCACTTTTTTATCATTCTATTCAGGTTTGTATACCTTGAGAAACAGAGCCTGGGAAGGAGGCAGATATCTGCCTGCTTGCCACACTTTTGTTTATTGGCATTTTGAAGAACTAGAAGTGGCCAAATCTGGGTTACGCCAGGCCCCCTCCCTGACAACAGCACCCACAGAGGAGCTGAAGGCAATTTCTCTAAACAGCCCCTGGTTTTAGACCTCAGAGGAGCTGCTTGCCCCTCACCTCTCTGTGAAACAGGCAGGGGCCAACCTTCAGAGCTGCTCAGGAGCTCCAGGAACAAGCAGGACTTGAGAATCAGAGGCCACAGCTGCTCTTATACTCCTGCTAACACTGTGCAGCTTGAGGAAGGGATGGAAGTGTTCCAGGTTGGGCATATCTTGGCATCAGAGACCCTTATGGAGACTGAATTCAGCTGAGCCCACCCCAGGGGACATGAAAGTAAAAAACAGTTTGCATAAAGCCTTTCTTACTCACCACTCAGTATATCCTCCTCCCTCAGAACCTCCTGCTTATCTATCAAAGGCTTGCAATAGTTGTTTTTCACATCCTGGGCAGCCAAGGATCAAAGCCTAGGAATGAATCTGAAGGAAGAATGGCAGGAGGGAAGAACACCCTTTCCACCCTGCTGCTCTTTCACGCAGTGCATGCCAAAATTAAACAACAGCTCAAAAAAGGCTCCATCTCCAGTCGTGTGTCACTGATTGTTGGGTCAATAACCACTCAGGTTCCACAAGCCCATGCATAGAGAGAACCAAAGAGATTACTAAACACATTTTTTCCCCTTTGAGACAAGTCTGACTGTGATTGTGTGCAGAAAAGTTGGGTGATGGATCTGAGAGGAACAACGACAAAATGACAGGATGGGCACTACTGTGCTGGCCCCAAACCAGGCTCTGCCAATAACCTCCACAATTAGATGGCCCCAGACACAGATGGGTTCTTACAGTCATTCACTCAGCAGTGTTGGCTGGGATGATACAGGCATCCTAATTCATCAGTGACTTGGCTGAGATCTTGATTTGCTCTCTCTGTTTGCTCAGTATATGATAAATAATGCATGATGGCTTTGTGCCCAGAAGGAAGGTCTAAAACTGTCCCACCTCCAGACATGCTTTGTATTTTCTGGGTATTAGCTCCTGGTTTTCCTCAAGTGCCAGGTGGCCTCTGGACCACCACAGAAGAGCACTTTCCTCTTAGATGAAAAGTTGGGTGTGTAATGAGCAATACAAAGCCCAACAAGAAAAATTCCAAAATATACTACTCCTTCCTCGAGTCCATAAAGTCAGTTAAGGGAGAAAATAAATGTTAAGAGGTGTTAGTGCAAAAGGCAGGAGTTCATTTTACATCATTTGTGTCTGCTGGCTTTCAGAGAACACAGTCTGCAGATTTATGATTCACCAGGTAGCTCTGAGAATGTCTGGGCACTTTGGAAACAGCCCTTAGACTGCTGTAAAGGAGAGTGGAAATGGAAGCTGAAGAGGATGCTGTGAAGTAATTGGGTTATTAACTGCTTCCCTGCTGAATGGCATGCACGTGTACCCTGAAAATGTTCTTGATTATTTTTTTAACACCCTGCACCAGGGTGCAGAGCTTTTGCCTCCCTAAAACTCCTGTTTTCTTTCAGATGTCACAATACACTTCAGCTGGGCACGTGGTCACAACAAGGCCATCCCTGGGTATGACCACTTAGGAACTGCTGCTTTTCCAGTGGCTGCAGCAGGAAAACCAAGCTGCTGCATGCACCTCAGGGCTGCTGTGTCCACGGGCACTTGCCCAGTCAGCTTTCAGGGCTGTCTTTTAAACAAGCAGAATTTACAGGACTAAGGATTTCATAGCCAAAAATCAACATCAAACCTGTGTCAAAGGACTCTGCCTGTTCACTTCTCACTTTTCCCCTGCTTTTAAGGCTTAAGCACGCGTCTCAAAGAAGAATGCAGAGCAGCAGCACATGTAACCACACTAATCAAGGCTGGAGAAAGCTCATTACCAAGAGCCTGGGCAGCAGTTGGAGCTCTCTGTGAGGTGTGAGGCAGCCACATCACTTGACAAACACGAGTGCTCCTGCACAACTTAGTGTTTAAAAGCAGCAAAGTGCTGTGAAATGATAAATTAGAATGGTCGTATGGATGCCTTAGTGAAAAGTAGAACTGCAGAAAAATATAGCCATGTCTTCATGAAGAGGAGGGGAAGAACAGCCCCAACTGTTGAAAGCAGATGAATTGAAATGTGTTCACAAAAATAACAGAAGACATATCAGTACCTACAGCAACCATCCCCACTGGGCTCCATCTGGAGAGCAGAGAGCTGAGAGGGAAGAGAAGAGGCACAAATGTTGAAGTGTCTCAGGGAGGATATTACATCTGGGGGATGTCTTAGCAAGCAGGTTCCAAACACAAAATTGATAGCAATAATTTATTTTTTTTAAAAAAAGGATGCTATCCTAGAGGAAATAAAACATCAAAGGGAGTGAGCATGTCATGTATTTCAGATGCATCACTTTACACACAGCACAAATACATTTATCTTATTATTTTTATGGGAAATAAGCCCTAGGTAGTCTCATAATGTCTTGGTAGAGTGTCAAAAGGAACCTGAACATTTCAGTCAGATCTTGTTTGGAGGGTACTGTAATGCATGTTATTTGGCAAAGAGATTTTCAAAGTGTTGCCAAGCCTCAGACAGTTTATGGATTTAAGACCTCAGTTGTTTAAAGCCCTGTTTACAAAGCAATGCATCATGTCACAGCATGGCACTGAAGTTGCAAATGGCTCCCAAATTTTGAAAAAACTTTACGCTGCAGTGGAATACAGATCACTCTGAGACACAGCCACAGGCTTTGGGAGGAGTGCAAGCACCCTCCTACACAAACAGCACACCAGCTCCTGAGCTGGTATAAATCAAAGCAGCCTTTTTTCAGATAAAGAGAACAATGATGATTTATATCCACTGAATCATATTGAATATCTCTTGAGCAACACTGACCTAGGAGCCTCAGGACCAGATCCTCAGGTAGAGCTGGATGCTTAATTCCTGCTGGTGGCACAGAATTAAGTATCCAAACCTTTCCATAGAATTTAGTCTAAGTGAGACAACAACCTACAGGCACATTTACAACATGCAATAAATAGAGTGCACTTCATCCCTGTCCAGAGTAGCTCCAGCTTTGGCAGCAGGAGAGCAGTGACAAGCAAGGCTCAGGTTAACCAGCCCTGCTAGAAGGGCTGTGCTGGGCTAGCCCAGCTCCCCAGGACCTGAGCCAGTGCCTCTGCTGAGCTCTGCCTGATGGAGCTGCTCGTGTGCTGGCTGCTGGCTCATGGCCAGCTAGCTCCAGGCTGTCACACTCATGTTTGCACAAAGGACAGGAACCACTCGTTCAGCAGTGCTGGAAGAGGGGAGCAGCATGTGGGACATCACAGCTCGGGTGTACCACAGGTTACAGCCCTCTCAAATACAAACATGCAGGGGTGGCTCTTTCACACAGCTCTGATCAAAGGGCCTGCTTAAAGAAAAGCAAAACCACTCTACTGATAAGAACATTTTCATTTACCTGCATCTCTCTGAAAAATGGGTAACGTGTAGGTTTAGCCATTCTGCAGAAAGGATCTGGGTACTGGTGGGTGCCAAGCTGAACATGAACGAGCCATGTGCCTAATCCTGTGATGTAAAGAAGGCAAATATTTCCAGCAACTTGCATTGGTAGAAGACCACCACCAGCAGACACAGGTGATTAATGTCCTCTGCTCAGCCCTGGGGAGACAGGGCTGCAGCACTGCTCCTCCAGTTCTGGGCAAGTACTGGAGCCAGTCCAGTGAGGGGCTACTAAAATGACTGAGGGCTGGATCATTCACGTGAGGAAAGGCTGGGACAGATGGGTTTGCCCAGGCTGGGAAGAGAAGGCTCAGGAGTGGCAGTGTGTCTTTGATGCATGTAAATATCTGATGGGAAGCAGTAAAAACACTAAGCCAGGCTCTTTTCAGTGACAGGACAAGAGACACTCATTTAAATATTGGAGAATCCATTCAAACCTAAGAAAAGGTTTGGCATTTTTTATCCTATATTTGATGTCTCTGGCAAACACTGGAACATGTTTCCTAGGGGGCTGTGGTGTCTCCATCCTTGCAGATATTCAAAACCTGAACATGGCCCCAGGTAACCCTCTCAACCTGACCCTGCTCTGAGCAGGGGTGATGGACCAGGCAGTTTGCAGAGATGGCTTCCAACCTCAGCCATTCTGAGATTCTGTCACTGCTTCACTGCAAATTATAACCCTGGGGGGAGGGAGAGGACAGCCTTTGGTAGTGACAATCTTGGAAAGCACACAGCTGTGGGCAGGAAACTCTGTCCAAAGGCAGCTCCATGCTCCAGTCTGCACTCCCAGCCAGGCACAGCCCAGATAAACCTCAAAGGCATCCAAGTGATCACTGGTGTAATGGACAGAAACACAAAATAAAGGAGGATTTAACCAGCGCCTGATGGGGTGCACAAATTGGGACATAATTGGAGGACAGAAGTACTAATGAGTTATTTAGCTTCTAAGTTACTTGCTGTAGAGTTTCATTACATATTTTTCATACTAACTGAGCATGAAAGTTCCTCTTCTGAGGGCAAAAAGAGAAGAGATAAAACTCAGAAGTCTACACAGCTTGCTGCCTCTTTCCTCTGCTGGAAAACGATAATTATCTCAGGCCTGCCTAATCCTCTAGGATTTATCCCAGATACTGTTAGTGCTTTCATTGTTCTGCACTGTGCTGGGCTTTTCATCCACAGGGCTCAAAGTGCCTTACTGCGGGGAAGGCAAGCAGACCTCTTCAAAAGACCAGAAACTCTCTCCAAGCCATGCACATTTTATGATGCATTCATCTCTCTTTATACATGATTGCCAGAACTGGGACAAGTGCTTGGCAAGTCCTGTAAGACAGAGGGAAGTTTCTTTGCATAAATTGGGAGGAAAAAGCCAAAACACCTAAAAGGGAACTTGGTGCTTAGTGACTGTGCAGGGAGCCAGGAGGTGCTGCAGGAGGAGCTTCAACCTCCACACTGCAAGCTCAGGGTGGACTCTCAGTCCTGTCCAAAGCACCATCAAACACAGGTGAGTTACAGCACTGTGTGGTAGGGTCTAACCCTACCGAACCTAAGGTAGGTTAGAACAAAGCTTCTTTTCCAGCTAGAGGTGATAAAAACCTCTCAGACACTGACAGCACATATGCCTTGCTTCAGTCACCTGTAGGGAAAGTCGGACAGAGAGCAGGGATGTGGTGATATGAAGTAAAGTCATATATTTACTTAATCTTTGAAAATAGATGGTGAATATCACTGGGGAAAAAAAAACAAAGCAAGACTTCTTAACATGACTTCAGCACCTGAGGGGCAAAGGTTTTCTTTTAGGTGAGTCTCAACAAGGAATAGAAGTTATTTTCTTAGATATCTCTGGCCCTTGCTTCCCTTTTTGACAGAAGAGCAATATCTGCTTTTTGTGGCTGAGTTTTGCAGAAGGTCAAAGAATGGCCTTAGATTTCTGCCCTCTGCCCATTAGGATCAGGAAATCATTATTTACATTCTGTGTCCTGGCCCAAACCCACACAACAGTGCCTCCCTGTCGATGAATTTGAGGCTGGCCTTAGGTTAGCCCCTCTGAGCTTCCTCAGGAAGACAGAGCTGTTAAAAGTGGTCATTAACTAGACAGGAATATCAAGAATGAATGCTTCAGTGTCAATGACACAGAAAAAGAAAAAGGAAGAAGTCTTCTGCCAAAAGGCTGTTGCAGCCCTGAATGGCAGCAATTGTTTACCAGTGCTTCTGGAAGGAGCAAAGGGCTGACCCTGCCTTCAGTTTTCACAGCCCCCAGCCTTCCCACTGACCAAAAGCCAGAAGAGTCTGTAGGAAGTCGACATGAATGAGCAGCAAGCCAGGGCACGTTTTCAACTTTCCTGGGCTGACTTTACAGTTTAGGCAGCAATAATGTGAGCACCTAAACACTAATTCTCAAGAGAGGCATATGTGATCTATATTACACTATCAACCAATGTATTTATAGCACCAGATCAGCCTTCCTCATCCCAAATTTCTACCTTGCAGAGTTGATAATTACAGATTTACTTAGCTACTGGCAGAAACCTGAAAGCTCTTCATTATATATCTAGCAAAGAACTTCATTACTGTGCAATTTGTGATGTGAAGAGTTTCTTAAACAGTCCTCCCCAACCATTTTAACAGTTTGACTCTTTGAATGGAGCTAAGAGAGGTGAATGATCCAGAGCTCAGTGCTACAAGGGAAGCAGAGGATGCCCTCAGTTTGGGAGAGATGGCAGGGGAGTGGTTCAGCTCCAGCTCCAAACCAACAGCTCAGCACAGCAAACTCACCTCCAATTCACCACCTCCTCCAATGAAATTTAGAATTTACTTTCTTTGAGACCATCAAGAATAGGCAAGTGCAATTCTTTTACAGCCTTCTCTCACTCTGAGAATAATTCATCCATCAAAGTGCATATCTTTGAGATGTGGCACCTCACCTCAATGCTAAGGGGCTTGGAGCAGCTTGAAAACAGACCTCTGGAAGAAGGAACTCTTGCATGACAAAAAGGGATGTTAAATGCAAAGGTTAAAGCCATTTAGTTGTTTTGTGCTGGCAGAAAACTCTGCTGCAGCCAGAGCAACCAGAGCCAGGTGGATCAACTTCTACCTCAACTTCTACCAACTTTTGGATGAACTTCTACCCCAGGTTCCCCTCAGCGGGGATACTCCTCTGACCAGGTCACTGCTTGCTGTCAAGGACGTGGCTGCAGAAGCTGCCCTGGCACTTCCTGAGTCCCAGGACCCAGGAGCAGCCTCCCAGCCATCACCAGGTGTTTCTGTGGATGGAGGCACTCCTGAGGGACCCAGCGCGCTCAGCTTGGCTGGGCAGCCACCGGGAGCTTTGCTCAGATGGTCAGCAAGCATTGACAGCAGTACCTAAATGTGGATTTAATTAAGGCTGCTACCCCTATTAGCATTTAGCTGGAGCTGGATTTTAACCGTCGTTAGAATCAGCGTAATTGCCACATGTCAGAGAGCCGTTTAATAAGCCATGTATCTCCACTGTTTGTATTTCGAAATAAGCTGGAAATAGTATGCATTTTCCCTCCAAGACCCCTTTGAAAATCAGGCTATTAAAAAGATCATACAGTGCAATATACAATGTTTACTATTTCAGGTTTATCTTGCAGCACTGCAGTTTACAGCTAGCTACTGACTGGTATCCTAATTTTGTAGATGTGTGAAATGTTGCAATAAAGAGGTTACTATGTATTTCAAACATTACTGGCCTCCAAGATGTGGGAATTTCTCAGTGAACTCACCAACACGTTTTATTGGCAGTATAAAATTTACTGTGCTTACATACCCTTTAAAAATGACAAATACATCAGAGCTATCAAAATGCTGGGGTGAGATTACAGAGAACGAGTCAAAGATTTTAAATTAAATTCTGTGTCCCCCCACACGCCATCTGATACACAGAAAACCCAAATGGAGTCACAAGAGAAGTGACAACACTTGCAAAGTTTTCCTTTTCTCCTTCCCAGAAACATTCATGGGGAATTGACAATGAAGCAGCAACCTGACAGCACAGAGACACAACAAAAAGGCCTCGTTGTAGCTGATATTTGAAATATTTCACCATGACAAACCAACACAAGGCAAGACCTTTACGTCTGTAAGACAAAATGAGCCACTTAAAGATGCTGTGGGGGAAGTCCTGCTTTACATTAAATGGATTTTATTGCTATATTATTAAACTGACAACTTCTGTAAAGACCCCGACAAAGACATGCTGGCATGGCACTGCTCTCTTACTATTAATAGGGACTTCCAGCAGGCAAAATGAAAGTAAATAAATGAGAAGACAATTCTCAAAGACAACAGGCATTTGAAATGAAGACTCTCTGTCAGCCAGAGAGCATGTGAGAGAGAAACAAAAATAAATATAGGTACAAACTCACAACCTGTGGTTTGATAAACACACTTTAATAAACACACTCCCTGAAGAATGAGGGTCATCAAGAAAGGTAAATACCTTCCAGATCAGTAATACATAAACTTTATCTATGTTTTATCTTTTTTGTCAAATCAAGTTTGATCAGTGTCTATGTATCCCTCTCATTTTAATGAGGACACGCTTTATTTATTCTGGAGGAAGAAATAGTCAAACTGAAAATGTTCTTGCCTGATGGATTAGATTGCCTTTGGTCCTCTGTGGCTGCTTCAACAATGAGTTATTTTAAGCTCCCTCTGGAAGAAGAGGCACCATGGCTCTCACAATGTCCTTCAGCAGGAAAGCAAAAGTAGCCTTTGACCAGGAAAAAATGGACACAGGAATATGCCCATGAATAAACAGACAGTATTTACATGTGTCCATGAGCAAAACACCAACAAAAGCAGCATATTCAGTGTCAAAGTTGAATTTTTTTTCAATTGTTCAGAACAAATGCATTTTGTTTAAAAAAAGTAGCAACAAACTCAAAATCTCAATAATCTTGAAAATATTAAGTGCTCTCCTCCCTGGGAAAGAGCTTTGGCACCCTTTAAGCCAGATTTGACTCCAAGGAGGTTTGCTATTCCCATGGCTGGTCAGAAAGTCCACGTGAAATGCATGATCAGTGCTGTGTCTGACTGCCCCAGTGCTGCTCCAAAGCTAGGATCCAGAGTTGAAGCAATTCTTCACCCCTCTGTCCCAGAATTCCTGGCCAGCCAGCAGAGCTTTTTCCCTTTCCCAGACATTTTCCAGGGAGCTGTCAGAGGCACCAAACCCCTGCAGCGCTCAGTCACACACCAGGTACAGCCCGGCTCCCCTGCCATGGCCAGGCAGGAAACCATGGAATGAAAGCACGTGTGTGCAGACACACACCCATCCCACCCCCAGGCTCCAGACCGAGCTGCCCCTCAAACCTTGGCTGACTGACACTCAGGAGCCCCAGACAGAAGCAGTGGCCATCATTCAAGCAGAAAGTTAATATCTTATAGGTGATAGGTGGCACTAGATAAATACAGATGAAAAGCAGAATAGAAGCTTTTTAAAATAATGGATGTATGAGTAATTTAACTAATCACTCCAGTCAGTCTAGCAGAGCACATTCTTCTTGTACATAAGCAAACAGAAAGCTGGGAAGTTATAACTGTGCTGGCAAATTAATCTTAGAATACAAATGTCACTGTGGAAAATTCCTAAATCCTTTCATTCTTCTATTTGAATTGCAGGATCATTTCATTTGTTTTAAAAGTTGGATCCAGACCTGCATCCCAAGAGCTTGAACAGTGAAAATGAATCCAGACCCAAGCTGGACACAGCCCCTCCACATCCCTCCTGGCAGGGACCAGGGACAGACACCTCTGCAGAGATGTGGCTGTGCAAATCTCCATGGATCAGGCTGGGAGGAGCCACAGCACTTGCTGTGGGCTCCAGCACTCAATTTTGCCTCCTTCAGCTTTGGCTTGGGCCACGTGCTCATCTCAGCTTCTCTGGAGTCCACATTAAATCATCGGAAAACCCAAGATAGCTGAATTTTGAGGCACACTGGGACAATACCCATGGCTTCAAGTGGCAAAATCACACCTTCATGAATTAATTCTTGCAAGGTTTCTAATGAGCAGCGATGGTTTATATTCACATGAAGCATTTGCTGCTGTTTTATAATATATGCAGTAATTATGCAGCTGATGGAGCCTTATGTAGCTGCTAGTTCTTTCCTACACATAAATTAACAGCAGGATTTGTGTAATGATGGGATAATGAAGGCCTGGGTCATTGGTATTCATCTGTAGAAGGCCTTGAGAGGCTGGGTCAAAGACAGAAATGTTATTTAGCTAACACAGATAGAGACCATTGTTAAAGGATTTGTAAGCTTATTGCATTCAAGACCCACATTAACTGTCTCCATGGTAAGTAAAACAACTCCTGGGAGGGCTTTTTGTGGGTTTGGGGTTCTTTGGTAGGTTTTCTGGGTGTTGGCTGGTTGTTTGGCTGTTTTTTTTTAAGGGATCTTTTTTTCAGATGAGGGAGGAAAATCCTTCCTTGTAAATCCTTGTGGATTTGCCCTCAGTGTGCCATGGCAGGAGGGCAGGCTGCCCCCAGCTGTCCCACCTCTGGGTCCCAGCACACAGGAGCACTCAGAGGGATGGGAAAAAGGCCTTCAGGTGTCCCAGTCCCCTTCTCACTTTTGTGTCTTCTATTCCCCATTTGTGCTCACTTCCCACAGCTGCAGGGCTCTGGCTTTCCCCAGAGCTGTAGGACAAGTTCCTCGGATGCAGCAGAGGCTAGCAGCAGTGTTTTTATTAGGTCATGTGAAAACTTCTTGGTGCCTTCCTACCCAGCCTGTTGGGTTTTGCAGAGCACATCCTTGTGCTGAGACAATGCCTCATTCCCCCTCATGAATTAATTCTTGCAAGGTTTCTAATGAGCAGCGATGGTTTATATTCACATGAAGCATTTGCTGCTGTTTTATAATATATGCAGTAATTATGCAGCTGATGGAGCCTTATGTAGCTGCTAGTTCTTTCCTACACATAAATTAACAGCAGGATTTGTGTAATGATGGGATAATGAAGGCCTGGGTCATTGGTATTCATCTGTAGAAGGCCTTGAGAGGCTGGGTCAAAGACAGAAATGTTATTTAGCTAACACAGATAGAGACCATTGTTAAAGGATTTGTAAGCTTATTGCATTCAAGACCCACATTAACTGTCTCCATGGTAAGTAAAACAACTCCTGGGAGGGCTTTTTGTGGGTTTGGGGTTCTTTGGTAGGTTTTCTGGGTGTTGGCTGGTTGTTTGGCTGTTTTTTTTTAAGGGATCTTTTTTTCAGATGAGGGAGGAAAATCCTTCCTTGTAAATCCTTGTGGATTTGCCCTCAGTGTGCCATGGCAGGAGGGCAGGCTGCCCCCAGCTGTCCCACCTCTGGGTCCCAGCACACAGGAGCACTCAGAGGGATGGGAAAAAGGCCTTCAGGTGTCCCAGTCCCCTTCTCACTTTTGTGTCTTCTATTCCCCATTTGTGCTCACTTCCCACAGCTGCAGGGCTCTGGCTTTCCCCAGTAGAACAGGTTCCTCGGCTGCAGCAGAGGCTAGCAGCAGTGTTTTTATTAGGTCATGTGAAAACTTCTTGGTGCCTTCCTACCCAGCCTGTTGGGTTTTGCAGAGCACATCCTTGTGCTGAGACAATGCCTCATTCCCCCTCTCCATCCCGAGCCCCCTCAGTGCCCTGACACCCAGCCAGGCAGAGGGTGAGCCCCAGCCAGGGCACAGACGCTGGCCAGCCCCACAAGCCTCCTCCTGAAATGCTCAGGAGTAAAATACATTCATTCAAATGTGCAAGGAGCAGCACTGTGACTGGGCAAACAGATGTCAGGGAATACTTTTAGGAAGAGAAAAGCCCCAGTTGCAATGCAATGTGCAGCCAGCCACACTGCTGAGCAGGACAGCTGGGCAGCACCAGCTGCCTCCTGGCAGGTGAGCCATGGGAAAACTGAGCAGCCCTGCATGCCATCAGCACCATCCCAGTAGATCCTCATCTCTACAGAGACAAAATTTCAAATTTTCACTCCTGTTCTTGCAGGTGGCAGAAATCGTCCTGTCTTCCCAGATGCTTCCCCCTGGATCCATCCCTGCTCTAAATCCCATTCCCCTCACATTGATATTCTTCCTCTAGAGCCATGTTTTGCCAGGATGTGACTCTAGAGAAGCAGACATGGCTATTCCTCCTCATCAGTGCATCCCTCGTGCCCCCGTGCCACCATCACCAGCTGGCACTCACAGGGGGAATGACACTGGTGATTATGAGCTGCCACACCAAGCTGTGGGCCCCAGCTAGCACAGGACAGCTGGTGGGAGTGGGGAACAGCACTGCACCCTCTGTTTGCACCCAGCCTGAGCTTCCCTGTCACCTGTGCCCAGCTGACAGGGTGAGAGCTAAAAGTGACTCTTGGTGGTGTCAGGTTTGCTGTGTGTGAATGGAACCATCCCTTGCTGTGTTCCATTTTTAGCTCCCACTAAAGCAATAAAAGGCCCTCCTGTGCCTCATTATCCACACAGCCTCTGCCTGCCTCCAAATGCTCTCTAGCTCAATGAAGCATGGCTGCCCCCCTGCAGAGGAGAGGGACCATGGATGGAATCCCTGGAGGAGCTATGGGACAGCCATGCATGGATAATGGCAATCTAAAAAAGATACTCCAGAACATCAGAGCAGATGATTGTCACTGGTTTGCACACAAGCCAGAAAGGTTTACATTCCTTTTATCCATTGTATTTGCCAATTATATAACTTTAAAAAATATTTGGATGGTAGAGACCTCTTCCTGATGTATCCGACTTATAAAGCACTTGGACATCCCAGGGAGACAAGGAATGCTGCATAACTGAGGAAGTGTTTGAACAGTCCTTTTCAGTGGTTCTGAGTGGAACAGTGATGCCTGCACTGACTCTTACAGCCCGAGTGCCTCAGGGGAGAGCCTGAGTTCAATCCTCCTAATCCTGGGATCCCCTCCCCTTTGATCTGTCCCTTCCCTGAGACTTACGCTGTGTAAAACCACCAGTTCCTCTAATACCACTGGCTTTGAATCACATCTTTCCTTTGTTCTTAGCTGATAGGTGTTCAGACATTTACACCTGCCTGTAAAGCCCTCTCCTTCCTCTGCTGTGCCACATCCCCTGCAGCACCCAGCCCCGGCCCAGCCATCGCCCAGCACACCTTCTGCAGCCTTCCTCACATTTCCAGCCCAGCCTCGTCTTTGCTGCCGTAAGTTTTGCTGATTACATCCTTCAGCTTCTCTTGTTCCCTCTGTTTCACAGCACTGAGGTTGTCCTTGAGGAGCTCCCCAGCTTTCTCTACCACTTCTGTTCACTCCCACCTCTTTGTGTTAACACTTCTACTTAACACTACACCAACTCCAAAGTTACAACAACAGAGCCATGCTAAAGTTATCTGAATTTTGTAATCCTTGCTCCAAACCTCTGAGAAATTGCTCACTGACAGAAACCAGGAAAAGTCCCAGCCTCTGCAGCTGCTAAACCCAAAAGCAAAATGAATGACTCTTAAATCTCTTTCACTGCCTATCTTATTCTTCTTGGAGCCAGACTGGAATGTGGAACTCAGAACATTTTCCCTCAAGAAAGTCACCAGAAAAACTTAAGGAATAATCTCTGCCCACTGGGCAGAGATCAGATCTAGTTCTGACCCTGTAGGGTCTTTGAGCTGGGCTTTGTGCTTTATATGCCCGAGAGGAACAATGTGAGTGAACACTGCTCTCCAGATAACAAACTGAACAACTAACAACTCGTAACAAGGATAATTACCATATTAACAGCAGAGTTAGAATGGAATTAATAATTGTCAATATCAATCACCCCATCATAAATTTATATATTTCACTTAGTTTAACAGAAGTCTCAGGGCTGTGATCTCAGTAACTGCACATGTCTAAAATTCCCACTTACCAAGAGCTGTGGACAGCATTTGGACATGGCAAGATAGCTGCTGGCACTACAGCTCCAGTGACTCAGTGGAGAGGAAGACTCCCTTGTCATTATTAGCTTAATGAGAATATCTTATTGAGTTTTGTTTCCTCCAGGACAGTTTATAGAGGTGTGTTTGCAATGGTCAAACCTCTGAGAAATGGCTTGTTGCACCCAAATGTGGTAGACAAGCAGCTCTCTAATGACTGCATGTTGCTAAAGAAATTGGTTTCTGTAAAATGGAGAACTACTGGGAAAAGAAACAAGGAAATAGGGTTTGAAAATGGCAGGACATTTAGCAGGACGTGTAAAATATAAAACTGCAAAATACTTGTGTCTATCCCTGCACAGTAATCTACATGTAATTTTTTTTCTTCTGTCCAGAAACTGCATTATAAATTTAGTGAAAGTGGTGAATTTTAGGGACAGTTACCATCACTGAACTGAGGTTTCTCATACCTTGGTAACAGATTCAGGACAGAAATAGAGAAGGCTTCCCATCCCATCCCATTCTCATTATCAACTCTGCCCTTCCTCCTGCAATCAACATATGCCCACGTGCTTGCAGAAGAGCTTTCAGCCCATTGCAATTTCCAGACCAGTTCCCTGGGCTGCTAGAGAAGCCAGTATGGATTAAGTGTCTGAAGAGATTCCCAAATAGCTTTAGAAACTTAAAAATCTTAATATTTTGTGCTATATTGATTATTACTTGAACAAAGTTATAAGAATGAGATGGTTTGGTCCAATTGTTTTTCTTTGCCAAGCCAGGTTAAAAGCCCAGCTACTGACCAGTGTTACAGGAGCTCAGTGGCTGTAACAAACTCCCAGCCTCCAGTCCTGATCCCATGGTGTGACCAGCCTATCCAGACTTCCACAGGCTCCCCCTGAGCCCTGTAAGGCTCATGAAGCCATGTGGGCTTTGTCATGCAGAGCAGATTAAAAGCTCAGAGCCCTGTAATATCCTCACTTAAATCAGCCATAATATGCTCTGTTATCTACTATGAAGAGAGCAGCAGAAATAATGGTTTATAGTCTCCACTTAACATACAAATTCAGCTGTACATCTGTCCAATGCTCTCTTAAAGTACTTCCAAAGAGCTCCAGTAAAATACGTTATTCTAATTGTTAATCATCCAAACATCATATTTGAAATGAGAAAAGCATTGAGAAGTGCCTTAAAATCCTCATTACAGTGGGAAATATCTATTTCTGACATGCTTTTGTTTCCAGGATATCCCTCATACTCTCATTGGCCAAACACCCTGTTCAGTGTCAGTTCCACAATCACAGAGACCATCCCTGAGCACAATTCCAGTGATGTGCCATCCAAAGCCCCTGCTTGCTTCCACCTTGGCTTCTTCTTCAGGGAGAAAGCAGCTCAAGTTCTTCCCAAGGAAAATAAGCCCATTTCACTACACGTGTCCCTGTTTTGTACCACAGTGGAGGAGCTCAGAGGCAAAACAGTCGCATTCCTTGAAAATTAATGTTCATAGAAGTTGCACATGTAGGTTTATAAAGAAAGGAAGGCGTGACCTAACCAGTGCCTGTCACAAGAAACAGCCAGCAGCAGGGCTTCCCTGGATACACTCCCTCAGGACACAGGTGTTGGGAAGCAGCCCTTGGGTGTGTGATTAGCAGTATCAGCACAATCCCTGCAACCCAAACCATGAGCACAAAGGGGTTAGAAAGCATTTAAGCCTTTAAGCCCCTCGATCTCCCTCTGAAGGTGTCCTGCTCTTCGTTTCTAATTCATTAGAGAATAAGTCTGTGATAAGCAAAGTAAATTAGATTCAGTGACATTCTGCTAATTGAGTCATCTTCCTCTGCCTGGCTTGGCTGGGTTTTTAATTAGCAGCTAATCTCATCAATATGGTGGATGACTGGCAGTGTGCAGATCATGGGCGTACAACCGCAGCGAAATAGAAATAGAAGTTCACGGCTCATTGGCTGACCCAGGTCTCTTTTGTCATACACAGGAATAAACTGGGCAGGTCTGCAGGTCATCTACTGACCTCAAAGTATGTGGAACAAGGAGGATAATGGAAGGTAAATAAACAAACAAATCCAGCAGAGCTGCTGGGAAGACCTGCAGCAGTTTCAGGGATGATGGAACGGGAGGGAAAAGGGCTCTGTGAACCTGTCCTGCATCCTGATGAAGTTCTACTGCAGTGAGGGACTGGAAATGGCAGGAATTGTGAAAGGGGTATTTTTATAATTGCAATTCTGTTCGTTTTGCCCTGTTGTAGAGAGTAACACTGCAGATTCCCCCAGATGTTGCAGCAAGCTCTGCTCTTTGCAACATGGAAACCTCCCAGGATTTGCAAAGCGTCAGCCAGTGTCTGGCACATACCTCCAGGAGCTACAGCTGGACAGAGTAACAGAAGTCAAGACTAAATTCTTCCCTACAAGTCTCTCTTATAAATATATTCACAGCTTAACTACAAAGGTTCTTCTCAAACTCAAAGTAACCCACCTGCCTGGGCAGAGCCGTGAGCTGCCATCCTGGGCACCACGGCTCCTGCTAAACTCTCTCAGAGGAGGTTTGCAGCACTACTGAAACGTGACCTAGACAGTTTCTGTTGGGTTTGACAGCAAAACTGATTCTGCTGAGAGATTTACACAGGTGGATCCCAGTGTGCAGGCCCAGGGATCCCAGCCTGGTTGCTGAGATCTCGCAGCAGGATCAGGCTCACGCGTGTCTACATCTGTTTCTCCTTTATGTTTCTTTTTAGACTTAGCTCTATGACATAAGATAACTTATTGCCTCAAATAAGAAATTTAAACCAGGGATTTATAAAGTACATTTATAAATTTAAATCAAACATTTGATTCATAAAGCAAAGAACAAGAATATTTCTCATACTGCAACTCTTCCCAAACCTCACACCAGCACTGCTGACATCAGTGAAGTTTTACATCAACTTTAGAGGATGCAAGACCTTATATTTCATTTTTCTAAGTTATTTTTCATTTTTCTAAGGTATCTTTGAAGCAGACAAAGCCTGAAGCTCAAACTCTTTGTCGATTTTTATCTAGCAATAGTAGATTCATTAGGGTAACAGCCCAAAGCAGCACTTCTTGAGCACAAGTTCAGTCCTTTTTGTCTCTCTAATGTAACTGTTAGTGGCTCAGCCTCTGGAAATAACCAAACAAATTGTTGTCCTGCATAAATATGTTCTGACTGTATAAAGTATTTATAAATCATCCATGTCATCTAGGAGCCTGCTCTCTTACAACGTGCTGTTTCAGTGAACAGCACTGACAATAAGCACTAAACAAGTCACCAAAAATTAACATGGAAGGGTTGTGAACATCACCACAGTAAAACCATTAAATGTTGAAATTAATGTCTCTATTTTAATCCCATAAAATAAAAAAAAAAAAAGAGGTTTTCTTTTATAGTATTCAGTTATATATAATTTAAAATGCAGCTCTTGGGAGCATGTTTTGGCACATACATGCTTTCAGAGAAGCAGAAAAACTAATATCACTGCAAGAAATAGAATTATTCCCTTTTTTCCTCACCACAAACAGCATCAGAGCTGGTACAGCCCTGCATGAAGGGGAAATGAAGGAGAAAAACTGCAGAAGTGAGGGTCCTGTGTGCTGCCCCAGTTCCTGTGTCACAGAGCAGAGAATGACGCCAGGATGAAGAACATTTCACTGCCGAGCACGCTGTGGGAGGTGTGGGGACTAACCCTGCAGCAGTGTGGGCTGGCTCCGTGCCTTGCTCAGGGTGTCCAGGCTCTGAGGGTGGGGCTGGGGCACCACAGAGGTGAGCCATGGGCAGCAGCTCTAGGGAGGAGAGGGAAAAGGCACAGCAGTGCTGGAACTCTGCAAGGCAAAGCTCTGTGCCCAGAGAGGGCTCAGCCCGTGGCTGCTCCTTCAGCAAAAAGGGGCTTTGTCTTCTGCCCACAAACATCTCCCACAGCATTCCCAGCACCCAGCCAGCTACAGCCACCTCCAGGCATGCATGTGCCATTTTCTTCTCCTGTTCTCCTGTGAAAGCAAGTTGACCTCAGCTGCTTGCTGCAATAAATCTCTCATTTTCTCCTTCCCCTATTCAAGAACATTTCACTGCCGAGCACGCTGTGGGAGGTGTGGGGACTAACCCTGCAGCAGTGTGGGCTGGCTCCGTGCCTTGCTCAGGGTGTCCAGGCTCTGAGGGTGGGGCTGGGGCACCACAGAGGTGAGCCATGGGCAGCAGCTCTAGGGAGGAGAGGGAAAAGGCACAGCAGTGCTGGAACTCTGCAAGGCAAAGCTCTGTGCCCAGAGAGGGCTCAGCCCGTGGCTGCTCCTTCAGCAAAAAGGGGCTTTGTCTTCTGCCCACAAACATCTCCCACAGCATTCCCAGCACCCAGCCAGCCCTTCCCACTGCAAACCTAAAACCATCCTGAGCACCTGCACAGGGAATTCTCCCCACTTCCTCTAGGGAAGAGCTTTAAAGTAACTATTTATACTGCTGTGCATGCTTCTCTGAAAGTGCCCAGCCAGGGTCTGCAGGCAGAGACGGATTCCCATCTGTCCTGCCTGAGAAGGACTGGAGATTATCATCCTTTGATAGCAAACCCAAGAGACACAGCAACTTCTCAAAGCTGAAAACAGTGCAGGGGGAGCCAAAAGTAAATTAATCAACGGCTCAGGCTTATTCTACCTGCCCACCAAAAAACAGCCAACCAAACAAAAACCCTCAAACCTGAGTGAATGCTGGCTGGGCAGCCACGTCCCAGAGCTGATATTTGGAGTACGAGAGTTGGGGATGGTCCTCATGGCGTGAGTGAGGTTGTTGGCTTCAGCAGAAAGTGACTCCTCTAGGAGTACTCAAGGTGAGAAATCCCGTCTGGCCATTCCTAGGCACTTGAACAACTTATCTTAAGGGTGTTCAGATATTCTCAATGTGTTTTTCTTCCTCCTGAGGGAAGGTGGAAGTGCTATAGCCACCTCCAGGCATGCATGTGCCATTTTCTTCTCCTGTTCTCCTGTGAAAGCAAGTTGACCTCAGCTGCTTGCTGCAATAAATCTCTCATTTTCTCCTTCCCCTATTCTTTCCTGTTTAAAGTTGGTTGCACGTTAGACTTAAATACATTATGCTCATTTCTCTAGGAGCCCTGACACATTGTTAAATGACCATGAATCTATTTTAGTTGCACCTTAATTTATTAACTCTCCTGCCTGCCTCCAGTGTTGGTGCCTCTATTGTAGGATCACAGGAGGTTTGGGTTGATTATCCTCCTAACTCTATTTCATATGCAGAGCCATTCTTTCACTCTGCTCCATGTTATTACAATAAAGCAAAAATCTCTCTCATTTTTTCATTTTCAGTTCACATTGGGATACTACATACCTTATTCATGTCTTCTAAGTTCTTATATTCTTTTTGTTGTGTAATGCAGTCAGAGAGCACAGATATATTCTGCCTCTAAAAGCTGCTTTGCTGAACTTAGGGATGGAGATAATCCTATTTTCATCAAGTGAACTACTGAATCTTCACTCCTGAGAGCTCTTTTCCCCATCACTGCCAGAAACTTGGGAGTACACAATTCCCAGTCTGTAATTTTCATCAAGTGAACTACTGAATCTTCACTCCTGAGAGCTCTTTTCCACATCACTGCCAGAAACTGGCCACACCCTTGGGGGTACACAATTCCCAGTCTGTAACTGAGTTATTTCTTTCCACCTCTGGGATACTGACGTCAGTCTCCAGCTGCCCCTGGAGCTCCAGGGCCTCTTGGTTTCTCTTGGTCAAAAAGCCAGTGAGACCTGAACACCAGCACTGCTGGTCATCCCCAGCCCACCAACCACAACTGCAGTCCTGCAGCCAGCCTCACCCCATCACCCCACGAATGAAAGGGCAGCTGCACCTTCTCCAAAGGAAATACTCAGGTTTTGAGAGCTCCATTTGCATGTTGCTTTTCTCTGCCTTGACTGCACGGTTTTATTCAAGCTGCTTTAAAGTCTTTGACTCCTCTACAGTTTGCAGCTCCAGAGCAGCTCTGCAGAGTTTAATAAATGGTCTGAAGTGGCCACAAAAGGCTGATTAGTGCTTGGTGGCCCTTCAGCAGCCTCGAGCCACTCGAGGGGAGTCAGCTCAGCCAAGGGGCTGGGAGCCCAGGGCAAGGCTGCAAACACAGCCTCTCCTGCCTGCCACAGCAGATATTGATTTTTCCAGCTGTTCTTAGGGGAACTCACAAAAAGAAAATTATTTTCTTTTAAGTTCAAGTGCAGGAGTCTGCCTTGCTAAAGGGCTTATCTTTGCCTATAAGTTTTACCAATAGAGTCTGAGTTGTATAATTAAAGTCGCACAACCCCCCATAGTGTGGAAAATCCTATAAAAATGCTTTATATGGAGATAACTGTATGAATTTAAAACAGCTTTCTATCAGTATAAATGCACCCCCATGAGAGCCTCTACAAATATAGTTACTGTCCAAGAGCATACATCAAGGGATTTTATAACTCTTCAGTGATTTATGTCTTTCTATAGCACTGAATAGTGTCTAGTTCCAGCCTTCCAAACACAGGGAACAGATGAATCTTTAAAATCTCATGAGGTAAAAAAAATAAAAAATCTATATTTTATATCATATATTTATATTTTATGGCGAGTGCTAATTTAAGTGCCACACAGTTATTTCTCCTTGGATTTCTAGCTCCAGTTCAAACTGGCTGTAGTATTTTCATTACAATTCAGTGTGTTTATTTAGCATTAGAGCTGGCTGAACTATTCATTACTAATTTAGCCTACTTATTTATTTTTATTTATTTATGGTAAGTGAATCTTCACCGAATAAATCCTAGTTCTCCTCCCACAATGTTCAGACTCTAACAGCATTCCCTGGAGAAAATTTGGGAGGACAATTATTCAGACCTACAGTCTGTTCACAACTATCAATTCCCCATTGATTCTTTGTGGGGTGTGCCTGAATGTCTGAGTGTTTGCAATGCTTCCCAGGAGTTCCTGCAAACACATGTCTGGAAATAAATTCCCATTCACTTGTGCTAAAAAAAAAAAAAATAATTAAAACCAAAAAAATATATATATAAAGAAAATGTAATCCTCCCTCTCACGCCCTGTCTGAGCACTCAGATGAGCAGTGTGAGAGGAAATCACATCTTTTCTGGGACAAACCATGAATAGCTCCTGTCCACAGCAAGCCTGGTTAATTCACCTGTCACTGAATTCCATCCTCATTTGCATAGGTGAGCTCACTCTGTCCCTGCTTCCTTCAAAGATGGAAAGAGCAGAACATTTTACTGGGATTTCAAATCTCTGAGAACCCCCCTGCCCTCACGGTGACTGCCATCCAGTGTGTACCAGCAAGGCCATAAATAGCTGAACTCTGGTCCCCATTCCTGCAGGGAAACAAAGCCCAGGAACATGGTGTGCTGCAGCCTCGCTCTCTCTGGGGCTGCTGCTCCCTCTTGCAGACTCTGATCCCATCTGCTCTGTCTGGATGACTGCTGCAGCCTTGCTTGTGGCCCTTCTGAACACACCCAGCCCTGGGAGATGGGAGGGCACCCAGGCACAGCTGCCACCCATTCCTCTGACAAACACTCAGCCTGCACATGCTGCTCATTCTGCAGGAGCCTGGGGCTCCCCTTGCTTTTAAAAGCACTGCACACATCCAGGTTTGGGGGCCTTTAAACAGCAAAAACAGCCAATTCTGCTGACCTGACTCTCAGAGCTCCCTGCCAGCCCTTCCAGATCCCCTCCTGTGAAGTGTGTACCCCAGAGAACCACGGGGTTCACACCAAGCAGCAGCCCCAGTGGCCCTGGTGCTCTGCTGCAGCTATGGCAGTGCTGAACACACTGTTTGGTGCAAGGGAGATAAAGCAACACTGCCCACAGCAGCCCTTTCTGCTTTGCTTCCTCTCAAGCCAGCAAATCAGGTTTTGCAGCAGCAGTAGAGAGTTTTCACTTTTAATTTACCATCTTCAGTAATAGCTAAATATTCTATTTTTCTCCCCTGCTATAACCAATAAAAGCCAAAGGGAACACACTTATTTCCAGTATCTGACACCAACAGTAGAAATTCAGCTCCTCTTTTCCTTCCTGCCACAGCAGAAGGGAAAGGTTGTTGAGACATGGCTTCAGGCAGCAGGGCTTTCTCAGCTCTAGGCGTGTTCTGTTGAGAACTTCTCATTCCCTGGAGACATCCTTAAATTCCCTCTCACCAACTCAGTTGCTGACCTTTCAGTGAACTAGCTTCCAGATTTAAAAACACCAAGGACTTGAATATACCCAAACACAATAATAAGTACTTTTCCCAGATGTTATCATGGCAAAATCTTTTTCAGTTATTTACCCTTGCCTTCTTTGGCTCACATTCCTTTAGCTGATCCCCAAAAATCAAAGAGTTTTACCTGCTCACCTTCCACCCCATATGACTCCCTTTCCAGTAGTACAATTTTTGTCTCTGATAATACAAGGGACTGTGTATCAATTTTCAGTTTAAACTCAGTACATGTCCCTTTCTTTTTCAGGTTCCCAGCCCATTCATCTTCAGCTGCAGTGATAATATTTATCTGATGGATAATCCTGTGCAGCTCGGGCTGTCATCTCCCATGCAACACCACCATGGTGCTTGAGATGCCTCTGTTGCAGCCAGAGGCAGCAGTTTCTGCAGGCTGTGGCCCTGAGCCCTGCAGGATCCTCCTCAGCACCTCCTCTCTGCCCCTGAGCTGTGCTGACACCCCCGAGAGTGTGCTGGGTCACCTGCCCAGTGGAGAGGCCACTTGTGCTCCACAGCAAGCTGAATGTCACACCACACGTTAATTGTTAATTCAAGATCTTCCAACAGATCATCTCAGGCTGGTTTGTTCCACATCCCAGTCCTAATCCAGTCTTTCATCACAAACTCCATGAGTCCTGCCAAATTTTCCAGATGGATGCTTCAACCTCAGTCACTCATCGGTTCTGCTGCAGCTCCACACATCTTCCACATCCTTCAGTTAAAAATCATCCTCTCTGAGATGTGCCCCATGTTAGGATGGCATCCCCAAAACCTCTGCCCCAGACCAGGTTCTGTTCCACTCCAGCATTATTCAAACATGTGAAGTGCACCAGGGCTATCACTCCAAGAAACATTCCCTCTGGCCATCTTCCTCTGTGGCAGAGTTCAGCTCATACAAACACAGAGGAAAATGATGCTTAATCTTTTTCAAACTTCCAGATGTGTCAGAGCCTTTCAAAACTCTGCTGTCCCATTCTGACCTCTATCTTTCTTTTTTTTTTTTTTTTACAGCACCATGCACTTACTCAGAATTTACTCATGGCCCAATGTATCTGAAGGATCATCTTTACTCCATCTCAGTAAGGTTTCTAATGCCCCCTATGTCTGACAAGCTACCCACAGTGGTACCCTTGCTGATACCACAGGGGGGCTCAGCAGCAGCTCAGAGCAGCCCCTGTGCCCATAACACCTGCCCTGATCTGCTGGTGACCAGCATCCCTCTAGCACAGCATTTGTGTTCTGATGGAGAGTTAACAGCTCATTAAAAATAAAAATATTGGGTACTGTCACAGTTTGAAATTGTAAAATCACATTAGATTTGTTTCTATTCAATTTTTTTTCTCCAAAATAACAGAAAACAGAGTTTGTCATGTTGACAGACTGCACAGCTCTACAAGAGCCTGGCCATTTTCACCCACAGTAAAAGCCTGATGCTCCGTGGCCAATACCTTCACTCTCTCTCTCTTGCCCCATCACATGGTTTTGCTCACAGGCTGCAGAGCAAAGGCAGAGCTGTGACTCATCTCCAGAAGCCTTTCAAGAAGCAGTTGATCATCTTGAGCTGCGAGTCACTGCTGTGAGGCCATCATTCCCTTCTCCTAACCAGTGTGGCTGGGAGGCTGTGACTCACGCTCAAGTCAAGAGGGTTCAGTGCACAACTTTCCTTTCTGTAGGAAATGATTCAGTGCAAGATCCCTGTTCCCTTATGTGTGTGTTTTTAAAGCATCTCTTTTAACACTACTCCACAGTGTTGTTTCTGATCCTCTTCACCCCACAGAGGGTTTCAGATCACAGATATTCAGGGCTAAGGACCAAGCAAAGCAATCCCAGACAGCAAAGGGCAGTGTGAGAATGTGCTCTGCCAGAGAGCAGCAATGCTCAGAAACAATGCTCAGCAAGGGTCTTGTGGCTTTCAAGAACTGCTCAGCTCCCCTGCTTCAGTCTCCCTTTCTGCCCATGGTGTCCAGGGATGGACACCTGGGCTTTAGAGGAGGGAAAGGCTAAGCGCACTCTTTTCATTTCCTTCAGGTATCATTTCCTTCAGTGCATGTTTCATGTGACCTTTACATCCATGACAGCATTAAAGAAACCCCATCATTAAAACCAACATCCTTATGCTGTCTGCCTAACCAACATGAGTACCCAAAGCTTTTTGTCCTAATGACTCTGTCAAGAACAGCAATATTCCAGCCTGGTAACTGGCTCTGGTGCACTTCTCACTCTTCTGTACCATCCATGGGACATAGAACCTCCCCTCTTCAAAAGAACAAGAAATCTCAGAGAAATTCTTGCTTTCTTTAACTACCAGTTAGAAAATAGTTTCAAACGTCCTTCTGGGACAATAAATGGAGATTAATTTCTGTATAAACCACTCAGTCTGCATAGTGTAACAGAAACTTCATTCTTCTCAGTTAGAAAATAGTTTCAAACGTCCTTCTGGGACAATAAATGGAGATTAATGTCTGTATAAACACTAACAAAGCACCCCAAGATGAGTGACTTCTCCAGGAAAAGCACAATGCTTCTTGCAGGTAACTTTTTCCTGAGCAGAAAGAAGAAAAATAAATAAAAACCACTGCCTTGGTCTAACTTCATATTGCATTTTCCAGACGAAACTTTGGTATTAATTTGGATCCAGCTTCATCTAAAACAAAAAGCTTTTGATACTCCTGCAGACATTTGCAACCCCATGAGGCAGTGGTAAAACTCTGGGGCAAATCTGCCCCGTCCCCAACGTCGGGAGTCGGCAGTGCCAAGGTCTCTTTCTGCTTTTTGGGTTTGCTCTCGGGCTGGAAGGACGGAAGCTCCCCTGGCCCTCCGCAGTGGCCGGCAGCCAGGGCACAGATGGGCCTTTGTGCGCAGGGGGAAGCCGGAGGGACTCTGCAAAAGGCCTCAAGTCTTGAATAATGCAGAGGGTGAGAAATGCTTTAAACAAAAATAGTTTCTGACTAAGACTTCTGATGGAGCCTGGAGCACAAACCTGCCAGCCCCAATCTGTGTCTGAGTCCCCTCGCAGCAGTTCCAGTCCCGGCCGCTTCCTGCGGGCTTGATCCGGAGAAGCGCCCGGCAGAAAACAGCAGCCTTTGATCTCCCTCTCCCCACCTCAATATCCCCCACCCCAGCACACAAAGAAGCTTTTATTTGCTAATGAAAGGCAGGAAGCAGACTTAAATTAATCAAGGGAAGTCTCTCTCCCTTTCATATAAAGAAACTAATTCTAGTTAAACAGAGGTTTTGCCGTTCTTCTCATTTCGAGATCCAACTGTACAATTAAAGCGCATACCAATGAGTGGCATTATCCCTTCCTTCCCCAGGACAGCTGTAATCCCAATCCTATGAGCCTCACAACAGGCACACTCCCAGAGGAGAGCGGTGCAATGGCACTAGGTAGCTGCAATTAATGAATTGGCAGTAGGGCCAGCAGGGTTTGGGTCTCACTGAATCAAAATCCTGTTAGATTTGTTTTGACCTGGAGACATTCCTAAGTATTTCCTCCACCCCAGATCAAACTCCACAGGATTTATTACACTTTCGGATGCCATACTCTTTCTTTCCTCTCTCTAAATAATTTGTTTCCAAATTGTTTGCAATCCCAGCCTGGGAGCTTTGAAGGACAACTGCAGTGAACCACTTACAGACTGATTGCAGACATGCACTGAGGCATATTAGGGATCTGGGTGCTTTTCTTTGCATGTTTTAAAGGCTCAAGAATTTTTTCTTCTCTGTTTATTACATATATATCTGTCTCCCCTTAAAGGAACCCAAAATCTTAGAGTAACTTTCTTTGTGTAACCCTGATATCTCTAACAACAATAATAAATTGCTTACATCTATTTTCCCTTCAGACCTCTTCTACTCATCAGTGCATACTGGAATTGTAATCCTAAATACAACTACAGTCTTAGACTTCAGTGAAAGTGGAAATTCTTGACATATTCCTGAGCTGGTCATTGAAAGAGACAGCAGTTTGCAATTAAATGAAATGTTAATATCTTTATGATATCTGGCTCCAGCTCCCAGCTGTCTGGCTCCTGAACAGACTGGTACTTTCAAAGTCCTTGTTCCAGGTGCATTCTCCTTGCACAAGCAGCAGACACTGGCAATGTCACTACAGTGCCTGTAGCAAGAAACGTCTTGGATAGCAGAGCACATCAATTCCAACTCTTCTAAATGGAGATCTTAGGGGCTTTATACAGTCTTAAACTGCTTCTGCACTCCTTAGCATCTTCTAGTTGTGAGGGAGGCTGACCTCTTTATTGATTCAGGGGTCATTGGGAAATTTAATTTTGACATTTCCAAAATAGGCCAAGGAAGTTGTGGCACAGAAGGTCAAGGCACCCCAGCTCCTGGGTAGATCTGATAAGCAAGGACAATTCTGATTAGCATCATGACCAAAATACTGCCCACTGCCCTTTCCTTTGGATCTACTCCCTGTACCATCACCTTTAAGCTCCACTGGGAGGGCTGTGCTTGACTGCACAGCCCCTACACTTCTCAGAGACTTCTCACTCCTTGCAGGGTAGAAAATACATTCTTGTTTGTGTTGGCACCTTTTTTCTCTCAGTGTCTGTGTCTCACCCTTCCTACTGTTGTGCCTCTGTTAAAATACATTTGCTCACACCCAGCAGTCCCTTCTGGGAGCTGCTGTGGCCCTGGGGAGGCCCAGCTGGTGCCTGTCCTGCCTCACTGATTGCCCAGCTCAGGAAAGCAGAGTTCCAGGACACTGTGAGCAGCTCCTGCTGACTGGCACTCATGGGGCCCAGACCTCTCTCCCCATGAGACCACCACAAGCCACCATGTCCTCATGTTCATTCCAAATGATGGGAATTAACAAAATCCACCCCTGGGAAATTCTCAGGCTCCAAAATCTGGCTGTGACTTGAAACACAAAAAATGCTGATGAAACAAAGGTCAAGGAGATGAAAATGTTTTGACTAGGTCAAATTTATTTTGGGGAATTTTAATCCACTCCTTTTGACTTTTATCTGACAGATGGGCTGAACTCTTAAAACATTGGTAATATAATCTAAAGCTCAGCAACCCATTCCTGTTTCCTGTGCAGGACTCAGCTGCCTGTCCTGTAGCCCTTCCCCAAGTGATAGAAACACCTGACTGGCCATGGGTGAGGGACATTTCCCAACTCCTGGCTGCTCTATAGCAAATAAATGTCCGGTTATAATGGGAAAAAGGCTTGTTTACAGATCTCACACACTCAAGAATGGGCAGCCCAGACTGCACTTGGCTCCTGTTCTCTGCAGCAGGTGAGCTAGTGCAGGCAAGAATTAACCTGAGGAAGTTTTTGGGTTTCTGTTTCCCAGTCTGAATTAGGTGAGGACAGTGGTGCCACTTCCAGGGCCAGGCAAGCTTGGCTTTCTGCAGGCTCCTGGAGAGTAGGTGACCTGAGGAACCCCAATGTGATTGCAACAACCAGGATGGCAAAACTTCACTAGACTTCTTCCTCACTTAATCTAACACAGGGCAGAGGTGTCAAAACCTCCCAAAGAGAGACATTTTTCGAATCTTTAGGTAATATCTAGAGTCCAGCACACGAGTTTGTAGCTGTCTCAGACCATGATGTGCAGCCATGAGGCTCTTGAACTGTCTGAGACACACAGTACTTTAAGGTGTTGGGGGTTAATATTGTGCAGAGTGGAGGCAGTATTTGATAAATACCATCTCTGACAGACAATCCCATCACAACTGGGGCTTAGAGGTTTGTTTTGAAATGAGACTCAGAGCCACAACATAAAGAAAACACAAGCTCTGAGCAATAGCACTTTGCAAGATGATAGGAGGAAAAATGGCTTTATTAGCAAATAAAGAACAGCACACTCAGCCAGATGTTATTTAGGAGACCTGACCTGACAATTGATATATTGATACCTAGTTATTGCCAAAGCAGGAGAATTCGGTGAGATATCTCTCTTTGCATGCAAAATAAATCAACTGATCCCCACAGAGACATCAGGCATGGTGGTTTGCACACAAGCAGCAAAGGCAGAGGGCTCAGGAAAGAAGTGAGCTCTGCAACAGATACACTGCCCAGCAGGAGCAAACATTCCAGCAGCACACATGGGAACTGGTGATGATGGAGAATAGGCACTGAGACAGAGAATGGGCCCTTTAGGTGCTCCAGAGTAACAGTGTCCCCCAGGCACGAAGGACAAGTGAATAATGTGACAATATAAAAACGAAATGCATGTCCTTATGTTGATGATATGCTTATGTGTGTGGGATGACCCCAATGAATACTGCTAATGAGCCAGCAATACAGCAATGTTAATTAATTTGGGATCTAACAGTAAAGTAAAATAATTAGATCATAAATCTGACATATTAGAGCAGTCAGATGGTGACAATAACAAATCAAATCTACAGAAGGAAACTTCGGCATTCTATAATAGTGTGCCACAAAAAGATCAGATTAAATGTGGTTTTAGCTGAGAGGCAGAAATGTACTCTTCTAGGAGATTACCATGTGTTCCCTTGGTGAACTGATGATAGCTGGAGAGACCTACAGGGTGTGAGCACAGCTCCTACCCTGCATTCTTGAGTATTCCAGTGTTATTCTATCAATCTCCTCACAACAGTAACAGAGTTAGTGCCAGGGTACAACTGCAGTTAAAAAGTGAAGCCAGAGTTGCTCAGAAATACCTTCTGCTGGTCCTACTGCTCAAAGCACCACCTCAAAAACCAACCCAGCTGCCCTCATCCAGCAGCTCACTTGTAGGAAAGTGCATTAAGCAACCCAAAAACTTGCAGTGATGCTTTAGAGTCAGCCAATACAGATTATCCTGGCTCCAGCAGCCGCAGTCAGGCTCTGCCTCTCTGTTGAGATAACAAGCTGCATACTGCTTATCTGCCATTAGACATATGGCAGCAAGAGACCTGAGGAGAACTCATCCAGACTGCACAGCACATCATGAACATCCTGTGTAATGAGAACAAAATGGGGTGCCAAGGATAGGAGGGTGATGACAACCAACACAGCAAGATTTGCTCAAAACCAGAAGCCAAAGCACCACCGAGCAATGCAGGGGCCACTGGCAGCAAACACTTTCTCCCAGACATTCTGAGGCTCATAAAAGCAAAGTAAGGATGGCCTGGGAAAGAGCTATCATAAATTGAATGCTCAACCCTAGGCTAAATCCTTTTCAGCCCATGTGTTGCACTGCCCAGTGATTTGGCTGTATCGTGTATTTATGGAATATTACCATGGATGGATGTCCATGCTCATTTGCAAAAGCTGCACCCACTAGAAAACATCATTACAAGAGCATCATACAGATTTGCTGACACCCTGCCTGCCAGAATGTCTCCACATTACAGATGTCCATTTTCAATTGACAGAGAAAAGGGTTCAACAGAACACAGAGCAGAGAGAGAGGAGCAAGACTCACTGAGAGTCCTTTCATGGCAAGGGGGAGCCAGTGGGGAAAACTTCAACAGGCTCTCATCCAACTCTGATTTATACCTCAGTTTCTATTAAAGGATAGATGTATTCACAGTCCTTCAAACCTCTCTCCTCTCTCAGAATTCCAGCAGCATTTATAAATACTCTTTACCTTTCTCATTCAACTAACTGGACATGAAGTTTGAAGGATATTTTTCCCCTTGCAGCATCCATCACTGCAGCCACAGAAAAACCTACAGCTGAATAATGTCTGAAGCAAGAACTACTCCAGGTTCCAAGCTGGTGTCTCAGTAATATTCATGGCATGGTCTCTTGTGTCTTTCTGGCTGAAGACATCTAAAGCATATTATTTTTGTATAACTCTACCACTACAGAAGTGCAGTTTCCTCCAGGCCAGAAGGTTGCAAACAACCAGATCAAAGATGTCCACAAAACACTGCACATCATACAGGAGCATGTGCAAGCTGGCTGGGAAAATCCCCTGTGGGAAAATCCCTCACCTTAAGCAATGAGAAGTTAATCATCCCCTCTAGGGCAATGCACAGGGCATATTTCAATGGCTCCATGGAACACTAACATCAGGAAAGTTCTCTCCTTGGTGAAAAGCACTAGTACCAGCTCTCGGGATTTTAGATTAAAATACTCAGTTGAAAATATGCAGAAAAAAAAAGGTACAAGAAACCCTCTCAAGAATGGCACCTCAGCCCTGTTCTCTAGCCCAGGAAATACTCATTTTCACAGAAAGCAGACTACTTGGCAAGACCAAAATTGCTTGGGAAGTATTGAGTTTCTTCACCTCCCTTAGTGTCATATGGCTGAGCTGCTTGCTTCAGGCTTTTTTTAGGAGCAATAGAGGAAAACCAGCTTTGTCTGAGCCAGGCTGATGGACATTCATCTGCTGGGGACCTCCACATACCTCAGGGAAGTGCAGCTCCCCCCACTTATTGGTTCTGCAAGCTGCCCCAGTCCCCCAGTCCATAAACACACAGCCAGGGCCTGTCTGAGATTGAGTTTTGGTGATTTGGGTCAAATATCTGGCCAAGATCAGTATCTCCTACACACTACCTCAACTGCAAAATCAAATTCAAAGCTGTCAGGACACAAAATTTAACTGCAGGTCCAGATATGTTGCTATGTACTGGAAGGTACCTCCAGAGACAGCAGGAGGACACAAGGGGGATGCAGCTGTTAATGCACACCAAGGGGTCTGGGACAGATGGCTGTGGCAGAGAGGAGGGTGAAGTGAACCTGAGCAGCAGCACAGGAAAGAAACAGCCAGAGGGATGGAGCTGCCTCTCAGAGCTGGGCTGGAGCACTGCCAGCAGCCTTACACCCCAGGGAAAGGCTGGACCTGCAGTACCTGGGCTCACTGTGTTTGGCAGACATGTGGGAAGCTGCAGAAACTGCTTAAGGCTATGTCTATAAACCACTGGCTTTGTGAATGCATGAGAGATGAACTAAAAAGGGAAATTTCTAATAAAAGCAAAATTTGTCAGAGCTTTTGGCAAAGCTTGGAATTAACGTGTGAATCATAAAATATCAAGAGAGCAAACAAAACCCGTCCTCAGACATTCCCCTAGCAGAGCTAAAGAAGATATATGTGTTTGGGCTTCTCTTGCACATACCATGAGCACTTTATCTAAAAAAAATTGTGTTTAGGGTCTCCTTGATTTTGCCATCACTCAGGGATACCATCAGCAGACTTCACAGCTCCAGAGCTCCTGCAGCTTCCCCACAGCACCTCCCACCTCTCTCCATGTGGCAGTCACACCACATCAGCCTCTTCATCTCTGATGGGACTCTGCAAATCTGGTTACATCCAACTGTAAATACAATTACCACCTTGTGCACTAGGGAATGGGCTGACACCTTGAGATACTCCCTCAGATCTTAATGTTCTGTATGGCTGTGGTGTGAAATAGCCCCTTCTCCACCCTCCCCAAGGGCTCCTTCTGCTTTTCCAGGACCCTGTCAGCTCTATGGGGTCAGCAAAGCCTCCTGTAACCCTTCAGCCATTGAAGAAAAGCATTCAGATTTATCAAAAACAAAATATCTGCTGGAAATTTTGGTACTGGAGCTGGCAACTGTTCCTGATCTGAAAGGCCACGTGAACTTGAATAACACATACAACATTTCCCAATATATCCTCTGTAGCCTTCTGTTTCTGTTGCCAAAGAGATAAGGATTTAATTTTAGCCATTGAAATGTTATTACCTCTCCCAAAATACCAATTAATAATTCCCTGCTTATTGTAGCAGAAATCCTAGACTGAAGACAGTTTCCTTCTACCATCTTCCTTTGAGAATTTGTTCCTTTTTTTCCCTTGTAAGTCAAGAGTTTTATTAAATATTTTTATGCCTACATAGGTAAGGACCCAGTGGGGAGCCTGCTTATCTGCATCTTCTCTTCAGTCACTGGAGGAGCAGAGCAGCACCCCTCAAGTTAAGCACTTGTGCTCCTGATTTTGGCCACTGATGCAGTAAAGGATGCACCTGGATTCAGTCCAGCTCTCAGCACAGCATTTCTTGGACGTGTCACCTGTTTTGGTCCTTTTTCTCTCCACAAAAATCATCATGCACACAGTAATGAAGAATATAAATCATGGCCATTCATCCTTGTCTTTGGATTTATGTAGTGTGTTGAGCAGCAGATCCTCTAACCTGGCACAGGTTAGATGAGGCATTTTCCTCACTAGGCAGCACCACGACCCTGGCAGTGCCCCTCTGCCACAGGCACACTCTCTGTGCCCTCTGCCAGGCCAGGCTGAAGTGTCATGAGCTGAGCACAGCCACTCAGCAGCCCCAGGGTCTGCAGATGGAGAAGACAAGAAAGAGAAAGGTGCCTGCAGAGCCATCACTGAGCTGCCACACTCTGTCTGCTCATCTGCAGAGCCAAAGCCAACCCCATGTGCTGCCTGGGTGCCCTGAGATGGGAGGAAGGCAATCGCACCCATGCAGAGACCCCACCTGAAATCACAGACACCACCTGTGTCCCCTGAGGTTTCCCACTCCGGTTTTGCCATAAGCAGGAATAAACTGCAGCTGCAGCCCTGCAGGGAGCAGCCTGCACAGCTCTGTCCATGACACCCACGGCACACACACCAGGGTACAAAAAGCCAGGCTTGTGCTGCTCCCAATTTTCCTCCACCTCAGCCTCCCTGCTGGTTCCTTCTGGAATAACCTCAGCAGCAATGAAAACCAAATGCCACCAAGTGTGCTTAAAAGTCTCACATAAAAGAGACATTAGATGACATTCTGTTTAATAAGATATATGGAAAGGAGCAACGCTGATTCATTCCTCAGGCAAGGAAATTTCCCTTTAGGAGTTTTATATTTTGTTGATTTGGATCATAAAAGGAATAGTTTTTAGTGCAGCAATGGACAGGTAAAAACAAAGCTAAGATCTGCATCTGATCCAAATAATATTTTTCACATTATTTCCTCTGGAATTTGTTTAACTCCATCATATTTTAGGGCTTTCCATTACTGAAAGCCATCACATTGAGTTATAGCAATTGGAGGAATAGCAAAGTGCTCACTTGCAAGTAGCTCTGTAGAAGATTATGACAAAAGGCAGAAGAATATGCTCAGGACATTTGATGAATTAAAATGGTTAGGAAATTTTCACCAGTTTCATCTCAATAATGGTACTAATAACTAAGTGTCTATTAGAATAACAAAAAGAATCAAATTAGGGAACTTGAATGGCATAGTTCCAAGGGATAAACAATATTTTGACTAAAAACTGCCTTATTAAGTGGCTATCAGGTCATTTCTTTTTACTCCTCTTTCAGAAATTATTAGATACTGTTATAAGTTGCACAAGTACTGCTCTGCTCTTCTGTACAATAAGCAAAGCTGATTATGAGGAGTCAGCTACCCTCAGTTACTCCAGAGTTAACACTGTTGCTGTTAGAGAAACCAGATTTATCCCTATGCACAATTAATTTGTACTTATTCATGAATCTCACTTTCATTTCCTGACAGCAAAATCAACACAAACTTCCTAAAATATTATGACAATCTGTTGGAAAAAAACCACCCTAATAATGTGATGTACTGCAGATCAGACATATTTTCCCACAAAAGCTCCAAGAAATACACTGCCAGGGGGACAAAAATATAGGGTGGGAGGGCATCAGCTCAATCTGCCATTTACCAACACACATGTCCAAAGCCAATTTTAATTTGGAATTCCCTAGCTTCTTAGGCTGAGGATTATAAACAATTTCTGTGCATTTTGCAAAGCATTTTTAATTTGCTTCAGTGAAAAATATGACTAATGCCACCATAATGACATTCCTGACATTCCCTCATATTGGAAGGCTGCAGCTAAGGGGTTGCCTGGGGAGCTCTTTTAGGGAGAACCAACCCAGCAGGGAAGGCCATAATCCACAAAAGCAAAACCAAAACACACACAGGAGTGCCTGTAAAAGCAACAAGAGACAACAATTATTGGAAAAGATACAGCAGCTGGTTGGTTTTGTCCATCTCACATTTTCTGTTTAGATCTATTTATTCCACTGGAAAAACTTTGGGAGGAAGTTTTGTCCAGCCTTTCATATAAAACTTACCCAGAACTGTGATATATCCCTGAGGTTGGGGGTGTTTTTTAATCAAATACATATTTTAGAAAGTTGTCGGGATCCTTTTCACAGCAACTATTTTCAGTGTCTGAGCAGTAAGAATATAATGTATTCATATGCTGAACACATACAGACAACACTTAATATGAAGTTTCTTTGCATAATACAAAGCAGTTCTGCTGTCTTTAATGAATATTTTAGCACTGATTGAGGTAAACAAAGCCAGCTTCTGAAGGACAACAGATTTCACCCTGTGTTAAAAATCTCTCTTCAAACTGCACCCAAACTATGGTGGGTTTTTTATTATTAGTTTTCTAAGTTTTCTTAGTTTTCTTTTTTTTTTAAGGACAAAGTTTTTCCATATTTTTCTGTGCCTGAAGTGCAGGAGTCCAGCGTGTGTGGTGTCTCCCAGGGCACTGTGCTCACAGCTAGAGGGACACACTCAGGTTTTTAAAAGCAACAGTTGAGGCAGGAATTATTTACATAAGCCACTAAACCCTCTGTCAACCCCGTGGAAGTTAAACTGAGACAAAAGCTTCAGGCAGCTCTGCCTGGCAATGCCATCCTTCTCTTCACCTGCTCCACCCATGCTGCAGAACATGCAACCAAGTACTGCCCACCCAGACTCTTCATCAGCTGCCAAACTCCAGTTTTGGAGGGTGTTTTACAGCAAGCTGTGGAAAGCAACTTGGAGAGCTGTAATTAATGGCCAGGGTGACAGTTTGAAGGCTGCCTCCTGGTGACATGTATGAATCAGCTCCATGGTGCTGCTTTCCTTGGGAAAACAATTTGGCCTTGATGTCATCGCTAGTGACCACAGAGAGGAGTTTATGGGGCTTGGTGCATCCTTTTATTTAGTCAGGGAAAACTCACTGGCCTCAGTGTGTATCATTTGATGCACAAATTCCTCTCCTACCCACAAGCCTTAAGCACACACTCTGGTTTAAGTGCATAATCCTCATTTCTGCTCTTTGGGGAGGGAGAGGAAAGCAAATGCATTAACGACCCAAAAAGCAAAGTGACAGAATATGTTACTACATCGTTCTTAGCAAAAGAATTTGTACATGGCATGAAACCAAATCTGCTATTAGTAATGAGTGTACATGCAGCTACATTGTAAATCACAGCACTGGGGAGGAAGCAAGGAGCACAGGGCAAACACTGCATTTCAAGAAAGAAACTCTAAATCCAGGTCCAGGAGGAATTAGATGAAATAATAAAGGGAACTGTTACAGGAGCTGTTTTCAATGTCTTGTAACAGTGCTGGGGCTGTTCTTATACCTTGACATAATTATTTAATACCAGTACCTTGCTCAATACCATTACACTGGTGTAAAATGTTCAGAGCCACCAGAACTTGCCAGGGCTGGGGCAGCAGCCCCCAGCACAGCCCTGCTCTGCAGCACAGCAGTGAGAGGCTCCCTCTGCAGAGGGACAAGCCCCTGGCACAGCTCAGCTCCCGTGTTTCTGCTGCCAGAGACCCTCCCTGTGCTCTCTGCCCAGCAGCCAGCTTGGCTCTGCTGCTGTTTTCAGCTCTGCAGGCCTCCCTGCACCGTGGGGCTGTGTCCTGCTGCTCTCCCCAGGCCCCTGAGCTCGCTGTCCCTTCCCCAGCACCAGCCCCACCATCAGCTGCCTGGCTCTAAAGCCACTCATCAAAGCTCCCAGGAAAGTGAGGTGCCTCATCTTCCCCACCTCCACCACTTTTCCAAGCACTCTTGGAGTTTCTAAGAAGTCAGCTTTTCCACCACTTACTGCTATTGCCTTATTTGGCTGTACCAAAATGTGGGGTTTAGATATTGCTGAGCCTTTCACTTCTCAAAACCCACCTGTGACTATCCCACAGAGGCAGCTGCTCTGATGAGCAGCCCTGCCACACTCACTCCTGTCCATAGCTCACAGCTTCTCCATGGATGAAGATCAGCCAGGATCAGCCCTTTGGAAAGGTGTCCTGCTGGATGAGATTGGAATCATGACTTTGGTAGGACAAGGCTCCTCTCACAACTCTTAGGTGCTCTGGATGGATGTGGTCAGTGCTTCCCACACCAGGGAGATGCTGAAAATGGAAAAAGATATTTTCATTCAGAAATAAACCAAAACATGATCTGAATGTTGGGGATAATATCAGACCCTGTGAACCATTCATTTGGAGATTCAGCATCTGTGTTTTGCAATATGTCAGTGCTAAATTCATCACTGAATATTTACATTATTTTCCCATCTCCTGGTAAGCCAGTAGTACAGATACAGGACAGGAACAGGCTGCTGTTAGCAAGTCATGGCATGAAGGCACCTTTGATGAAATGCAGCTGTTCAGAGTCAAGCTGTCTGATCACAGTGAAGACAGACATTTCCATTGCAATCTTTCACAAAAGATTATTTAATTCAGGAGGACCTCCCTATAAATTATTCTTTAAACTGAGACAGGAATTACTTAATTGGTGCACTGGCATGTATTTCAAGAAAAACAAAAATTATAAAAACCATGTGAAGCATACACTATTTTCCTTTTTTTAGCTGATAGAAAAAGAGGTTCGACAGTTTTAGGTATGAATTTCATAGCTGCAAATACCTATCCTAAGTCCATTCTTGGACATAACACCTGCCAAAGGGCTGGAAGTAGGAATGCATTTGTTTTCTGCAGCTAATGCAGAATTTGCTTTCCACTTGAAATTATAAACAAAACTAATTTTATTATCAAGTTCAAGCTACAGAGTGTTTGCCTACTTTCATATTGAGTCCAATACCTTAAAAAACTTGCTGCTAAAGACCATGACAGCAGCAGAAATTTAATGTGAGGGGTCCAGACTGTACTCTGGCTTTTTACACTTTCTGCAGAAAGGATGAGAGAGCAGGACTCAGATCTACTCTCCATGGCACTGTAACTTACAGATGGGCAAAGCAGATTTGGTTCATTTCACAAAGTGGGGTCAAATCTCTGAAGGGCTCCTGCTACATCACATCAGCTGATGGATGAGCAAGGAGCCAGGAGAAAGAAAAAATTAAAGGTCCATGGTGTGAGGCAGCATTTACGCAGGCCTTTCTGAAGCACATGCCTTTTTTCATATAAGATGAAAAGGGTTAATCAGTTTTTCTTATTACAGTATTGATTAGCAGTAATCAGATTTCTATTCTATGGTTCATTTATAGTGAATTTGATGAACCATTTCCACAGCACTCCCCTGCTTTCCCAGGTTGTGCAGGACATTGTCATTAGTGAGCTGTCCCCTCAGCCCTGTCTGAGCACTCCTGTAAGCACTGAAGGGTGGCTGGGCCATCTCTGGCCTCCCCATGCACTCTCACAGGCACTCTATTATTGGGTTTTGCTGGCTCTGTGTGCATGCCAGCAGAAATGACACCTCGTGCCATATGGAAATTCACCTTGCAGCTGAAACATGGGCTGTGTGTTTGGTTTGGATGAGCTGCCACCACAGTAACTGGGAAGAAAAAGATATTTTATATATACGAGCTTGTTTTAATGAGCTTGTTTGTAAGTAGTAACTGTTTTATTGGCTCTTATATGTATTGCTAACCCTTTAATTGATGTTTTTGGATTGCTGTAGACTGCTACTGAAGGTAAAACATAAGTTTTAAGAATTTTAATATTGTAATTGTGGAAAAGATTGCCATGCTATCATATGAGAAAAACTGCATAATGCAGGTGATGATTCTGCTGTGGTCTGCTTTCAGCAGCAAACATTCAGTGTCTGTTCATCCTGAACCAAAATTAGCATTTTCTACAGACTCAGCTATAGATACTTCTGCTGTTTACAGTAAACACTTAACATAAAACTGGCAAAAAATGGAGGACTTTAGACAAATTTCTGAAAGGCAAAACTTGCTCCATAACTTTTTCTTTCAGTCATACAAATCTGTGACTTAAAGGTAAGAAATAGAAATAAACATTGTGCCCATGTACACTTGGGCATTCAGTTCTGCCCTGGTTTGGCTCCAGATTCCCAGACTTGCAGCTCACTAAGCTGTAATTTACTTGTTCCCTTCCATGCAGGATTTGGGATGTTTTGAAGACCTCCCAGTTCAGGAGTTTCACAGCTGCCTGGGAAGCTCAGATGACCACTTCTGATTAAAGCTGGCATTAATAAGCAATCTGCTGTAGGATTTCCTCAGGGTCAGGTGCTCTCCTTCCCTTTGCATCCCCTCTACTCCTCAGATGCCAGTCATGGCTATTTCCCAAAAAAGGGAAACACTCAGCTTACATGGCAGTAATGGAACAGTTTTCAATCTCAGTTAACCTTTACAGCAGTAACACTAATTTGCAGTCTGTTCATTCTGAATGCTAAAGTGTCTCTGTTTCCTGCTCTGAATTTCATTCTGTGTCAATTAGTGCTATGAAGTCAGTCTAATAATGATGTATGGTTAGCACAGGGCTCGTGTCTGAGAGCTGAGAGGAATGCACAGAGGACAGATAATTGAGATGGCGCCATCAAAGCTGTTCAATGCTTTGTTGAAGTTAAAGGGTCTAGAAACGTGCTATCAAAATATGTTTTGACATGGGTACTGATAGCATTTAGATGTTTCCAGCAACTCTGTTGAAAATAAATTAAAAAGGCCAGCTGCTTTAAATTCATGCATGAAGGTGAAAGGACATAGACCTGTTCAAGCCATTGCTGTACTCGCTTTACTGAAGAATGATGTGCAAAAAAAATCTCAACCAATAATTTCCAAGATTGCTACCAGGCTTATTTACACTAACATGCTGAAAGCAGGACACAAATGAGCACAAGGTGATGCCTACCAGGTCCTCTGACTTTTTCCATATTGCATCCATAAGCTCCTGCTGGAGACTGACAAGAAACTCTAATGAGCAAACCTGTCAAATGTGAGCTCAGTGGATGTTTGGCCACGTGAGGTGCTCCAAAGGCAATGGGAGGCAGGGCATTGAGTTCCCTCTCCCAGCACAAGGGATGCCTGGAGCTTTGGACAGGATTCAGCACAGCTGACTCCAGCCATGAGCAGAGCAGAGCACATCTGGAGGAGGAGCTGTTGTTCCACATCAGCAAGGACAAGAATACACATGGCTTGTTCTGGGTGAGTGACATCTCTTGGGGCACAACCAGCCCATGGTGGAGAGAAGACTCATGGGAACCACCTTTGTGTCATCCTGGCACCACTGCCTAGGGTCAAACGCTGCAGCCAGCCAGACTGACCATCACAGCATTGGCTCTGGTGGGTCCTGCTGTCCCTGGGATCACACCCACTGGTAGGTGACAGCAGAGCAGGTCAAGAGGGTGATCTTCACTCATACGGTGGGAGCTATGCAGGAGAAGCATAGGAAATACAAAAGGTCCAACCCTTTACTTTCCCAGCCTTTTCCCTTTCAGAGCAGCCCTGGATCTGTTCCCAGATGACTCCTGCAATAAGGATCCCCAGTCTCCCCAGGAGCTGGGTGATGGTTTGCTCACAGTGAGCCCTGTGCTCCCATGGCTCCCACTGCCTTTGACAGCACCCACTGACATATCCACGGGCTTGATGGCACATCAGTCTCCATCTTTTTTTGGCAATGGCACATTGTATCTTCCAGAAAGAAAAAAAAAAATTCAAATTGCCTCTATTCCTCTCCATTTCTTCCTGCATTTTGGGCTGTAAAAAAAGAGGTGGAAGTCAGCAATGACCTCATGAGGCTCCAAACTGCAGCTTTAGGCTTTCCACCTCAGGAAAACTGTAAATGCCTGTCTGTAGATGCACACAGAGCTTAAGGAAACAATGGGGAGAAATTAGACGTTAATTAGTTTCAGAAGTAAAAGAGAGGAATGCAGCTGAATGGCAGCGATGCTGCATCACTGAGATACATTAAAAACCCAAATGAATCTCAATGTCAGCCAACGCACTGCCATAACAAATGAACGTGGTGGCAAAGGGTAGGCTTTGTTGCTAAGCTGACAAAAATAAATTAGTCACCTGTCAGTACTTGCTTAGAATTTACAGACACATCAGTTTTTGAGGGAAGAGCAGAAAATAGTCAGCATATTTTTCCATTAGAGCACTGTGTAGAGAGAACTGCGCACTTTGTTTTCATTTATGGTGTAACTTATCCTCTGCTGCACAGTAGAAGCCTCCTGGGAGTAAGGCACTCCTCACCTGGAGGGCACAGAGCTGCCCCAGCTGAGGAAGGCACCAGAGGAAGACACAAGTGCTGGAAGTGACCCAGCACTGGGAGTGACCCTGAGCCACAGAGCCCCAGTGTCCCTTCAGTGTGCAGCACCCAGCTGCAAAACTCATCTGCTCCGAGCCTGCTCACACCCAGGCAAATCCAAGAGGAGTAACTGCTCTTTGTGGGCAAATAACAGCATCTGCTGCAGAATAAAGACAGAGGGTTTAGCTTGAGCCACAGGTTTCCCCTGCTACACTAATACATGTGTGTCAACTCTGCTCCCCCATGTTTTGGGTGCAGGATGTCTCTCCAAGTTAGAAAAAACCAGTTTTTTTATGGGGTGGTGGGATACTAGCAACTAGAACCAAGGGAATACTGAAAAAAAATAAGTGTATCATAAAATAGCCAGGGTTAAAACAAACATTTTCTGTAATTAATTATTTCTATATTTTTGTCTTCAACTTCTGCATGCAACAAAGCAAGTATTTAGTAAAGCTGAAAGACTGGATAAAATATCCAGAATATCTAAGAAAATTTGGAATTTACATTAAGCATTAATGTGGTTAGACTGATTCAATCAACAATTTGTTAGCAAAACATTGTCTACAAATTACAGGTCCAGCTGGAGCAGCTTGAACCACAAATGCCAAGTCACAGGGAGCCAGGGGTGAGCAACCCCAGCCCAAAAATTAGTCCCAGGAGTTAGCTGGGAAATCATTATGAGAAACAAGAACAACAATCTGCCATAGACAAATCCTAACCCAAAACAGGAGGTGATGTTCAGTCAGTCAAGTGATTTGCTACAAATTATTTGCCCAGGGCCAATCTTGCTGCTGAAGCCATCAGTGAAGATTCACTTCCTGGCGAGATGCAGGAACGTAGTTAAGTCTAACAAGCTGCTGTACACAGCACTTTAATTAGGCCAAATGAGGAAAAGATAATAAACCAGCAGGTCAAACGAAGGAAAAAAAAATCTGTAAATGAACAGAATCAAAATATTGCTTTTTATGGTGACAAAAGCTCTGAAATGAGATTTCTGAATTGCAGTGATACCCAAACTCACACCAAATGAGGGCACAGGAGACAGTGAGCAGCCCATTCAGCCACCAGCACAGCAGCCAGGCTGAGCTCTGACCCCTCCAAACACAGGAATTTATCCAGGTTTTATTTCAGCAGCAACAAATGGCTGGCTGGGCAGAGCTGTTGCAAACTGCAAAGTAGGAGGCAAGGACAGGTGTGTAATTTCTTGAAATGTCCTTTTAGGGCTTGTGGCACAGAGACTCTTTTCAGACACAAGCCATAAGGCTGAGAAATATCTATCATGCTTAGCTGTGGAAACAGGGATTTTATGAAAGTGCCATCACGAGGTGATAATAAGAATGTGATTGGAAGTTGATGTGTTATTGCTTAATTTAGACAGAGGAAGGCTCTTTTTTTGTCCATACCATCTGCCAGCCTAGAAACCCAAGGAATAAAGGCACAAGCTGCAGATGGCTTTTATAATGGCTGTACTCAAGCAGCAGAGGAGCAAGAAGGAGAGAGGCCATATAAATCAGGCAGCAATATCACCATGGCTGAGCAATAACCAGCTGAGAGCAGCAGTCAGCAGGAGCAGGGCAAGCAGGAGACACTTTCCCAACTGGCTGCATTAGGATTCAGGTGCAGGACAGGATATTCAGGTGCAGGACAGGATGCAGAGCTGGACCTTCACAAGACTGTTGCCAGCACTGACATGGGAGCCTGGTGGGAGCAGGGAAAACAGCACAGCTGCACACACTAACTGCAGCCTCCAAGAAAAACAGATGAACTCTAAAATTGCATTCACATATGCAACAATTCCCAAGCTAGCTCTTATCCTTTCTTTCCTCTCTTTTTTTTTATTTTTGAGAGGGAAGAGAGAAAGAGAGCAGAAGCTAATTTACTTCAAGTCAGTAGAGAGAAAAACAAGCTTGGAGGCAAGACACAGGGCTCAGCAGGAGAAGCAGGAATTTCTGCTGGCAAAGCAGTCCCCTGAGATGACCATCTGAGCTCTGCTGGGGAGCTTGAAAGGGCTGCTCCGCTTATCTTGCTACAGCAGAGCCCAGGTGTGCTGGACACACAGCAGTGTGGTGCAGCACAGGGGCCACTTCAGTGTTTTCCTCTGAAACAACCAGATCAAACAAGCTTACACAAGTATGTATAAAAAACAGGCAGCACAGCATTAGTGGAACTGGGTCTCCAAGTGGGACTGGTGGCACAGATTGGCAGGAGAAACAGCAGAAGGCAGAGGAGAAAGTAGGGTTTAATTCTATTTGTTAAAGAGACACACACATGAATTTCTGTGCATTTTTATCAATACAGTGAATACCCGCTGCTTTGCTGCCTCCCTGTAAAGCAGTCTACAGGTAACCAGCTCTGCCCTGGATGCAGAGCTACAGCCAGGGAAAGGAACACCATCTTTGCCTTCAGGACAGGCACAAATCAGAGTTGCTGAGCTTGGGGGACAGAGGGAAAGTTTCTGCCGCTGAGTTGGTGCATGCCAGAGGCTCCTGAGAAGCTGGGATAAGGACACAAGAACACATCCAACAGGTACCAGGCTTGAAGTCAATGTCATTCTTTCAGCACTGGCACATTCCCAAAAACCAACAGCCCCAAGAGGTGAACCAGGGCCTCTGAATCCCAGATCTGTTTATACCCCACATGCAGACAAAAAGGGCCATTTCAGATAATTATGGGATAATTATGTTCCTGTGCCAATGATACCTGTTGCATCCATCACTGGAAGATTAACCTGAACATCATGACTGGCCCAAGCTACAGCTGCTCAAAACCAGTCCCCAGAGCAGCACTGGAAGATTCAGGGCTCACTTGATTCAGTATAAACTCCCCTAAGGCCCAGCAGGACTCAACTGTTCCCTCCACAGAAGTCAGGTGTGCCATGACCTCACATGACATTAAAAGAAGACACAGCTCAAGTCCCATACTGTGTACCTGACACCATCCTTTATCCCTGTGCAAAGCAAATGTAAAATGTTACTGTGCCAAAACAGCAGGACTCTACAATTATTGTGGGTATTATCTAAATCCATCATTTACAAATATGCACAAAGAGTTCCAGTAGACTCTTTCAGCAGAACCAGCTGTTGAGCAGACAGGGCAGACTCCAGAGAATGATCAGTGATGAATCTGTCAAAAAATACTAAAACTGAACCATTTTCTTGCTAAATACTTGGCAATATACCAGAAATTTTACCAGAACATCACAGAGAAGGAGGAGGGAGAAGTGAAAGAATGAGGAGGGAAAAAAAGCATTATTGCAAAAAATTATCTTTTTTTTTTTTTTCCCTAATGTTACTTTTCACTTGGAATCCTTTTTTAGCTTGGCATGGGAACATGGCTTATGATAACAGATCAGAATTAAAATCACTGTTTTGACTGATCCCACACAAGCATTCTTCTTCTCACCCACCCCAGATCTTTCTCCCAGGGAAAATTGTGCGAGTCAGAGGGTTCCTTGCCAAAGTTTCAGGCAGTTCACACCAGGCAGTCCTAGAGAACTAGGGATGCTAGAAGACGGTGAGAGAGCACCCTAGTACAGTGCTATATTTTAGCCATATACATATGCCCTTAGGAGTGAACTGGTTTTAGAACACTCCAGAAACATGCACCCAATCTAAGACAGGAGCCCCACAGACACAATTCCTAGCTATGTTCAATAATCTTCTGCAGTTACACAGAACAGATTTACTTTAGAACAGCTCCAGAGCACTTGCAATCTACAGTTTTTCTCTTTTACAGGCAATCACATGTTTCTGGGCTATTTTGATACACAACATTACTCCAGGAAATAACACACTATCAAAGAGCACCGATAAACAGGCTGTTATTTAGGACCACACCAGCAAGTGCAGCATCCCTTCCCCTTCCTTCTGGAGCAGGACTTCCCTTCCATTGAGGATTTGCACCAAGATCAGCATGGTGGTGCTGGCAGACACTGCCACAAGCAGCAGCCATGTCAGAGGGACACATCCTTGCTGAGGTGCTGGGGGAAACCAAGGGCAGTGCTGGCCTGACCATGGGAGGGAAGTGAAGGTTGCTGCCATGGCCAGGCTGCCTCAGGCGAGCAGCTGCCTGCAGGGACCCTGCTCTCCTGCCTTCCCACAAGCAAGTTCAAACAGCAGGACAGCAGCTATTGAGCCAATAACCTTAACTGTTAATTCAGGACCCCCTGGAGTGGGCTGAGATCAGGAACAAGGACTTTCCTGCAGTTACACCCTTAACTGAGGGAAGGGAACAGGAAAAAGCAAATCAGTGATGCAAGAGATGCCTCAGACTCTATCTGTTGTGACAGTCCAAGTTGTGAGAAAGCCCTGGGGTTGTGTGTGGCATACACACATGCAGACTCCAGAGCAACACTCAGGGGAAGCCTTTTCCTTCCTTCCAAGAGCCTTCAAGCTGTCTGCAGGGGGAGGTGGGTGTGGTTTACCTTGACCTGTCCATCTGGCCTCCATGCCCTACACCCCCGGGCTGGCGTGGGAGCTGCACCTGCACCGCCTGTGCCAGCAGTGCAGGGGTGCCAGTGACACAGGGAACCAAGGGCAGGGGTGACAGTGGCACAGGCAGCCAAGGGCAGGGGTGCCAGTGGCACAGGTAGCCAAGGGCAGGGGTGCCAGTGGCACAGGTAGCCAAGGGCAGGGGTGCCAGTGGCACAGACAGCCAAGGGCAGGGGTGCCAGTGGCGCAGGGAGCCAAGGGCAGGGGTGCCAGTGACACAGAGAACCAAGGGCAGGGGTGACAGTGGCACTGGTAGCCAAGCCCTCCTGCAGCTGGGAGCACTGAGTTCATCCTGCATGGCTGGAAGAAAATTAAAACATGACTAATTGCTGATGGGATATTAGTGGTGCCCTGCCTCTTAAACCCCAAACCACAGCAGAGGCTGCACACTGAGACTCCTCTGCTGCACCTGCCCTAGCACAATAGCTCTAGGACAGGAATTGTGAGCATTTTCCTTTGGCCTCGTGCTGCTCCACCACTCCTCAGCTGATCTGCCCTGGGGAGGATCTTTCAGAGGAGTTTCAGCATCCCCTGGCTCTAGGACAGTGTTCCCATGGCCCACTGCATCCCCAGCCCCAGAAGGCACAGGATCAGGAGTCAAGGATCACTGAGCCTGGCTGCAGCTGGCTGGGAGAGGCTCTTCTCCACTGTTCCAGGGGATCTGATGCAAAGACCCCCATTGGAGGCAGAAGCTCAAACTTTTACTGGGGGAGATCTAGGGTTCTGCAAATCCCAGAGGATTCAACCCACTGTTTTAAAGCAGCCCTGGCTGCTTTAGGTAATCCTCTGGACATTGTTACCCACCAGCATGTGGCGGGTAGCCACTGCTTTGGTGGCACCAGTTGAACAGCTGATTCACACAGGCAGGAACAGGCACTTCAGCAGCTGAGGTTAATGGTTTGGCAATCAGCTGGGGCTCACTTATTGCTCTCTAGTGATGTTTCTTAGAGTGCAAGGGGCTTTCACAGGAGTAATTCAAACAATTATTAACCATGTATTACTTTGGTAAGAAGGGTTTCAAAGAGTCAGGTTTTTTCCTTCCTGAGTCTGTTCTTCACTATGACTGCAGGGTTTCAGCTCAGAGACCACTTGCAGAGCTGTTAAACGTTCATCCCCATCAAAATTCAACCTTGAGTGCAGAGGATCTGGCAAAGTATCTCTAGGCCAAATCCTCCCTGGAACTGTCTTCTGATCAGCCTCTCTTTTAGGAGTTTAATGAGTAAAAATATATCTGGAAATAGAACAGAGTGGTGCCTGGAGAGGGAAAAGAGCAGCACAATTGAGTCACAGATCAGAGCAACACAGTGCAGGGCTGACTGGTGGAGCTGAGGCTGTTGGGCACAGACCCACCAACAACAGCTCAAAAGGTGTGTGATAGCACAGACAGCTCCCTGAAACACTTGTGAGGAGCTCTGAAAAATGGCCAAGCTGGCCAAATCAAGAAATAAGCATAAGGAGTTCCTGGCTTCACATGGCACTACTGAGATCAGGTTAGAAAAAAGCACATTCAAGTCAAGAGCCAGAGTAAATTCAAATATTAAAACAAGACCCTTTGAGAATGGTAGAGAAAAAGGATACAGGAAGGGAATAAAAATAGATTCAGTATAGAGTTGAGAGGACAAACAAATATACAAGGGGAAGGAAAGCACTTATCTGATGAGAAAGCAAACATGGATGCAGCCCTTGATGTCTCATCTGTACAAATGTGCAGTACAAATCTGTGCTCACCCACGGGTTATTGCACAAATGCTCAAAGTGGCTTCATACAAACACCTACCATTGCATGAGGGCAGAGACTGAAGCATCAGCAAAACCAGTCACCATTCATTAATGTTAATTCTCTATTTCAAAACACACAGATAACCCACAAAATAACAACAACAAAGGAAAAGCAAATATAGTAAATGCTTTATGCCATCAATTGCATAGGACAAATAGTAAATAATCAGAGAAAAGTCTTGGCAGATTCGTTACAGATTAAAGAAATTCAGGCAAATTATTCCCAGGAAAAGTCTTACAGAGCAAGCCATTAGTGGATTGGCTTACAGAGAATGCTCCCAGGAGAGGGCACAGGTAGTTGGATGAGCTGTTTGCAGTGAGCTCTGCCACCTGTAACACTGCAGCACCTCACAGCAGTGTTTGCTGGGAAGCATCACAGCAAGAACCTTTTGTACCAGTTTGGATTGGCAGCTTTTTCCTACTCCCTTCATATGTAACACGAGTTTTCTTTCAACTGGAAGAAAAAGGACTTCCAGAAACTGAATATCCCATTAAAGGGGAAAAAAAAAATCTTCAAATTGTAGGGGAAACAACTGGGGGAGATGACAATAGTTTTCAAAACAAACAGAAATGTTCATAAATGCAGGACAACTCACTCTCTCCTTTGCTATGGTAAGAAGGAAAAGTGACTGAAAATGGAGTGTGCTAGAGGTCCCCAGGACTCAAAACACACTGATTTCTGTATTAAACACATAAATAAACAGAGAGCAGCAGAGGGCAGCTTGCTCCACACAGGGTTCACAGAGGGGACACATTGCTATTTACTACACAGCACATTAAAATGACAGTGACACACACCACTCAGAGGTGATCATTATTACTGGCTGCTTAAGGGATGATTTGAGAAATGATCTGTAAATTTAATTTTTAATTATACCAGAAGCCCTAAGGGCCTTCTGAGTTCAAGCATTAAGGGGGGAAGAGGGGGAAATCAATTCTTGGTGATGGAGAGGTCTAGTAGAATCTAATAGGCCTGGGTAATATATCAAGAAGCTTTTAAGATCAGTCACAGAGCTCAACAGAAGAAAGCCTAAAACCCAATTTCAGATAAAAAACTATGCTGTAAAGTGGAATGGATGGTCACCATTGTTCAAACCTCTGAAAAGCTACTGTCTTGAGCTCTGACACATGTATTACTCAGAAAAGAGATAAATTATTAACACCAGCATGCAGAACTTCACAGGGAAGCCCTCATCCTTCTCTCCAACCACCTTTGAAAAGCAGTCATAGCCAAATGACCTTGAAATCTCTCTAAAGCTCCAGCATGGCCAGAAAGGGCTGCAGGAGCTGTTGATGATGAGTCATCAGAACACCCTGTAAGGAAGTAAATTTTTGCTGAGAGGCAGGTGTAGCTCCCCTGGGTGCACGGCACAGGTCTGTCAGGTCCATGGCAGAGCTGTGGCTGGAAGGGACATGGCTCTGAGTGCCCCTGAGCTCCACAGCACCATCTCACCAACAGTTACAAAACCACAAAGTGAAGATTTTCCAGCCCATCTCTTGACTCCAGGCTCACAGCATCAGATGAGGTGTACCAAGGGTGCTGTGAGAAAGGTTCAATGTTATGAGAAGGCCACTCTTGTTATCTTTGAGATCTTGTGAGACTGAGGATGTCCACAATGACTGGAGAAAAACAAACTGCACTCATCTGCAAAAAAGGCCAAAAAGATGGTCTGGGGAGCAGTCAACTTTGCTTTGGTTGGTGAGAAAGTTAAAGGCTCCTCTTGGAGTTCTGAGAAGGCAACAGCTTGGATCAATCCAAATGGACTAAATAATGGTAAACTCTGCCTGATCAAACATGACTGCTGCTGTGGAGAACATCTGGAGCTGCAGGTAAGGGGGAGCTGTGGATGCCCTGATCATCGTTTACCCTGACTTTCACAGTACTTTTGACACCACCTCCCAGTCTTTTATACAATTTAATGTGCATCTGCAATGGTGGAGGAGACAACTAGATGGGGAAAGAAATTGGTGGTTGGGCTGTAGAGGGTAGGAGTCTGCACCAAGATCTGTCCTCCTTGGGACTTTTATCAGAGAGCTGCAGGAGCTGAGAGCCCTCTTGCCAGCTTTGAAATGGCACCATCCTGGGGGGAAGAGCTGATCCAGGGCAGGGCTGCCACTCAGAGGGAGCCATGGGCTGTGGGAAACACCAAAATCTTCCCTGCAGCTCACATCCAAGTCCGTATGCATATTTTCAAGAAGGAAGCTGGGCAGAGGAAATGAGTGAGAAATGAGATGGATGGTCTTGTTTTCACAAACCTTCTCTTCTGAGAAACAAGTCATTTATCAAAGTGCTGTAATCCTACCAACTGTCATAACACTTGGTCTAATTACATCTGGAGAACAATGAGCTTATGTTCAGGAAGAAAGTGTCTGCAACGAGGTTGGTAGAAAAACTCTGCCATGCATGATCTTAGATCACAGGTCCAAATGCAAGAACAAAACTCCGAGAAGGGGTTGGTGATGTTTGTATAAAGCAAACGCCTAGTATTTAGCAACAAAAAAAAAAAAGGTTAGTTATTTTTGTGTATTTTCATAAAATGCCATTCCTAGTGCATTAATCTACACCAGGGAAGCTCTGAAGTGGGTTTTCAGATTTCATGTTTGGGGGGAAGTTGCAAAATCTATCTTTTGGAAGACTACAAAGCACATTCAAGAATTGTTTAAAATGCTGCAAGTTAAAATTGCTGAAAGTGCTTGGGCTGAGACTCCACAGTGCAGAGGTGCTGATGTCATGGTGGCTCTCAGCCATGCAAGCACTGCTCACCATTTATCCTGGGAGGGCCTCACACAGCTCTTCGGGCACTGGAGCTCCTGATTTGACACCTCAGGCAGGTTTCAGCAGCACCAAGGATGCACACAGATTTCATTAACACTCTCAGAGCAAAGGATGGAGGGAGGAGAGGGAGATCATCTCAGCAGCAGCAAAGCCAGGCTCTTAGGAAAACAGCCATCATTTGGATTCTTGATACAGAGTCTGGGGACCATCTGCAAAGCAAGATAACACTTGCATCCTGGATAAAGGTGCCAGAGTAAGGAGTAAGTAGACAAAGCCAAAATAGACACTAACACAAAGCAATGCACACAAAATATGAGCACCGGGACCAAAGAAGATTGATTGTCATGGACAGCATCTAAAAGGTGACTGAATATAGAGTTCTCCCCATGGTTGGGAGCATTACTTGATATCTCATTGAAAGAAATCTAATTTTCCATCAGTGTCCTGAATATATATATATATTTATATATATATATATATGTATATTACATACCATCTTTTTGCTGCAGGCAGAGCAGCAAGGATGGGATCAAATGAGAATAAAGAGCAGTTTATTAATCACCCATGAGAAAGTACTTCCACACCACCAGTGCATCCCTTGCCTTCTGAATTTTAGCCACAGAAGAACTTGGGCCTAGGGCTCCAGAAATCACAATTGTTGAGGGTCTTTCATGAGATGTTGAGGCCACCAGTACACCCTGAGGGACAGATCTTACCAAGTGAAATGGCCACAACTTCATGAGATCAAGGCACCCAAGGCCACTGACATCAGCTGCAGGCTTGAAGCAATGGGATGACCCCTTGTGACACCAGGGAACACAAACACACAGAGCACTCCACAGGCTGACACTCTGAGCTTTACCCTGGAACTTCCCACAGATCACAGGGAAGTTGTTAGAAGGAGGAAGGTGTTTCCAAGGAACAAAAGGCACTTGTAGGTATGTTGTATTCCTTTCAATTTATTCCTGTAAATGTCGCACTTGCTAATCTGAAAAAAGAAACAATTTTTCAAACTCTGTTGAAATAAATTAAAGAATTTCTAGTTTGCCACTTCCCTACCAAAAAAAAAAAAAAATTATGTGATGAAGGAACTGAAGACTAGACATCAGATGATGGCATTGTTTCAGACTGTCAAACCTGATTTAACTCAGTGCAATTCTGGTGCCAACACGCTGCCTCCCGTGGCTTTATTTGTCTGGGCAGGCACCTGACAGCAGCTCAGCCCCCCCAGGATCCAAACGGATCGTGAGCCTCCCCGCAGAGACAGATGGGGAGTTTTTCACAAGTCAACCCCAGCTCGAGCAGTGCCAGCCTTTGCACCCAGCTTAAAGCTGGGTCTGTGCCCAGGTGCCAGCACAGACTCCTCAGTAACCTGAGGCAGAGGTGAGGATTACCCAGCTGCCCATGAGGATTACCCTGGGCTGCTCACACCTGCAGGGGTGAGGTGGCAGCTGCACATGGCCCCAGGGCTTGGGGAGCACAGGGAGGAAGGGATGCTCCCCTCTGGGGAGGCTGGCAGAGGCTCAGCCCTGCCCTGCACACCCAGGGGCTGCTGCTGCCGCTGCCAGGAAAGTCCAGGCTCCTCCTGAGGTCATGTTTTATGGTCGCTTAAAAATTAATAGGGGGGAACATAATTAGAGCTATGAAATGGGTGTGTGGAGATGTGCCCTTTGCTGCGATTGGAATAATGAAATTAGGTGTGTGTTTGAGGGGAAAACCCTGGGAAATGTGTTTGAGCCCGGAGAAGGAACACACAGTAATCCCAGAGACCCCACTGAGAGGTTTGGCTGAACTCCCACAATGTCACACACCAACCCCTGCTCGGGGGCAGCTGCAGCAGCTCCTGGGCTGAGGATGCAGGAGATTCTAATCCCACCAGGCACAGAGCTGAGCCATCAAAAACCCTCAACCAGCCACACCGCAGCCTGCCACCAAAACCCCTCAGAACCAGGCACCTGAGCAATGCTGGTGCCTCTGCAGAGCCAGAGCAGCCCCAGAGAGTGGGATGGTGCTCCAGGATCTGCCAGCCCCAGCCCCAGCCCCAGGCCAGGTGCTCTCTCCTCCTGCAGTCACTGAGAGCAGCGCAGGGCTCAGCCAGGAAACATCTATTACTCACTTTGGATGGATTTCCTTTTCCTTGAGGATAAATGAGCTCGTTTTGCAATATTAGAGATTTCTACGTCTCCAACAAGAACAAACAAGCAGAAACAAAATAATAATAATCATCATCATCACCCAAATTTTAAAAAAAACTGTCAAAAACATTATTTTGCCAAAGAGAGTAACCATGAGACATCTCAGTGCTCCACTTGAGCATGATGCCAGAGCTGGCTGAACTTGGGGGTGAAGGAGGCAGAGGGGGGAAAATCAGTATTTTCAAGGTTAGAAACCTGTCACTCACCATTCTTCTTGAGACAATTCTGAATTATTATTTTCTGGGAAACAGAAGTTTTCATTTTGATTCTTTTTTAAAATACCTTTCATTTTTCATTATTTTCAGTTAAGGTAAAGGAGAAAAACTGATAGAAAATCTGATAAGTGAAACCTTGCTTGACCTTTTCTTTCTCCATAATTTTATTAGAAAGAAGCTGAGAATGCCTCCTCCATAAACCCTCACTTTTTACAGCTATTCCAATCTTCCTGTGAAAAGATCAGGGGAGGAAGTGAGAAAACCCAAGTCCTAGATTTGAGGCAAAAATAAGATTTGAACAAAATAAGATTTCAACAAAAATACATTACATAAAAATCCTACAAGTCATTAATTTCTAAAATAACCCTCCTTTACTTGACAACTTTTTTTTATTTATAGGTGCTTGACTACCAGACTGGATTTACTGATGTTATTAAAATATAAATTCATTCAACAGTCTGTAATTCTTGAAATTATGCATTTAGAGCTTCATTTCAGTTGCACTTTATTCACCATTTGTTGTTGTCCTGCTGCAGAGGCACCCAGCATCCAACCAGACAGGAAAGCATCAGAGACCCCAGGCACTGCAGCTCTGGCAAACCTCGAGCCCCTGGCTCTGCAGAGAGGCAGCATCACTCACATCCCACCTGCCAATAGCTCAGCAGCTTCAGGTGTGCCAGAGAACAGTCAAACTCATGAGCTCTGCCCTGACCAATTTGGTAATAACTTATTACTATTAGTAGTCCAAGAACTGGGCAAGCCTGCCCTGCAGATGCTGTCCTGGGGCCCCCCAGGCAGCCCCTCCTCTGCCTCAGTGCTGGCTGAAGGTTTTCCTCCTCCACCCATTAATTTTGGGTGCTCATACCTACCTGATGAGAGCCATGGCTCATCTAAGAGCACAATGTCCTACATGACATCAGCTGTGTGATTTTTTTTTTTCAATTTTTTTTAAAGCACCATATTCTGCTTCAGCTGGAAGCAGGACACTGACTATGAAAACTGGCTGATGTGCCAGCACGGAATCTGAGTAACACAGATTGAATTAACCTCCTGAGGTGTCCCTGTGGGGAAAAAAACCATAACCATGGCTTCTGCTTAAAGTCTGTGCTTCCCCAAATACAGCTTTAAATCCAGGGACATTGGAAAGGCACTGCGGGCTGCAGTGCTGAACACACAGGGTACAGCTGCTGTCTGAGGCTCTGCACAACTGCCCAGCTTTCACTCTCTGGTGTAAATGTGAATTCAGCAGGGATCAGGAGCACCACACACACAAGGAGGGTGCCAGGTCTGCCCAGATAATGCAAATTTTCTGTCTGCTCCAGATTAACAGCAAAACTTCTTGACTCTGCTGTAGGAACAACTTGGTCACAGAGAAGAAGCCCCCAGACCCAGTATTATTTTCCCTCCAACAAATGCATAAATATTTCACTTTAGTAATGATAGAGAGACCATTATTTAGGCTGATACACAAGATGGGAGAATCCTCTGGTTACACAGTGTTAGTGTTGCAGAGCCTGAAATTAAACTTCAATTCCTTTACAACTCAAGACAAGTTCCAGACAGTGGGCTGAAAATACATTTCAAACAGATCTTCAACATTCAGGACCATCTGTTTCCTTTTTGCTTGAAGTATTTTTATTTGCTGCAAGTAATGATCTTAAACGGATTTTAGGAGATTTGTTATTAATAAAGGAATGTGAAAAATTTGCAGGAAGGCAAAAACCACGTTCTGCACCTGGGCCTGCTCGTGAGCCTGGGCGTTGCTCTGAAGACTGTGTTATCCTACATCCTTAAATCCAGATTTAGGCTTCTGAATAAAACAGGTTTCATCTTCAGCACTAAACCAGCCTTTGCGTAACATTGTTTAGGAGACGGAGCGAAGAGCAATTTCCTCACCTGAATCTTCCCTGGGAATATACAGCCTGCTGTGCAGAGTGCAATTAGCAGGCTGGAATTTGGCCAGGCCATTAAGGTTAATGGCCCTACTGCTGCCAAGTGCCACGGGATGTTAATGAGGGCAAGCAGTAGAGGAGCCCACAGCAGGGACCAGCCAGAGCCTGGCATCTCCACCTGCCTGCTGTCCTGCCACAGCTGGGGACAAGGGGCTGCACCAGGGGCAGGCAGGGCCAGCCTGCTGCTACCTCCAAACCCAGCACCAGTGAATGGGATTTAAGTGGGATAAATGGGATAAATTTCCTAAAAGCATATGCCAAGAGGGTGTATCATCACTGGACATTCAGCAAGAGTTTCATACAACCAACACAACCCTCAGTCAGTGCTTTCTCTCCACATCTATTATTAAAGCTCCGTTTTGGCCAAGACGGATGTATGAAACACATCACACCAACTGGAACAAAATGCATTATCTGCCTCATTAAAAAAACAACAACAAAAAAAAAAATCCAAAACATGCCCCCCCCCCCCCAAAAAAAAAAAAACACCATAAAGCTCCCCTCTGTTTTCTGGGTGCAGCTTTGCTGCTGTGACCCCTGTGAGCAGCCATGTCCAGGGGAACAGTGAAGTTCCTGAAGGTACTGGGAGCACCATGTTTTAAGTAACCCTGCATGGGAAGGGGCAGATACCCCATAACTTAAGCAAGAAATTTCCCATGCAGTATCTGTATTTCTTTACAGATGCTGGAGGAAGAGCCCCTGCTCTGTGCTCACCCCCTCAGGCCCAGGACAAGGGCACTGCTCCACCTCTGCTCTGCTGCTGTCACCCACGTTGGGTCATTGCCTTTGGGTGGGGACTGCTGCTAATACCAGTATCTGAACCAAAATTAGCACACTGGTACAACAGCCATGAAGTGCCAAAGCTGGGCCATGTCAGCCAGTTATTGACTGTAGTCAATATCTGTTTTGCAGCTGCTGTCTGCATAAATAATGAATAAAGCAATAAATCTGGCAGGGTGACCAAACCCTTTCATTCAGCTTCTCTTGAACCAGTTAAATTCTGCTGCAATTCATCTACCTGCCGGAGCCCCAGGGAGATGCTTCCTGGGGAGGGGAGGGGAGGAGAGGGGGCTTTATTTCTGTGCCCTGCTGTGGAGCATCCAAAAGCAATTCCCCTTCAGCTGCAATCGTGCTTTCTTTCATTTTTATGGAGGCAGGGAGCAAGACTGAGACTCTTTTGAACTACAGTATCTTACCCTCCTCCAGGCACAGGTCACCGATTTCAAGACAGAAATCTCAGATGCTCAGGTTTTCTTTTAAATGAAAATCTCTGCTGCCAGTTTTTTGTCCGAGGTGATGCCACCAGAAGTCACTTGCTGTTGTCCTTTCAGCAAGAACCATTTCTGCCTCCCTGTGCCACAGGAGGATCACACTGGCTTGGTGGTGTGGGGAGATGCCACCACCTGCCACGTGGCAGGGCTGAGTGCAGGCAGGGCCATTGGCCACAGGAGCTGCTGGGTGGCCACAGCAGCTGCTGGGTGGCCACAGGAGCTGCTGGGTGGCCGCAGCCTGTGAAGAGCTTCTGGCAGCAATGGCAGGGAGAGTCTGACAGGTACAAACCAACAAAGGGTAGGACTTGGTAGATCTAATATGCAAACAGCCTTCAGATAAATAACAGCCAAAAAAGCTGATATAAATATTAAATATAATAATATATTAATATAAAAGCTGTCTAAATATAAAGCCAGGTTTGTATCTGGAAAAATATCTCTTCCAGTTTCAATTAATTGCTGTTTCTTGATTGCATGAACTGCCAAAGGTTTGTGTTTCTACAGCAGCTTTTTCCAGTAGAATGATCTCTTTCCATGACATGGATTTTACTATTTTCCACAGTCCTTATGCCTTTCTGGATGTTATCATGCTCATGGCATATTACATGAATTTCGGCTTGCTCCAACTGACTTATTTGTTAATAAATCCTCTATCTTTGGCATATTTCTTGCCATTTCTCCAGTGTTGAAAGAAATTATCCTACATAGCACTAAAATCACAGTTACACTAATGATCAGCTCTGTAGTGTGATTTTTCTTGTTTTAATCATCAGGATGAAAAATCATCATGTTCAACATGCTATTCAGCTACCTTTCTGTCATGTTTCTCTATTTCAAAATAATTTCTGTTCTTTCACCACATGGTCTTCCAGTTTGCACCTTACACATCATCCTGTCATCTTCATTGTGGCTTTGGGGGTTTTTTTTGTTTTCACCCTAAATTTTGAGTTGGCAGTCTGGGGAGCATGTTCCTAAAATGTGTGAGATATCAGGACTTGCCTTTTATTCTAAAGCACCAGGAGTTATTTTTTTTGCCATCCAACTTTTTTATGCAGGAGCACTTGATATGCAACAGTGCACAGGCTGCCAAGGAGACTCTGACCTGGGACAAATCTCCAATCTGTATTTTGGTTTTGGAGCCATAAACACGACATGCTGGGAGCTCAGTCCTGCTCTGTCCTCCAAACAAGCCTCTGTGTTCTCAATGGCAGATGCAATCTGATCCGGCCCACTGCACTTGTTATTAATACAGAGCTAAGGTGCACTTTATCAATGGGTGTGAGTCATTGTTCTCTTTAGGAAAATCCAAAACAGTTTTAACCACTACCCAAGGAAATTCTCAGTTCATTTATTCACAAAGAATAAAAGCTCCTTTTTTCTTGTTCTTAGAAGGATTTTTAAACTGCCAAAATCTACTTGGGAGCAGGATAGCAAAGATTTACCCAGAAATCTCAATAAAATTCATTTGGACCTGTTTACAAGACAGAATCTACTTGTCAGATATTTTTTAAGAACTTAGGAAAGCAGTAAATACACAACCCAAGTTTTAAAAAATAAAATAGCATAGTACTGTTCCCCACACACCATCCTACCTAACAGTGCTTTAAATTTAGTTGTGAAATTCTCTAAATCAACGTGAGTAAAACTGCACGTTCAGTGCATTAATGCCCAGTGCAGGGGCTGGAAGAGAGCCAGCAGGGTGCCTCTGAAAAGAGTTGACAGCAATTGCTCCACAGGCCTGAGATGAAACCTGCTGCAGCTCGAGGTGGGATGTCTGCTTTTCCACGTCCCTAACCAGGTTTTCTTCCCACTCTTTTCTCTGTGCCAGTTTCTCCCATAGCCGGGCTTGGAGCAGCCCTGGGTTCAGATGTCTGCCCGCCTCAGGCGCCCTCAGCGCAGCCAGAGCCGCCCCGGCAGGCCAGGGCCCATCTTACCCCCTGCAGCGTGGGCCAGGCGGGCAGACAAGGACTTCTGCAATGCCCCAAGTGCCCTTCTGAGACCAAACCCCGGAGGGGTTTTCTCTCAGGCCTCAAATGAGAGCAAATAGCAGGGACAGGTGGCCAAAATGGCCTTGGGCCAGCTGAGCTCAGCCCAGCCCAGCTGACACACCAGGTGTGTCGGGAGGGCAGGGGGCTGCACCTCCTTGCCCGCTCCCTGTGCCTCCAGCCTGGCACAGCCAGGAGCTGCCTCAGCCTCTGGCCTGGCCAGGCCCAGGACAGGCCCCTCTCTTCTGCTTTCGTCGAGCAGACAGCAGCAAATTGCAAGCAATCACCAGGAAAACGCCTCAGTCAGTTTAGGGCAATGCTTTCCGTTGTCTCACGATGTCCTACTCCATAAATGATGTTAAACTGCTTCTTCCAGCAAAAGGGGGGTGGATGCTGTGCCTGTGAGCTGCAGCTGTGGCCACATCAGAGGATATCCATGGAAGCCATTAATATCTTTTAAAATAAATACTTTTTTTTTTCTATTGACATTTTTGTAAATCTTTTTAGTCTCTAGAAGTAACTTCCTTCCTTCCTTCCTCCTTCAGTACATATTAGCCTTTCCCTGCCAGACCTTCAGCTGGAATAAATTTGGCCTCCCAGCCCTGATTCATTAAATGCTGTGACTATGTGTGTTCAGTTAAACAGGCCATTCACAGCCTTAATGCTTAGAGATGAATTTTGGCTTGCTTGGTTTGAAAGGTTTGGCATGTGTAGGCCTCCAGTTGCCATTCAAATAAGGACATGCCCCAGTCCAGCCTGTTCACCAACACACCTGTGCAACACATTCCCCAAAGAAGCTTTTCCAAAGCAGGAAATACCCAATTTCCCAGGCCCTTGTTCAATTACTGCCAGATATTGTGGAACACAAACATGACTGAATAACATCATTCCTTCAAACACAGAACAGTGATGTTTGAGTAACTGGAGCATAAATATAATTCACCTCAGGCAGGAGATAAATTACATTAATAAAGTGTGGTAGTGTTCTTTAATTAGTTTGATTAGGCATGACAGAAGATGGTATTGTTCAGAAAAGCTTCATTTCCTGAAGTAAGGAATTGTCACTGTAGATCCCAGTCTCTGGGGTTTAGGTGTTTTTAGTGCCTTTTTTTTTTTCCACAGAGCAAACATTAGCAGAGGTTGATGCTGCTGCACCTGTCCTTTGGTATCCATGACCCATTTCTCCCTCATACCTGGATTCAGTTGTGGCCCTCTCCAAATGGATCCTGCAGATCTTCACACTCTGGGGGGGCTCCACAGCTGCCCTCTTCCTCCTATCAACCTTTTCCAGACTCATGGGGAGACAGACAGACTGTAACTTACAGTTCCTCTTTTACAAGTCCATTTATAATATACAAAGAGAGAAAATTTTTAAAAATAGAATTGTTATTCATCAAGGTAACTGAAAATCTTCCAAAGACCCTGCCAAGTCGCCATGCCAATTCTCGGTACGACACAAAGTTCAGACACGGCTCCCATCCTCTCCGCTGTATGTTATTTATTTATTTACTGAATTTGCTGTGCTATTAGGTTCAGTAAGACCTGCTGTGATGCTCAGGCTTTGCAAATGTTGGAATCTGTGACGTGTCAAGCGTGGAAGATCTATTTAACAGACCTGGCTGCAGAGGATTTGCTCAGGCTCTGAGCCTCTTTCTGTTTGAGTCAGACCCCTGGTTCCATGCTGTCCACTGTAGCCCTGAACTTCAAAAAACTCTGTGCAGGTTCCTAATTCACTCATGTACATGAATAAATTCCAGATCATATATTTATGTACCTAAATATTGCTGTGCAATCTGCCCAAATTCTTCCTTTGATTTTTCTGCAAGAAAAATCATACTTTTTCTAAACCCAGCAGCTGATTTTCTATTGACATACAAGAAAGCATGATTGTAGTTAAAATTTAAAAATTATCTATGTATGTTTCCTGAACAGTCTGTGTCCCCAGACAGGAGAGAGTCTGTCCTGCCAGAATGTGCACCTTGCTGTCACCAAAGCCTGGTGTTGTACATCAGCACTACTGAGGTGGATAAAGTGGTCTTTCTTGCTCATTGATCACACAAATCCAATTTGTAGCCTTGTTTTCTCTACATGACAGTTACAGGAGACAGACCTGATTAAATATTTCTGTTCTGATCAAGGAGCTCTCACAGGCAATCCTGTGACTGCACACCAAATCCCTTCCCAGAGCTCAGCCGCACGCTCTGCCTGATGGGCTGTGCTCAGCTGTGCTTCCTGCAGCCCTGCTTTGACAGCAATGCACAACGAGTCTGGAGTTTTAGGAGCAGAGATGTTCATACTCCTGTCCTTGAGATGCAGCAAAGACTGCTTGCAATCGAAGGACACTCAAGGTTTTCACATCTTTCCTGAAGCACACCCAGACAGGAGCCCAGCCACTCCTGAGGCTCTCTGCTCTCTCCAGTGGAACTGCTGCAGGACCCAGTGCTTTATGAGTGCCCAGCCAGGTGTCAAGGCTCCATGTGCTGTCTGTTTATCAGGCAGCACCAAAACTGCACTAAGATGATATTGAACTTGATTTACATTTCAAGTGCAGCCTGTTCCCTACAGGAATGCTTCATTACAGGTCTTCTCATGGCAGGAGAACCACTGGTGGAACACTCTTCCTGAAGCCATGCCAGTGGCTGTTTGTTGCGTTCCTGACTGCTCTGCAGCAGAGATTACAGTCTTGGTGTTGCTCAGTTGAACAACTGGGGATTAACTCCTGTGACACCAGTGCAGCTAGCCCAGCACTGCATTTGAGACCAGAACAGGCACTAGCAGAGCTGAGTAATTACAGACAAGTAAAGGATGGCAAAACTCATTGGCTCTGCTGCATTCTCCCAAGGGTTGTGTGTGGATCCTTTTGGAGGAGAACAACTCAAAATTCTGTTCCCACTGATGCCAGCTGACACCCCTGCCCTTCCTCTGGTGCAGAGCCTGGCAGCTCAGGGGGAACCAGAGCACAGTGGACTTCCCAGGGACATCACAGATACTGGAGACTGCTCTTCTTTCTGCCCTCAACCTCTCCATCGTGCTCAGCCCACTGCTGAGCTGCCCCCACAAATCTGGCAGTCTGCAGCTCAAATCAGTCTTCTCATCCTTCAGCTCCTTGTACAATACCCTGACCTCTTTTCATCTCATCTGGAACATCTGAAGTTCTCCCTGACATGGGTTATTAGATGGATTTGAAAGAAAATTCCCCTGAGAAATTTCACCTTTGAAAAAGTTCTTATTGGAAAATTCTGGAGTTCCCAACGGAAACAGGGACAGCAGGAGGAAAGTATATTTCGTTTTGCTAGAAGAGTTAAATAAGCTTTTGATTCCAAGCTAAGTCATACATTTTCATAAATGGGAACACAATTTAAATTATTTCTTTTTATGCTAAAAAGATTATTATTTTCATGCTAAAATACCTCATTTTAATTGGTTTTTCTAAGATGACACTTTAAGGCACAGGCAAGACTAACAGCCCTCCAAACTCTATTTTCATAAAACCCTTTCATTGCATTTCTTTTAGGTCATCAATACTTATTACTTGTATTGAAAGAATAAGTAATAAAGGCACTTTGTGTCTCTCCCTTGCTACCCCTTAATACAATATGTTCACCAATGCAATTGTTCCATCTTGAAGCATTTCTTTCTCCAAAATAAAATTGCATTTTACTGCTAGGATATTCTCTACCGAAATCCCAAACAGCTTGTAGCTAAGTATTAATCCATAAAAAACAGAAAACAATGTCTTATTAATTCACAAAAATCAATACTCCAGTGCACTTTTTGGTGCCAGTTCATTACATGTAAGTCTAGATTTATATGCTGCTCAATGGAAAACTGTCCAAAATGTATCTGTTTACCTATAATGAGATGAACTTATTGCTAAACCTCATTCCACCAAAACCAAGCTTTGTGACAGAGCTCTGGTTCAGGGAAAAAGAAAAAGTGATCTTAGAGTGTGTGTAATCCTGATGCAGTGGTTCTTTCTTCTTTAACAGGGGATAACACAGGTATCCTTGGTTTTCTTGCTCTTCTTCCCCTGTGGCCAGGATATTTTTTTATAAAAGAGCCAGCTCTGTACTTGTCCTAGTGACAGTTAATCATGAAGGCTGTCAATTCAAAAACCCTTGAAAAAGATGTGGCATCAGAACAGGCTTAATTCCAACAGTCTGGGTATCCCATCACATTCCTTTGAATGCTGTATCCCATAAAGGCTGCTTTTTCTTTGGGAAAAAAAACCAACCAACCAAAAAAAAAAAAAAAAAAAAAAAAAAACTTCTAAAGCCTATAAGCCTATAGTTCCTAGTGTCTATACCAGCAGTCCAAATGCAACAGCCATTGATGCTGATAAGGATTCTTCCACTGGTTTCAGTATATATACAAGCTGAGATCCTAAAAGCAAATGAAGCTTGAAATTCCCAGAAACAGAACTCCACTATTACAAAAAAAAAAAAAAGTTCATAGATATGTATGTATGCATATATATGTGTATATGTATGATAAATGATTATATTTCATTTGCCAATAATGGGAAAAATCTATTTATTTTTATTTGTGCATATAAGTTTTTTCATTACTGACTACTGAAGTCTGATCATTTTTCACATGGTGACATCAGGCTCTAGGATGTTCCTTCCCTCTCTCTTTAGTTCCCAGAATGAAAGTGGTTCATGAATCATGAAGGTTAAATACGAATAACTTGCATTACCACTCACAGCAGACATGTGGTTAATTGCTGCCTGCCTTTATTGTTAATTGCTGAACACCAGTGCACTGGCACACCTACCACATGCTTCTGAAGATAAACAAACTCAGCATATGCCCTAATTGTTTGTGTTCTCTTTACAACACTTTTTCTTCCAGAACAACATGGGTAAAATTCACAGATCATGTCCCTTAATGTCCTTTCCTTTTTGCTTCTCACATAGATTTGTCTGGCTGGTAACTCCTGTGTCACACCAAGGCACAGAAGAGCCAGGCCAAACAGAAAGGCTTCAAACAGTTCCAGTAAATTAATCCATCAGCCCAAGATCTCCTCCTCAACCCTTTCCATACACAAGATTTTGGATAAGCTGGGTTAGTTCTGATTCCTTTGAAAATGCTGAGCTGATGTTCCTTCCACCCCAGAGTATGACATGGTCATACCAGGCATATCCAGCTCTGAAAAAAACCCACAGGATGGAGGAAAAAAGACTTAACACTCACCATAGAGTGGTTTGAGGAGATGGAGGAGTTCCACCATTTGATCAGACATTTCTTTCCAGTTTAAGTCCCTTGGAAAGAGGAAATTTTCTGCTGAGGAAAGGGGTCCTCAACTGTGCTGGTGTCTGCAGCCCCTGCAGGATACCTGGGCCCTTCCCAGCCATTCCCTGGGTTACCTGAGAGATTTCTCACTGCTAAAAAGTAAAAAGATGGGCTATCCAGGACAAGGGCCCCCACAGGACATTAGTGCTCTGTGAGACTGAGTCTGGCCAGGCAGGAAGGCAGATCTTCCCTGTGGCAGCAAATACTGACCCTGCAGGGAGCTGCCTCTGCCAGCAGCACCCCAGCCCTCCTGCAGCACCCCAGCAGCCCTGGTGATGGAAATGCAATTTGAACCACGAGATGAGAGGCATTGTCAAAGCATCTCTGAAAAAGAGAGCTGCACAGATTAGAGACAGCTCATTCCTCAGATCAAATCAGTGGATTCAGACAGGAAAATAGCCTAAGTATTTGCTGGGATGATATACCATCTGCCTGGTGTTTCTCCTGAGCTCCCATACTAGGTTCTCATTAACTTCCTCACTGTTAACCCTCACAGGCACTTTTTTTTCCTCCCTTTTTCATGACATTAACTGAGTTCTGGTAGAGAGCAAGTGATTCTTTGCACCGAATTTGATTTCCTCTCTGTAGAAACAGACTAGCAAGAACCATATTTTCCAATCTATTCTTAGCCATAACATGTTCCTGACAATCAGGCTGAAAAACCTAGAAGGCAACAACCTTGCCAAAAAATTCAGGTTGGGATGCAATGGAGATAAAATCAGCAACAGAAGTGATTAAGGAGTTGTAGGTGCTACTTTTCCAGGAAAGACTGAAATAACTAATCTGTATAACCAGGCTGAATGATAATTAAATTAAATCTGCACCTTTACAGAATATTGGATCATTAAAGGCAAATCTCCAAAGACACAGAAATCAAGAGGATTTGGGCCCCTGAAATGTTCTGAGAAGTCAGGTGAATGTGCCAGATTAATTTTTTTTCTCCTCAGGCTTTCGAGGAGAATTTTATTTCAACTTCATGTCATTGAAATCATCAGAGTCACTGGAACCATAAATAGCTCCCTACTTGTTACAGAAAAAGCAACAAAATTACAGCTGAAAAAATTAGAGGAAGTTTAGCGAGATCGATGAAAGTGTTACCAAATAATGGGGTAAAAATGAAAGGGAAAGGTCAAAGTATAAGGTGAAAATCCTGTATTTGCAGACCAGTGTCATACTGAAAATTGGAGTGGCCAAAAGATGAGTGAGGAGAGTGTTGTCCTAGCAAGTGAAAATATCTTTATACCAAATTGAAATTTTGTGTTTATTAACTGCTCTATCACTCAGTACCCATTCCTCGAGAGATAGGAAAGGAAGAAGGAGAGGAAAGAATGTAAGGAACCCCAAAAAATCAATAGTCAAAAGCACATTTAACAGGTATGGAAAGCCTGGAGCCTTCCTCCCTTATGGAAGGTATTTGGAGGTCTCACCCCTCCTCATTTTCCTGTAGGAAGAGATGGAGCACTGGAGCAGGGTGCCCTGGCTGATGGAGGGCACCAGGAGCAGGAACAGCAAGAGGCCCCAGAGCTCCAGGTCCTGCCCAGAGCCTCCTCCCTCTCCTCACTGGCTGTTTCCATTCCTGCTATCCATCGCTCATTACAGATGCCATTAAATCCAAAGAAAACACAGCAAATACTTATTATTAATTTCCAAAAGAATACAGGCCTATTTTTCCCATTGATTCCTGGCAGATTCTTTCCTGAAATTTGCCAGATTGGTTCGAAAACAAATACATATAAATTAGCAATATACGACACGACATGAATGAGAACATTCACTCTCTCTAATCATTCCCACAAGCATTTTGTCATTTTTTCTGTCAGTTCTGTTGATAGGAAAGGAAACTGCTTTGCAATTTTAATTTCTTTTCCCTGAGCACATTTTGTTCTTAAAGTTCACTGATATAAAAGCAAACGTATTGGAAACGGGGGAGGCTGGTGAGAAATATGGAAGAGGGTTTTTTTGTTTCTCCCTGTTGCAGAGTGAACAAACATCCACTGGCATTTCTTCAGGCTTCTCACTCCTGCCCCCATCTCCTCACCTCCTTAAAATATGCAAAGACATATTCTCTTTGAACCTCTCTGAGATGGGAAAGGATAGGTACTTCCTCTTGATTAATCCAAAAATTTGAGCAAAGCCACATCTGACCTTGATGTCAGGCTCAGAACTGCACAACTGTATTTTCACATGTTCAAAACTAGACCACATCAAAGGCATCTACACATTGCCTGCATCTTCGTTTTCTGGCACCAATTAAGTGGAGAGGAGAAAAAAATGGTGAGCTCAAGAGTTGGTGATGAGCACCATGGCCACACCATCCTCCCTGCCCAGCCCTGGGGAAGTTTGTTGCCACATTTGGATCCCAGTTTCTCATGTATTTTCATGCACACTACAGAGAAAGCCTGGAGCTCTGCACAGCATGTCTAGAGATAATAAAAAACATGACGACTTTATGACACAAGTGATGTAATATGGTATGCTGCAATAATATAACTATTACACTGCACTGAAGGGAACAAGAATGGCTGGGAAAACATAAAATTACAAATGATGTCACTATTTGTTTGACATGAACTGAGTAAGGTATCAAAAGAAAGGAACTGAGGAACTGCACCTCGTGCCCCAGAAGTCAGAGCAACTCAAAGCAGCTGCAACAGATGCTGAATGGGGTAGCAAATGAACAGTGAAGCATTGAGAGATTTTGGTTAATTGGGCCCAAAAACTTGGAGTGGTCTGCCAGGGGGAAGTCTAGGTCCATGGGACTATGAGTCTGGGTCCCTGAGATAGGAAATTTCCTCTTCAGAAAGGGAAATCCCATGTAACATGTCCAAAACACATTCTATAAACCAGAAAGACAACTAGCTCTTGTGAAAGTAGGTGTTCAGCCATTTCCCAAATCAGAGGCATCTAATAAAAATCTGCTCTCCTATCAGTTTAGATCACATTTCTTGGCCAGGACCCATTTTCTATGAATATAAATTACATTTTTGTGCCTATTGCTTTATCTTTTTCATGCCTCTCAGACCCAGCTATTATCCATCTTGCCAATAGTTATTTATTACTTTGTGATTATGGGCAAAGTAGGTAATGACCTATTAAATCACAAACCCACACTTATTATCACCAAACCCAAACTCCAATTGCTAGAAAAGAATTGCTTAATTTCATATGCAGTTAAGAGTTTACTTTCTTTGCAGCCAAGATAATGGATGGCCATTTCAAACATTTTTCCCAGGAAACTGGCAGTTGGAGTAAGTAGTCTACAGGTCATGTTTGAACTGTAAACAGAGGGATTGCTCTTGATACATATTCCAGGAGCAGACCTATACCCTGGGCAGCAGAAAACAATAGCAAATGTATTTCAGGTGTTATATTACAATGTGTTCTGAAAAAGTGCTGGCATTTGTCAACACTTTCTCCCTTGGAACAGCTCCAGGTGGGTTGTGCAGACAGGCACAAGGCAAGGTAAGACACATCCTCCTACTCCAGCCATTTCAAATTCTCCCCCAAAAGCAGGCATGACCCCTGCATGAGGACCAGATCCAGCACAGGGGCACATTCCTCCCCTTGAAGCAGAACAAATAGAGAGGGAAAAAGAGCACCAGGCTCAGCATCACCTTCCCAAGGAGATGCTCCTTTTACCAAAGAGAGCCAAGTGTCAGCATCATCACTTGTGCATTGATGTTTTTGTGATCCTTGATGAATTATTAGTACTGGCTCTGAAAAGGACACAAAATCCTATTGTGACAGACACAAGCTCCAACAAAAAATATAGCAAGAAAGAAACATGACAGATATTTAGATCAAGTGCAAACCAACTCTGTGTGTTCTACATGAGAAACTATATTTAACTAGTAATGAAATAATTATCCAGGAGACTTAGTTAGCCAGGGGTTAAAAGAATCTTATTTGGAGAGAATTCAAAATCAAGACCAAATTTTAAAAAAAGAAAAAAAAATGTAGTTAAACTTGACATGCTTACATGAAAATTTTTGTGATAAGTGACTGCAAGTCTCCTGCCAAGACCTGACTGACTGCCAAAACGTTGTGTTTATAAAGGTTGTGTTTATAAAGGTTGCAAGCAAACCATTGGCTCAGGTTTCTATCCAGAAACCTGTGAAGTTGTAAAAAACTCTCTGCAATGTTCGGTGACTTACTTTCCCCACTCCCAAACGGCAACCCATGTTGAAAAATAGTATTTATTAAGCAAAATAGGAAAATTCCAGTGCAGTAGGTAAACCCATCACATAATATCTGGTTCCTGAGATATAATTAAAACTGTTTCTAGAGTTTCTCCTCCAGCAAGGCAATTCTTACCACAGCTGGTTGTTATCTTCCTTTTGCAACACCCCTGCACCCCCAGGCCAGGTCTCAGCGAGCAGCAAAGCCTGACTGGAGTCACCTCTGGAGGGGCAGGAACTGCACCTCTGCTGCCAGGCAATACTCCCCTCTCCTCTCCACCCATGCCAGCCTTCCCAGCAAAAACACAGAACCCCCTTCAGAGTTAATTTTTGCTTTCCAGGTTCCAAAATCCATCTCAGACTTCTCTTTTTCATGCTCAAACCTTTGCATCCCAATAGTAGAAGCCACTGCCTGGCTACATTTAGGGAGACACAAAGCACACTTGGGCATAATAAATTGCCTGCTAGTACACTGAAGAACCTTTCATTATTTTATGGGCCCTTTCTAACAGAAATTTCTCTCACAGAAAAAAAAAAAAAAAAAAGAAAAAGAAAAACATTAATGTTTCAGACACTTCAGGCCCTTACATTTATCTTTCTTTCCCTCCACCAGAGTTTTGTCTGTTTTGGGATTCTCTTGCCTCTGAAAATCCAGCTCTAGGGAGAGAGTCACTGGGGGTTTCTTTAGTCTGAGTCTCCAGTCCCCAGACCTGTGCAGCCTAAGACAAAAAGCAGCAGAGCATTATTCCTGACCAGTTTTGATCCACTTCTGCAGCTGCAGCAGAGTGAGATTTAAAGTAATTTCTTATGCTCACTCTAAAGGCTGAATCCTCAGCTGATTTGAGCTGCTCTGCTTTGACTCCTGCACAAGATGTCAGATGAAAATGTGTCTTGGTAGCCCTGGAACCCAAAGTCAGGGGTGACCCCACATCCAGTCCTGCAGACAGAGGGGTGCACAAATATGTTACTTATTTCTCTTCCAAGAATAGCCCTTTTAGACTGTCAATAAAATGGCTTTTTCAGAAGTAGTCCATTGTACAATGGAACAGAGAGATCCAGAGAATCTCCAAGGTGTCAGCAGAAAACAATGATGAGAATCCTCAGCCCAAGAAAGCACATAAAACATATTAGTTGCAGCATGTGGAAAGTCCTGCTGACTTCTTTCTAAAGAGCCCAAAGGGCCTTAGATTCCAGGAAACTGCTTGCTGTTATGGATTTGTTAATACTGATGTGAAATTGGGGTGCTTTGGGCTTTGTCTGTGTGAGATCTAATGGAAAGATTAACTGTCCATTTTTTTATTAGAGCCAAATGCTTGTTTTTCTTCTTGCTGTTCTAGGCACTTTCAAAAGTGAAGACCAAGAAGAAATGTGTCCTGACGGTTCCCAAAATCCTGCAGCTAAGAGAGAAGTGAAAGGGAATTATTACTGTGTCTATTTATTTATTTGTCTTGAAATGCTGCCCAGAATGTCACAGGACATGATGGGATGCAGGATCTCTGCAGAGAATAATTCAGTCTAAATAAAAGACCAGCCCCACTGGGTGCTCACACTTTGCCAGCCACTTCTCAGATGTTATCAAGCCAGATGCCACACCAAGGCAAGAAACACGATCTTTTCCTTTCCTCTGTGCCCGTGCACGGGAAGAGACAGCAGAGACTGGGAAGAGTCAGACTGCGATGTCTGGAAACACAGGCACACAGCAGAGGCACTCCCTGAGCATTCCTACATTTGCAGGATTGTCCTGGCAGTTCTTTTCTGTCTTCCTTGCCAAGGGGCTGGAGGACCCTTCTTGTCAGCCAAGGTTATGTGGAACCCTTGCTTGCCATAAAGAAAAGAAATATAAGTATGATTTCCATTTAAAATAGGCTATGCAATGTTCTCTGCACAAAAATAAATAGTCTTTAGCAGAAAGGAAAAGATCTTTAAAAGTCAGAGATGCTATGGACAACATGCCTTGGTAGATTTTCTCTTCCCACCAAGAGAAGCTCAACAAAAGAACTGGAGAAAGTTCATCTCCACCCTGAAAAGCAATCTCCCTGTTTGCTCATTGTTGGCTGTAAGTGTTGTCAGGTGATTCATTGGGAAATTTTTTGATAAGAGTATTTTCCAGGACTCTTTAAAATCTGTTATATTTTAAACAGTACTCACAGAACCCACCCAACTGAGAAACAATACACAGAAACTGTTGTTCTGCTGAGTTCAGATTCAAAGCCATGGTATTTATAATCTTACAGCATTACAGATATATTTTAAGTCTTATAATTTCTTAAGGAAAATTGTAGTTTAAAAGAGTGATGCTGGGAAAAAAATCTCTGTGAAGCCACAGGAGCTCACCTCTTTTGAATTCCAACATATATTTACATGTGAGTGACTAAGATGTATCCATTAGTTCCAAATACAGCTCGTAAATTCCTTTAACAGAAAACACAGGCCTGGAAGCTAGTGCATCATGTTAGTGTCTAGTTCTTTTAGTTTCAGAAGGAGTTTCTGTAATTAGATCCTCTGCAGCCTAGGGATCTGTACACTACTGTGTAGCAGGTGCTCTTTCATGCCTTGATGTTTTAGAGAGACCCAACCCTGAGATCCCTCATCCCTGCAGAAAAAAAAAAAAAAAACCAAAAAAACAAAAAAAAAAAAAAAACGAAACAAACCAAACAAACAAACCACAGAACAACAACAACAAAAAACCCAAAACAAACACAAAAAAATCCAATTACTTCCATCCTCATCTGGTGAGGATATGGCTGCCCCTGTCTGTAGGTCTGGCACCAGCTCTGGGAGGCAGTGCCTGGTGGCAGATCCAGTCCTTCCCCCTCAGCATTCTTTTGCTTGAAGCTACCCAGTACCTGCAGAATCCAACTTGCAAATCAAGGGCACCAAATTCCCTTTAAAAATACCTTCTTTTTCCTTTTCAGAGCTTTTTTTTTCAGCTGAGGAAATTATTACTTGTCATAAATAAGAACTGCCAGCTGTGAAAAACATTCCATTCACTGTTCTAAAAATGCTTTCTAATTGTTTCTTTCTTCAGCAGAGAATTTTCTAACGGCTCTGTGGTGCATTCAGCCAGTCAGGGGATGCAGTGGGAGGATTACTGATAAGGCTATCCATCACTGTCACTCAAAAGGATTGGACCCCCAGAGTGCACTCACAAGCAGAGAGTGTTTGCAGCACACTGGCAAATCTCTCAGGATTCCACTGCAGATGAGGATGCTCAACAAATATCACCACATGGAATGAGAAATGGTGTCCATCATGTTAAAATCATGCCTTTATCAGAGCTGGGGTGTGGCTCTTTGCTTTTAAACTGTCATTCTGAAAAGAGCATATATGGATTATGTGAAGAAACAAACGAGTGGTGCTGGCAGTTGATGCCCAGGGCGGGGCTGAGAATGAAGAGCGAGGCTGAAGGAAACATGAGGCTTGCAGACAGCATTGCCTGCAGGTGGAGGCTCCAAGAAAGAAGCCAGCTGACTAAGAAAATAGCTCTTGCCTTAAGTAACTTTCCTGCAGTGTCTGAAAGAGAGCTGGAGCATGGGAAGATGAGCTGCTCAAACTTTGCTTGTCAAAAAATTCATATGAATTCAGACAGATTTTAGTTTGAGAGAGTTTTACATTTCCAGATTTTCCCTTTTATATTTATAGGTTCAACAATCCCAAAATGAAAAGAAAAAGAAGTCTTAGTTTAAATGAATGGGGGCTAGTAACCAAGAGAAGTGATGTTTCATTCACCTTTCATCATCCTCTGAGATTTGGGCTTTTTGGGAAAGACCAAAATGGGGAAAGAGTTGGAAAAATCAGCACTGATGAGTTCTGATTCACTTTGCTTGATCTACAAAAAAGAAAGCCAATGGGACAGCTTGATAGTCTTTCTATACATTAAACATCATTATTAAAGGATGATGAATTCTAGGTTATATCCTGCCCTAGTGGCTGAGGAAGCAGGAAGAAAGGATAAGAAATAAAAAGGGCTTTATTAGCAGCAAAGGCTCTTTTTGAATAGCAAGAAAAATATTTTCTTAAGGTAGTAGGGATTGAGATACACTGCCTTTGGATGTGCAAAAAATCCCCTCACTGCAGCTGTGGAGAGCAGTTAAACTGTGATATGTCATGGGAGCTGTGTGGGCTGACTTGATCCTTCCTCAGAGCAGCACCTTGGGCTAGAAAGTCTCTGGAGGCTCCTTCCAGCCTTTCACTCTCAGCTTCCTATGGGATACCCTGATGCAACATCAAGAGGAAACATTAATTCTGTCTTCCTGTGGCCAGAGTTACAGTGGTAAATATCTGACCAGGGAATTGAGAGGAAAACATCTTCATGCCAAATGAGACTGTGGATGACAAAGATGGCCTTTGGGCCAGGGCCTGGAAATGAGGGAACAATCACAGAAATGCTCACAGCAAATCCAGCTGTAACAGGCAGCCCACAGTCTGAGCAGAGGCAATATAGCTGTGAGGGACAGGATTTCAAGGGGAATTAGCACTGCCATGGAGAAAGGCACAGCATCTGCTTTGTGAAATGAAATCATCTCAAATGAGGTCACGGTTTCCACAGCCAGATTTTGGTGGTTACACAGATGCTTGCTTCCACTACTAGGAAAATGCTGGCTGAGAGGTAGACTGAGTGTTTCTAAAGCTAGGTCTCACTGTGCTGTCAATAAAATCAAAGTACTTCCAAGGGAGGAGAGCTAGCCCGGTGCAGCAGAGCAGTTCTGCTGCAAACAGGTTGATTTTGCTCTCCTGAGGCAGCAGGAGTTCCAGGCACTCGCTCCACTGTCCCTGCAGCAGCCCCTTCAGTGTGCCAGCACCTGGAAGCCCGGTGTCTCTCTCAGCACCCTGGTCACCCCAGGAGCTGCTGGCATTCTGTCCTGCTTCTCCCTCAGAAAAGGAGGGTGGATGTCTCTGCTTCTGTGCCTGATTGCTGAGAGCTGGCTGGATCTCACTGCTCCTCCTCATCACTGAGCTCCTCTTCCCTGCCCAAACCTGTCAGCTCTTGTAGGCTACTCCAGCTCTGATAAAGCAAACAGGAAGCAATCCCTCCCTCATACCAGGCAGCACAGTCACAGTCCTCCTAAACTAATTGCATCTTCTTTCAAAACTTCGGGATGAAAGAAATACTAATTAGTTCTTTTAGCATGACTACAGGGAGAGCTGGATGAGAGCCTGTGTTCTCCAAGGTGACTTGTGTGCTTAGATGTCCCCAGGTTGGGAAACACTACCAGCTCCAGTTCCAGGGAGCCAGGGGACCACATCCTTTGGGGTTAAATACAATAGGATGTGGGTCTGAATATCAGAGGCCATCTCAAAAGTGAGCACCCAAATGCAGAGTCGTGCTCAAGTCTGAGCAATCTAAGAACAAGTTGAGGAAGCCCTGGAAGTTGAGGCAGCCCTGCTGACAGGGCACAGTGCATCATCTGTGTGCAGAGGTACTAATCATGGCAGAGATCCAGCTTTGAAATGCTCACCTCAATGGAGCAGTAGAATGCAATTCCTCCTGAATGCACTCTATTCCCATTCAAAATGATGGCTAGGGCATATTTGCAGTGAAAGAGCACTTGTCCTTAGAGCACATGCTTTCAAAATGCTGAGAAGACTTAAATTCTGTGTCAGATGGCAGGTCTCAGGATGGGTGATCTGGCCCCAGGCCAGCACTGGGCACAGGATGGATCCCTCAGAGCCCACAGCAGAGCTCCCATGGCAGGGCAGCTGTGAACATTCCTGCCCTTTCTCCCTCACTGCATTTCTGCCCCTGCCACAGCCCAGCCCCTCGTCCTGGGCACAGCTGAGCCTCACTTGGCTGCCAGTGCCACACACAAAACCAACCAGCCCTTATCCAGCACTGATTTATGCCCAGTGTTCCCAGCTGGGGAGACCACACAAGGATATAACAGTACAGTGTCAGCTTGGTAGGATGCCCAGGAGTACTTGAGCATGGATTACACAAACCATGGCAAAAGAGAAACACACCCCCTTGCCAGGAAAGCACAGAAAATCAATAAAATAGGTCAGTTATGGCCAGTGCAGGGAAAAAAATTCTCAATTTTGCCCCATAGGCAGCTGCCTGGTGACATGACCACATCTCTTCCTCTCCATTCCCTGAGATCCCCAGGTACAAATACATCCTCTCAGCACCTTCAGTGCTCTGTTCCTCTCTGCCTTTCCATGCCATTCCTCTCTTGCCAGCTTTCAGGCTGACCCCACATCTCTTCAGTCTGGGGACAGTCCTGCTGTCACAGGGTCCAGCCAGCCTCACCTTCACTCCTGTGCCCAAACTGATGGGGCCACTCTGGACAGTCACTCCGGCCACAAAGAGAAGAGAATTGCATGCAGTGTTCCTTGCAATTCCTTTTCTTCTAATACCTGCCCGACTGCTCTGGCTTCCTTCAGACCATTCCCAACTCCCTGAGTCTGCTCAGACCACACTCTGGCTCCCTTCTCCTGCTGCCACCTCCACAATTTCTTCTGCCGCCTCACCTTTCCCCCTCTGCTGCAGCTGAGCAGCACAAGGGACACATAGCCCACCCAAGGGGTGTGCTGGTTTGGGAGAGAATAACCACAAAAAAATCCACCCAACCAGAACTGCAGAGGCAAGGTGGGCATACACAATGAGGAAAAGTGCAAAAAAAATGGCAGGAATGTTCAAATACTTCTTTGATGCAAAATGTGTGTGGAAAGGAAAGCATCTAGATTGAGCATTTGTGCATTGAGGAGGTGGTGGCTGTGGTTGAGGGAGGGTTACTTGCTCCAGAGGCCTCTCTGTAAGAGTTCCCACAGCTAAGATATAAATTCTCACAGCCTAATTTCCAGCAGTGCTCATCGCCTGTCACTGATTGAACAGCTTCAGGAAGAGCCCAGTCATACCCAGCAAACACCTGACTTTCAGAGAGCCTTTCCATCAGTTGTTTTGCAGACTGTGATTTGGATCCTTTTGAAGACTCAGAGAGCTAAAATTTGCACTGTCAGACAGGTGCAATTAGCCCCATCTGTTCCTGCAACTCATTTACTGGTTTGTGTAATTTCTAGTGCAAAACTGAGCTTGAGGGGGGAAAAGAAAAAGTTATTTCAGAAAATCATTGTTAGGAAATAGGATTTGCTGTTTCCACAGTCTTGAGTGATGGGACAGGGAAATCAAACATCACTGTGGAGTCAAACCTTACCCAGCAAGCAGCTTGGACAGTCCTTGCATGCATTGCCAGACCTTTGTTGAACATAAACCTGCATAAAACCCCAGGGCTGAGATTAAACCTGATGCACAGGATGCTGTTACTGCCCAGTAAGCTCTGCAGGGGCCAGGCTCGCTCTGCATTCTGTCCCCACAGCCCAGGACCAGCCCCAGACTCTTCCTGACCTCCCTGTCTGCTGGCAGCAAGCACTGAACTCTTACCTGTAATTCAGTAATTCAGTGCTGTAAGCTGGGCTAAAGAAAACTGAATTAATAGCAAACTCACGCTTTGGAAATTTGGATTGAATTCAGCCAGCACTTAATCAAAGAAGGAGAAGCACTGAAAGCCTGCTGGCCTTACTTTGTATTTTCAAGATTCATTACTGATATTGCATTGCACAGAAATTTTGTTCTTTTCTTTTTTGCAGCAAAAGCAAAAGGCTTAGATCATTTGAAAATAAAATTACTTATTCATTTCAAGCTGAATAAAACATCTGGGTTGGAATGATGTTGGGTTTCCTTTTACCTGCATTTCCCCCAGAATTAATTTTTTAAATGTTGTCCTTGTAAGAGGCAATAGCATGGTTTTGGCACCCACTGTCTTTCAAGGAACCTCAGGCTGTATTTAGGGTTTGAAGCCAGGAACAAAAATTTGTTTTACATTTACAAATGGATGCACAAAAGGCTGTTTGTGTACTACAGAAAATGACAGCTACCTCTGCTCTGCTACTGTGAGGAGTGAAAGGGGAGCTGCAGATCCATGAACAGCTTAGATCTACAAATATCTCAATTTGTTTTGGGAACCAAGTCATTTCCACAGATCCTTTCATCAACCTGCAAAGAATGGATCCTTCCACATCATCTTACTGGTATTAAAAACAATGGGCTATATTTCCATTATGACAAAAAACATTCCCAGCAAGTTTCACAGCTGTTCTAGGAAGGTTTTTATTCTCCTGCATCAAAGCACTTGGAGTATTATTTGAATTGTTATGATTAGGCCTGTCTTGGATACAGGTGCCCACACCTTTCTAAGATGGTGCAGTGATTGCAATGTTATGAAGAGGAATGGGATTATATTAGTCATCTCTATGATACACAATATTTTTGGAGGAATTGTGCCTAAAAAGGACAACCAATCCCTTCTTTGCAGGTGTATAAGGACACGAAGGAGTGGAGATGGAGCAGTACAGGATGAGTGTGGGGAGTGAAAAGCACAGAGACACCTCACACCTTCATTGTAACACCACACAGTTGATTTCTGGGTGGCCCAGGGGTGGGAGAGGTTCACACACCTTCCTAGCACTGATTCACATCAATTTTAGTGTTAAAGGGGACTAGAATGATTACTGATTTCTCCACCTTGCATGTGACAACATTTCCCCCAGGAAATCCTTCACCAGACACCATCTCAGCAAAGATGATCTTATTTTCAGGAAAAGCACCCAGTTTTAAGGACTACACATGAAAATAAATCCAGCACAATCCAATGTAAATTGCTCTGATAACTAATTCCCCTGGCACCACAAATGTGCACACATTTCTAGGCCTGACACATCCCTTCCTTCTCCACTGGTTTTGCAGTAACCGGGAGATGCTTGCACACCCTGCTCCGGTTCTGTGGCTGGCCAGGAGCAGAGTCACACACAAACACGAACGATGGAGGGTTCTCAGAGGGCTGGACACCCCCAGGCTCACCCCTGACAGAGGGCAAACCCAGCCCGTGGTTCTGTGCAGACACAAAAGCTGCAGTCCAGGAGTCTGTGCCTCTCCCTGCCAGGATCCTGCAGCCTCGCACTGCCGGGCAGGAAAGCTCAAAACTTTTCCATCTTGACAACAGCAGTGATTTACAGCAGCACGAAAGCTCTGTAGAGCAACTTAAAGCAAGGCCCCATTAGTTATCAGACAGAAGATAGGAATAATCAATTTTGCGCAGTCTGGACTGAAGTTCTGGAACTTTCCTTGGGTTCAGAAGAAACACAAAGGTGTTTGAGCATCATTTTTTAACCTATTGAAGAGAAGATTATCAAAAAAAAAAAAAACCTCATAGGAAAAAAAACCCACAGCTTGCCCTTCTGCTTGGCTTTCAGCATGCATAAACAAAATTTAAACAAATAGTGGTTGAGATAAGTGAAGATTGAGTTAAGAGTTTTGTGTTTCTCATGGGGCTACTTTTTGCCATGCTTCCTGCCATTAAGTAGGACCTTGCTCCTGAAACAATTCATGGTGAACAGCAAGATTATTCAGAGAAAAACTCTTTACACAAGAGGCTGTATCAGACTATAGGAAAAGTCAGGATTTGAATAAGAGGGTGCTTTAGGCAACTGGACTTCAGCTGTGCTGAACTATATCCTTGGACTCAGTGTGTCAGCTGCATATTGTCTCATTCTATCTTCAGTAGGTGAGCCAGAAACCATGGGAAGAAGCAGAATAAAGAAAACAATGAGAAGGAGACGAAAGAAAACAATGAGTGATGATGAGGGCTTTGAACAGGAAGAAGTTTGTTGTGGTTCTTAAATAAAATACTTTCACAGAAAGGTTTAACAAAATTTACCTATGTTGTAATACACTGCTAGATTAAAGGCTTAAGCACATTTGCAAAATGAAAATGAATCCTGTGTTTAATCATTCTATTATAAAATTCATTAATATTGCAACAGCTTTGAATTACACAATTACACAAATATTTTGCATTCTATGATTTGATTCAGTAATCTCATTTATTTCAGATTTTATTAGCTATTTACTTCAAATTGTTCAGTGAGATGCTCATTTGCTTTGCTTCATAATGGGAAGGATGATTTCTTCACCCTAACAGGAAGATCAGAACCAGCCCTGGTATCTCAGGGCTGCTCTGGAGACCAAGTCTCTTCTCCCTGGAGCATTGCTCCTCTCAGGGAAGTAAGTTAATCTCGTACCTTTTCCTAATTTTCTTGAAGTAGAGGAAATGGACTGAATAAACAACTGGTACTTTTTGCTGGTGGGACTCTCCCAGCTCCTCAAGGGCGTTGCTGCTCCTGTTCCCCACTGCTGCACCCACTGCTGTCCCACAGGTGACAATCCCTACCCTCTCCCCTGAGCATCTCCCCCACTTTTGATGATTTCTCCTCCCTGCACAGCACAGATGAGGAGCAGGGGACTGATGCAGGGATCTGCTGCTGAGAGCACAGAGCAGCACAGAACTGCTTGGACTGTTCTGCTGCTTGTGTGCAGGGTGGAGGAGGAGGATACCTCAAAGTTGGGGATTTCTTCAAAGCCTCAGAGGACTTTGGACTAACTGTGCAAAACTTAAAGACCATTTCCCTCCCCATCCTCCCCCAATACACAGGGATTAAACAATTTAGCTGATGATTTTAGGTTAACAGAACAGGTAAAAAAAAATACCAAAATGTAAGTCCCCATGGGCAGACCCCCGCAAACACAAGTACTCTTCCTGAGTACCTGACCTGGAAAGCAATTTGTTTTAACAATGAATTAAGTGGAAAGTATCATTTTATTATTTTATTTTATTATGTGGAAAGTATCATTTTAATTGTATTTGCAAAATGGTTCAATTCCCTTGTCACTGCTGAGGCATCTCCACTTTGGAGATGACTTCAGCATCTGGAGCCAAAGATCACAGGGTATAATCCTTCTCTGGCCTTAGTGAATCTGTAAACAGATAAGAAATGATCCCTGCAGCAGGTCAGCCTACACAGACAAGCACACACACACCCTCTTTCTCTGTTCTAAAGGTTCAGAGTATTTTGTTAGCTACAGGTAGGATTAAAGAAGAATTTAAGTCCCCCAAAGCCTTTCCCTAAATGTGAACATGTGATAAGACTTTGAGTTGAATCATCAAAAGCAGTGAAATTTGGGACTGAGAACAATAACAAAATCAGTACTGCAGATTCACATGAGCAATGATTCACATTATCAGCTCTTTCTAGGGGTTAAAAAATAGATATAGAAGGATTATTGCAGCCAGCCTTAGGCTTTGAAGGCCCACACAGACACATTTCCAAGGTAGAGGGCTTCATTCCAACTTGAAAGGCAGAGGGAGGAAAGTAAGAAAATAACAGGTGTGATGTTCTACTGCATTGAGAACTGAAAATCTGCTTTCCATATTCATTACAGAAGAATAAACCTGGAGTCACAACATTATATACCCACACAAAATTAATAAGATCTGCAATTTATACAAGAGTTTAAACCAAATTTTCAAGCCCCTGTAGGTATTTCTAATTCATAGTACTGATGTATTTCCCTAAAATAGTTGGGATGTGTACCTCATCCTCACACACACACACAGGCAGGTGGCATAGATGTGAACCAGAGTGTAAAGCTCCCTGTAGACTGCCCTGTCCTGTGAGCTGGGTGAGGGCTGACCCTGTTCTGGGTGCTGCAAACAGCCTGCAGGGCTCCCTCAGCTCAGCCTCCCACCCTGCAGGGAGCCCCTGCATCACCTGCCTGCTGCACAGCAATTCCAGGAGCTGCTGGGGGACAGGTGACCCAACCTGGGCTGCCTGGTGCCTGCAGACACAGCACCTTGCAGCAAAACCAGCAGCAAATGGACTCAGCTCAATCCCCCTCCCAAGGGAAATTAAAATCTCAGGGAAGGCTTGGAGAGACAGCAGTGCCTGTCAGTGATGTCTCAATTGTCATTAGTGGAAGGCTAAAGCACTGTGGAACTTCCCACCTCCCTTTTCCCTCGTTGGGGTGGTGTCCAAACCTGCTCCAGCACAGGCTTGTGGTGCACAAAGACGTGGTTCAGACACCAGCAGAGGACTCAACATTTCCTCACACCGAGAAAGCTTCAGCTGCCTGGGGGGCAGTTTTGTCTCTCCCCAGGAAGAAGGCTTACTTGGCCAGCTTGGCAGTCCACAAGAGCCTCTCTCAGGTTCAGAGTGAGGCACTGATGGGAAGGAAAAATTCCCAGTTGCAGATTTTCCCTGCTGCTGCCCATCTATGCTGATATTCTCCAAACAAAGGGCAGAACAGCCAGGGTGTGGACACCTCTGCTGCTTAAAATCTCCACTGACCTTGGGAGGTTCTTCCCTTCTCCCTGGTTCTCAGAACTGCAGGATGGATCAGGTGTGCTGCTTCAAGTGTCATCCCCTGTGAGCAAGCCCTGTCCCTTCAAATGACAATAATTTATAAATATGTAAGTGTGCAGCATTTATCTGGAACACTGGCAAACACAAACAATTGCTACAAGGTCACTCAGACAAGAATTTATAATACTTTACATCACCTCTTCTCTACTGGGTATCAGTAAAGAATGGCTCTTACTGCCTTTGCAGACCACTTTTAAATTGTTCAATTCTATAGTGTTTGTACACAGAGAATGGCATTTTGACTTATAAATTACACCAAGATCAGTAAGCCTCTATTTCTTGAAGTTAAAGTTTCATTTTTTCACTTGAAAAAACACAAAGTCACTTCAAGGCAGGGAACATCTTCATATTGTGTATATGGGAGCCCCAGTCCCTGTTTCAAGGGAGGGAAAAAGACCCAAATACATCCCTGGGCAGCTTCTCTGACAGTGATGCAGGGCCTTGCATTGGGTCTTTACATACACAAGAAGTGCTGGCTGTGGCTGAATGAGAATCGGGACAATTTTTTTCTCTCACTGAAACAAAGATGCAAAGTTGATGATGAATTGAAGCCTGCAAATTTGGTATCACTGCATCCCCAGCACACATCTGCTGGGTGTTTCCTCTGCCCTAACCCCTTTCCAGGCCCTGGTGCCATAGTGCCTGGGAAAGGGCGTGCAGGGAGACTAAATGGTCTGTTGAAAGTCATGCAGGACAGGTTTGAGCTCCAGACTCAGCCTGGTCAATCTCCCCTTCACTTAGCTGGGCTTTATTTAGCACCAGCCAGCCACTCTCAGCCAAAGGAGGCTCACAAAGACACAGAGCCAGGCATGCATGACAAGGAAATGACTGTGCAATGCAGGCAGGGGCTGGCACTGACAGACATTTCAACTACAAAACCAAAGCTAAATTAAAATTAAATCTCCTTTATTAAACTTCTAATTGTCGTGTGATGCTGTGTAATCATTTTTAAACCACTGGCACCTTTTTTTCATGTGACAAAAGTAGAGAAAAATATGGGCTGAATCCAAACCTTTGCTTGGCTTCATTATGTGCAATTCCTTTTTTAGCATTCTGAGCATTTAACCTTGAAAAATAGTGTTGTTTTGCTGCTGTGTTTTCTGATTGTTAGTCTCAAGGCATCTCGGTGGCATCTTTATAAATCTGCTGTAGCTGGTAAATATTTCTTGTGGTCCAGAGCTGAGGACTGAAAAACCCAGATCACTTTTAGCTGTCAGGCAATTAATGTAATCCAAAGGAAATGAAAGGTATGTGCAAGTGGGACTGCTTTTAATAACAAGGGTTCCTGACTCATGCTTCTAGGGGAACAAGGAAAAACATCAATAAAATAAAGCATAGACAGGGTGCTGGAAAAGATCTTGAGAGTCTGAATGCCATTTCATTGCAGATTATGTGACAACTAATATTGTGAGAGAAAAGACTATAAATGTATTTATTGATATCCTGTTGCAAGAAACAGCCATATTGTAGTTACACAGGGCTGCATCATCTCCCACCATCAGTTTCTAACTTTTCCTCTTTGGGCCATTCCTTTTTTTTTTAAGTAAAGCCAAGCACAGGAAAGAAGTATTTGTGTTTATAGATGCAATGCCAGTTCTGATGGCTGCTCTTAGCCAAAAGACAAGGGACAGAGGGGGCTGAGCTGGTGAGATACAGAGGTGGTAAGGCACAGGATCAATACACTTTGTGTATGAGCCAGGATCTGAAACAAGCTGCAGGCTCCTTGTGGGCACAGAGCTGCTGCTGCAATCTGGAGTGCAGTAGCAGGGATTTCAGCCTTCACCAAGTGGTGTGGCCACCAACAACCCCCCTGCAGGCACCAAGGCAGGAGGCAAGTGCTTGGCACTTCAAAACTCAAACCAAAGTTTAGGGATTTGGCAATCTAACAGCAATTCAGGGATTTGGCAATCTAACTAGCAGCCTTTTTTATTTGGTCAATAAACACTGCCAGTGCCACAGAGGACATGCAGAAGGAGTGAGTTCAAAAGCCTGGCTGGGGCAGGGTTGGAGGTGAGTAAAGCAAGGGACAGGTTTTGTGAGCTTCTCCAAGGTCCCCTGGCCCAGCTGGGGATGTTCCTGCTTTAGCAAAACAGGGACAAAACCTGGTGGGACGCAGGAGAGAATCTTCTAACCTCAACAGTCCTGAGCAGAGCTGGGAGAGCATCAGGACCTGTGGCTACCAGGACACAGCACCTCTTCTGTGGATTTTGCATGCACCTTCACCCCCCAGAGCCTGGACAATGTTTCCCTGCCCAGTTCTGCCCTAACCACTGTATAAGAAACCTCTGGAGCATCCCTGCAAGCCCAGAGCCACAGCATTCCCAGCTGCATCTCCTGAGTAGTTCAGCTTGTATCTAATCCTCCTTTCCTCCTCTGGAGTCAGAAAGAGCACTGTCTGTATTAAGATGGCAGGATCAGGCCCTTTTATGGTACTGCCAATGTAGAATAATTAAAGCCAGCTAAAAGAATAATTCCAGCAGATGAAAATTAACTCAGCCACATACGCAGATAAAAGCATCTCCTGTTATTTGAAGTGTCTGTGGAGCTGCACCTTTAAACACCATGGCAACCAATACCATTGCTGGGTTCTTTTTTAGATCTCATTTAAAATGTAGGAAAATTGATGCTTTATTCACTCTGGGTTTTCTTTTTTTTTTTTTTAATGAAAAAAAATTTATTCGGGTATGGTCCTGCTTTTAACAGCTAAATCTCTATTTCTTGTAACAGCTGTCCTCTCCCTTCTGCATGCAGCTTTTCCTTCTCTAGCTCCCTGCAGGCTGACCATTTAACCAGCACCAAACATTCCTCCCCAAGAACCCCTTATTGATCTGTTTTCTGCTCTTTACCATTTCCTTTCCCAGTTCCAAGGGCTGCACTAAAAGCACGTTTGTACATTTTCATCTTGGCACCTGATTCTCTCACAGCCCACAAATGCTTCGTGGTTTTAATCAACAAAACAATCACTCATTAGTGCTGTGTACTGGCTTGGAGCAGGCATTCCCAGGGCTGTGCCCCTGCACACACTGCAGACTGAGGGGGTGCCTTCCTTGGCACGATCCCACACAGCTCGTTTGGGGATTTGCTCTGCCTGGTTTGTGTGTGTGAGCTATGGTCAGCCATTCCCTTTGAAACACCACTGCAGGCAACAGCAAATAGACAGAAATCTGAATTTTTCTCCCAGAAGATCAAGCTTTAAGCACAGGAAGGCTGAAAAGAGGAATTGCTGTACGGGATTCACCAGCCAAGTCAAGCATTTGCTGACCAGTCCCAGACACCTTGGGAAAAGCTAATTATTAACAACCTGTCATGAGAGCAGACAAACTGCTTCTCCATCATACTCTGCTATCCCTGTCTGCACCACGGCTGCTCTGGAAGTGTCTACAAGGAGCAAAAGGTGCATGAGAACAGCCAAAAAACAGACCAAGCCTCTGGCTTGCGCAGACCCAGCCACAGGACAGCAGCAGCTCCAGCTGCCTCCAGGAGAGCCTGCAGAGGACACAGGAGCTCTCATTGGAAAGTTCTCATTCCAAAAAAGCTTCACCTGAGCCACCAGTAAAGTTTCCTTTACAGCCTGAAGGTCCCTTCCATCAGCCTTCAGGATGTTTTTGATACTGCAAGTTCCATCCCCTTTTTATCCTTCTGTATGTTGGCTGCAGTGCTGCTGCTCCAGAAGTTAACCCCGCTGTTTCCACTCCGCTTGCTGTCATTACCTAACTCTTCACATCCTGCTGAAAAGGCCAGAAGGCTGCTGCAGCACTAAAATATACCGGAGAGCAGTTTATACCAGAGAAAAATTTAAAAAAAAACCCTTAGGTCCAGCTACAAGCTACAACAGAGGCATCATACTTTTGAGTCAAACTGTTCATTAAATAAATTACTTATTCAAGAAATTTAGCCCTTCTTCAGCTCATTAACTGTCCCTCCAAAAAAAACAGACTAATTTTTACATGTTTTTCATTACTAACAGCTGCTTAATGTATTCAAGAGTGCAGACAACTCCCAAGGTGGATATAGAGAACCTAAATTTTTGGTGGCTGTTTGCTGCTCTGAGTTTACCTCTCTGTGTCAGTGGCTATTGGGTGTCAATTCTCCCAGCTGAATTGAATATTTCTGATCCATCCTAAAATCATTTTTGATTTTGATATTCTGATTCATCAGACCCACAGAAAGAGTTTGTCTTTTCTTGAAAAATTATCTGAATTAAACTTGGCAACAGAGGCGTCCATGAACAGTAAAATACCCAGCTGAATTGAATATTTCTGATCCATCCTAAAATCATTTTTGATTGTTCTTTATACATATTCTGATTCATCAGACCCACAGAAAGAGTTTGTCTTTTCTTGAAAAATTACCTAAATTAAACTTTGGCAACAGAGGTGTCCATGAACAGTAAAATGGAAGATGAACAAGAAAATAAGTTACAGCAGAGCTTATACAGACCTATTTTTTCCTCAAGAGAGTTTAAAAACTGCTGCATGCTCTGTTATTTGCACTTTTCTACTCACTTAACATAAAAGTAATGACATTTGCTGCTCAATTCTGCACACTCTGAGTTAAAGCAGCAATGGTCAGCTCTGAGCTTTCAGCTCAGGAGAATAAAGTCACTCTTTGCCACCCCAGGCAGAGTGACAGGAATTTTCAGGGATGCAGTTTGCACTTGCTGGGTTGTCTGTCCTGCTGCCTGCTAGCAGAGAATGCACCATTCCCACCCAGCTGGGAGTGTTGACACAGGTGCTGCTGCTGAGCTCAGGTACTGATAGAATATTTTCCCACCACTGCAAATATTTTCCAGGAAACACCACATTGGTGCAGTGGATACTTGTTCAGCCAGGATCAGAATATTGGGAAGAAAATTCAAATCAACACCACTTGGGAATTTCTCCTGCCTTCAGCTTCCAGGAAATCTGGTTCTGCTGCATGGCTGGAACAGGAGCCCAGCACCTCACACAGCTCCATTCTAAGACCAAGAAAGAGATCTGGGTGAGAGCTAAGGATTTGCTTTGAATGGTTGAATTGTTGAGATTTATTGCCAGTTATCAACAGGCTATTGGATTGGAGTGGGCCATGCTAAACACAGGGGCAGGAAAAACAACTTTATCTTTGCTGTTGGAGCAGACATGGCCAGTCAGACTGGGCTCACCTGGAAGCCCTCTGCCTCCTGATGGCACTGACATGGAGCTGAACCAACATTTTCCATTGCCATAACTCTCATCCACAGCACCAGCAGCATTTTTGCACTAACAGCTGGTTCCCCAGATGAGCTATTGCACCCATCTACCAGCAACATTTTAGATTTGTTTTTAGCAATTTTTTTTAATGCTGCTTGACTGAGTGACCTAAAACATGTCTGTGACTACGAAGTGTACACATGGATGCATTACTAGAAAAGATTCCAAGGAATTGAGGAAAATGAAATATTGTACTATAAGCCAAAATGCAATCTTCACAGAGCTTCTTATTAAAATCTGAGAAGCAGCCTTTGTGGTACTTTTCCTTCTACTGTTACAAGGAGAAGTGCCCAGGATAGCAAATTAACTCCCAGAGTCCTCCCCTTGGTTGTTTTTATCAAAAAAGATACATTGCATTTACATCTGTGGTGTTGTGTGCACTTATGAACACTTGGCCAAATTTAGCCCTGAAATAAATATGTCATTGCAACTAAAAATCATCAAGCCTGCCTGTCCAGAAAGGAATTTGTCCTTTTGTCCTTAAGGATACATTTTGTTAGAAGTTTTTGCCTTCGTGGAGCTGTCTTTGACCCCTACATGGGGGAAATAGGAAAAAAACCCCAAATCTTGCTGACCTCTGTATACAGCTGGCCAAACACTAAGATGTCTGATAGATCAATACCTGTTTACATTTAAACAAACCATGATATCCCCTGGATTTTCCTTCCTGAAGAGAAAATATTTTTTTACTAAAATAAACTTTTTCCTCCAAATTTATTTTTATTTTGTGGAAGCAGGAGCAAGGAGTTGCTTGGGCATTTAGTTTGAGGATTTCGCATTTGCAATTTACAGGAAAGTTCTACCCAATTAATTCCCATTACAAAAGCAGCACAAATGAATAAACAAAAGCCACAAAATTCGGTAAAACAGCCCTCACTTTGCTGATCCAATGTAACTTCCTATAAAACCCACACACTGTCTTGCATAGGTGAAAAAGATCAGCTTAAGTAAAGTCAGCTTCATTACAACTTGCTGACAGCTCTAATGTGCTGTACATATGCTTTGTAGCACAGAAACTCAAACACTGCTGGTGTGTCCACACTTCCATGGGCCACAGTAACACAAAGTCAATCATCCAGAACCACTTTTGCCACCATGAAAAAATCACATGAAGTTTCATTACAAAGATGTTTCCATGATAAATAATTGACAGCCACAGAACACAAAATATTCCATCCTTTGTGTACAGACTTAAGCCCTGCAGGTGCTCCAATGAATTTCACAACTGCACTTAAACTGAGTAGAAAAGTTCTCAGAGCCAATGAAGATTTGCATGCCCACAAAATATACATCAAGTGAGGTAAGACAGTGCTGAGATTTTACAGGGGCACAGTGGGATACATAAAATGCTCTCTGCTTTCCCCAGTCCCTGCTAATATCTACTTCCACAGTAACTCCTCTCTCTCAATGTTTCACAACATAAATGTGGTTTAAGGAATTTCCAAGATCTAAACGGCAAGAGGAAGTCTTGGACATGCCATCTAGGTCCCGTTTTGCCCTGCTGGCTCCATTATTTCTCCAGAAGAAGCTTATTCATCAATAAAAGACTTCATTATTGCCAAGGTGCCTCACCCAGGAGGTCCTTCCTAGGATGCTGGTGACACAGACTTGATGGCATCAGCAACAACAGAAAAAAGACATTTACTAATTTCTTTCTGGGCTCCAAAACAAGCAGCTTTGGCTGTCAGGAGTTCTGCATTAGACAGCTCCCAGCCTTCACATTCACACTGGGAAACAAGCCACCAGCACCTCCCAGGCTGGGCAGAGAGGGAAGGGGCAGCTCTGGGCAACCTCTGGAGACAAATCAGCTCCTGTGAAGAGCAGGATGAGGGCTGAGACATCCTCCTCACCCCCTGGAAGGGATGGCCTGGGTCTGATCCTGCCCAGCTCTTTGCACCAGGGTGGTCCGGTGCCTTGGTGCCCCCAGCATGTCAGGTAATTCACCTGCCTATTTCCCCATCTCCTGTTCTTTTTTCCTCCCCTTTTAAATCATTCTCTCAGCTTTCTGCTGCAGCATCCTCACAAACAGCCCTGAGGAAAGGATCTCTTTGCAATGGGATTTTCTGCCCTGACAGCTCACTATAAAGTTCCTCATCAGCCTGGCTCCATCGTGCCTGTGCCACTTCACATCACAGCTTAAACAATAGGAATAAATCAAGTAAATGAAAATATGCATCCTGAAGGCCTAATGCAAGCGATTTCATCCATTTTAAGAGTCACCAGCTATGATTTACCTTAGAACCTTGCTTCTACCTTGAGGGTGCCTCTGAAGTACCCTGTGACTAATGCCCCTATTTTTAGTTTTGTAGCAGAAGCCAAGGAGAAATTAAAGAAATAAAATGGAAAAAATAATGAGAGCTCATTTCAGCTTATAATGGTATTTTCTCAGGTGACTAAACATTCATTTGACTTTTGGTAGTGTTGAATTTGTTCTCCATTAGGGCAAATATGATTTGGAGGCAAGCTTGACCTCTGAAGTGTAGAGCTTTCCTTTATCTTTATTGCTGGCTCCAGTTATTTATCAGGTCAGTGTGCCTGCCCAGATTCCAGGAAAACAGAGCAAAGAAATGAAATTAGCACCAAAGACAAACACAGTTGGAGGAGCTGGCTGTTGACTCAATGAGCAATTTCTTTCAGACTGTCACTAGTCCCAATACAAGATGAGATTCCTGTCAGAGTCCAGTATCTGTCATCTAAAGATTCATTTCACTGAATGATGGGAATAAGGAAAAGCTTTTTTTTTTTTTTTTTTTTAAATAAAGTACTCTAATCTGGAAGCATTTACTATATGCTTCACATACACTTTCTCCTTTTTGCATGATCCTACAGCATTCAACTTCCACAGAAGTCTTTAGAAAAATCTAACAAACCCTAGGATACATATTTTTAGGAACTAAGATTGCTGTGAAAACCACATTTATTAATAAATTTCATGTAGAAGAAACAAATGTTCTTCTTGAAACACAAAGTCAGCTCATACTCTGAAGGTGGACAGCTTATTCTGTCTGTTCATCTGTGAAAAGAGGGACCTGTTTCAGATTCTCTGCGAGAAAATGTCAGATTTTTCTGATTCAGATCAAAATATTTCTGTATCTCCCCAGCAGAGAGGGGAGGGTTGGGAATTGGCTGCATTAAGGTTTAAATGTGCCACAGCTTTTCTCTCAGCCCTGCTCACACTCCCTTTGTCCCAGCCCTGCTCCAGGCTCCCAGGAAGCCTGAACCATCCACGGGGGATAAGAGATTTTTTCTAAGTAGAGCATTGCTAACTTATTTAGCAGAAAGTCATCCAGGACAAAGACCTTGCTCGAGCCTGTTTTGCTGAGAGTTTGTGTTATGAAGGGAGAGACTAAAGTGGGCTGGGAAGCTGTTAGTAATCCTGCCCTGTCCCTTGAGAAACACTGAGCCAGATTCAACAGGGCTGAGGAGCTCTGTGGTACAAGCAAAAATGGTTTCCAGTTGCAAGGAAAAGGGAAAAAAGAGCAGAGCCCAAGCTGGCTCTGTCAGTGGGAAGTGCTCCGTTTAGCAAATTCAGTTCTTAGAAATGCAAAATGCAAACTATAATGCTCCCTGTTGAATAAACAGCACAACTGGCTACGATTAGCCAGCCTATATGAAAAGTGACATTTTTTCCCAGGAATACCTCTTGTAAAATTAAGGATTTTTGGTGGTTATTTTTGCACAGACCACAACAGGAATTTCTGCACTAGTGAAAAGTGCCAAAAGCAGCTGCAGATAGTCAAATCCAATTTATTCCTCAGCATGAACAGAGCAGCAATGCAAGCCTCTGCAAACATGCTTGGAAAGCATCCTTGAAAGAGCCATTTCCAGAGGTGGCCAGGGAGTTGTGAGTCCCAGCTCCACGAACATCTGCCCCTCACTGGGTTCTGCCCACAAGGGTGTCAAGTGCAGCCTCTGCAGGGCACAGATGTGCTCACCAGGGAACAGGGGGAGGTTACTGCAGCTTTCACCTAAAATCTGGGAACAAATAAAGGGGGTTTTCCAGGCTCTATCCAAATCTGCATGAGGTGGTCTCATGCAAGGCAGGCACTGCTGGTGGACCAAGGACCCCAGCTGCCACCAGGGCAGCAGGGTGACAAGCTGCTCCTCACTCCCTGCCACCCTCACTCACCCAGGGGGAAGAAAAAGAGGGGCTTTGAGTGTGAAAGGGAGAAAATGAAGAATCATCTTCATTAACTGAGAGTAAACTGTGTAAGGAATGATTTCTGGGTAGCTGTGCTTCTCTCAGTACACATTTCTTACCTGCTGTTCAGGCTCACTGCTTCATTTAGATGTAGTGTTTTCCTCTTTTTTTTTTTTTTTTTTTGAGAAGATTCTTCCCTATCAAACTTCTAACTCCACTCTGCTCCATCCTCAGCAAATCCCAGACCTGACTTTTGAGCAGCAAAGGAAGGATGGCAGTGACTCTGTGGTGTGTCCCTGTGCATCAAACACAGCCAGCTGTGCTGCTGCTGAAAGGGTAACACAGAGCTGCCTGGGCAAAGGGCTGCCCACAGGAGCACAGGGGCTTTGTAATTAGTGCTGGAAGGATAAGGGGGATCAACCTGACTGCTGCACCAAGGGCCAATGCATGACAGATCTCTGCTTGAGTTTCCCAGTTAGATAGAAGAGAAATTAATTTTCTCAGAAACATCCTCTTTGGGATGACAGGAATGACCATAATGGCTGTTCCAGCCTCTTGTTCCAAAGCAGCGCAGCAGTCCACAGAGCAGTAAATGAGAAGCAGAGGGTGAGATACTCTGCTCCAAGGGCAGACTGTAAGAGATCAGGGCCTCAGCAAATCCTGCAACTGCAGTATTCACTTTTTTAATCCCTTTCACAGAACTGAGGATTCCTCCCATCAAGAATTCCTTTCTATGAAAACACTAATTTCTTGTCTTTTAAAAAAAATTACTCTGTGAAGGCAGCTATGCTGCTTTGGGTAGGATTTCAGCTTTTGATAGCTGCTCCTTCCACTTATTTAACAATGTAAATTATAGTCACAGTGCCATGTCTTCATTCCACCAGTCAAAGGATTTTGCCTCCCACAATGAATTAGAAAATGCACATTAGGAAAAAGCTGGCAGACAGATTATTGTGATTATCTTAACAGCAGGTATTTAAAGCTCATTGTCACTAAAGCTCCTTGCCAATGCCCAGATTCTTTGCCACAGTGGTAAGGTCTGTGCTGCTGGGACGTTGCCCTGACAGACATCACCTCCACTGGTGCTGCTCCTTGTTTGGACTCAGTGAGTGCAGCTCAGCAAGGCTGAAGCAGTGCCACGGTGACAGGGGCTGCTCACGGGGGGAGATGTGACCTGCCATCTGCTCATCCTCCACTTTATGGTCTTTAAATTGCACTGTAATAATTTCCTGGCTGTCATCCTGGAAGGAGATGCAAGCAGTGTGAGTTCAGTCAGCCAGCAAGGCGAGGTGAGCAGAGCTTTCAGGCATTAAAGAGGAGAATTATTCAAGCATCAGGTGCTGAAAGATTCTCTCATGCTATACATGGCTAAAATGAGAGGAAAGGAATTATCTTCTGGCCTCCAGCTTTCTCCTCAACATTTGCTCCCTTTGTACCACGTGAGGTGTTTCTGAAGAGGACACTCAGTGGACAGGGACTGCTCTGGATCCAGCTCAGGAAAAGCGCAATGACAGAGTGAAATTACTTGAAAAGGGTTGAAACAAACAACTTCCCATCACTCAGATATCTGGAGCTTTAAAACTCTGAAGTTGTAAAGGATATAACAAAGTACAAGGCAGTTAAGGGCCAGCTTTGCTCACAGGAATATCATCTTGCATCTGGGGTTTTGAATAAGAAAGCTGCACCCCAGGCACAGCCCCAGGTGTGACACAGTGGTCCCTGGGGCTGGGGAGGTTGAGCTGGACAGTGGCTGTGGCTGCTGAGTACAAACCCCAGGTCAGAAAGGCAGAGGGAAGGGCAGGACATGAAGGACCAGTGCAAAGCAAGAGGCAGAGGGTTTGCCTCCACAGAGGCTGCAGGGGATGCAGACAGGAGGAGCTCCCAGCAGGGCTCAGCATTCCCAGGGTGGGGGAATATGTCTGAAAGAGAAAACAGTGGTCAAAGACTGAACACAGAGAGACCAGGGTATGATTTTTGCCTTCTCTATTATTCTTCCTTATTGAACAGATTAACAGCAATTATGAAAGCTCAAATGCTAAAGGTCAAAATTTTAAAAAGAGGCAAGAATAAAAATTTAGCCAACTTCCAGGGAAACACAGTGTTAGTGTTATTAACAGTACAGACAAAGCAAACACTGGAGCAAAGCCCAAGGAAGCACAGGATGCTGGCATGAGAGTCAAATAATTTAGGTTTCCTTTAATTTTTTTAATTTCCTCTCCTCTCTGTGAAGGCAAACTGTCATATGTAAGGATGAGAACGTATTTTTGTTTGCTTTTTCAGAGAGAACAAGGTTTTTACAAGGTGTCTGTGCAGCAGAGGCTCAGCACAACTCCCTGCAGGCCCAGGAGCTGCTCCCAGGTGTGTATGTCCCCCAGGAAGCCTTGTCCTGGTGCATCCAGCACAGCTCTGTGTGTGCATCTGCCCCTGCAGCCACGGGCAGGGCTCAGCCCGAGCTCCCCTGGGGCTGCAGCACCTCACAGCAGCTCTGTGCTGTGCCCAGAGGCAGCCAGGTGACAGCAAAGTTGGGTTTTAGGGGGGAGGAAAGGAAGGTGAGAGCTGTGAGGCCACTGGTGTGCAGTTCTGGTCTGGGACTGGGTGTCCCCAGGTGCCATCTCCCACAGCATCCCCTCGTGCAGCTCCCCCAGCCAAGCAGGCACGAGGGCAGATGCTGGCACTTGATTCACTCCTGCCCAGGGAGACTTTCATCCCAGTCAAATTAAGAGAAATGCACAGGGAGAGCTCACAGGTTATTGCAGCTGGGATAGCTCTTTACCTTTCCTTGCCAGAAATGTCAACACAAACAGGGTGAGCTATGAACTCAGGAGAGTTGCTGGTATTTGCCAGCTGGCTCCATCAAACTTCATATGAGATGAGATAACAGACATGCCACACTGCCTCCCATCAGCCAGCTCCTGTCAGCCTCATCACAAGCAAAAATTATTGCTGTTTTTAAAAATTTATGTATTTATCTATTTGTTTCTTCCTCTTTGGGAATCTGTCCAAAGAAACTGAAAGCAATTCTCCCTTTTCCCAAGCTCCAGATTAAAAGAGATCAGAAGCACTTAAGAATCCAGTATGAGAGGGATTCAGACACTACAGCACAGGAATCACTTGTCTTGTGCCTGATGCACATTAAAAGTGTGAGGGGAAGGGAGGGTATCCTGCGAGAGATGCAAGTTAGTCTTTTCTGGAAGACGCAGAAGTGAGAGAGGATGGTCTGCAGCACAGAAACAAGGCAAGGTGGTTGTCTCCAAGTGCCTCAGGACTAAGTCCCTCTGGCAGGCTCAAGGGCATCAGGCCATGCCCTCAGGGACATGCTGCTTTGTTCCATGTCACCATCCTCTGGAGTCCTTGTCAGGACAGTTGAGCGTGCTCCCATGTTAATGGCCAAGTAGCTTGTGACAGAACCTGTTGTTTGAAATAATCCATTATTCCTGCATTCATTAATTTAGACACTTTAGCAGTAAAGGAAATTTACAGTGGGATGGAGCACGATATGTTTGTGCTTATATTTACAGAACATGCCATGGTGCGTTTTTGTCTACCCAATAAATCACACAAACTGCTGCTGTGTCTCATGTACTCCAATATAGTAAATGCAAAAGTCTCTTTTATATTCCTCAGCACAGAGGAGGATCTCACACTGGCTATGGAGATTGCTCCTAATGTCATTGAAAGTCAGCAGCCAAAAATCCCTGAAGTACTGAATGTCACTGGCAATATTATGGTACATGGGCAGATGAACAGGATGTCAAGCTCCATGTCTGCTCCAGAAGCTGGAAGAAAAGCACAGTGTGGAGAACAGAAGCCTGTGCAGGATGGTGGCTGTGCTGCAGAGGGATTCCTGGAGCTGCTCTCATGATAACTATTACACCACAAATCCTCATTTCACAGCAATGCTAGATAGCCTCATTTCCTAAGGGGTGATTCCTGGAAAACTGTCTCGTCAGCAGTGCAGAACTGGCTGCCCTGTAAAGCCACATTGCAGTTCTGAAGTCCTGCAGAGCCACTGGCACTCAGGACACGCCAGGCTCACCCAGAGAAGCCAGTGCAGCTCTCCACTCTACACGGCCTCCAGCTGTCCCCTGTCCCCTGGAAACACCTGTGACCTCCCCAGAAACCACAACTGAGAGGTCAGCTCTCCCTGCACAGAGCACTCCGGGGCACTGCCAGCCCGGGGAACGGGGGGCACTGCCAGCCCAGGACCCGGGGGCTCCCTCTCTGCCTGGGGAGCTGCCTGCAGCCCGCAGCATCCTCTCTGCCCGGGCAGAGGTGACAGCTCCCCGGGACCGGAGCCCTCCCCCGGGATCCCTGTCAAACACGGGCACACACCGGACGAAGGCGACAAAAGGCGCAGCTGTCACTTACGGCAGATTTGCCCGGAGAGAAGGCAGCTCCGAGCGCGGAGCCGCGTCCCCGCGCTGTCCCGGCACCAGCGGTGACAGTGCCATCTGCCGACACCCCGGGCAGAGGGACACGGCTCCCGGCTCGGCCTTCACGGCACAGGCACGGCTCGGGAGCAGGAATCTTTGGGGCTTCACCCATCGTTGCCCCTGTGTCACTGCAGGTTTAGCAGCGCAAGATGCGGCACGAATCAGTCAGCGAGGCTCTGCTGCGGGGACAGGCTGACAGACACAGCTGTGACCCCACGCCTTTGGAAGCATGATAATGTGAATACTCCTAGCTTATTTTAACAAACTAATTGTTGATGCCAGTGCAGCTGGTCCGGGAGCCGCACTAATCGAGCACAGCCAAGGTTTTGACAAAGCGAGCCCTGGGACACAAGCTACCGAGCGGGGTTGAAGGGGGGCAGAGCAGCAGAGAGGAGGAAAGCAGCAGCAGTGTGACTGCCAGCACTTCCATCCTCATCAGCACTGCTGAACGGCCCATCCTGAGCCAGGCAGGCTGTACTGGGGCCACATGCAACTCTGTGTGAGAAGAAGAGTGCTTTGTGAAAACAAAATTTAGAGTACAGCAGAGAAAATGGTCACACAAGCCTTCATACCAAGTTAGGCAACAAAACCTCCACAGGCAGAAAGCAACACAGTGCAATAAAGGAAAAAGTGGTGTCTCCTTTTTAAGATCCTGTGGTGTTTCCAAATCCCAGGAGTGAAGGAATGCAGATGGAGCTATGTGACAGCTGCCTGCAGGGAGCACGGAGGAGCTGGGGCTGCAGCAGTGGCAGAAAGGGCTGCCAGCACCACAGCACCGAGCCCAGCCCTTTCCAGCTGCTGGCTCAGCCGGTGACATTTGCTGTTAGGCTCCCATTCATTTTTTCAGCCCGTCTAATATTTACTATCTGGACAGGCTGGGTGGTGGCTTGGCATTCGAGCGCTCTGCCACACCAGCAGCGCCGGGCTGTGGCCAGGCTGTCCCGGCCTCCCAGCCCAAAGCTGCCTTGCTCCTCAGCTCCCAGCCACACAGCACCTCTCACTGGCTCTTTTCCCCTCCCTCACCAAAGAACATGTCCATATTTTTTTTCTTTCCACTGGTAATATTTGGGAGTTTTTAAATCATCTGTCACCAGAGACTAACCCCACCCTGCTAAAACCCCAGTGCATGAGCCCTCTCCACAGGCAGCACCTGCCCTCTGCAAATATCCACCTGAGGCAGGTTCTAAACACCACACCCTTCTCTTCTTTGGGCTCAGTCCCTCAAGTTAATCAAAACTCAGGTCACAACACAACATCTCAGTTTTAAAGCACAGATTAAAAGCAAGTTTTGTGCTACCTGCAGTTCATACTCATGGGGAACCCCAGTCCATATATTAGCCACTCAAGAAACTAAGAAATTATGAATTCCACTTGCACATCACGAACTGTTTGTGCTAGTCAGACTAGGAATTATTTAGGGAAGAAACTCACAATTTGTTGCAATGAATTTTTTGAGAATTTAGCAATCTACTCACAGGCCATTTACAGATAGAACAAAGGAGGAATTCATCCAACAACATAATTAATTGCAAATTAACTTCTCATGTGTAACAGAAGAACTTTCCACTGAGCTTCACCTCCTATGCAAAAGTTTCAGAACATTTTGCACACAGCAATGGAGCAGCACAATTACACTGTCAGAAAGGAGAAACTTGCTCTGTTATGGAAACTGAAAACAATAAACCAAAGCTAGGCACTAAAAAGTAGCCAAAATACCCAAGGTAAAGAGAAACTGGAAATTGTGACTTTCAGATAATGACAGCTCAAAAGATTTGTGGGGAAACATTTCTCATCCTGCAAGGGGAAGAAAAAAGAAAAAGAAGGCAAAAAAAAGACATTTCCCCTTCCATAGTTAATCACAAAAGTCAGGTCAAGACTTCAGGTTTTCACAGACAAACAAACAAACACGAACAAGCTTGAGGAGTGTCATCGACTGTCCTGAATGCTCTATTGCAGAATCAAGCAGATTTGCCAAACATGTTTTAAAAACAGAACTTTGAATCCTGTTTCTGCAGTTTCAGACAGTCCCCAGCAAAATCTGGTTTGGGAGACTTGCAGAAACCAGCACTTCTCTGTGACCTCCCTTTCTGAAAAACACTGAGCTCCTACTCCAATTCCAGAGAATTAGAACAGAACCACCCAGATGATAAAACTGAGCTGGGCTATGAGGGGGTGAGCATGGGCACAGCTCTCTGACCCTCTTGGGACAGGTGGGGACAGCAGCCCAGGTGGGGACAGCAGCCCAGGGAGCCCTGAATGGCAGGAGAGCCCCAGCTGTGCCCAGAGAGCAGCCAGCCCAGCCCTGCCCTGCCCAGCCCAACCAGCCCAGCCGAGCCGAGCCCAGCCCAGCCCAGCCCTGCCCTGCCCAGCCCAGCCCAGCCCTGCTGCCCACCCTGCAGAAGGTGCCAAGGCACCCTCAGGTCCCCTGCAGCCCCCCTGCTCAGCTCACCATGGCCAGGACAGCCCTGCACAGGCAGCATCCAGCCCAAGACACTTCTGCTGAGAAGTTAACCCCGGGAAAGGCTTTGCTTCTTGCAGAAGAGTGAGGTTAAGCATGAGTAGCTGTGTCTGTTCCTGGACTAGCCCAGACTGATGGCTGCATGTCACCAAGATCCAGAGCTCTGTCACAGAGTGTAGGTGACAGCAGCTGCTGGTTACAGCCACCAAAAATAGCCTTTACAACTCCAGCAAAGTCTCACACAAAGTGAGGGCTTAGAAACAGAGCTGAATCCCCTTTCCAAGAAATTCAGGTACAGCAACAGCTGTGCTCCCTATTACTGAAAACTGATTTCTCAGCTCTGTGCTGAGCACTCTGCCACTGGTAGTGACAGAACCCTGCCTCAGTGCATTCTGGTTTTTAGTTCTGATGGACACTTGGACGTGTCTGTTTTGCTTCCTTGAGGAAAGAGGTTTGTTTTCCTCTGGGTCACCAAGGTCTCCTCACCTTCTAATGTGAGAATGCCAGGGTGGTGCTGAGTAGCTCCACACAGAGAGGTGACAACACAGCACACGAGGAGCACAGCCAGAGGGGTTTCAGCCTTTGAAGTAACACCACCAGACAGCTCAACTTCATTCAGGCAACTGGCAGCAGTAAGGCCCAAAATGTGTATCAGTATCCTCTGCTTACACCAATCAAAATCTGAGACTTCTAGTGTCAGGCACAAGAGAGCTTGCATGGTAATGTACTTATCTAAGATGCATCCTTATATTTTACTTAACTTTCAAAAAGCTCAACTAGAATATCCTGTCAAAGGACAAAGCTAAGCTGGAATTTCAGAAGAGGCTGTTGAGTTGTTTTAATCATCTACTCCAGTTCTAAGTTCCTATTGTATAAATAACATGTATTTTAATCGTGTCACATAAATTAACTCCACATACAAAAGTGAAATCAAATACTTAATTAGGGTTTGTGTGATAGAAATATCCTCATCTAAATGAGCTCAAAGGGAAGCACTCTCAAGACTTGAAAATCATTTTCATTCTTTATCTCAGCACAGAGAGAACAGATTTGAGTTGAGGGAGGTTGGGGATGTGCTGCTCCAGCAGCTCAGGGTGTCCCCAGTGCTTTGCAGAAGCACTGAACCTTCTGGCCCTGGCTGCCCTGGGCTCATCTGCACCCACACTGCTCCTCTCCTGCTCCTCTCCTGCTCCTTGGCTGTGGCCAGCCTTCCCCAGCTCCTGCTGTGCTGAAACTGCTGCATCAGGCTCTGCTCCCACCACTGAGGTGCCCAAAGCCCTGCTGAGAAAGTTCTTTAATTTCCCCTCTCTCCTTGGCGGGTCGGGCATGCAGGGTTTGGGCTGTGGCCCCTGGGACACCCTGCAGCTTTGCCCCCAGGTGCAGCTGCCTGCATTCACAGCCATTCCTCCCCTCCCTGCCACAGTGTCAGGGCACATCACCTGAGAGACCCCAAGCCACCTGGTCATTAATAACACATCCTTTAGTCCTGGTCCCAGCAAAAGTCCCACACCATCTGCAGCCCTGAAAATACCCTGCAAAAGCTTTATCATCATCACCTGAATATTCCCAGCTCAGTGAGAAACCCAGTGTTCTTCCAAAAAGCCAGCACAGGATTTTCTTGGAAGAAAATAGGTGACATCAGTAGCCCAAGAACTTCCACAGATTTTTTTTTTTTAAACCCTTAGATTTCAGGACACTTCTGGCTCTCAAAACATCTGCCTTAGAAAGATGGTTTTGGAGGCTACTTAAAAGCAAAGCAAACTTCAATTGTCACACAATCAGCACAGCCAATTGAATTAGAGAAGCATATTTATGCACCTAACAAGTCTGAATCTGAATCTGCACCTAACAAGTTTGAACCTGCTGGGAGCAATTTGAAAAGACTAATGAGACTTTTCCCATCAGCAGACGGGTATATTCTCCTTTAAAGGTTTATGAGCATGTCATTTAGTTTCACTACAGCTTTTGCAAAATCATTAATGAACTTGTGAAAACAATTAGAGAGATAAAAGGCCAAGAAATTTATGTGTTAGCCTGAAACCTCTGATAATTCAGAGTAGGCTAAGCAGAGGAGAATGCACTTCTTTGAAGGCATCACACAGAAGATCCTGGTGGTTTATTCCTTTTAAAATTATCATTCCTAGTTTTGCTCTTGATAATATTTAAGTGGAAAAATATCTTTTTAGAAATTGATCCTGGAGACTCTGTTGCTTATTAAAACAAGAGGGACAGCAGAACAATCTCATTAGGGTGAACAGAAAGACATGACTGTCAGGCCATATAAAACACACCTCATTAATATCTGCATGAGCTGAATGGCAGAGCCATGAATGCTATAAAGACTGCATCTGCCTTTGATCTTTTGAAGCTACCTTTGAATAAGTCCCAACCAACTACAGATTGCAGAAGAAAAGCAAATGTTCAAAGGGAGAAAGGACCTAGAATCACAGACTCAGTGCCACAGCAGTCTTTTACTCTGAGCATGCATGGACTACTTCAGCAAATGAGCCCACCAAACGCTGCGACCAGTGAATACACTGAGCACTTTCCCTTGCTAAGGCATTTTCTTTTCTTTGCCAGGCTACAGGAACAGACATGGAGAAAGCCCTGTTCTGCTTGAGAACACCCCACTCTCCCTGTGAGCCACTCCAGCTCCCCAGGGATGTCTGTGCCCACCAGAGCCCTGGGCACCAGCACATCCCAGGCTGCCACCTGGGCCAGGGCTGGGGCTGGACAGCCCAGGGAGCTGTCACCAGCACAGCCCAGGACTGAGCTGCAGACCGGTGTCCAGCCCCCTCCAGCTGTCAAACTGCTCCCCTCCTTCCCCAGTGACTCCCAGCCCTCAGCCCATCTCCTGCAGCCCAGGCAGGACCTGCTCTTCAGCTCAGTGCCCGTGCTCCACCTGACAGCATAAACCTCTTATCTGTCTCCATTATTAAGGAATACCAATTAATTGTAGAGAGACTGCTCTGGGAACCAAAAAGAAAGTAATGACCAGCTTTCTAAAGTGACAAGCAAGCTACAATTTTTCTCTTCTGTGCATAAAAACTGTTGTATTCTCAGCCCTGTGCAACTGAGCCTGTGCCTTGGCATTCACCATCATTCCTGCAAGTGGTTTCTCTTCTTCACTAGCTCCTCTCAGATGTATAATTGCTAATTTAGAAAATGGAGGCTGCAAGCTTCACTCCTTCCCCTTTCCCTTGGAAACACCACAAGTTTGGCCAGTTATGTGGCAAAAAATATACCTAAATATAGGTCAAAAAACAACATCGATTCTGGGTGATTTACTGGTTAAGCTTGAAGATAAACTCCAGTAGAAACTTGCTGTCTCTGGGAAAGTCTGAAAATTGAATCCCTTCTCCTGTGCACATTAATGACCTGGAGCTGGGATCCCATAGTCTGTCTGTCTGAAAATTGAATCCCTTCTCCTGTGCACATTAATGACCTGGAGCTGGCAAATGGGATCCCATAGTCTGTCCCATCACAGCCTCAGGGCTTAGGTAATGTCTGAAAAGCCTCTGCTCCACAGGAAGGGGAGCGTTTCCATGTGGTTTCAGTGCTTAGGTGACTATGTCACTTGCAGAAATAGAGCTTGGCTGCCTCTGTTATGCCATCATTTATAAGTGGTTTAACCTACGTGCTGGGCTCTCTTTCCCAGTAGCCATGGACAATTCTGGTTTGGGTCCAGAGTCCCAAAGCTGGAGACAAGGACACGGAGCTCCTGGCTGGGAGTCATCTTGGAGCGAGAGAACGAGTACAAATGGCTCAGAGTCAACACACAGTGATAGAAAAAAGTAGATTTTACCATCCCCTCCACTCACACAAACTGGACTGCACTAAGCAGGATTGGTCCACAGCCCAGAAAAAGTACTGGAAATCTTGGCAATGACTCCAGGGATTTTAAATCACTTTAGTGGTGAGTGAGAAACTCTAGCTAGGATCTTCAGCCCCTAGGATCCACCTCTAGGAAGAGCTGCATTATATCTTCTGCTGCAACAATCAGCATCTTGCACAGACCACCCCTGTGCACCCCAGGTGACACTGCAGCCCCTGCTGCCACTCTGTAAATCTGCATGCTCCAATACTTGCTCCACTGCATCAGGATCCGGCCCAACCTCTATGTCTGGCGGGGAAATTTGCATTCAAAGGTTCTCCACACCAGTCATTTCTTCCTCTCTCAACATGCTCCAGTCTTCTAATTGCCTTGTTTGGATTCTCCTCTCATGCCTCAAATCTTCCTGATGGGAATAAAATACACAGTAGATGACAACTTTCAAGTAATTTTCATGTCACGTCTGATAGCTGTGGTAGGAAGGTTATCGATACTGTTATTAATTCTTTCATTTCAATTTCCCCTATACATTTCTGCCCCCAGCAAACCCTCAGTATAAAATGATTTCCTGAACTGTTTCCAGCCTGTTCCTGATGTTGCTCTTGGAATGATCTGGAGACAGATAATACAGCTGTCATTTCTCAAGGCTCCACTGCCATGCTTTGATAAAACCCAAATTGTGGTTTTGTATGGTGCCAGACTTTACAAGCCTATTAAGCTGTCTCTGCCAAGAGATGGTTTTCCCTTTACAAGTTCTGGGCTGACACAGGGTTTCCATGCTCTCCACAACATTTAACATCCCATCTCCACCCAATTGTCTGCCATTTTTTAACTTTTTTTTTAATTTGACTGCCACAATAGCAGCAGACTCAAATGAGAAGATCAGCACAGCCACAAGGAGTAATCACTTTGTTTGACCTCAAGCAGGGTGTCAAGGACAAATATTTGCATTTAAATGGGAAAATATAAGCTGTGTTAGGAAAAAAAAAAAAAAAGATACCCTGCCTTCTGGTTTGGATTTCTGTACCTTTACTTCCTGCTGAAAGGTCTCACATTCCCTCCTAAATCTCCCAAGTCCCTCCTAAATCTGAGAAATCAGAAGCTCTGCACATGGCCTGCACATCCAGACTGACTTTGTGCCCTGGTCCCATCCCACTTGGCCTGACTCAGGGCTGAGGGCCTTGGGCTTACCTGGGTCCTGCTGTGAAACAGCAATCTGAAGCCAAGGAGCATCCAGCAGGGCTGAGCTCCCACTGCCCTGGCTGAGCCAGTGGGAGCCTGGGCACCTCCAGGCCTGGAGCTCCTGAGCTTTTACACCCAGAGACAGATCCTGTCTGGGATTTTTAAGACTATGGACTGTGCTGTATAAAAAGCTATATGCAAGCACTAATGAGTGAAGCACATGACAGATTGCAGGTCCCTCCAGCCACGCCACCACCCTCGCCTTCCTTAGGACTCCCTCAGTGGGTGCGCTCTCTGGAAAAGGCTATGGTCCCAGACATGCTGGGCTTTGCTGTCTTTCCTCACAAAAGAGTCGTCTCCCAAAGGTCATATTCCAGCCAAAAGCCCCCCAAAATGACAGCCCAGCACAGAGAGGTGATGTCCTCTGCCAGCAGCACACAGCCTGTGAGCTGAGCACACCTGCAAGTCCGCCCCAGCTCTGCAGTGGAAGCAAAAGGCTGGCACAAGGGGAGGACAGACAGATACAGCCATCTGTGCCATCTGTTGCTAGACCACTTAGATCATCCCCAAAATGTGCACTGTGCATCAGGAACTGGCTCATTTTCCCAAGCACGTGGCAGTGTGGCTCTGGGGATGTGCTTCCCAAGTGGATTGCTGGGGCACCCGAGCAAAGTTTGTACTCAATAGCAAGACCATAACTGCCTTCAATGCAAGGGTCAGGCAACGCAGTTCACTTCAAATTCTTTGCCTCCAAGCTTTTTAAACACCTGGAAGAGCTAGCAAAAAGGAGGGACAATATTGCTTGTTCAACTGTGTTTCCATTCATTACACACACTTAAATCCAAGAGATTGCTCCAACCAGATAAGCAGCTGAGCCACATTCACACTTGCTCCTAAACCACTGACTTCCCGCTAACTGCTTTAGGATGGCAAGAACATCAGGTTAAGAAGCAGTAATTTTCCATCCTGAAGAGATGAGGTCATATCTGCCTGTTCTGCTTTAGATTTTCCAGAGCAGGAGCGAGCCGTTGCTTTTTATGCATTGCAGGCGCCTTTCAAGCGTACTGTAAGTTGTTTTCTAACGAGCTGGAACATCTTGCTTGATGACATCTCTGTTTAAATTGTTATTTTCCTCCAGCTGGGTCAGGGCTTTCTGACTGACACAATGAGAAAAGCACACACATTTTCCATGATTTATATATTGCAAAGGTTCGAGTGTCCACGCTGGCAGAGGCAGCGCTCTGGCATCCACCTTTCTTCCAACCAGTTGCTTCCCCTTTCTCCCTTCAGCTTCAGGAGAGCAGAGCCAGTCATGGTCCTTGCCCATGTGTCATTTTCCTGCCTGGCCCAGCAGGCAGCGTGGCAGGAGCAGCCCAGGCTGGCTCTGGGCAGCAGCAGCACGTGCACAGGTGCCCTGCACAAACGCGTCCCTGCGAGCAGCCACCAGCGTGTGACACAGCCAGGCTGCTGCCAGCTGCGCTCACCTGTCACCACTCTCAGATCCTCATCCAGCACTTGGCCAATTTGCAGTTATTTGCTTTTACAGTGTCTCTGGCTTGACAACAAACCCAGCCCTGCTGCAGCGTTTCACAAATAGCCATGCAGGGCTTTACCTCCAAAGGAAATTCCCACTGAGGCCGCTGCTTCCACTCCATTGCTCCTCCTGCACTGACACCAGGTGTCCACCCTCCCCAGCAGGCACAGAGCAGCAGATGTGTGCCAGAGCACATGGCACAGTTTGTTAGATCAAGGTTAGGAAAAGCAGTAATAAGCCTGTCTCATGGATAAACAGACCTGTTTAATTACAGGTATGCTCTGACAGGAAGAATTTGCCATTCAAGCTCTTCATGGCGCTCTCCCAAAAATAGATGAGGACCCCAAAAACATCAACAAACATATCCTCACATCACCCCTGCTGGGTGAAGCAAAATCCATTTTACAGAGAGGAACATGAATGGGGTGTGTGCCCACAGAAATCCATGTCACACAGAAACTACAGCCCCTCTGCTGCCACAGCAGCACAGCCCCTTGTTGGAAAGTGAGGCCCCCATCACAGCTGGGCAACTCATTTAAGCCATGTGTAACATTCTACCTAAAATGTCACACTGTCTTATTAAGTTCTTGCTGTTATGCTTGATTTATCAGCAGGAAAAAAAAAAACAGAATAGAGGTGATTCCTGCCTTCTTTCCACCTCCCTGGCCTGCCTTCAGGTTATTCAGTAATTTTTGCAGAATGCTAAATCCTATCTTTCTCAGCCATTCTCCTTAGAGAGATGGGTTCTTGCTTTACACTGGTTACACCAAAGATGGCAAAAAATATCAACTGCATGGTAAAGATGTCTCTGTCAAGTTGCACCAAGGGATCTTTAGGTTCAACATTAGGAAAAATCTCTTCAGTGAAAGTGAAGCATTGGAACAGGATGCCCACAAAAACGGTGCAGTCACCACCCCTGGAGTGATTTAAAAGATGTGTGGGAGATATGGTTTAGTGGTGGGCTTGGCAGTGCTGGGTTAATGATTGGACTCAATTATCTTAAAGATTCTGTCCAGCCTAAAAGATTCTCTTGCTCTAAAATTCTGTCCCAGCAAACTGCAGGAAAGTTCTGCCCCTTCAGGCACAAAGACTTGGGAGAAGACAGTGGAGCCACCATCACTCAAGCAATGTAAATTTTATCTGCTCTGCAATTCCCACTGTCCATCCCAGGCAGCCCAGAGCAAAATGTCACCCAGAAATGGAATATCTTGGAAAAGGGATAGCAACACAATTACATTAAACACCAAAAAAATCCTGCAGGGAATGTGCAGCCTGAGCAGGAGCAAGCCCTCCAGGAGCAGCAAGGCTCTGAAGGATGCACACAGAACAGCAAGGCACAGGTCAGTAAGAATTTGGTCTCCTCTCACCCTGACTTTGATGAGGTGCTCGAAAAAAAAAGGCAGAATTGGAATTTGAGTCTACTTGAAAGTCAAAGGACAGCTATAAGGTAGAGCAGTGCTTCAGCTGGTATTTAGGGGCTGGATTGTGCTCCCATTCTTAAATCATAGAGCAAAGAGCTGAACAAATGCACTGCCCGGACATCCTGCTCCTGGCCAGGATTATTTGGTGGCCACTGCCACCTCGTGGCACTGTCACCTGCAGAGGGGCCCCAGCCCAAGTAAAGCTCCTCCGCCCTGTCACTCAGCCATCGACAACAAGCTTCAAACAAAGGAGCTCTCTGCACTGCACCGTGGCATAGAAGCAAGAAGAGACCAGACTGTGTGGTTTCCCCAGCTGGAACACCCTTGCAAAACATCCTCTGCCTAATTCCAGGCCACGACTGTGTGGTTTTCCCCAGCTGGAACACCCTTGCAAAACATCCTCTGCCAGTTTATTCAATGCCTGTCCCTGTCAAGACATTTTTTACCAGCAGAACTGAGCAAAGCAGGTTCTGCTGCATTCAAAGCACACTTGTAACTAAGATTTTTTTACATGTGGTACAGTTGCCCTTTAAAAAAGGAAAATGTAACATTTACAAGAAGAATAAGGCCTGGAGAGGTGTGAAGTTTTCTGTCCTGATGCATGGCTGAGAAAACACCCCTCCTGTACCACTAGAGAATTTGTTCAGGGTGTACTGGGCAGCATCTCCTGCAGAGAAGGGGCTGCTGGCATCATCCCAGCTGTCCCTGCTGTCTCAGAAGTTCACTCAGCACATATTTGGTAGGAGCTGATGCAGAGCCCTGTTTTCATGGTCTACACACAGTCCTTTGGGCAAGAGTCACCACGGGTCAATCCAGGCAGCACCACAGCACAAAACATTTCCTCTAGGGGCAAATAAAACCTTTTCCAACCTTCCCCTCCACAACTCAACAACACAGTGAAGTTTTTGTGAAAATGGGGATGAAACATGCAAGTTACATCCTCGAGGATGTAACACCCACCTTCAGAGCCCCAGCAGAAGCCAGGCTGACCATGCCTTGGTTTTCCCTGCCAGGTTTATGGGAGGGTACACACAGAGCAGGCACCCCTGTGTGTGTGATAATGGAAATTATCACTTCCATCTGCCCAACCCCAGCTTTCCTGGGGAAATGGAAGCAGAAAAACCTTCTCTTGCTGCTGTGTGACCCCTGCCTACTGCCTGCAGTGACATTTACTCCTGTGGTCCCCTCTCACTGTAGGCTGATTCCCAAAGTCTTTTCATTTTGGTATGGAAACACTGGGAGAGTAATTTAAGCATCCAGAATCCAAACTCCCATTAAAACCCTGGCACACACAGGAGCACATACTGATATCCTAAGGAACTAGAGCCAATCTGAAGAACAATAGGCAATTTTCCTCTGTCTCCTGCTCCTTTTATGGCTCATAGTACCTGTCATAAGTAGCTACTAAAGAGCCCATACCACAGCATGGCAGAGAGGAGGGGGAAACCCAAAGTATACTACAAAACATTCTCCCTCAAATTCTGCCCATCAAAGGGAATTTAATCTCCAGCTGTCTAACATTTTAAAAATATCAAGTAAAATTGTGAGAGTAGACTGCAAAATGCTGGGCTTTGCCATTGTGCTCACTGCTGAGGGAAACATTTTTGATGGGGTGACCTTTGCATGGAGCTGTGCTCGTACTGAAATGCATTCTGCAGACCACGAAGAAAAGCTGCTCCTTTTGGCAGCTGAACTCAATACATAAGAACTATTTAAGAGAAGCTGCTTTACAAGCAGTGGGTGGCAGATGACAATTAGGTTTTTTCTTCTGTTATGGTACTGGGGGGTATGGGAAATTATCACCATTAGTCACAGTGTGCTTGATGCAACAACAAAGAAGGACCAGGCTCTCTCTGTTGCCTTTCCCATGTTTTATTTTCCCTGTGTATCTGCACACATTGCCTTTATTCCTCCCTACATGCACACACACACTCATTCTTCAGTCTGCTCCCAATTTCATCCCCCTTTGCTTTAATTCAACCCTAAATATGTTCCATATTTAACTAAGCTAAATGCAAATCTGACCAGCTTCCTGAGATGTTTGGAGCATTTTGCTTTGGTCCTTGAAGATCAGGATAAAAAAAGTTGAATCCGAGCAAGACAGGGATTAAAAGAGGATGAGGGGGGAAAGAGAAGTGCAGGGAAGAGAGGGGGCACAGCACAGATCCTCCAGCAGGACTCAGTTACAGGGACAGCAGGAGCTGGGACAGGGTACGGGGAGCTGGGAGAGTGGGAATGGGGGAGCAGGGACAGAGGGAATGGGGGAGCTCCAGCTGGGCAGGGCTGGGGGGTCCTGCCTGCAGCCCCTCAAAGCCTGGGTGGGCCAGGAGCTGTGCTGGGCCATCAGCCCATCCTCCTCAGGAGCAGTGAGGGCCCCAGATGTGCCTGGTCCTTCTGAGCCCACAGCTGGGCTCAGCTCCAGAACAGCCTGGGAAGGGCAAAGATCCCAAAGTCCCTGGGAGAGGGGCCCAGTGTCCCCTCAGCCATGGGCAGAAGTGGCCCAGGAGGGAACAGCAAACCCAAGAGCTTCTTGGCCACAGAAAGGCCATTTTCAAGGTTTTGGAAGCACCATCCCATGTGGGGATCCCCAGAGCATCACCTGCCTCTGTGAAGAGCTGCTCGTGCCTCTCCCCTGCCCCACCAGCTGAGCCTGGAAGCGCCAGTAAACAAGATTATCCTCCTGCAGCATCGTTTTCTCCACCCCGGGGGTTTATTGAGGTGCCACATGGATCTCCAACTCTGACTAAGCATCTTCCTCCTCCCTTCAGTCAGAGATGCCCTCCCCACCTCGCCAGCAGCACTCTGTGTTAGCCTTGCCCACCCTCCTTTCCCAGCACCACTGCTGGGTGCCCGTGCTCCAGAGCACTCAGACACCTTTGACAGTGAAAGCTGCTTCCCCAGCCACCTTTTACAGGTGAGAGCTGCTCCCAGCCACCTTTTACAGGTGAGAGCTGCTCCCCAGCCCCTTCCCCAGGTGAGAGCTGCTCCCCAGCCCCTTCCCCAGGTGAGAGCTGCTCCCCAGGCACCTCTCAGAGCCCCAGCAGTGGCAGTCCCTCCCTGCTCTGACCCCTTGCCCAGCCTGGCAGTGCCAGGAGCTCTCTCATATCCCTGCCCTGGCAGCCACAGCTGGGAGAGCAGACAGCCCTGCAGGGGAAAGCAGAGCAGGAAAGCAGTGTCCCCACGTTGTCACAGGTGAGCAGAGGCCCAGCAAGGTTCCCTGAGCTGCTCAGGCTGCCCGTGCTCTGCAGGGCACGCTGTCACTCAGCACAGAGCTCTCCCTCCCTGCCACCCTGCCAGCCCCTCTATGCCTCCCACACACCAAAGCCAACAGGACTGAGCCCTAGCAGACCCTCACAGCATCCCCAGGCTTGGGAAATAATCTCTGTCAGGGCAGTGCAACAGAGCAAGTGCTACTGAAAGTTGCTGCTGCCTCAGCGTTTTTATTTTCAATCAAAGAAGCTTTTTTTTTTTTTTTTTTTTTTTTTGTTAAATTTTTTTCCCCCTTTGGCATTTTCATTAAAAGACCAACAGGAAAAAAATCCTCAACAATCCCAGAGTGGAAGTTATAAGCAGCCTGACACCTGGTAATGTGATATTTCAAGCTCTGGTCTGGCACTTTTATGGTATTTCTGATCCAAGCACTCAATCAAGTGGTCTTAAAACAGAAAGTTTGTTACTCCCAGGTTTTTCATCTTACATTTCAGCAATGGAAGAATACAGTACAATAAGGCAGGGAAATACCTAGCAAGTAAATACTTTTACCACAGTATAATTATTCCCCTCCACAAAAAAGGCTTGTGAGATGGATCCTGAGACAGTGCTCAGCACTCACAGCCCACCTGAGAACACCTTGGCTGCTTCTTTGAAATGCCTCATGGCTTTTTTCAAGGGAAGGGGCTCTAGCAGTCCCTTTGTCTGTCCACCCTGCTGTCTTCCCTCCCCCAGGCAGCTGTGCAATCCACCAGACACCTTCATCAAAGCTGAAGCAGGACAGTAGAGGTCCAAGACTGTCCATATCCACACATTCTGACATTAAAATGTGTGCAGAAGAGAGGAGAAATTGCAACAAGACAAAGAGGATGAGCCACTGAACCCCTCACGTGCCAGATGTGTCTGGAAGCTCTCACGAGGAGCCTCGGGAGCTCTTCAAGCTCCTCTCCCTGTGCTGGCTGCAGTGTCTGCCCAGCAAAGCTTTCCCTCCCTCCTTGTTCCAGGGCCTTGGGAGGACACGGCAGCATGGTGTCTGGTGCCCTCACTGAGCTGCTCAGTGCTTTTCAAACCACTGCAGACCCTCCCTGCCTGGGGGTGAGAAATGCCAAACCCGGGGAAGGAGAAGGGGCAGGGCGCCAGCACCATCCCTGCAGAGCTGGCACAGACCAGCAGGACAAGGCTGAGGTGGGCAGGTCCCAGGAGCAGGAGGGAAGGAAACCTGCACATCCCAGCAGCCAGCCTGATCTCCATCCACCTGGCTCCTCAGGAGAAAGCCTTCACCCAGACCCCTCACACCTCAGCTCCTGGGAGATAAGCAGGAGGTTTCCACCCCAAGCCAGGCACAGTTCCAGAAAGGCTCCCTGCCAGGAGCCCAGGGGAGGCTGCAGGGGCTGCTCTGCCCTTGTGGGAGCCCTGCAGCACCCAAGGGAGCAGAGCACCACGGCCTGGGGGCACTGAGGGGGCACAGGAGCCAGCTGTGCTGCTCTGCTCTCTGTCCTGGTGCCACAGGCAGGGAAGGTTTCCCAAAGCTCAGGAAGGGAAGGTTTGCCCAAAGCCCAGGAAAGGAAAGGTTTGCCCAAAGCACAGGGAAGGAAGGTTTCCCAAAGCACAGGGAAGGAAGGTTTGCCCAAAGCACAGGGAAGGAAGGTTTCCCAAAGCACAGCCGTGCCTGGGCCCCTCTCCCACTGCCACAGCAGCTGGCACCACCCCAACACCAGTGCTAATTGCAGAGACAGCAGAATCATCTGCATTCTGCCCAAAACAAGCCATTGTTGTTTTTATGCACGCACACACAGACACAAGTAAAGAACCCTTCTCATTTCAAGCTGTGCTATTATGCTAACTACAGAGAAATAAATATGCCACACTGTAGCTAATAAGTGTCATTCACATCAGTATTTATTCCAAACATGTTTCCCCCATCACGTCTGTTCTGCCTGGAACTGCTCATCACTAAGGAGGAGACCTTTATTTCTAGTGATTTAAGCAGACAGGAGAGAGTTGGCAATTAAAGCACACTTTTGTACAGTTTAATTCTTTTTATTTCAGCTATCAGGGAGTGTTATGTGCTATCTCTGCATCTGTTTCTGGAGCCACCACCTACCAGCACTGGCTTTGCAATTCAGCAAATTTCAAGATGGGCTCTCTGGCCTGGGCCTGGGCATGGGGCTGACTCCTGCTGTGCCACGGGCTTGTGGCTCTGAGCCCCACGTCCTGCTCAACAGGACAGGGTCTCTTTCAGGAAAATGGGCTCAGAATCATTTTTGTCATGCTCAGATACCTTCCTGCACTCCAGCACTTCACTCTCATCCTGTGCCTGCATTGGGTGGTGGCTGCATGTGGCTGCTGTCCCAAGAACTGCCCCAGGAGCTGGCCCAGGAACTGCCCCAGGAGCTGTCCCAGCCCTCCCACAGCCACACTGGGAGCTGCCAGCAGCCCAGCACAGCTCCAGGCACCTCTGGCTCTTCCCTTCAGGGATTATTTCTCTGCTCATCAAAGGCTGGCGAGGACTCAATGTCATTCAATAAAAGTATTTCAGAGCTATAAATAGTCTCCTGATTTTTGCTTCCCTCCCAGAGCAAACACCTGCCTGCAGATGAACCCAGAGGTGCTGTGCACACATCTCCTCTTTCCCCTGATGTAACACTCACTGCACAAGGCTTCACATAAAACTCAACTCCTGCTACCTGGGCTGGACTAGGGTGTTAAACTGGAAATAGAACCCAGCCAGAAATCACCACCACTCATGGAAAACAAGCAAGGCTTTGGCTTTTGCCCAAGAGGGAGCGACCCATGAGCCCATCCTGAACAGACACAGGTCCCAGCACGAGCACCACGAGGTGTGCAGGCAGCTCTGACCCCACAGCCTGCCCCAGTGAGGTAAAAATGGTTTCAAACTTGAGCAGTGCAGATGCTTAACTGAGGGGCTAATGCTGGTGCCCTGAGGAAGGAATCCCAAGGACTGAAGGAGGGCCAGAGCTAATTACCTGCCCACACAGACACGGGGATCACGTGCTGAGGATCCTGTTATGCAAGAATATAGCTGGGCATGTCACTGCAGGTGAGGAGACAAGCATCCATGTGAATTGCAGAGGGGTAGGGAGAAAAAGAAAAAATAACCTTCAATTTCTCCTCTTTTTTTCATTCTTGTGGTTAAAGGCCTGATTTGTAAAGATACTGAAAACCTAAAGATGTTCCTGGACTTTGCTTTTTAAACTGGCACAAACAGCAGAGGACCCAACACAAAGTGAGCTCCATCCATGGAGCCAACAAGACTAAGACAGTGCCCAGAGGTGGGCTCAGCTGCAGCTTCTCTTTAACCTCATCCATCACCTACTTTTCCCCTACTCCACATATATTCCTTGCCCCTTCCTGGGGGCAGCTTTTCAGCTGGACCTTGCCTGGTCCAGCTGAAAGCAGAGTTAACTTGCATCAGTGGAAGACAACAAGAATGGTTGTGCCATGTTTCTTCCCCACAAATGAAGGGGCCAATCCCACTCTAATCTAATGGGGAGGTGAAGATGGAGGGGAGCTGCACATACACATTTCTATCCAGGATCACGTATCAAGCATTTCAGTACTTTTGTCTTTTTCATATTTTCTTACATTGAGGGAAGAGAGACATCTAGAGATGACAGGCAGGGGATTGCAAGCTCCTGGAGAAACAGTTTTCTGGAGAATGTGTAGCATGATTTGTTCACAGAGTGGGAACAATACATCAAGTGAATTAAATATGAAAAAAACCCAACCCTCAGTCATAAATTATAGAAGTCCAAGAAGAAACAGCAATGGATTACAGAGTGGCAGGAATGCTCTCCACTTCCATGGCCCTCACACAGAATTATCCCCAAGCTGTCCTGTCTGCCACTCTAATCTAATGGGGAGGTGAAGATGGAGGGGAGCTGCACATACACATTTCTATCCAGGATCACGTATCAAGCATTTCAGTACTTTTGTCTTTTTCATATTTTCTTACATTGAGGGAAGAGAGACATCTAGAGATGACAGGCAGGGGATTGCAAGCTCCTGGAGAAACAGTTTTCTGGAGAATGTGTAGCATGATTTGTTCACAGAGTGACAACAATACATCAAGTGAATTAAATATGAAAAAAACCCAACCCTCAGTCATAAATTATAGAAGTCCAAGAAGAAACAGCAATGGATTACAGAGTGGCAGGAATGCTCTCCACTTCCATGGCCTTCACACAGAATTATCCCAAATCTGTTAAAAAAGCAGTCTGAAAGCTGGGGAGGGAGGGGGTCACATACCTAGAGCACCTTGTCCAAAACCAAACAATGCCACAGGAATGCACACACAACAAAGTGCAGCACAGCAGATAAAAGCCTCAATAAAATGTAACCAAACTAGACTAGGAACTTGAATCCTGCCCCAGCACGAATGTACCAACAGCATCACTGTTCCCAACTCCATCACATGCTTGATCAGATGGGCTGTCCTGAGCACCAGGAAAATTACAGCCCATTACTGCATTAATAATACAAGAGCAGCACCTGAGCAGAGAAAACATCAGAGGCATGAACAAGAATGGAGGCCACCAGCCTCTGAAACCCCTGGACTTCACTAGAACAGTTCTCCAGACTAAACTGTGGTTAAATCCACCCAGATATTTTCTGAGAGATGGATACTTACATTAACTGGCAGTAAGACATAGCTTTGTCTTACATCTAAATTAGCTAAACAGCATTAGACAAAAGGATGAGGAGGAAAAGGTGCATTTCCAGTTAAGCCATTGTCACACACCAGGCTCCTTACCCTGCTGCTGTGTTTTGAAGATCTGCACTTATTCTCACCTCCAATATTACCTCCAATATTACCAGGCTCAAAGCATCAAAGACAGTAAAAACTCCCATTGTGGACCAGGGCACAGACATCAGGAAACTCCTCTCCTCACAGGGTCTCCCCCGTCTCCAGTGACTGCAGGTGGGATGCTGCCCTCTGCTGACACCTTCTCAGGCACCAGTAGAGACGTGCTTGGATCCACAGCAGGCACTTGGTTTGAACATCCTCATCCCCTTCTTTAGCCACGGCATAAGGAGCGATGGCACCCCAAACACTGATCTGACTGCAGAGGTGAGACTCGGCTGTACCTCACAGGGGCATCACCAACTCTCCCCCACCTACTTCATTTACTCATTTTCACAACTAAATTCAGCTCTGACCCACGCTGCCCCCGGGGCTGGACGGTGATGCTGACACGTGGCTGTGAGCAGCGAAGGGGCTGCAGGCAGGGCAGGGTGAGCTCCGGGCTGCTCCAGGGCAGCAGGCATGGAGAGGGCTCAGGACGGGAGTGCAGGGCACAGAGGTGACACCATCACCTTCAGTGTTAGACCACAGGGGACCCAGGACAGCCCCAGGGCAAAGCTGGTAACTCAGGGGCTTCCTCAGCGCACAGCCACCCCGCCAGCTTTCCCCCCAGGAAGGTCAGTCCCCTGTCCCTCAGGGGACCCCATCTCTGCTGCTCCCTCTGCCCCACAGGTACCAAACCCTTCTCTGAACTAACAGCTGCCCCTGGTACCTGTTGTAACCCACACTGCACTTCAGCTTTGTGCCATCTCCCCTCCCACCTCTATCCATCCTTTTCTTATCCAAAATGCTTTTATCTACAAACTGCTTGCCCAAGGCATATACATGCCCTCAGCCCACTAAACACCACTGAGGTTAAAAAAATTACACCACTTTCAGATTTTAAACATATCTGGGAGCAAAAATTCCTGAAAATTAATTTAAAGCTGTCATGTTGTCATGATCTCTCCTGTCAGCTCCCAAGCCCACCTTCCAAAGTTCATGGCTCTCAGCCAGCAGCAAAGCTCTCACCAGCGAGGTGCAAGCTCAGAGATCATGCCATGAACCCAAATCAGCCACATCAGCTTCCACATGTGGTAAGCCTGGATGCAGTTACTTTTGTAGATATCCTGTGGTAAAGGTGCTTCTTCTGCTGCTTCCTTTCCTCCAAGTCATTCTTGTTACATCAGAGCTCTAATTTCTATTTAATAAGTCTATAAAAGTTGCTGGGCTGGCTTGTGGAATAAATTTACAGTTCATTCCCAACTGATCTGTCAACTGAGAACATCAGAAATTATTACCTCAGGAGTCTCTGTGGGAGTAAAGGACACACAGCTAAGGTGGGTCAGAAAAACTACCATGTATGCCCTGCGTAAAACATTTAAAACACAACTGTCAAACTAGCAGGAAACTTGCCATAGTAAATTCATCTAAAGGAAGCTTTGAAACTGTCATTAGCCTTCTTCCACTAGGTATGAGAAACATGTTCTATTCTAGACTTGATAAAAATCAAGATTTTATGAAAAAGAATAGTGAATCTTGATACAAGCTTCAGGGTTACTCTGAGCAAGAAGTACAAAATCTCAGGTGTCAGTGCCTGGTACTGCAGAATGAAAACCACCAAGGATAGGGAAAACCCCAGCTGTCACTGAAGAGCTCCATTTGACAGCACAGGAGTTGAAACAGACTCTTGACTTTGTAAATACTCTAATTCAGTGTAGAGACCTGCAGCTAAGCAGATTTGTCTCCAGTCAAACTGAGAACCAGTGATGCCATCTGAACGATCTGAAGCTGTGTCCAATCCATCACAGCTGTGACCCAGCAGCTGGACCAGCTTTAGCCTGCGCCCCTGCTCTTCTCAGCCAGGCTCAAGCCAGGATGCTGGTGCCACCACATCTCCTGTAAGCACCTCCAGAGCTCTGCTGGCTCTCATGTTCCTTGGCAAGCACCTCATCAGTGACACTGCAGCATCTGTCCAGAGTAAAGACCTTTTGCTTAACAATATCACCTTCTCCTTTTCTCCACAAAGAGTAACAGTCTGAACCAAGTGAGGTTAGTTATACTGACCTCAGGCTGTGCCTGAAGAGCCCTTCCATGACAAGGTTTGTGGTAAGTATCACCTTCAAGGCAGGACACCTCCAGCCCAAGCAACGGTACATGGTGGGCATGGGAATGTATCACCAAGCAGGAAAACCTGGTTCCCAACTGTTTGTATCAGAATCACAAATTTCACCAGCTGGTTTAGAGCGTGTTGAAGCACTTGCTACATCTCCAAAGGCTCCCTCCTGGTAAGACTCCAAACCAAGTGAAACAAGGCAGGGCAGGTGTTGCTGGACAATGCAATCAGCCCAGCTTGCTGCCCATCCTCTGCCAAGCTGTACTGCTCCAGGTACTGCCTTGAAACACATCTGATTTCTCTGCATCAAGGACACTGTGCTGTCACGTGCCTGAAGAAAACACCAACTCATTCAATACTAAATATTCCCCACGTGTAGGCTCAGACAACCTTATTTCCTCACTCTGAAAATGTAAAGAAATCCCAAACAGCTGTTTCTTTGTGCCAACACATACGAGCTGCCTAGCAACTACTCTACCCAAAATTCTGGGGTTTCAAAACACTTTCAAAGTAGAAATTTGAAGGAAAAGAATTATTCACCTCCCAACCTCAGTTACTCCTTTCACTGTATGATGTGGAGCAAGTTTGTGACCTGAAATCAAAACTTCAACCCCTTTAATTATTCCAGAATCCCACATCCCACAACTTTTTTAACCATGAACAGGAAATACCTTCTGGCACGGCATCTTCTATTACTGAGGCAAAAGGTGAAACTCTAGAATCACACACAGGTAACTAACTGCAGACACATGTATTGAACACTGTGAGGTGAGCCCAAGCAGGAGAGCTGGGATTAGCATGAGTTTAGCATTAGAGCTCCCCTGCTGAGGCTCTCCTGCACAGTGACCCCAAAATGCCACTCCAGTGGTAATTTTTAGAAGCACATTATATCATTAAAGAAATAGAATTGTGACCAGGGATGGTGTGGAACCCAAACATCATTTGAAGTGAAGCTGGACCTCGAGCACTACTGAAGAGCTGTTACAAACACTGCCACAGGCAGTGTTCAAATTAAAATACCCACTGGAAACACCAGAGTCCATTTGAACAATTTATTAGTATCCTCTTTTTTTACAAGTTTTAGAAAAAGAATCCCAGGATTTTGCCTCCTGTGTGTTTTCGTCTCGCCTCCTCATGGTCCATGATGCCAGCTGAGGTTGTCAGTACAATATACCTGCCAAGAGAGAGCAAAAGTTCAGTTTATCTCCCTGTTCCTGGCTGCTGCAGAGCTGACAGCACCAACTTCCTCTGTGTCACAACAGCAAGGCCTGCTCCTGTAACAGGCCCAACGCAGTGGGACTGATTATCAACAGTGCAAAAGCAGCTCCTCTCACGAGCACAGCTCTGCAGCACACACAGGACACTGACACACTTCTGTTCCCCAACTATTTGCCTCTTTCCCTGCATGCTCCCACTGGGCAGTCCCTGTCCAGCTGCTGGACAGGTCTCTAGCAAGTCCACTTCTATCCTGCACAGATGCTGCTCCCCAGTGCAGGCAGAGGTGCCACAGCTGGGATGTGCCTCAGTGCTGAACGCTGCCTGGGGCAGGGCAGGATCTGCACCTGCAGCAGCTGCCACTGCCAACACCTGCACTACTAACACACCTCACCCAACAGCTCCCTGCCTGAGAACCTCCTGTCCCACCATTCTAAATACTCTTAAAACTCCCAATGACAACACAGAGTAGCTACACACCAGCTGAAGCAGGAGTTACTGCTGGAGCTTTAAGCACAGAAACAGCACAGAACTGTTAATCAATCCTTCCTTTGATGGGACAGACTGGCTGAGGCCCTGGAGACCCCTCCTGCTCTGCCATCCTGGTGCACTGGGAATTACAGCTCTCAATTCCACACACTTTGTGAAGACAAACTGAATATTATTAAGATTTCCTGTGTTGTGGAGGTTTGTTCAACAGAGGCTACAAGTCCCTCATCACTTAATATCTGATTAATTTGCACACAGTCTGGACATGTGAATTCAAGTGAATTCCACTGACCTGCTAACTTATATAACTTCTTCCCCATTTAAGAATGGTCATTCATAAAACCAAAACAAGTATGAGAAAAGTCCTATTCCACTAAACTGTGAAATGGTAAAACAAGGATTTTACCAAAGCCAAGCAGAAACAGATCCTTGCTTAGCAGTGCCCCTGTAAAACTGGTTTAAAAGGGCATTTATATGGAGGATGGATTTTTATACTGGAATTTAACTCCAGGCTGATCAGAGGAGAAGGTGCCAGGTGAGTCTAACTCAGGCAGTTTGTGAGTGTAACATTTTTACACACAACACTCATTTGACCCTCCCTCATACTCACCCAAACTGACGGGAAGGCAGCAGGTTGTTCTGCCACTTTTCCAAATCCTTCAGCTGCACATCAAATCTGGGACTGATTACACCACACTGTAAGAGAAGATTCCATTACAAACTGAAGAACTTTATGGATTTGCACATGTGTGATCCCAGCTCCCTGCCTGAAGGGTTTACCCAGTGCTGTCACACACACTCTGTTACCCACAGCACGAGTGGTGCTTCCTCCCTTGCTCCCACTGGGACCTCCACCCCCGTTCCTGCCTCAGCCTCAGCCTCATCCCTGCTCCTCACCTGAACAGCCCTGAACTGCTGCTGAGGCTACACCACCCACTGATGCCCACACCTGGGGAAGCACAACAGCAGGCTGTAACATCAGCAACATTCCTGGGATTGCTCAGGGATAGTCCACCTCTAACCATCACACACAGTTAGCACAAAAAAAAACCCCATGTAGATTTTAACCAGGAAGAAATTAACATGTAACTGGAATTTTCAAGGTAATTGTGTTACTGACCAAGACCCCAGCACCACCACCAGTCACCTCACTGGCTCCAATTATCTTAACAACTATCCAACACCAAACCAGAAGCACACCTTCCTGCACTGTGCACATTTTCCTGAAATAAACAACTGCTCTCTTATTGCAATGACTGAGAGAAACATTACATCTATTAGCCTGGAAGATCCACATCATCCTGGAGAGTTCAAGGAACACTACCCTCAAACCTGACCTTTTATTACACACACATAACACTGTAATTACTGTAACTACTACAGCAATTTGGGGGTGTCAGCATTATCTGCCTTACACACTCTGCAATTTTCAGATGGCACATTTATTCATGAGAACAGCCCCTAACATATTCTGACCAAGACATGTTTTTTATTTCTTTACTGAAGAGCCAACTCTCACTGGAAGAGCTTAGCTGTAAACAATGATGCACAGCAAATCCCACAGAACTACACAGCTCAGTAGTTTGAGACATAAGCATTGAAGAATTTCCAAAACACACACGAATGCCTCATATGCCCCAGGAACTTCACAGGCACCAATTAATGTAACATTCCACTTTTCCTCACTGCAAACAAAGCCCACCTGGCAGCAGGAGGAAGGTTTGTCTCCTCCACATCTGCAGCTACCAAACATCAACTGGAAACCAACCCAGCCCCTATCTCTTAAGACAAGTCTTCCAGACAGCTTAAATCAAGAAACTGGGAAAGCACTAGGTAGCCAGAAGGCCTTTGAACAGAGAGAAATACACAGCACGTGCAAGCAGACTTCCCTGAAAGCACATCTCACATAATCAGTTTAAAATAAATAATTAGTGATCCATACCACTTTGAATGCAGACAAATTAACCATCCTTTTAACTGATAACATCCCTGCTACTCTTATTTACATGGATTCAACAAATACCACCTCCTTTACAAGCAGTTCTTTTAGAAATGGAGCAGACAAACATAAAAAATTTTAAGAAGTCTTATTTAAACAGTTCCTTAGAGAAGAGAATTCAGGAAGACAAATCCTACCTTGTTGAGTCTGCCTGTGAGGTTGACAACAATCTTCCCAGCTCTGTGATCATCAATTATCTCGAATTCACCAATGTAACCTGCAGGAGACCAGCAGACAGAGACACGCTTAGCTACAATAACACAACTAATTAACTGTTGCACCAAACTACTTCAAGCACCTCGACTTCCATCTCTTACCCCACCGCGGGGAGCAGGGCCGGGACTTACCGTGCTTCATCATCACGGTGAGGAAGCGGACGATCACCTTGGAGCACGGCCGGATGAGCACCTGGCGCTTGCCTCGCTTCTCTGCATTGTTGATGCTTTTGAGAGCATCGGCCAGAACGTTCATCCGCACCATGGTGCCTGCAGGGAGGGCACAGTCACTGCACCGCCTCCTCGGCACAGAAACACCGAGCAGCGCTGCCGTCAGGGCTCCTTTTACATCTAAAAGAGCCAACACTGCCCGAAAGTTGCATTAAACCTTAAAAAGCACTCTCAAGCTAAAGCAGCGAACCGAGTCACACGCTCAGCTGTGATCAAGAGTCACCACTACCACAACACGTCAGGAAACCTGACACAGTTAAAAAACGTGGTTTTATCAAAGCACACACACGATTTCAAAGCCACCACCCAGACACCATGTCAGCAGTGTGACAGCTCCTCAGGTAAATCAGTTTGGCCTTAAAACCCAACTAACACCCAACTGCACAGCACCAATCCTGGGCAATAACTAGATCCTACGCGATATTAAATCAACAGGTGCTGCTCGGCTCACTGATCTGCAAAAAACCTGCAGGATGCACAGACACAACACTTCGCAAAGGAAAGCCGGCAGCAGCTCTCAGAGGCTCGCGGAAAGGAGCCCCGGAGCAGCCCCGGCACGGCAGGGATGACTTGGCACCGCCACCGCTCCGACAGAGCCCGGGCGCTGCCGGCACCGTCCCAGCGCTGTCCCTGTCCCTGGGCACATCCCGAGGCACACGAGGACTTTCACCACTGGGACACCAACACCGCGCCAGCCAACTCCCGCCCCGGCGAGCGCCGCCAGCCCCCGCGCCGGGGCCGCCTCCTCCCGGGCCCGACCGCGCCCGCTCCCCGCGCTCCGCTCCCTCCTCCCGGCCTCGCCGCACGATCCGCACGCCGCACAGTGCACCGGCTCCGCGGCTGCCCCGCGCCCTGCCCCGGCCCAGCCCCCCACAGCTCCGGCCCGGGCCCGGCCGCCGCCCCGGCTTCCCGCCGCGCACCGCTGAGGAGCGCGGGGCCACGGCCGGGCGCGGGCGGGGCGGGCGCGGGGCGCGGATGGCGCCGGGACGGGGCGGATGCTGCGCGCCCGCGGCTCCGGCCCCACTCACCGAGAGCGCGATGGCGGAAAAGGAAGAGCCCGGGCCGCGCGGGGTGATGGGAGGGCCATCGGCGGGAGGAGATATCGCGAGACTTCGCCCCTCAAGCCTGGCGCTCCCCATTGGCCGAGGCCGCGCGCCGCACTTCCGGAGCGACACCGCCGCCCGGCTACCATGGGAACGGGGACGCTTTGCTCGCGTAGGGCGAGCCACGAGGGACAAAAAGCTGCGCTCCGCCGGGCAGCGTGCGCAGCTGAGCCCCCGGCCCGGGACAGCGGAGCGGGGACACGGGGACAGCGCGACACGGGGACAGCGCGACACGGGGCTGCGGTGAGCACAGCCCCCGCTGATGCATGGGCTGTGTCTGCAGTGAGCTCGCACTCCGAAGGGACACAGGGCAGCGTGCTGTGACAGCAGACGGGCAGCACCTCAGCCGGTGTCAGCGCATGTTCCACTCTCGGGCACACAGCTGGGGACACCGCGCCGTGTCACCGCTCGGCTGCACACAGCCAGCATCTCCCCCACCGACAGGCTCTTCCTCAACCCTTCCCAGAGCCCCTGCTCCACTGAAAAATGCATTGACACCCTTCGCTGTACATTGACGAGGAGCAAGTCTTCAAGTAGTTTCTCTTTAGTCTGTATTTACCTACCCAACAGTTACAATAGACACTGAAGAGAGTTCATTTAAAACAGTAAACTTTTAAAACATTAACACAGGTTTTAGCTTTTTAAAGAAAAACAGTTCAGTTTTAAAAAAGGAGGGAGAGATCATAGAAAAGCACAAACAATTCAGGCTTATTTACAGAGTCAAACTCAGCATATTCAGAGTGATTTTGTATACAGACAAACATTCATAAAACCAAACGTGCTACAAGGCTCCATGACAACAGCAGTTTCCAGAACAATCAGCTCTTAAGGTTACACACACCTTCACTCATTTTCTACAGTCTCAGTGCAATGAGTTTACACTACAGCTAAATAACTGAACACAGATTTATATATTCCAGACCCCCACTGCACACATTCTCAGGTACATGCAGCCCAAAGAAGCAAACAGGTTCAGTGAGACAATGGAACCACCTTCTGCCCCCATTTTGGATGTGCACCCCCAGCCACGGCCATTCTCACTCTGCTAATTGTCCTCCTGCCACAAGGATCAGTAGTAACAAGCCTCCAAGAAGTATCAGCCTTCAGAACTGCCTCTCACACTTGCTGCAGCCACAATTAATGATCAGCAAATCTAACACAGTCACAGAAATACTATCAGGCATTACAGCTCTGCTGTTGGGGTAGTTATGCCCAGGGTCTGTTTGATGAAGACACTTAACAAGCTCCACACATCAAAGAAGAGGATGTCTCAGACAGGATCAGCTCCAGGCTGCAGAACCCTACTCAGCACAGCAAGAGACAAACCCACAGCAGCTGCTGGAATGACTTTTTCACTTCATCAGGGAGCCAATTAAAAAAAAAAAATGTCAGTGAGCAATACAACTTCTATTGTCTTAATTATACATTAATTCTCAAAACTGTTCCCAAGAAAACCTTCTACTAGAGTGAACAGCAGTTAAGCCTTCATTCATTTTTCTTTTCCTTGTGCTTGAGAAGTTTGTTGATCTCCCTTTTTGCCATTCCAATGTACTTTGTGATGATCCCATGTTGGTTTAGTCCAGGAAACAGTAACAAGAAGCTTACTAAAGAGGAGAAGGAGAAAAAAAATAATTAATACTCCCTTAAGAAGCTTCTGTCACCCTGCAATTCTTTGCTTCCCTTAAGCCCCATTAATTGCTTGAAAAGAGAAAAATATAACCCTGCAACAAAAACACCCCACCAACACTTAAACTCTACTTCTACCAGTCTCAATCCATTGCAGGCAGCTAACAAGAGAGTTCCTTGTGTTTTGCATATCCACAACTTACCAATAAGGTAGGTCAGAAAGAGGTTGTGAACTTGCTGTCCAATCCAGGCAACCACAGCAAGAGTGAAGACCATGGTCATGAAGTACTAGAAGTGAAAAGGGAAGAGTTAGCACAGACCTGCTGGAGATTCTCCCTTCCCTGCAGGGTTTGGCAGCACTTCAACATTTCAAACTCACGTGAAGCTTTCTGGCTCTTCCACACGTGATACCTACGCACAGGCATGTTAAAATTTAAATTACAGGATCTGTAATTGCCTATTCTCACTTATTTTCAGACCATCAGGTGGCCAGGGTGCATGTTCCTTTTTGCCCAGAATCCCTTAGTGCCAGACTGTGCCCCCCCAGTGCTGCACCCACAGCTGTTTTGGGACAGTGGCTCAGTAGCTCATGTACCAGCTGACACACTACTACAGACCCAGGTTTTTGGACAGTTTGTGTACATTGGAAACAGCTTGTTTCCAAAAATTTACCTATGCAGAGAAATCCAGTCTTCCTTGATCTAATTATCAAGGGTATGCTCCTAAACTACACAGAACTGCAAGTTTTTAAGTTTTGTATCTTCCACTCCAGGTCCGAATAAATGTGTAACCAGTATCAAGTCACAGCCTGAAGTGCCAGTTGTTGGTTTGGAATACCAGTTCATTCAGGCACATGCTTTGCCAAAATACTTCAGACAAAGCTCAATCACACAAAATCTTAAGACAACAGAGATTAATCCCTAGCACTCAGTACCATTTTAGGCTTTTCCTCCTTCAGAGTGAAGAGGCGCTTCCACCAGCCGACAATCCGGCGGCGAGCTTTCACCAAATTGCTGCAAATCTCATGAAATCTTTGCTGCTGTTCCGTGGTCCTTTAATAAAAGGGAGGGGAAAAAAAAAGCCAGAAATAAAAATTCAGTATTTGATTTAAACTTTTTAAAAATTCCCCATGGCATTTTTCCAGCAGTAAAAACGTACCCAGTGTTTATCCCAGCATTTGCTTTGCTTGGAAGCACTGCAAGGAAGTGCCCAGGTAATTTTCCTGTATGCTGACTGTTAATTAAATTGACTCCCTGACCTTAATCTGGGCAGTGTGATACACACAAATAATGCTTATCTACATAAGAACACTTATCCATTAGTCATCCTAAAGTAGATACACTAAAATTCACCTTTAATGCTGTTCAAATCAGGCTCTTCTTCAAGTTGCTGCTTCTATACAAGACTTGCCTTTTTCAAATCTGTTTCAATCACACTCATACTCTCTGCATTACTCTCTTTTCTATCACATTTACTACTGCTTTTTTCCAAACATACAATCAGTACTCTTCCACATAATTTTACTTTTCAGTATACATTATCCATTCATTACTAAAAACTAGTCTAGCAGGACTAATTAGCATGCTTAATGGAAAGTACAGAATGTGCCTACTTCTTAAAAAACAATCCGATTTTTCCAGAGGAAAAGGAACAATAAAGGTATGTTGTAGTAGTAGTTATCTTCCAGAAAAAGAAGAACATGTTGCTGCTGTCCTCACTTCATGTATTACAGAGATTGCTAACTTCTCACTACAATGACTCTACAAAGTAACTATTTGATATCCACAAATCCATTTTGATAAAGATCATAAATACACTCAATAAACTTTCAATTGAAGCTTTCCTCACCACTTATTAGAGCCAAAGATTCGAGGAGCAAGAGCAGGAACCAGGTAGTCAGCCAAACAGAGGAACATAACCAAACAGGAGACACCTGAGAGAACTGATGGGTCCAAATAGTAGATCATCCTGCAGAAAGAAAAGAAATTATTTCTGAGTGCTCCAATTGCTCAACACTAGACATGCTTGGTCACTCCTTCAGACTGGCTCAGAGCTTCCAGACATACTCTCCTGCCTAACCTCAAACAAAATTACAAAAAATGCCTTTTTTTCTTAATATACTAGATAAGAATATGCTACAAGCAAATAAGGCATAAAGTTCAGTAGAAGTAAAGCTTCATCATTATTATTCTCTCAGAAATAGAACAACAGTGAACTTAACACTGACTGAGGGATGAGGATGAGTGAGTGAACATATGAAATAACCAGGTAGAGTAAAAGCTCTTAATTTTGTTGCTCAAGTCACAGAACCCAGATCCACTAGAGGCTGTCATTTGCTCACTCTCTCCTGGCAGAGCCAGCCAAACCTGTTCTGGACAAGAGGCTGTCAATCTCCACTTCAAGCAGTGCTGCATTCTCCATATTCAGTCTGCCATCACTCAAACACAGCAGAAGGGCAACTGGATAAGAACCAGCTGATCTCCTAAGTGTCTGATAACACCAGCTGGGCCCTCTGCTATCCACCTGTACTTCACAGAACTTCCTGAAAACTGAAACAGTGGAAGCAAAGAAATGACCCAGTCCATGGTGGGGCTGTTCTGTGCATCTGCAGAGTGCTCCTGCAGGGCTATGTGTTCTGTTCATCTGCACAGTCACACTGTGCTGGGTGTTCAAGGTCATTCTGGTGAGTTCAGAACCTGAAGTAGTTCTGCATTTCCATAAAGTATTACTCAGCACAAGATCTTCCCTGCTGTAATCACAGAATTTATAACAGAATAACCTCAACTTCACAATTACTTCTTTTAAAAGTTACTTTTCAATTTCCATTTGATTTCCACCTTTGTCATCTCCCCTAAAAGCAAAAAATTTTATATTAACCAAAACACCAACCATCCCTGCCTCACCTGGTTCAACATTTTTTTTTGTAATTTCTCTCCTCACTGCAGGAACAGATACAGCTGGCAAACTGCAGAGCTGGCACAAACAGCTGTCTGTGCAAGGCAGTCAGGTCATCTTTACTACCACGTTACATAAAGGCACAACCAAATGCCTCCACCACCTCCAATCACACAGGCAACATCCTTCCACCTTGCTGACTGAAGTTACCTGCAATCTTCCCTTTTCTCCTTTCTCAAAAGACATGACAGAGAATATTAAAAACCCTAGTTGTGCAAAAAAGCCCCTGAACTTATCCTAAACCCACAGTAAAGAGGCAGAATAGGATACTGTGCCCTAGGGAAACAAGCTTTCTGTAAGGATACTGCTGGTGGGGGGGGGGGTTGACCAAAGGAGATCATGAGATCTGAGTAAGAAGCAGGGGACAAAGAATGAGGGCAGAACATGAATGCACCACTGAAGAACATTCAGCTGAGCACAGTAAACACCCCAGCAGTTACTGCTGGCAAACAGCTTTTGCAGAAACCATTCTGAGCAGGATGTGAATCATGTTACTTCCTGCTTTCGTTACTTCTGGTTTTAATTTCCAACAAAGTTCACACATTTTAAGAAAAAGAATCTAGAGTAAAAACCTTTCCATTAGACCTCTCCAGATGTCCTACTAATTTTCTTAATAGGTTTGGTACCAGCCATGAAGATGCAGTGATGTTGCAGGCTCCCTCCAGAAGGTACTCACAGGAAGGAAAAGGAAACAACACTCATCAGGGCCAGAGGAAACCAGGCTCGCTCCCAGCGAAGGACTTTATCCGTCATCAGAATCACTTCTCCCCATCCTTGCAACTGCTCTTCCAAGCTTGCAGTTTCAGCTGCCTACACAAAAAGAGAAGAAAACTCCTTTAACTAACCAGAGCATCAAATTAATTCCCACACTGAAGTAGCTAAAAAAAACCCCCTAGTGTAATAATTAAAGATCCCAGCCACAAATCTGAGTAATTAAATTAATAATAATATTGTGAGTTTTGTACTAACTTACGACATTGTAGCTGTGATGCCTTTAAATAGTCAAGATCCTAGCAGCATGTGTAGGCCAAACAATACCTCCTCCCAGATTTTGCCAAGGTGTTTTCCCCTAATCTCCCATTTACCATACCCTATCCCCCCAGAGTAGTAGAAAGTCAGGTTTTAAAAGCTCTCAAGTTTTCAGTGTCAATGACTGGAAAACTGTAATATGAGAACTGTTTAAAAATACATGTATTTTCCAAGACAAGCCTACCACATTAAATTGAAGCATTCTAGCTGCTGTCCAATGTCAGTTTATTATAAGGAACATGGATAAAGACTCAGAATCCACAGTAAGGTTATCCAACTGATCACATCTGGACAGCAAGTTTTCCCACAAGCTGCCCAAGACAGCCTTTCAACTCCACTTCCTTTGTGATTCCTGCATTCCTCCCTACACCTCTCCTGCAAGGAGGTCCCACCTGTGCTGCCATCAGCTTGCTAAGCAGTTCACCCGAGGTGTTCCACACTTAACAGAGCTTAACAGTCTCCCCTCAGTGGGAGACGGCATCTCAGAGATTACAAAACTCAGTAAACCATGAACAGAACCGACTGCTGCCCGAGCAGTAAGAGGTGAAAAGCCATGAAGACACGCACGTCTGCCGTGCAGAGGTAACAGAACAGGTTTCACTCTCAGCTATGCGCTACACTTAATTCCAATGAGAACTCCGACGCCACTAGAACAACACAGCTCGTGGGCTTTCTACAAACTCCGGAGCCTCCCTGGAAGCTCTGAGCAGCCGGAGCTGTTCCCTGTGCCCAGCCGGGGTGCGCAGCCCCGCAGCGCTCAAACGCCTCTGCCCCCTCACGGGATTTTACAGCGATTTTCCCATTCCCCACAGCAGCCGCTTACCAACTGAGGCATAACTATATATATATATATATGTATATATATATAGCCTTATGTTTATTTAACTACTCAAGCGTATCTCGGCACGTTCAGTTAAGCCGAATCACCCAACGCCTGCCGCTCCCCGGGATCGCTGCGGCGCTCGGTGCCGCAGCGGGAGGCTGCACACACACAAACAGACACGCACGGACACGAGCGCTCGGACAGACAGACTGACACAGACACAGTCCGGCTGACCGCCGCAGATCGCGTAACGCCAAGCGCTGCCGGGGGCTCCGGCCCGCGAGCAGCAGCGCAGCCGCCGCTCCCGCGCCCCGGGCCTGCACCCGCGGCAGCCGCGGCAGCCGCCCCACGCGCGGCCCCGAGCCCATCCCACACCGAACCCCCAGCGCCGAACCGCGTCACACAGCGCGGGGCCGAGCGGCCCCCGCCAGCCACCGCTGCGGGTAGGGTAGGGCAGAGCAGGGCAGAGCGGGCCTGGCTCCGCCGCCGCCCCCAGCAGGCCCGAGCGGCCGCCAGCCCTCGCCCGGCGCCGCCGCCCTCACCAGCTGGTAGACGCTGTTGTTGTCCCCCTCCGCCATCTTGCGCCGCTCCCCCAACGCCGGCCACGCCCTCCCTCTCCACGCCGCTCCGCCGCCTTTTATAGCCTCCGCTGGTCGCCTGAGCGCTGTGATTGGTCAGTCCCGGCTCCCCGCCGGCAGCCGGTTGGCTGCTGGGATTCGAACCGCGCGGGGCGTGCGCGCGCCCCCCTCGGCGCCGCAGTGCGGCTGAGGCGGCGCCGGGCCCGCGCGGGGAGCGGCGCTCGGCTCTGGGGAGGGCGGCACCCCCACCGAAAAGTCACGTTGGAAAAGAGTTCTGAGTCCAGCCTGCGAGCGAGCACCACTTTGTCAGCTGCGCCACGGCACTGAGTGACGCACATCGGATCTTTCCTTAAAACACCTCCAGGGATGGTGACTCTACCGTCACCTCTACCCTGTGCCGCCCGTTCCAATATCTAATCGCTCTGAACAAATTCTTCCTAATGTCCGACCTAAACCTCTCCAGGCTCAGCTTAAGACTGTGTCCCCTTGTCCTGTCCCTTGTTTCCTGGGAGTACAGCCGGCTCCAGCCCCCTTTGACCAGGTTCCTGAGGTGACCCTGAGCCTCCCTGTGTCCGCAGTGAACACCCCCGGCTCCCTCAGCTGCTGCTCCTCACGCCGCTGCCCTTCCCCAACTCGCTGCCCTGCTCTGAGCTCCCTGTGTCCCAAATAAAACCCCGGTTCCCTCAGCTGCTGCTCCTCACGCCGCGGCCCTTCCCCAGCTCCCTGCCCTGCCCTGAGCTCCCTGTGTCCCGGTTCCCTCGGCCGCTGCTCCTCACGCCGCGGCCCTTCCCCAGCCCCGTGCCCTGCTCTGAGCCCGCAGCAAAGCTCACACAAAAATTGATTTCATAAGTAAGTGATGATGCCAGCAATAATTTTGTTAGTCTTTTAAAAGAGCATGGAGCCATATGACCTCACAGCAACCTTCCAGTGTCTGAGGGGGCCTGCAAGGAGAGGGATTCTTCATCAGGAACTGTAGTGACAGGACAAGGAGTAAAGGGTACAAACTGAAGAGGGGGAATTTGGGTTAGATATTAGGAGGGAATTCTTTACTGAGAGTGGTGAGAACAGGCTTGCCCAGGGAGATTCAATGCTGGGAGATGCCCCTGCCCATGGTAGGAGTGTTGGGACTAGATGGTATTTAATGTCCATTCCAACCCCTCACCATCGTGTGGTTCTGTGATAGATTACAGTTTCCACAGATATTTGCAGTGCCCTGCAGCAACACTGCTCTGGCTATGAGATACCATCAGCCAGCTCCGGGTTTCATCCATTTATGTGATTCTCACCACAAAAAAACCCAAGCACTTACCAATGGAAAAGCAGGCACTGCCATCATCTCCAGCCAGTTTTTCAAACACCAGCTCTCCAGCCAGGTGCCCTTGCAGCTTTTCTCCATCCCAGAGGGCCCGTGGAGGTGCCTTTCCCTCCTGTTACGTGTTGCTCTGTACCTCAGAGGGGCAGAGGGCCAGGAGAGCGTTGCTGGGTGCCCTCAAGCCCAGAAATGCCAGAGAGGCCGTGGAGCACAGCACAGGGCAGGGCCCTCCACCTGCCCGCGCCTCCCTCGCTGAGCAGCCAGGCCAAGTGAGGCACCACGGCAAATTAAAAAATGTCTATTAAAAAAGGCATTCAGATTCCACTGTTAAATCTCAGCCACGGTGTAGGAGGCAGAGGGTCAGCAGCAGCTCAGTACCTCCTGCACCTTACCTGAGCTACACCCAGCCGTTCTGCTCGCCTCAATACCGGCACAGACCACGCTGCAGCGGCATCAATTCTGCCTGCACCAAGATTCTCTCTTAGCAGATGCACAGAAAATTAAATCCCCAAGCAGGCTTCAAAGCACCTTTGAAAGGGGCAATGCAACTGATCTGTGCACTTAGAACAGGCACACAAAGTTTACACGTCAAGCCTCCACCCTTCCAGCATACCTAATACACATTCATTATGCTATTAATAAAAAATTAGCCTGATGAATGGCAGAATTGCTCTAATCAGCTATGCATTTATGTACACAGCAGTAGTTTGTAGCTAATATCTGTAATTTCTGTGAAATTCTTTAGCTAAAGTGTTAACAGTATGCTCACAACTTCACTAAAGAAAAAATGCATTTTATAATTTGGGACTACATTAACAAACACACAGATGGCAGGTGTTTTTCAAATACTTTTCCTAGTCAAATTCTTTAATGCATAAAGTATGTGTGCTAATTTTAGGAAAAGCTTGAAAAAAAAAAAAAAAAAAAAAAAAAAAAAGAAAGCAAAGAAACCTTTGAAGTACTTGAGAGCACTAAAACAGAATGGCTAATGTACCAGGCACAGAACATATTGATGAATAATTGAAGTAAATTAACCTTAAAGACTACAGCACTTAGAAAGAGCTTCGATTTGGGGGACTTGGGTCTTTTGCAAACATTTGAAAAATTAGAAAAAACATTATTCTATTTAAATAGGATAATCCTTGAGGTCAAAACCAATTGTTGCAAAGCAAAACCAGACCACGAAGTCCCTAAAAAGTACAAAACTAAATTCTGTTAACTGTATAGATCTGCTGCATTTTCCATTTGTTGTATTGACTGTGCCATTATCCTACCAAAATAATCTAGGACACCACTAATGACTCCAGTTTAACACATCCCAGCAACCCATTTGGCAGAGCCATGCTCACATCCTGGCTTTCCAAAACGGGAGAGGAAGAGAGGCAAACAAGCAACTCGATTTTCAAAGGGCATCTCAACCATGAGCCTACAGAACTGTGAGGAGGTAACAAAACTGCTGAACATAGGTGAAATTTGGCTTTGAGAAATCATTTTATAGCATGAACCCTTTGTTAATATTTACTGTGGATAAGCAGCAGGCAAAAAATAGCCCTCAGCTGAACTGCTTGACTTCTATAGCTTCAGCTGGTTTGTATGTGTTTAGAGAGGTGATTCCAGACTGCATTATTCTAGGTGTGCCTCACTGCAGGGAAAATAAACACCAGTTCTACTGAAAATAAAGGAAGTGCCCTTATGTCTTTGTAAGAAGCATCTTTTAAGAGAATATAACAGTCTTATTTACTATGCAGAATGTGTGAGCAGAACCTGAATTTTAGGTTTCATCAAGACTGTACCAACCTCCCATACTGTCAACTTTTCCAAGAAAAATGTGTCAGCACACAAGCCAGCAGTGACAGTCCCACTAACTCCTGCATATCTGAGCTGTCTCCTTTGCATTAATTATGCAAATTTAAGTCTCTGGAGAATCCTGCTCTAATTTGGGGTTTGGTTTGTATTTGTTTGTATCAGGCACTTTATTCCTCCCTGTAATTTTCACAACCACACAGTGTTGCACAGAAGGAAATTAAAAACACATATTCTTTTTTTATTTTTTAAAACTTTATTAAATTACGCAGTAAGAACCCATCTCCACACAAGTGTTTCATTTCTGGATGGCAGAGGTATAATACATGAGCCACAGGTGAGTGCATTACCCCTCCCTTCCCCCCAGCTTCCAAGAAACAAAACAGCAGGTACAACACACTCCTGTCACTACACTTCTCCAACAGATTGTTCATAAGGTTATTTTTAACCGGAGAAAAAATGAAAAGGACCAACAGTGTCAAGTGTCCTGTTCTGCATGTGAATGTTCTTCACTGCAACATTCCAACAGCTTTTCCTGGACGTGCCGGCAGAGGGTCAGGAAGCAGAGGCAGTGGAATGCGTTTGCACGGGTACTGTTAGATGCAAAGCCTGTGACTTCCCTAGAGGTAATCAGGCAATCAGAGTGCAAGGAAGGCCATATGACTGTTGAAAACTGTTACACTTCAAAGTGCATGTCCACAAAAAGTTGGCAACAGAGGAGAAAGTGAATTCTAAGACCTACTGCGGAGGCAGAGCAGTCAGCATAGTGCAAATACTGAAAGGAACAGAAGTTTGCTGGCATTATCCAAAAATCACCAGCCAAGCTTCCTACTCAGATGAACTGCTGCAAACCCTTTCAATTAAATTAATTTTACACCAGTAGTGGGCTTGGCTCAAATATTTTAATACTTGGATTTTGACTGAAAAAATGCTGTATTGAAAGTGTGGTTTTACTCTGAAAAGTGACTAAAATGGCATTAAGGACCTTCCCACATTTTTCAGCAACTGTCCATAATGAATTCACCAAGTTTACAAAAGAGAAACTCTCTATACAGAGCTACAATGAATTTATCTGGGTTCAGAATGCCAGGGTGCATTAGCTATCAGCACCTTTACAGTTCTGCAGTTGTAGCTGAATTCTGTGGGATTTGTTTCTCTAAGAAAAGGAAGTTGCCTTTTCCTAAAGGTGTCCTGCTTAAATAATAAAACAAGAAGTCTTTCAGACAACCAGCAGACAAGCAGGACCTTGATCCAAGGAAGATGCCATTTTTAGTGAGACTTTTCTGACCATAATCACACTTTGAGAACTGATTAAAAAAAAAAAAAACCTTGGTGGAAGATTCCCTATGGATACATTACTGAACAGCCATCTATAGAAGAAATATGGCAAAGGAAAACTACTTTGCAGAAATCTTTACAGATCTAGTTGAACAAAAATTTGAGAGTCCTTCATTTCTTGGATTATATGTATACCCCTGCGAAGTGAAGCACTAGAATTTACAAGTGTGAACTAAAAGGATTAGGAAAATGAAGTAAAAAGCATATCACTCTACCTCCACCAGAACATCACTTTATTGTTATCTGTCATCAACAATGTAAAACTCTACTAGATACTCTATCCTGGTTTTTAAAAAGGTAAAGATTACATTGGATTAGCTACGTCGTACGAAAGAAACTACAGCAATCACAGTAGAATGAGATTGGAGGGACAATTTGAATTACAAAAAAGTGTACACTGCAAGCAGAGGGAAGTGCACATTAAATCAAATGCCTGTAGGAATCATTACTTTTAAATGCACAGTGACAATTTTGAGAAACTGTACATAATAGAATCACAAAAATGACTTTAAAATAACCAAAATTACATTTTGCATTTGACCATCCAACTCATAAGTAATCGTTGATGTTCTATATTTTCAGTGCTTTTGGAGAAATTGTTTACCAAACAGAATTTAAGTTGTTAATTTGACTAAACTGTGAAGTAGAAGGATTGAAATAAAAAGTATATTGGAAGTACGCCTAACCTACAAGAATAAGCCAAGAGGGGTGTATGCAAGGAGAGGCTGGGAGGGAGGAGTGAAAGGAAAGAGGAAAGGGAGAAGAGAACAAAGGCTTTTTCTTCTATCTCAGAAGTTCTTCCAATGCAGCGTGTATCTGATGTACAGCTCTTTGCTTTCAGTCCATTTCTGAAGTTTACATTTTGTAGCCTTTTCCCGTACTAACTGGTCAACTCAACCAGCACTGCTGCCACAGAACAAGAGGAACAAGGATCTGAATGCATCAAATCTGCCCTTGCTGTGATTTCTTCATGGCCCCATTTTTCTGTTTTTCTTTGAACAGGGTTCGGTGTTTCCTGAATTGTTCACAGGGTCAGGTGGAATTGAGTTCCAAATCACTCTGCCGTTTGTAGCATCCTGATTTCTTTCTGCAGCTGACCCCCAGACACGTTTGCAGTTCTTCCGTAGCAGAAAGACAAACCGTGTTGCTCAAGCGGTGAGCTTTCACCCTTGACCGTGGGGGTTGCAGACCATTGTGTTTAGCGTATCCCTGAGTGCAGCTATCCTGCAGGATTCACTTCCCAGTGCACCGAGATTTCCTAGGTTTCCTCAGATTAAGCCCCAGTATGCATCACCACCGACTGTGGTGCGGCTACGGATGCCTGAGGCCGAGTTGATTCTGGTGGATGTCTGACCTCGCTGAACCAGACCGAGCTGCTGTCTCCCTACTCATACCCAGGCAGTCCAACCTTCATACAGCTGAGCCAAGTTATCTAGATTAGTTGCTTCCTTAATCACAAAGTCAACCTATTAAAAAGGTCAAACAAGGAATCAAAAATAAGCTAGAATTTTGAAAATGTTTAAGTGATCTTAGAATTTACTGTTGAATGCCACCTGCAAATATTTCATTGAAAAAAATCTGAAATAACTGTAGACATAACTTTGTGCAGTCCACAAAAGAAACAGGAAGCTATACTGCAAAAAAAAAAATCACATTATCATCTCATTCACAGCTCCTATCTTGGAAGTAGCCACACCATTCTCAAATAGACACGGACAACTGTGTTCCCTGACTCCGTTGCCCAGAGACAGGAGTGTGTTATGTTAGTGAACACAGAAGTCCTGTCCCTTGGGCAGCTGTACAGATCTCGTGCTCTCCCGGGCTATCAGCTGCTGTGGAACAAATGCTAGCTTACTAACAGACAAAAGACAATTTTATCTGATTCATGGCTTTACATAAACGTCCCATATGAAAAACAAAATCATATGACCAACAAACCCACAGCAATACAGCAATACAAGGCAGCAGCAACCTTGATTTGCACTGCAGTAACTCCCACCCCCAAAGGAACCCCCACTCACAACAGGATTTCAGCCCTGAAGGCACACTTCAGCATACAGACCTGCTAATCAGTGTGTATTTAAAGCAAGCACCAGTACTGGAACTTCATTTTCAACTCACCTGTTCAGCCACAGACATTCTCCTGTTGGGATCCACATCTCGGCCCTCTAACTTGGCTTTGACCCGCTTCCACACGCTAACTGCGTAGGAATTCCTCTCCTGCACAGCTACAGGTACGAAATAGAGTTAGTGCAACTTGACACTCCTGCACAGAAACCCACTGAGGTATTTTTTTCTTGCTGTCAGTGGTAGGGTTGTTGGTTTTTAAGGTTTGTATTTACCTTTTCCTGTTTTAGGGTCCCTGGCTGTCTTTTTGGGACTACAAGCAACACTTTTGCCAGTTCCTGGGACTGTGTTTGGAGGAGTATCTGCTGATGTTGCAAGATTTTTCTGAATTAGCTTTCTTGCATTCTGTGACATCACCTCTGGCTGAGTTTTCTGCCCTGTATTGCTACGTACAGCTGTAAAGAAAGTTTAGAAGTGCTTAAAGTCTTCAAAATAATAGCATATCCTAGAGGCATGAAAAAGCACAATTAAATGCATATCAAACAGACCTATCAGTTTTTCAGAAAAAATGCATTTTTAATTTGCATTTTAAATTCTGCACCAGTTTTCAACCTTTCCATTTTCTAATTTCTTTCGCTTCATAAACAAGAAGTTTTATTCCACTGCTAAGAATTTATTTATATTATGCAAATTGTCTACATTTCAAAGTTCAGTAAGAGCTATGATCCCTTCTCTAATATCAATTCCTGATGGTTTAATGTTTGTACTTTTGTAAGAATTACCTGCAGCAAAGGTTGGCTGATATGTAGCAGCTGAAGTTGGGCTGGAGCATTCATTTGCTGTATCCGTGACTAAGGGTGATGCAAACCCCACCAGATTATTGTAGACACTGGGAAACATAATGGAGTTGGTAAATACTCATGCAACTACTTGACTTACTAAAAACCCAAAAATTAAATTAATTCAAATTTTGCAAGAGGATTTCTAAGAAAACCATCAAGTATGTGCCCCATGATGTGTTCCTGCTACATGTAAGCAGGTATGCAAAATGGCTTTTCTCACCTGAGATAAGGTAACTCTCTTACCTTTGGCTCTGTGTTTTAAGTTCTTTCAAGGTGGGAGTTATCTCCTGCAGCATTTCAACATGTTCCTGACTGCGGACTTGACCCATAACCTGAACTAATGTAAACAGAACTGTCTGAATATTATCTTGCCATGATTTATATTCACCCAGGAACTGCCTAACACTGTTCTCATAGGGAACATCTTCACCATCTGCCAAAGCCGCTTCTTCATCCTGTAACCAAGATGTGCAAAAAGGTCAACTGCTATATTTTGGCTAAGAGAATAAAGTGGAGATTTCCAAGCCCTTTCAGTCCTTCAGGTTGCCATCTGATTACAAATAACTATAATTTTCAGCAGTTACGTATGAAGAAATAAATTTTTAAATTATAAATTTTTTTACAGATTTAGAACCAAAAGGATTTATAAACAATGTTTCAACTGCCAAGAGAGAGAAAAGGTTCAGTTCAACCAATGCCTGCTAAGGCTAATGCTAGAAAGTTTTGTGAATTCTTAAACATGAACTTTATGTCTTGAACTCCATATGCATAAACATTTTACTGTTTCTAGATACTTTACAAAGCACATAGCTACAACCGTTATTTTTCTTAAACTGTACTGACACAGGTTTGAGGAATAAATTTAAAGATGTTTCAGGCATACCTTTGCCATAGCTTTCAGTAGATGCTTGACATCTCCAAGCTGTCTGTTATGACCCGTGAGCACAGTTTTAATACTATCCACCAGATTCTGAATTGTTTCACAAACTGTTTCTATTTGCTGTTCTCTTTCTGTTTGTACTGTTCTCTGTGTAGATATCTCCTGGCTCAACTGCTTGTGAGCTGAGTGAAGCCATTCAGAGCTGCCAATAGGATGTTCGAGACCAGTACCCTAAAAATAACAGAAACATTTCTTTATCTGTACCCAGAGATAAAATTCACTTGCTGTGTAGACAGCACTGCCAAGTGTTTAACTGACAGCATAAACTCTGCAGGCATACATAACACTGAGAATGGAAGACAAAGCTGAGAACTCCCTGCAGTGATTCTGAAGGTTTCATGCTTTGCCCCACGCTTACCACCCTCTGCAGCAGGCGGAGCTCCAGGTCAGACACGGAGCTGTTGAACTGCGAAGCAAAGGAGCACATCTGCTGACAGCGCTTGAGGAGCTCAAACAGCGCGGTATCGAGGTTCAGGGCTTCTGCTGTTCTGGTACGTAAACTCTCAAAATGGATGATATTACTGCAAAGGAAAGTGACCTGCAAGTCAAAGCAAGAGTGAGAAAAATTATTTCATTTCAACTGTCTATTAGACAAACTGTTTTTTTCATGTGCTTTGAAGTGAGGATTTTAAAAACACAGATACTGCTCTGTTACAGTAGCAGTATCATCCCAGGGTCATCCAACCCTGCAGCAATTCTCACAAAGATTATTCCTATTGCTTTCAAGTGGGATTCCCAGAAGTATTTGGTTATCTATGTTTGCTCTTTAGATGCAGAGCAGAAAAGTATCTTCTACATAAACCACAAGTAGGAAATGAAGAGTGAACACACTCATGGAATCAAGAGCACTGCACTTATCCATAGTACCTGGCTTGCTCTTTGACTTTCTTTCAGTACAAGGTTTCTTCTTTCAGCAATAGTGGCATCAAAATCTTGCAAGACTGGGGCCAGTGCAGGATTAGCACCTCCTGCCCATTTTAAACGCTGCTCAATACTTGCTTCAAGTGCTGCTAGTTTCTCCTGCATTGGGGAAGAAAAAAGCCCATATAGATAATTCATACTGACATACAGCATTCTAAGCCTGACTGTAAATAAATTGTGCATATATAACACATGCAGACACTTTTTTATGCCATATATGTAAAATACTGTGGCTTCTTAAATTAACAAATGTTAGTTTATGCTTCTTACAAGTTTATTTCCAGTACACATCACAACTGGATTTGATTGTTATATAAGTCTACCTGTCTAGACTTTAATTCACCAAAAAAAAAGCAAAAGTAATCAGATTTCTAGACTAAGAATTACATAATATCATATGAGTCCCTCCGTTATTTTGCAAATAATTCAAGAAATTATGATACACAGTACCTACGCAACTAAAAAAGGAAATTAAAATTCAGGAAGCTAAGCAGTATTTAACAAACAAATATTCTACATTACTGGCACCAAAGAAATCTAAAGTACTGAGCAAAGCCGCAGTACACAAACCTTAACACACAGAAGAATAAATTTGCCCATTTCTACAAAGGGAACTTTGACATTTAGCTATGAAAAATGATAATAAAGATGATCTAAGGCTCACAAACTTAAAGAAAAGGAGTATTAGCTGCCTTCAGAAAGAAAGGGACTTTCACAGATTTGTATTTTTCTTCAAAGACATTTACTGCTATTCCAAAGAACATTTTGGATGAGACAACAAAATCAAACAATATAACCGTATCCATCAGACGGACTGAAAGAGATCAATGACAATACCCCCACACTTGTGTAAGACAGCAGGCCAGATAACATAGTTTGAAGGTGGCAGATGATCTGCAGTTTGTGTTAGTCACATTTCAAGGTGCTGCTGAACAACCCTCCCCAAACACTCCTACCTGGACCGTTGCAATGGAAGCTTCAATCTGACTGAGCGCGTGAAGTTTCTTTTTCATGTTGGTTAAAATTGCAGAGCGAGGAGGAGGAGTGACAGAAATAGCCTGGGGGCGACTGATGAGGAGATCTTCATGCTGCCACTTTAAGAAAGCAACAGCAACACTTGATTCTCAATAATGCTCAGCACAAAATACTTTGCATCACAAACAGCAATTCCCATGCTCTGGTACCCTTTATAAGTAAGGGCACTTAAAAGGGTTGAGTGCCAGACAGCACCAGCACAGCTCAAAGTCCTAAATCATTCAAGAGCATTAAATTATACAAGTAGTTGTAAATGATGTTTTGCTGGCTTGGATGTTTATACAATTAATCAGGCCACTAACTTACTAGATGTGATTTACACACATCTTTTTAATCTAAAGGAAAAACCATCAATATTCAGAAACAATTCATTTGTGATACCTTAAAACCAAGATAATTTTGCTTATCAGTCTATGAAATGGTTTATTAACTGACCTGGAGAAAGCCTGTCCCTTATACAATTAAGATCACTGATAGTACAACACAACTTGATACCTGTGTAAAGGTACACAATGGTATTTATCTAAAGCCTCAGAAGAGCATTTTTCAGGAGTGATACTGCTGCTATTTGTATTTTTAATGAAGCAAAGAGTGGAGAGGAGACAGTCAATGCATTAAAACTTTGAAGAAAAGGTACAAAATAACATTCAGCACCTCATACCCACTGTTCTAAGCCATCTCCTCCCTTAAAGTCATAATCTGAGAAAAAGGGGGAGAACAGGACAGCATTGCTGGTAAGAAAGCCAGAGAATGACCTATTTTCTAAAAACCTACTTAATGGCTATAGAAAAAAATTACATGTATTGATTAAAAAAATCTATATGTTGCAGAATTTGCAAAAAATTAGCTAGTCTTCCAGAAAACCTAGCAGCAACACTGTTCCTTATATATTTACAGCATAATTGTAACCAAAATAACATATTAAGTCCATTAAAATACCTTTGAACTTATTCAACAAAATATCACGTTTGTTGTGCTCAGACACTGTAACTCAGGCTCATTTCTCCCAGAGCCAGTCTGGAAGTCCCCAGCCTGTGCTGGGCTCTCACCTGGAACATGGCAATGTGCAGCTGCACTCTCTGCAGGCTGGTCTTGCACGAGGAAATGCTGGTTTCCAGCCTGCGCACCAGGTCGTGCTTCTTCCAGGCCGTGTCGTAGGAGCTGGCCAGGACTGTGGCCCTGTTCATCACCAGCTGGGAGAACTTGCCAATCTGGATGTTGTGCTCCACAGCTTTCTTGCACAGGTCATCCACAGAAACTTTGCTTTCTGCTCCAAAGTCTTTAGCCTCTACCTGAGCTATGATATCGACACCCAGAGCGCTGATGAAACTGCACAAGGTCAGTCCCAAAGCTTGATTTGGAAGGCCAATTAAAAGCTGCCTCACAAAGTCTGCTGTAAAAGCCTTAATTGGCTTGGCCATTTGATCTTCACTAAAACAAGAGTTCCTGTAAAGGGCCTTCACATTGACAATTTGAACAGGTCCATTTACTGCATTCTGATCTTCAACTGAACTGATTCCTTTTAAAGGGAAAGAAATAGTACTTCTGTTATAAACAAAACACTTGATGCGTCCAGAAGAATAATATCCAAATTACAAACACAGCAAAAGCACAGGAATTCATTTTTAGTTTCTGCTTCCTTACCACATATCCAGGGTAAGTTACAGCAAAAGTGACCACTTTATGTTCTTCTGAACAGGATGAGAAGTGGAGAAAGGCATACTGAATATTTGACAACATTTATTTACCTGACAGTGTCTTAGAAAAGGTACCACAGAGCCTGAAAAATTCTTTAATTGTTTGCAGTCTCTTCAGAAAGAAGATTTCCTCCAGGACTTGCCGATTATTGTCATCATCAAAGAAGTTAACCTGGGTGCTGCGGGCTTCCCGAATTATGTCAATCTTACGCCAAGCAAGAGGTATCTCCATCTTGTTTAGCTGAGCAACGTAAAGGAAATGAATTAGTTTGGGGTTTTTTAAGGTTTCCTAATTCTGAGTCCAACAGTACTCCAAAAAGAACAAATCCATACCTTTTCAATCAATAAACCAAATGCAGTTTCTACTTGAGCAAACATTCCATCAAAAGCTACCAAAAGCATCTGACCAGCTGACATTTTAGGAGTTTCATCAACTGAACCATTTCTTGGCTGAATCAGTTCACCATACTGAGCATGAAGTACTCTTAACAGGAAAAGAAGAAAGAAAATTTACATGGTTTTGCTTAGTCCACAATAAACAGAATTTTCTTAAGCTGACTGATTCCACAGGTTCACTGTACCACTGATGGACCCACCACAACTGGCTCAAGGGAAACACCACTTGAAGATTTTGAATTGGTTTGTTGTGTACCAAGCACCTACCCAGAAATATACTGTCCCACATTACAAGATGCCAAGTCTTTGTTTGCTTGGTGTTTTGTCTCATTTTGCTTTTTTAATCAAGTTACTGACTCATTAAGCAAAAGCTGCTCATCAAACTCCTGATGAGGAGTGCCATGGTTACAAGTTCTCCCTTTCACAGGTTCCTCCCACAAACTAATGAACAAGTTCCTATTCTTAGCATCCTTTCACTTCAAACATAAAATCACAACTATGTATTTGGAAGAAGTTGACTACCAAAAGTCAGTTTTAAGCAGATGTAAGTGTAAATTGCCACAGCTCCATATTTCTGTGTATACATGTGGATAAACACACAAACGCACAGAGTGGAAACAAGAGCACACTGTATACCCTGCACTCTGCTGAAGGTATTCTTGGGCAAGAAAAGCCTGTACATCAAAAAAAAATTAGACAAATTAATGTTCTTCAGTCTTCACTCTCTCACACCTGAACTGAAAAAAGGTGATTTACCTTGCAACATCAATGTAATGAGTGTGTGTCTCCTCCTCTATACCCATAGCAGCATTTCTTAAGTAGGCTTGAAGAGATTCAACCAACGTTTGCAAAGGGACTCCATCAGTTGTTTGCTCTATAAGATTATCCAGTTCATGGAGCATACTTTCTAAAGTATACTCTCCCTTCATTAAGCACCTAAGTGCTTCAGGGAAAATGATCTGCCGGAAGTTTGAGTTCAATTCCTGTTGGGAAGTAAGTATGAAAAGGTAAGAACTCTTCCCCCTCAAAAAGTATCACACGCAACAACTTTTGTCATTTTAGTACTACACCACCATGCAGCAGACTTTATCTAAAATACAACATGATAGTGGTCAGCCAAGAGTCAGAAGTCTGCTCTTGGATTAACTTTGAAGAAATCAGGAAAACATTAAACCCTGTACAAAGCCAAAGCTTTGACATCTGTAGCAATGTAGTAACAACCATCTCCACAGCACCAGCAGCAATACCTGACAGCCATGCTCAGCAGAGGCTGGTGGGCACAGAGCTCATAATTTGTGAATTGGTTTCATCAAAGTCAGCTTTTCTTTTCCATTACATAACTATGAACAAACTAAATAATTTACTGAATTTATGATTTGCTAAACTGATTGGACTAGACAATTGAAAAGTAGCAGAAACTTGCCAGGTAGTGATAATTTTGCCACACAAATCAATTTAGGGAAGAAAAACAGTACCTTTAGTGGCACAGAGCAATTTCCCCCAAGCAGAATGCAGCAGAGGACTAAAGGCAGCTACAGAAAGAACCAACATGCTCTGTCTCCAAAAGGAGATGAAACACACCAAAAAGACTGGTTATCTTGACTGCCAAGTGAGCAGGAAGCTCAGTGAATACAATTTATCTAAGAGCTCACAGGGAGGACAACAATGTGTGGGTGAAAGATCCCCACTGCAATGCAGTGAAACTGCTGCCATGCACATTTCTGAAACAGTTCTGAAATGTTACAACTTCAAAGAGGGAAAAAAATAAAGTGATGAAAATCCAAATGCACTTATGGAGCTTTAGAGGAAAATATTTCTCAAATACAATACAATGGAACTAAAAGCCTCAAAAATCTGTTTAACCAGCCACAGTTTATAAAGTACATCAGTCTTCAGCAGATATTTCACTCAGACTGCCCTCCACGGGTTTTTTGTGTTTCATTAATGTGGAAACATTTCTGAACCACAAAATTATAAAGTCATTTCTCTCCTACCCAATATTGGAGACAGGGTCCTGTACAACAGATTTTCTGAGTTTATTTGAAACTATTTGATTCAGGTGAAAATAAGTTTAGCAGGAGCAGAAAACAGAAAGAACACAGTCTGAAGAGTTTGGAAGTTGATCTGGACGGCCAGCAACAGAACAGAAAAATGAAAAGGAGACATGAAACTGGTGTGCCTATAAAGCTGATACCAACGTCCTCCTCATGGTTACTTTCTTGACAGCAGTTTTTTGCAATTTGTCATGTATAGATCAAAACTGTTTCTTTTAACCAATAAAAATATAAATGACAGAAGCAAATGCCTGTTCAGCTCAACCAAATAAAGCAATGAGCAGCAAGACTTATGAAAAAACCTCAGCAGATCATAAACAAACATTTAGCCCATTAAGGAACAATCTATTCAGAATGACTTCGCTGAAGTCTTGAAGGATGTGGGAAAAGCAACATAAAAGAATCACCTGAAGTGAGATATATACTCCATTGGCTAAGTGAACAGCTTCTGATGCTTCCATGGGGTTTGGAATATCTAAGTCCTGGGGTACAAGATGGCACTGCTTCAACAGCTGCACAAGGCACGTGACATTCCCACTCATGCTGCAAAGCTCCTCCAGGAACCAGGCTCCATCTCTTGAAGTCAAATCAACCAGCTGCTCTCCAGCACTGGACGCTGCACCTTCCATCATCAGGTTTCGCCTAGATGAATTGAGACACTAAGACATGGTGCCTGCTGCCGCACTCCTCTCAGAATTCCATCACCGACTATTCCTGTCGTGTGGTCTCCACCAGGAACTTTCCCTGGAGAGAACTCACCTGGTCAGGGCACACAGGGCGGAGATGATGACGCTGGCCAAGCTGAGCGAGCCCTCCTCGCCGTTCTCGTGCAGGAACACTTTGATGCAGCGCTCGATCTCCTTGAGCTGCTCCTCGCACACGGGCACGGTGACGGCCTCCTGCTTGAGCCGCTCCACCTGCCGGATCAGCCGGCTGTTGATGTCGGCCGCGTAGCGCTGCAGCGTCATCTCCGTGGCCGTGACGAACTGGCACACGCTGGGCGGGGGCTGGGGCGCGTACTGCATCTCGTACCTGCCAAACACAAGGACAGCGACTACGTTTCCCCTTCTCACGTGGGAACAGATTGCTTTCTGCTCTGCAGGTAGGAAAAAACACTCCATGTTTGAACCATTCCTAAATCACCTACTCCTTCTTAACTCTAAACACCACAAGAGGTTGGTGACTCCCTAACAATGCTTTTATAGGGTCCTAAAATGCACCATATTCCACACCTATTTGCAAGGACGTAAGACAACTGTCCTTGAAGAAAAGAATGAATGGAAGATAAAAAGAAAGATTTGAGGAAATGCTCAAATATAATCTAGATATTTTAGGCCAAGCCATAACAATGTTGAAACAGCCTGACTTGAGAAGAAAAAAAACCCAGAAACTGCTGGAAAATCTACTAGATTAAAAAAAAACCTTTCCTTATTGATTTTTAAATACTAGAAGTTTCTAAAACTCAAAACATTACTACTCTGAAGGCACAAAGGTAAATTCTCCATTTGTTCATTACAGGACAATGTTACTCGATTTTCCTGTTGAAGTACACAAATTAACTTATGGAATGGGATTTTTTAAAGCAGTTTTTCATATTTACTCCAAACTTCTAGAATTACAACTTAATATTGGTTTCCTTTGTAATTAGAGAGGTCATTGCAAAAGTATTTATTTAAACTATAAAATTAGGGTAGTAGCTTGAAAACTACATTTTTTGAAAAAGTCATTATTCTGTCAACTTACTTCCTAAAGATATCCTGACAACGCTCTATTGTCATGTTGCAAATGAGCTCTTCCATCCAGGTTTTCCACTGCTCTATTCGGTGCTTCTGGAACACAGCTTTTGGATACTGCAGAGCTACTGTTGCATAGTTGTGCAATTGTTCCAGGCAACCACGTAACACAGATCTTCTCTGCTGCAGAAAATTACCAACTTCTCCTTCCAGCTGTTCACACTGGCTGATTAGATGTGCCTGGCCTGCATTTTGCAGAAATGCTGTTGCTGGGACATAACTTGGAGGACCTTTAAAGAAAGAAGGTTAAAAAGAAAGATATGTCTGAAGATGTGTTTTATACCATACAAATACTTAACATTGATACCTTCTCAAAAATATTTTTGTTTTATTTGAGATAAAGGAAGCATAGAGAATTCATATTGAGAATTTTGAGCACAAGGTAAGAGAATCTCATGCCCAGGTAGAATAAGACAAATTCCTTCAGACAGCTTGGCACTGAAACCTTGAAGTGCTCTAAATCACCTTTTGAAGAAGCTCCTTTCTTTTAACTTACTACAAACAGGTCATTGTCTTTAAGTTAGAGCATACTCATAATGCCTCCTGATATTAAACTCAAATTATTTTCAAACCATTAAAACCACCCCCAGAAATACTATTTTGTACCTAGGTCCATTTGTGTGCTAATTTCTTGGAGCAGACTTGCAAGTTGTGTTGCCTCTAAATTACTGAAGGCAGTTTGGTAATGGGTTATCCACTGCTCAAACTCATTCAGCTTCACCTGGATGGCTTCCTGGACAGCTCTTTGTTGAGATTGCAACTGTGTGTGCTCAGAGTACCTGAATTATTGAAGCCACAGAATCAAGTAAGTACTACAAGAAAGAAAATGCTTAACACTATAGAATACAGAACAATATTGAACAATGCAACTGTTAACCAGGAAATTAACATGTTCTCACCAATTACATTACACTAACAATGTTGCATTATTAATTAATTGTTTTCTTACAAAACAGTTAATGCCTGTGCCTATTCATGCAATTCTGAAATACTTGATAAATTTCAAATAGCCTTCAAAAATTACTTAAATAATTAGAAACTTAAAAGATTTTTGTGCTATTAATCAATAGCTCCCTTAAGTGGATTATAATGATCGGACACCACTTTCAGAACATTCCCTCTCTTGCCTTAAGGATCAAGCATGGAACTTGGACTAGTATGAGGTGCAGGACATAAATAAGGTTATTCAGTAGGAAAAGGTTTCAGTAGTTCTTCTGTAGTAGTTCTTCAGGTTTCAGTAGTTCTTCTTACCTCAAGAATAGCTTTTACCCAGCTATTCCCTCATATACAGATTTCTAACATTTAACCCATAAGTACATTGCTAAAACACCATCTGTATTGAACTGTGAGACTTCTGACAGAATTTCTGGCTCCTCTGTACCTGGCCTGAAGTGTGCGGGAGGGATGATCCACTCCTTCCGCACCTTCCAGAAATTCTATCTCTTCCAGTAGTTTTCCTTGCAATTTTTCTACATCTGTTAACTGCTCCTGCAGGTTCAGGTACTCTTCTAAACTACTGTCCAGCTTTGGCAGCACAGCAAGCATTTCATCTCTGTTCTTAAACCAGTTAACCTGTAATCAAGACACAGAAGTTACCGAGCTGCACTAAATCAAACTGGCAGCAGAAAGAAAGATATTGCAGAACTTAACCCTTCAACAATGCCATTCACCTAGCACTGCTTCCAGTGCTACAACTGCCAAATCTTAACAGACATTCTTTATTTAAACTGCTCTCTAAGCCTCTATTTTCATTCTCCTAGCCCAGATTCAGGAAAAACACTAAAATACGTTTTAGAATTAAGCATGCAGAAGCTAAAAATTAAATACTTGCAAGTTCAATATAAACACTTCACATAAACTCAATTTATCACGATAAAATTAATGAACTGTTGCTGATATACGGCCACACCTTCCCCCATTCCCAAAATGCAAATAAATAAAATGAAAGCACAGAGCCTACTTTGGACTAAAAATAGAAAATTATTGTAGTAAACTCACCTTTATCTCAGCCACCCTCGAGGAAAAGAGACTCCGTGTAATATCCCTTTCCATTTCCCTTTTGCTCTGTTTGTTTTCAGCCTGCTGGCCACCACCACCATAGACAGCCCCAGCAAATCCTGCCTCTCCTCCAGCTGTCCAGTCCACCAGTGGATCATAAACAAAAGCTTCCAGCAGCGTAAGCAAAGTCTCTCTCCCACGCCGCATAATATGAAGGACCTGCATCGTATTTTAAACAGACTCGTTCTGATTCTGTGTTATCCTTGTAGAACAGTGGAAACTTAAAGGCAAAATACTGTACTTGATTGGATACAGAAACCCATAATGTATCTCTAACTACTACAGAGACAGGGAGAACACTACAGTGGGTACAAACGCAGCTAAGCCTGGAGGAAGATCTAGCCTTCCACACAAACTCTATGCACAAGGCACTGACACTTAATGAGGAAAATCTCCCTTCCCCAAAGCATTTTTCTTTTTAAAAACATATGTCATGTTTATACAAGATGAGTCCCAAAGGAAGAGGGCAAGCAAAATATCTCAAAAAAAATTCAGGAAAAACATAACATTTTAATCTACAACTAAAAAAGTCCCCCTTTCACCCTAAATTTTAATTGTACCACTACCTGCATGTGCATTTATCAGACAATGTCATGTTTCTTAAATACCTACCACAGATACAGCTAAAGTAAGCCAAATTAAAGTCACAGCAGAAAGGTGAAGGCTCTATAAACCAGCAGCAGAATGTAGAATAGAAAAGTTCTAAGACAGTATTTGGCCAGTGATGGCCCTCAGTTTCCAAATCTCCAACCATACCTGTTCACAAGAAAGCCTGAACACCCCCTCCACTCCTGTCACTCCCAGTGCTGTTTCAATGTTGTGTGTCATCCGGAACGGGACCTTCTCTGGGACCCTAAGGCTCTTCCCTTTAAGATAAAAAATTAAGTTGTTTCTTTTAATTGCCAAGAAAGAAAACCTTTTATTTGAATAACATAGAGCATTTTTTAAATTACCTTTTTCAAAGCAAACATTATAATCTATGTGGACAACTTCTCCTGTAGTCATATCTATAAGAACATTATCCAGATGTCTGTCTCCAAGACCAATGATGTAGCCAACCATGGACATAACTGCAGTGGATCTTGCATACGACTTAAAAGAGAGTTTCAGGAAAAAATTATTTGTGGGAATCCTCTGCCAACACATTGGACTGACTACCATCTTAAAACATTATTTTAAGTGTAAGTGTAAAACAAATCAAGCCCAACTTATTTCAAGCAGTTTTCTATTTGACGTTTGTTGGTATCTTACAAGAGTTTTCATTTTTTTTAGACTTATCTGGTCTATACCCCTGTTTTAACTCAATGACACAACTGCCAACATTTCATCAGACTCACAGCAGCACCAGCTCTCCAAACTCACAGGCACCACACCTCAGGCATTTGATGCCCCTCATCCCATTAAAACCACAGCCTCTTCTATGTAAAATACAGCTGCTGTAACTCACCTGTGTAACTCTCCACCACTCATCCGGTGTGGTACATGATGACCAGAGCTCCTTAGCGAGGAGATTCGGGGGAGTTGCTTCCATCAGCTCTTCCAGAACAGCCCTCATGACATGCAAGGGCCAGTCACGACGTGACACGTCGAGACTAAGCCCCACTGCCTTTAAAGCAGGTCCAATTTTACTGTAGTAAAGTTCACTGGGTCTAGGAACTATTCCAGGGTTCTGAGGAGTCTGGTAAGAGTCCTGAGCCTAGAGGAAATAAAAATGGTATTTGATGTATTAGCACAGAAACATATCCCAAATTCAGTTTTGGTGAGAATTAAATATTAAATCAATGCTTTGACTCAGTGTGACTTCTTCAGCTCAGAGACTGCTTTCAAAATTCAGCATTTAAGGTCTAAATAGGCTGAAACAATGTGTTTTCAGTCTAATTCTACTGTCAAAGTAGATCTCATAAATATAACTACAAAAACTGTATTTAGAATGTAAACAAGATACGGAACTAAAATAATTTCAACCAAGGTTAATTCTATTTGTAAAAAACAGTTCTCTTGAATTATCATGCCAGAAGAGCATTTTTATGTCTCACACTGTAATTATATATAAATAAGAGAGATGCAATTTCATTGACTTCTGGTGAAGTCCCAAGACACATGAATACACAGAACCCTCCTGCATTATTATGAACAAAACACAATCCTTGTAAGACTACGTGACTTAGAATCACAAAGCAAATCAAAACAAGCATTTCTCTCCTGCCTTGTTCCACTTAGCACAGAACAGAGCCATTACCTTTTGTGCCTGCAGAGCAGCTTCCCGCTGCTGCCAGCGCTTGTAGAGCCCAAACAGAGGTGTGGCTCCATCCACCCACTGGATGAGGCCTGACCTTGTCCCCAGGGGTGTCACCGAGTAGTGCCTCGCGTGGAACCGCGGCGTCTCTTGCCGGTTGATCGTGGCAAACATGGTGTTCACAATGGATAAGAACTGCATGATTCTCTCATCTAGGTGCAAGTCTTCCAAACCTGCAAGAAATTTGTTTACAATTTAGCTTCTAGATAAAAAAAATTCTCCTAAAGCCCAAAATTTAGTATTTTTTTTAAACCTACTACATTTCAGACTACAAATATCTTTATAATATGTAGAGTAAGGATGAGTTGTTTGGCCTAAAGCAAAGTGTTTACATGGCATTTACCTACCAGTTTATGCCAGCTTGCTGTGTGAGCAATAGTTACAACATAACAAATAGGCCTTTCCCTTGCAGGAAAAATAAGTCTCTGAAATTCTCTTTTAGGGGCTACATTAAGCTTCTGGAAAACTGCATCTAACTAATCCTATCAATATGCAAGCAGAGCATTTCCTCTGATGAAAGCCTCGTAAAGAAGGGATTTGACTTAGTTTCACATGGCAAAATTCAGGCAAATAAAACTAGCGAAGTGAGAGGTAGGGAACAGAGCGAGCAAATGCTTCAAACTCCTCTTTGTCTCTATCATTCAGGCAAATAAAACTAGTGTTGCACCACACAATCTTCCTAACTTTAATACAGTCTAATTTATAATAAGAGACAATACCTGGTATGCAAAAAATTCTATTATTTACCTTTGAACAGGTAGGGATAGTTTTTCCCATCTGAACCCAGGAAAAGCAGCTTTTTAGGTTTGGTTTTGGTTGGCAGGATGGTGATGGTGCTGCCCACACTGTGGATGGTGACTGTGTCCCTGGTGGACACCTCTCCAGGCAGTGCTATTTCAGTGTTCATCATGGCAGCCAGCCAAGGACTGATTTCTTCAAGTCGTAAGAGGTAACTGGCCCGTTTCTGTGCTCTCTGCTGCAAGCTCAGCATTACCTATTCCAAGGAAATTTTTTTCTTTTAGGTTGACATTGACCTTAACAGTTAGCAGTAAGAACAAAAACATCATCAAACCGGACTTAATGGTGGTGATCCTTCAGAAAACACGTTTTTCCTAAACTCCTTTGCACCCTTGCCATGCTGTTAATCCAGAGACAGTTTAGGATGAAGATTACAAAAACTAAACATCTTCTATGCAGCAAATATACCCTGTGCAGTGACAAGAAGCAAAGTCACAACAAATCATGCTCCTCAAGAGGTTTGCTCCTGTATTTATAAATATCTGAGCTGTGGTTAAAGGCAGCAGCATTCAGCAACCTCCTGTTTATGTATCTCAATGCTTGTCTGCTCTGCAAAGCAGAAAAGGAAGTACAAGTAAAAAAGGTCTATTTGCATGTAAAACCTCTGTTCTGGTTTTAAAAACACCAGGCTGGCTCTGGATAGACAAGAGAATATTTAGTTTCTCTTCAGACCATAAACTAAAAGAAGATGACATAATTGACAAAGGATCTCTGGGAAGAGTTGATCATTTGAAGGTTGCTGCACAGCCCAAGGACTACACTTAGATAAACAGAATTAACTTGGTAAAACTTACATCAACTAAACTCAAATACCAGAGTTTCAGAAAGACAGTATTTAAAAGAAAGCCCTCTGCTCCCAAAGCTGACAGCATCCCACAGAGAAGCTGCAAGATTTGAAAAATGTAATTTCAATGGGTAGAAATGCAATAACAGACAATCAACAGGACTGGCTAGAGACAAAAATTATGGTGCTTTAGTGCCCAGTTTGCTTGTGCTGACTGCTAAGACAAAGTCTGAGGCTGCAATTTTGATATGGTAAGAGAACAGCAAGAGAAGGAGAGGGTCAAGCACATGGTGCAGCAAGAGCATCAAGTGTCTCTACAATGTACTCTTCTTGCATGCAATACCTCTTTAAATGGGAGCCAGCTGCTTCCAGGTTTAGCAGGATTCAAAGGATTCTTAAGTTTCTCTAGTGCATTTTCAATTGCATCTCCATAGTTATCCTGAAACCACTTCTCATGAGGAGTTTCTGCAGGAGCTGCAGTGATGCTCCTCACGTGTTCCAGAGCAAACACAATGGGCTTCATCAGAGCTGTGTGCTTTTCACGCATGATGGCTATTTTCTCCTCTCTGTTATAAAAAACACATAAAAACCTCTTCTTAATGCTATAAAACCAAGTTATTTCATAAAGACAGCATTAAACAACTGAGACATTGAAGACCTCACAAAAATTATTACTTCTCTAAAATGAGGTCTTGAGTTATGATTATATTAAAATGAAGAGTGTTTCATTCCACCTTGAAAAGTATTCCTCTGAACCACACTTTAAAAAAAACAACAAACATCTGAAATGCATTGTTCACCACCAGAAACCCTAATCAGAAGCTCTTAGCAGAAATCACTTCAAGCAATTGATTTCCTTTACTAAAGGACCTTTTTACTACTACTTATTGAGGATGCACCACACTATAAAGAAGGCGGCACATTCAGATCATTCTGTTCTCCCATTCCATGTCAGTCCTGACTACAGAATTCAAGAGGCATTCTGAAGTTTAGCCAGGTGCCCAGTGAATGGATCTGCTCTTCCACTACTCTGTTCACAGGAGAACCCAGGTGAGGGAAAAAGACTCGTTCAACACTGAAAACTAAAATCAGATTAAGACATTCTTGTTTGCTCCAAATATCTGCAATTACAGTGATGTCTAAATAGATTAAGCATGCTGAATGGTGTATACTCATTTCATCTGCTTTGGCAATAGAGAACTATAGGATCTCATCATCCACAATACAACACACATTGGATTCTAATATCTTATTACTAAAGAAATCACAACATGGATTCACAGATAGACTGTCTCTCTCATTTGACTGGAGAAATAGCTGTAGCATAAATTGTTCCTGAAATAAGGTCCAGGCTTACAAAGCAGCACCTGGGATAGTATGGATTCAGGAACAACACTACTGCTGGTTCATTTGACTGTTTACTTCCCCAGGAATAAACATTTGTTATGATTATCCCTGGTATTATGGAAACAGACATACTTCCGTAGAGTGTTGTTGTTTTGGACCCTCTTGACTTCATCTTCCAGCTGTTGAATCCGTCTGAGGACATACATGTGCTGCTGCAGGAGAACTCCCAACCAAAGCTCATCCCAGAGAACTGTGACTCTGCGCAGCTCAGCCACAAGCATCTGAACCTGGATAAAGCAAGATTCACTATTTAAAAGAACTAAAATTAAGATCTGTTTCAGTAGATGAACGAGTTGGAAAAAAGACATGGCAAACTTTCAGTAGGCCAACACCCAAGACAAATTACACATTTGTGGTTCAAGCACCCAAGCAACGGGGGGAAGGAGGGGATCAAAATCTGTGCTACTTATCTACTTTACAATCAGAGCGTAGGGCAGACTTAAACATCTTCAGTGACATCATCTAGTAAAAGACAGGGTCTCTTTTCCTCACACTTAAATAAAAACATTACCAAAGTGCAATGAACAGCTTTCTGCATTTAGAGAAAATGTCTCAAAATGAATTTTAACAGTTAAATAACATATGCTCACCTCTCCAAGGAGCAGTAGGTGTAGTTTCTAGCCCATGCTCCAGATACTGTCGAAGTTCTCCAGCATGTTTCACAAGCAATCGTAACAGTCTCAGGGTTGCCATCACAATTACATCATCAGTGCTTTGCTCAGAAGTGTTTCTTAAGTGCAGTCTGGGATCTTCTTCATCAAGTGGAACCTTGGAACATAGAAATAATCCTCTAAGTTAAGTATATAGCCCATATCCTCATTTAGAAGACTTCATAACTTGGCTTCTACATCAACATGAACACTAACCTGACCAGCATTGAGTTTGAGGAAAGTAAAGTATGCACTGCAGGACAGTTTATAGAGACTGAAGATTCTGTCTACAACTTTCCTCCAGACTTTAATTAATCCTTCTGTTGCATTTTCATCAAGATCTGAAAGCCAGGGACAACTTGTTAATAACTGACGCCATATCACATCCACCATATCATCTTCTTCATTGTCCTCATTTTCAGTGATTTGTAGAGTCATGTCTTCATCCTAAATGCAAATAAAGGGAAAGCAGATTTGATTAAGTCCTCCAACAATTTCCACAAGCAATCTTAGGTCCTAGGTCAGTTTCTGCCTAGCAGCTCATGCAACTGCATTACTTTATCACATTACCATAGTTCATCCAACAGGTAGGTTACCACACAGCTAACAGATGGTTTCTTGTACTGCCTGAATTTTAACTTTAAGACACTTACAAGAGTTAATGTGAACTGCAAGAAGAGGAAAATAAGGCTCATGCTGAAGCTGAACATTTTTCCAAACAAATAAATCTCCACTTACTTGAATCCCAGCTGGCCGGCACACTGCCTGCCCAAGAATGCCATAGATCTTCTCTTTATCCTCCTCTGCAATGTTGTCTGGAAGCAAGTTCTGAACCTCAGATTTCTCCCGGGGCAGCAGCCGAACACCTTCTCCCTGACTGTAACAGTTAATGAATGATTGATCCCCATTACAGGAGTATTTGTAGACCTACTGCAAGTCTATATATAAAACTTTTTGAAGGAAGCAATCATTTTTATCTCAGAATTAAGTTAGCTTTGTTTTACAGAGGCAATTAACTAGGAGCATATTCATTTCTCTGCTCACAGGAAACTTCGGACCACATACAACAGTAATCATAAATACACAGATAAGGTTTATCTTAAGAAAACCAGTTGTACTGTACAAATTCAAGCACTGGGCTGTATTTACCTGGCATTATCAACTACTTTGCGGCCCCATCTATAAGCCCAGCTAGCCAGGGCTGCCCAAGACTTGGCTACTTCAGGTGCCTGTACTGAAGACAAGTGATACAGCTGGCCCAAGATGAAGTCTGGTTCTCCAACTCCAATGTTTACTGTGATGGGAGAAACAAAGTAATATGTGTTACAGTGTAAAATCTACTTCTGCCTTCCTCAGCATAGACAATAACACTAAAAAATAATGGGTATACAGTATTTAGTAAAATTAATACCCAACAGTGCAGAATTTTCCAAAAAGCAATTATTTTTCAGTTCTGACACTGCTTTAAAATAAAGCCTAGTTTCCATGTGCCAGCAATCACTGCTGATACTCTACAACTCCTTCCTCTTTCACAGAGAGGTGGAACTGAGGCAAGGAACTCATGACCTCCAAAGGAGCACAGTGCTTCAGAGAGAAGACTGCTATGAAGTACCCAGGGCACTGTGGTTGTGTTTATCTGTGTATATATTTATTTTCTTCGCCATCAAGTCAGAAAGCACCTACTGTTTAGCATCCACCAACAGCTCTACAATAATTCTGATTCTGCATGAGAGGAATGAAGTTATTTATGAAATCCAAGTTTAAAGCAACAAAGAATTTATCTTAACATTTAAAGAAAAGTCTGCTGGAAATTAGGAATGAGAACACATTCTGCAGCAACAGCAGAAGTGTTCAGATTAATTACAGATTAAAGATAATGAAAAAACCTACAGTACTTTTCACACTTACGGGGGCCTTCATAACATAAATCCTGCCCATGTTTAAACCTGAAAGATCTAACTCAAACTTCAGCAAACACACACAGGACAATAACTGATATCCTCAATACAAAATAAACACATCCCAGTTTCATCCTCAGGCCATCATTACTTGAATGAGAAAAATGTGACAGAAATATAAAATATCAGTATTAAGGTGTTTGGGTTTTTTAACTGTGTATAACCTTTTACACAAAATACATGCCCTCGACACATGTATTAGGAAAACAAATGCATGAGTGATGGAGCACTTAGTCTTAATCAATACAACTGATGTTATCCTTCACTATATTTATCAGTAACTATTTTTTAAAAATATCAGTGAGAAGAAACGTACCTGTAGATTCACTTTCAATCCTAGGATATTCATCTTCCAGAGTATTAACAGCTGGCAGCTCAATCAAATTATATATGTTTTTAGACAAGGTAGACAGGCCAGTGTGATTCTGCTGCTGTTGAGCTCTATACACTTGTTTCAACTGTCCTGAGATCTCTTTCCATTCTGCTTGAATCCATTTAGCCAGTGTGAGAATAGATTTAGCAACTGCATATTCAGCTTTGGCAGATTTGCAGAAAGATATGGCACAAGAACTCAGCATTTCCATGGCATGTGTTGACTGACCTGCGTATCATGAAAAGCAGATCTTCAGTACACTGCTATTATTTAAAACAATTCTGAAATTCAGCACACTTAGATACAACTTGTAGCAATATATTTTTACACAGAAAATTCTCTTTTGAAGAATGAAAAGCATGAAAAAACTTGTGAAAACACCTTCAGACAGACAAGAGCTAATGGGATGAAATCAGTTCCTAGTGATACTGCCCTGTTGTGACTTCAAGGTGAGGGGAATTAGCCTGGTTATAAGGAAAAAAGCTTACGTCACTACAATATAACACTCACCTGCTGTGTATAACAACTTTGTTTTCTCAATCTCAAGTTCAGGACCCCATTTTTCATCAATCTGACCTGGTGCAGACAGTTTTTTAAAGTGCTGGACTAAGTCCTGTGCAGTGGTGGTTTTCCCCAGCTGAACCTCGCTGCACTGGGCGAGCAGTCGCGTCGCCAGGGCGATGTTTCCTCGCTTCCGTGCAAATTTCGCTGCTGTTAAGCCCAGTTCCATTAGATGGCTTTTAATTGGGACTGTTGGTTCTAAAGAAGGGAGCAAGACATTGTAAACAAAAGTATTAAACCACTGTCTGACACACAGAGAATTTCTGCCCAGTATACTGTGTACACGGGCATCAGTAAAAATTGCTTCAGAGATTTAGATGACTTCATTTCTGCCTAGAATATTTATATACCCCATCTCAAACAAAAATTATACCCACAGGTTATCTGCTGGGCAAACGATTTTTCTTCTACTATAATCATTCTTCTTAGATAATAAGTCTACTTATCCCCTGACAGAACTTTTTCTCTCATTACTTCTTATCATACTGCACATTTAAATGGCTTTCATGACTGTGTGTGAAGACCCATTACTTATAATGCTGAAATGTTCAAAAGTGAAAGCAGTTAAAGTATGAAGTGATGAACAAGTAAGGGGTCATTAGGAGAGGAGCATACAACTACTAAACACTTCAGAATGTTGTTCTTCTTTTTGGTACTATCTACATCACAGCACTAATCAAGACAATGGTTCGTAAAGCAAGACAGCTGAAGGAAAAAAACTTGGCTTTTAAAAAGTACTTGATCTAAAATACTAGAAAAAGACACAGCTGCTGCTTTCAGCAGACAACTTAAGTGCAAATTCTACATTTGCTTTTCACAACACCATGAGAGTTTACACACCTTTAAGCTTTTCCATCAGTTGATTCTGGTACACCGTGTACCTCAGGGCATGCATCCATGGCCTTACATCGTGCTGCTTACATGACCTCAAGGCTTCATTGAAGAGAGGTATAAGACAGTCCTGCAAGAGGCACAGAAGTTGAACAATTGTCATGAGAGAACTTTACTACAATGCATTCTCATTAATTAAAACCAAAGACCATTTTTAGAGCAAACATTCTTATTTATAATAGTAACCACACTGTATCATTAACTAAGAGAAATATGTTCTGTTAATTTCTAGAGGACAACACTAAGAACTGCTCAAAATCAAGCAGAATTGTCTTCTGAACAATGTGATTAGAAATGACATCTAGAACATTCATAGTGGTTGAAGTCTGACATTCAGTTTTTAATTGCTGAAGTTTTTTATTAAGAGTATTTTTAAGTTGCTTTGAAAGTAAATTAAGTGCATGTTACAATGCATTCAGAGAAGAAATACCAACACTTAAAAGGGACTATCAATAACATTTCGAAAATACTTTAAGTGTAATTGAAAGAAAGGTATATTTATAAATATAGAGGAAAGTCCAATTGAAATGTAAACTTATAAACACTTGGGTCAAGGCACATTAGAAAACTAAATTAGGTCTTTTTACAGTACGATTAACAGTCAAAAAATTAATGTATGTTTTATATTCAATGCTCCACAATATAGCATATTGACATAGCAAAGGACATTATCCCAATTTATGTTTTAAACACACAGAGTTACCTCTGATGTCAGCCTGTTGCATACAGTGTTTTCCAAAGCAGAAGAACAGTACAACTGAAGAGTGCTCAACACTGGTAAAGACTGAGACACGGTGAGCGTGGAAAGTCTCAACGGCCCAATAGCAATGCGGGATGTTTGCTTTAAGTACTTTATAAGATTTCTGAAAATAAAGGATCAGGACAGTCATTTTTCTTAGCTAGACTTTTAAGAGTAAATAGTGGTATCAAAATTACTGAAGAAAAAACAAAATCAGTGTCTTTAAAAAGGATGGTGAGAAAGTGTTGCAATATACAAGTTATGTTACAATACTTCATTATTAAGCTGACACACAGAAGTAATTTATCAACTCAAGTACTTTATAAACTGTATGAACTACAAGTTAAACATCATCTTATTTTTCCTCAGTAAGCTTATAACTCACAACAGCTGGAACTGCCATAGATGCTGAAGCTTTACACAAAGTTATGTTTAACAAACTAGAACAGGTTTTCACAGTGCATTACATCAATTCATAGCACATTTCAACTTACTCAGATATTGACTGCCACTTTTGCTCCTGTTCTATGTGGTTTACAGCTGTTGCCAGACATACTGAACTTCTCAAAAGCTGTACTTCAACTGCTTTTTGAAGTTCTCTTGGATCAGGACTTAGCATATTAGGAAGGAGCTTCTTCATGTCTACATGGAGATTAAACAAGTGAAACCAACTAGAACTGCCAAATTTTATCATGTTTCACCATCTGATAATGCATTTTTCACAGTAAGGAAGTTAGGAAAAAAAAATCCCTCTTTTTAAAAAAAAATGTATTTTATAGGTGTATGTATTCACAATAGAAATTAATCACAGATTATTTAAACAGTCACATTAACTCCAGAAAACACATTTGCATCAACATTTAGGATGACCACTGCCAATCATTTTGAAGCTTGATTCATAAGGGTTATGGTCAGTCCACTGAACACAGCAAATTGCATTCAGAAGTTTCAGTCTCTCATTTATACAGACAGATACACAAAGAAATATTTATTTTTGCATTTGAAGTAAATGTTAACTTATGCATTTATACCTATTTTTTCTTTGGATCCCCCTGCAAGTAAGTTGATATTTTCTCCTGGTAGTAATTCTAGTTGTTCAGTGCATTCAGTAAGTTGTCCAGACTCAAAGCTGCTCAAAGATCTGCAATTCAACATTTATAGTTTTATTTTCATATTTCTTACTTCAGTTGCCAAGTATATTACACAGCAAAAAGAAAAGACTCAAGAGTAACTCCAAATCCTACACAGCACTTATAATTAATTCTAAGCAAAAATCTCAGTTATCAGATACATCAATAAAAGACACTAGGTTGTGCACCAAATGAATGAATCCAGTACCAAAGGGAAAGAAGAGCCCCTCTCTCTGACAGAAGCAGTCACCTTTTCAGACCTGCAGATTTTATTTCACTGCTTCCTTCTGTGCTTTTATTTTCAAGTCAAGACATTTCAGTCAAAAGGATTTTACTATGTGTACCACAATCGTGCAGGAATGGAAAGCAATCAAGTTGTCAAATAAAAAGAAACTATCCTTAAACTCTGAAGGTCTACTCAATGTCACAAGTATTTTTTCATGAACCAGAAAAATATCAAAGGTCAGGAAATAAATGCACACGCTACAGCTCTGAATTTCATTCTAAAAAGAAACAAAACTAAAACTTCAGCAGCCAAGACCACTTCTTTCCTATACTTTTTCCATTAAATTAGTATATTAAGGTATTTTTAGGAACCACTGAAATACATTTTATTTAAGCTGTGCAAAAGGATTCATCTTCTGCTGAGTAAAGCAGGATAAATTTGGCATCTTTTTTTCTTCAATAAAAGATTTTTTTTCTTGAATACTAAGCAGCCTCAGCAGCCAAAAAGCTACAGTAACTATTTAGAATGTTATCTCTTCATCTGTAAATGCCATGGCCAAGTTTTCACCCTCCCAAGAACACACCTTTCTTCTTTGTATGCTTCTACTTAGAAACTGACATCCAGTTTTTTAAATCCATTACAACTTGAATATTTCAGTTGTAAAACAATGAACTCTAAGGTACTGTTGAATAAATGAATTCTACCCTTACTTTATGTAGTTAAAATCTGCTTTCAGATTGATTGAGGTATTACTATTGCTTTTCTTCAGTTCATGGACCATGTTTTGCCACTCCTGAACAGCAGCCCAGTCAGCAATGGAAATGTAACATTCGCATGCCTTGTTACCCAGGTAGTTTATCACTTCTGGTGAAGAGTCACTTGGCTTAGTCAGAACAGTTTTTCTAGTTTCTCCTGTGAAATGAAAAAATTTTATACAAACAAGCACTTAAATACATATTTTCAAACAGCAGTTCTATTACTCGAGCATTATTTCTATGTCTTTTGTCAAGAAAAACTCTTCATTTAAAAAAATGAAATAGTTACACAACCTTTACAGTATTATTCCACTGACACTTTTCCTAAGGAAAAAAAGAACCTTTTCAAAGAAGGTTTTGAAAAAACTTAGCTTATGTCTGTAAAGGAGTATCAAAACAGAAAAACAGAACAACTAAATTAGGAACAAAGGAGGTTCATCTTCAAAGATGAAACAGAATACTGCAACCAAGTCTTAGTAGTTAAAAACCTCTAAGTAACTAGTGCACTTATGATACAATTATGTCATAAACACTAAGGTTTAAGTTATGATGATCTAAAATAAACTACATTTAAATTAGTAAGTTACTAAATATTTTACCTATTATCTTTAGTTTCATTCAGCTAGACCTCAGTACTGCAAACACTTCTATCTACACATAATATTGGTATCAAGGGCATTAAGTGGTTCAGTTTAACTGCAGACAGAAACAGGTTTTCAGATTTCAGAGTCAGACACTAGCATGGCTGTGTCACCAAATGGTCTCATTTTATGCACACACATTTAAACATGCAGTTGTATTTCTCTTAAAAAGAAAACAACACTCACCATTCAAGGAATGCTTTGGGCTGGCATTGTTCACACTGTTTGAATTGGCCAACTTCAGAACAGTCTTGTCAAAGCCTGTTATACAGCAATCCACTCCAGTCATGGAGCAGAGGTGCTCCTGGTATTCTGCAGACGCTTTTTCAAACCTAAAACAGTTCAATATTTCAGTCAGCATCTTAAAGAACCAGGTTGGGTTTGGTTTTTTTTGTAAATAGACTAGATTTTTAGCATTATTTTACTCCAATACTCAAAAAGCTCGTATCACTTTCAGCAAAAGAAAGGGATTAAAATAGGATAAGAGTTTACTGGCGGAATTTCCAGGTTATAGCATTTGAAAAAAGCTTGTCCATGAAAGTTTCAACTTCAAATCAAGTAGAGACAGAAGGAAATAAATGAGTTTTATATTTGACTGTCACAATTTTAATCTGAACGAGTAGAGCTGAATACTGATTAAATACATATTACATCTCTGAAAAGATTCACTGAGTATAATTGACATGGAAATTCATCAGCAGCCTTGACTCGTGCCACAGTTTAAAAGAGTCAGAAGCAGAACTTTCCCTAGAAGGAAAAAACATCGACGTTTGCTGCATCCAATAATTTGCGAAAACTTACCGCCCTTCTGCTTGCTGAGCTACAGAATTGATCCAGGAGAGGCTCTTCCCAACTACAGCAGAAGACCAGACAGCAATACCCTGAATAGCTTCAGGACAGTGAAGCTCACATAATGCTTCTACCAGCATCATAATTGTCACTTCCAACTCATTTCCCTAAATGCAAACCAAAAGTGTTATTTAACAAAACTCATCTAATGCAAGAGGCACATGGCTGTGGGTGAGGACTCAAATGTGGAAACATTATTTCACTATAACATCTAAAAGTGTTCCTGATATCCATCCACTGCACTGCTTTTGGAATAGCAGGGGAGTGCAGGGAAGAGTTTGTGCTGTGAACCCACAGCCTGAACACCAATGGTCAGCAATCACTGTGTGGTGGTTTTGCACCTATATGAGAATTCGTAAAGGAGCACAAAGTAACGAAGAGCTATCAAATCACCTTTGGTAAAACATTTAAGCAAGTCAAGTCATGTACTGAAGAAACTATTCAACCCTTTCAAGAAGGCTTTAATTACTTTATCCACCCATCCCACCCCTGAACTTAGCTCCTAGTTAAAGAAAGGATACCCCCATGACACAGCCCTACTTCTCATACCCACAGGTAAGCAAACCACAAGTTTGGGATAGCCTCACACTAATGCAGCACCAGTTTCACAAGGTTTCCACCAAGTTAGAAATTGCTCAATTAAAACTGAATTAACTACAGCATTCATTCCTGTGTAGTATTTGACATGTGCTCAGTACATCCTAACCTCCAACCCACAGTATCAGAACCACAATGAAAACATACAAATTAAAAATGTGGCTTTAGATAACTCGTCCTTTTACATACCACTTGGTTTAGTAACTACTGATTGCCTTAGCTTAGTTCTTTTAGAATATCATAGTGAATATTCCTGCAATAGTCTCCATAGTTTGAAAAGAGAGTACCTGAGAGATACTATTATTAGTTTTCATTTCTGTGAGTAAATCAAATCCATGCCTGACTGTCACAGCAGGCTGGCCAGCCAGCAATCCAACTCTCATGATGGAAAGTCTAATCCGTGTCAGCCAATCCTGGCACGTCTGGCGATTGGTATAAAAGAACGTCCTGATAACCTGCAGAGACAGGAGAGAAGTTTCACAACATTCTTCTGCACAAACCAAAAACGCAGTTAAGTACTTAAGATTGATATCAAAGGCAGGAAGGTTTATTTTCTCCAGTCTCCAATTAATCTTTAAATTTATTAATGTAAATGGTCTGAAATCACATGTAGCATGCAACTGGCCAGGCACACTAGCAGGCCAAAAGTCTTAATATGAACTGACTATAAATCATGTATTACTGTCAATCAAAGTCTGCTAATTAACCAGCTTATTTCAACACTGAAGAATGTCTTGCACTTAGAAGTACACAACAGGGTACGTTGCTTATAAATAATTACTACGCTCCCCCAAAAGCAATTAAAGCTTTAAATAATTGTGTTACTTTATAATAGGCTGCTGACAATCTACAAATAAGTGACTGCTACAAATCAGAGGTACTACAGTCTTGCTGGATTTGTACCACTACGCAAGCTGGTATTCCAGAAACAAAGCCTGGTTTAACATGTTCTGCAGGAACACACCAAAGTTAAAGCCAGTTAACTTTTTTTAAGACTCTAAACTTCGAGAAGTTTTTCTGGAATTCCATGGCTAAGAACTGAACAATCCTGAAAACACTGCTCATTCACCAGACTGTTCCAAGCAACATAAGCACTGCAAGACAGACAAACCTTGGGTGGAGAGGTAAGGGCATTGGCACATCCTTCATATGCATTGTACATCAATTTTTCCAAGTTCTCCAAATACTGCAGAAGGAGAACAAGCCTGAGTTGGTTGCTGCTGTGTCCTTCATCATTGTCTGCAGTAGTCCACTGGCTGACATCTTGATCAGGGTTTAATGTGTGGGCTGCAAGGCTCCTAATAATACCTACACATTTTACCAAAACACGGGAAAAAACAGTTACCAAATGGTATTGTATTTAAGTGTGCAAAGGGATAGCACTGCTATCTCTCAAAATCTACCACAAGTTAACAGTAATTATGCAGCATCTTTAAAATCTATAAGCATTAAAAAATAAACCCATTGTGCCTCTTGCCTTAGACATGAACACCTTTGCTTCACAACATTACCAAAATATCTCATCAAAATAAAGTGTATTTTTTACTTTACCTTCAATTGTTTGAAATGTATCTTGGGCTCTCCCCAGAGGAGTTCGTAGCTTTGAGAGAACAGTGAACTGAGCTGCTTCCCAGACAGCCCATTGCCACAGCACAGCATCAGTCTTCAACAGGTTCCGGGGGATGGTTGGCTGATCTCTCTTATCTAGCCTTTGACAGCTATAGAATAACCTTTCTAACCAATTATCCTTCCTGAAAGAAAACATCAGTGCATTAACAAGTTTATACTGTACACACTTCATCTCCCTACTGTTCACAAACAAATCTCGCACAAAATTAACTTCCAAGCAGCAATGTATATAGGAAAATATGCCAAAAAGGGTGTAAGATGTTTATAAATACTTAAAAGTATAAAAAAGTTGGAAAGTAAAGCAACATAGATTGCAATGATAATTACAAATTTTAAACTAAATGCAACTTGGACTTGTTTACTATAAATTCAACATTCATAGATTTCAGTTCTACAAGGAGTTCTTACCCAGTTCGGTGCAGGTTTCCATACAAAATAAAACTAATGACATCAGAGAAATCCTGTGGGTGGAATGTGTTACTTGGAGCTTTGCTCATGTGACTTCTTATAGCCAAAGAAATTTCTTGTATTTCAGTGTGGGTACGGTTACTGCAGGAAGAGAGGGAAAACAACCCATGCTGTAATATACTTGAATAAACAAAAGAAAGTTGTGTAAGAGTTACACACTCACTGTATCTATACCTAACGAGTAGAAGTAATTACATGCTTTGGTATTAATACCAAGTGTTTCCAGAGTTCAGGTCTTCAAGACAAATTACAGGACATAATATTGTTGAAGCTCTGGATTACAGAGACCTTACAGATTTTCAGTGTTTGCTTCAAGAAGCGATGGACAGCTAATCAAGTGTATTAATTATTGTGTACTACCATACTGTTCTTAGACCAGTGAAAGCATAGGAGAGATAGCAAGACAGAGTCATAGAGGGTTGGGTGAGACCTTTAAGATCATCAAGCCCAACCATCAACCCAGAACTACCACTGTAAGCTCATGCTTTTTAATTTTGAACTAAGACAGCATTATGACAGTCCACTGGCATTATTTTTCAGGTTAATGTCTCTGAAGAAAGTAAACCGTTATTTACACTGAAGTTGGTCTGAGCAACTCACCTCAACACAACATCTAAACGAATTGACTTCAGAAGTTTTCCAAAAGCTTGTCTCACACGAGCACCACTATGGACAAGCTGAACACGACACACATCAACACACCTGCAACACCAAAAAGGAAAGAGGTGTTAATATCCCCATCATCAGCATAATTCACAAAACATACAGAACTCTGTGCAAGTACCTCTGTAAAAGGTCATCTGGAAGGGAGGAAGACAGGGCATGAAGGCTACTACATGCTTGAAGACAAATGTTCACATCTTCCAGAAGTGCTGAATTAAGGAGTAGAAAGGAGGAAAAAAAAAAGTTATTCTTGCTGGAATTAGGTAATTTCTGCACTACTCTGCATTTGCTCCTATATTATTTACAGATTTTGGTATTGAATACATCACAGAACTGTTCCTGTGCTTTTGATAAACGATTTGTGACTGCGAAATTGATCTACCAAAAATGTCAGTGATGTGTCGAATCTCTTAAGATTGCAATTCATTTTACAAAAATTAATTGTTTAAGTAACAGGCAGGGATCCACTTTAAAAAAATCATAAAAATAGTCTAAATTCTTGCACAATACAACCCTGAAGCATCCTTAAAGTAAATTAAACAAGTACAGTTGCTACTATCAGTGGGACAAGGCTATTTATGCACTTAATTTTGAAATGTAAAAGACAGTTAAGTAAAAATAGTCAGTATCTTACTGTTTGCTAAAAGTCCTTTGCAAAACTTATGAAAAGATGGGAGAGAAAATAACGGTGTATATGTTTCTGATTTCTTCATCAGAAGAGCCACTTCCAAAGCCCATGTTGTGAGTAGTTTCCTTCAAAAACCAAGAGTTTAGTCACTCTACACAGCTACAGAAAGGTATTTTCAAACTACTTCACATTGTTCATCGGTATATTCATAGCTCACACTTTCTAAACAAATTATTTCTTAACTTTAAAGATGTCCCCAGATTTCACAGCATTTTGGTAATACAGGATGGCAACTATTGCAAAAGGATAATTTCAGTGAGCAAACTCTTTCTTTCAGTGAAGTTTGATAGTTCTGCTTCTACTGGGTAGATCTCAGGATGGTTTAACTTCTCTAGTTTTCATATATAAAAACAAGCAGCTGCTTTTTTCCACAATTTCACTAACAGTGTATTAAAAAACCCAAACATTTGACAGGTTAAATTTACCCCAAGTTTTACAAATTCAAATTACACTGGTTTCTGAATTAATGTATTCTACTGGACAAAAAAAAAAATCCCAATTTAAAAGAATATTTTCCTTACCTGGTATCTTGAGTAAGGTTATCCTTCTTAAGCAGTAGCCCCAAAAGGTTCAGTATGATTGAGAAATGTTTTTTTGTTGCTGTAGTTACAGTACTTATAACTGCTCCATCAAACAGAGAGGGAGAGGAAGAACTGAGGCTACTGGATATGAAATGATCGTGCCTGAAAAGGCAAAGAAAATCAAACTGTAAAAGTACCCCAAGATTAGAGACACTTCCCTAAAGATTACAGGAGGAGGGAAAACAACAATCAGCAGCAAAAGTTAAATGAACACATAGACACACAAACCACACTGTCAAAACCCAAATATTTTGATCCCTAGCCTAAAAAAGAAAACAGTTAAAATTGTATATTCCCTTGCTTTAACAACAGTTTGTATTAATGAGGTCTAAAATGTATTTATATCTGTTGTTTACATCTGATTACCCCTCCCAGATCTCTCTGTAAGGAAAATAGTAAATAATCTTTCCTAAATTACTTTCAGTAAAGTTCTGCCTCAGTTATCTCTATTCAAACACAAGATTTCTAATCTGCCTTTGAATAAAAGGCCAACTTTAAGCCAGGATATGCTTTCCCGCTGAGACATTTTCCCTGCAATTAATGGAAGGAAAAACTAATTAAGGAAGTTTGGGCAAAAGCTTGATTGTAACAGTCTATTTCATTTCATCACTCCAACAATATATTCTATTCACATCAGTCCATCCTAGTGCTCTTAAAACACCACTGAATTACCAAACCTCATACCTGGAGCAGTGTGAGTACAGTGTGTAGAGCACTGCATACTGCACAGCAGGGAAGTGAACTGCTATGTCACCATGAACAATCATCAGGTTTTTACTCAGCAGTGCAAACACAGTCGGAGAAAGGGCCCACATCTATAAAACAATTGCAACACAAGCACAGAAACATAAAAAGTAGGATTTACTTTTAATTGTAATTTTCACACCAATTAATGTCTTTCCCCTTTTCCCCACAGGAAATAATTTAACTCTATTGTTTTCTGACTAACTATTTTCTTTCCAATTTTTTAGAAGTCTGTTAAAAGTAGTTAATGTTTTTATACGGAAAGATCTGGAAAGTGTTTTCATATGGCTAATATACTACCAAAGGACACTTTACAGCTGCTTTTATCTGTCTTGAGTTTCAAAAGCAATTACTATGATGATCTTAGCATTAAACCCTTAACCCTGATAAGATGCTCTTCCCTAGAAACTGCTTTTCATTATTCAACAGCTAGAGATACAGTCCACCCACTGTTTCCCCTAAGTTTTAACACTAGATGTTTTTCTAAAACTTAGGAAGCTCAGAGACAAATATGATCATTTCAGTTATACATATGTGCCCTACTGGTGTAATACATTAATTTTAAGTAATCAAGTATTTTTTATACCTATTGCATGAACTGTCTGTTGAGTTTTTACTCACCCCAATTAATGAGTTTTTAGCATTTCCAATAGTACTTAGAGCACTGAGGTCGAATATAACAACAAACTTGGCATTATCCACATTGGATATAAGCTTCTTGAAAGAGTCATGCTGGATTTCGGAACAGGCCTCAGGAAGATGTAAACTATGGAGCAGACTATTTAAAGCACAGGTCATTTCTCCTAGAATCAACCTGTAAGCAGTCTCCAGAACAGGAATGTTCTTCAGGCTCAATACAGCTTGGTATACAGCAAGGGCTGCTGCAACGACCTTGAGAACATAATGACAGCAATAACTTATTAAAACAAATCATAAAATACACTAATCAGCAACAAAGAATTTAAATCACTCTTCTTTATCTATGAATAGCTTAGTCTGATACAGATACCTATCTTCCTTTTTCTGCACCTCTTACAGAACCCACTAATTATTTTCTAGATAATCCACCTAACATGCTGAGTATCAAAGCCAGATGAACTAAGCACTTCTCTACCTGGAATGATGGCAAACTTACCAATTTTTTATCAAATCTAAATGCTAAAACAAAGAAGTAGCTACATCTGCCTTTTCAGAAGTTTCAGATATTCAGTTAGACTAAAAAATGTATTTAAGGTGAGCTTTACAGCTTAAGTTTTACAGCTTAATATATTCTAGGAAGTGCACAAAGGCTGCTGGAATACACCTGTAGAAGTTACTTACTCTTACCTCTTTCTCCTTATGATAACGAAGAACAAGTAGTTTAGACTCTGGTATAAATAATTTCTCTACAAATGATGATGGTAGTTTTGTATTTATTTGTTCAACAATCTGGGGATAAAAACCAAAATAAGTGACTTTACCTGAATTTTTACTAATTATTAAAGATTAATCAATATACTGTTTTTCTAGTCCCTCACAACAATAAAAACATGTACAAACCAGTGTCAACAGATTCAGGACCGAAATGACGTAGTCAGTGCCACAAGTCTGACAATTTTCCATTTGATCTAATCCATAGGTGATGACCATGTCACAGTGTATGGTCATACTGGGATCCAGGCTGCCAAGTAAAACCCCAACACACTCATTGGCAGCTGTGAGCACAGCTTCAGAAAAGAACACTTGGTTTGCTGCAGTCACACATCTCATTACTCTGTACAGAACCTGCAAAATTAAAAACACAACTGAGTTAAACTCCATTAAAGAGAGATGCTAATTAATTGTATTCACACCCATTTGATATCCTGTCCCATCACCTGCTCTGCAGCTTGTTCAATTCTATTCTGAAAAATGTCATCTTGACATTACACTTCAGAAGTGTAAGAAAAAACAAACTTTCAACTGCTTGGTTTCCAATTCAATTAGACACCTACAAAACCTAAGTTCATGATTCACAGTTCTGTTCAGTTCCAACTAAGGTCAACAGAACTGCCCTTGAAAAGACAGAGGAGTTTTCTTGAGCTTTGGTCAAAAGAATCCCCTGCAGATTAAGGCAGAAGTTACATAACTGTCTTGTCTTTAACTGGGAAATCCATACACTTATTTACCCAAGAAGTTGTGTCCCTCACAAAATTCTGCAAGGGCATGAATTCCAGCTGTGCAGGTCATCCAGCAACCACAAGACTTTGACTGCAGCTATTTTTATCTTATCTTCTCACGCATTTCAGAACTATATCAGCTACTTAGCGTGTTATATAATATTTATTCTGAGTTTACACCATCCTATACTATAGAGCTAGAAAAGTTTGCTATCAGATTTAATAGATAAAATTTCAACAGAAATAAAAGCCATCACATTTTATAAAATCAAACTCACATCTAGAATTCAAGTTTCTATAGTGGCATAGTTATCTGAATAAATAGTAACAAGGTTTCAAAGATAACAAGCAAACCCAGCCACATGAAGTTTAAATGTCTAAAAAAAATTAGTTTCTGATACAATTTCCATGTGCCACTATCACAATCTATACTTTAATAAAATTATTGTAGCATACTTCTTGAAAAAAAATAGATTTACTCAAAGCTGAGAATATACATATTCATGTAACGTTCGTAAAACCTAAATCAGCTCAGTCAATGGCATTGCTGTATGGTGACAAAAGAGGTGAGCAACAAAGCAAATGGAGTTCTTACATCAGTTACATAAGCTTCTGTAATTGGTGGTCCTCTGATGGGGCTGAAGCGCTCCCCAATGCTCCTCACCACGGTGCTGAACACCCGCAGAAGCGCAGCCAGTTTGGGCAGCGACACCGAGGGAGGAGGAATGTCCTCATCTACTGACTCCCCAGAAGCCACGTGGCTGAGGTCCTGCAGCACACAAGGTTTCTGTATCAGCACACATCATTAACTTACACGTGGGTAAAATATCAAAATGTAAGATTGAAAATACTTCATCTCTTTTCCAGATATTAAACTGTACAATCCAATTACAGATGTATTTATCCAGTATCTCTTAACTACACACACATATGAAGGTGGGATATAGGCACACAATGACAACGAGAAGTCACAGAGTTCAGCCACTGAAAAAAAGTACTCAGACTATATCTTGTAAATTCAAACTGAGGCTTATGAAGTTCCTGGTCTCTGGAGCACAATCGTCTGTATTGCTGCACTGTTACAACAGTTGTCTGCACGCTTTTACCTCTCTTCCAAGAAATTCCCATCCCCAAACTGGAGTGGAGATGTTTGACTGGCCATTCCCATCACACATGCAAACTATGTCGATCTGGAGACCAAGAGTTCACTAACAGACTACTCCATGCCAGCTGGCACCAGTGCCTGGGAACATTCCCAGAAGTGCTGATCTCATTAGTAGAGCTGTAGCCTTGCTCTACCCCACTGTGAGATAAGCACACTGGCTGGAAGCACCTCCTCCATGTTAGCACACGTTATCTTAAAACTCTTCCGTGACTAAGAATACACACATTGACCAGAGCAGCAGCCAGCTTGATAAGCAGTGATTTACTGCTCTGCCCTGTGAATCCTAAAGCTGCCCCAGCAAAGGCCCAGGTGTACAGAGAAGGACACTGGCCAAATTATTGATTCTGCTTTGAGTGACACAAATTATGCTTCAAGTACAATTTTACCTAAAGGACCTGCATATTAACATACACAATACAGTATAATTGACCTGTAACTACATATTCATATGAGCACATACCCTTAAAAGACAGCACTACCCCCCAACCCCAAAGCTCTTTCTTTAATGACAGCATCAGATAAACTCTATGCCCTAGCATAGTTAGCAAAGATTACAATGTCAAAATGAAGCACATAAAACGAATATAATCTCATTTTCCATCAGTTCCTGCTGCATTATTTCCTGCACAATGTAATCTACTGCTTTATTTAAAAAGACAGATTTATCATTACTCTTTTGAAGCATTAAGATTTCCTTTCTCTCCCCAACAGTTATTAGTTCTGAAACACTCTGAGGTTGGACAATTAAATAAAGCATCAAGGAAAAACCGTAAGCTGTCTTCACATCAGCTCTTGAAAAATAAAGGCATTCCTGTTTGGTCAATTGTTTATAGTTTTATTACAACACTATATTCTCAATCAACAGTGGCTGAAGGCCTGGTTGTAATACTAATTAAATAGTTCATGAGTATTTGTGCAGTTGGTCACTGTACATGACTGAATTATACTCTATAATTTGGTCCTCTCTTCCCCAGGAAAGCCATGTAATTTTATTTTCTACAAAAGTAATACAGCCATAAAAATCACAGCTGTGGGTTTATTAAGAAAAACATAACAGTTAACTCTGGTATACACCATAAAGTCTTGTTTACCTCAGCATAAGCTTCCATATCTTCCAAAAACTGACCCAAGAGTGTGGTAGAAAAAGTTAGATCAGCCACCCAAAAGGGCTCCAAGCTCTGCAGCCATCCTGTATAAAAACACCACACCAATTAATACAGAGTGACATGCAATCATTAAGTTTTAGTTGCATATTGCTGAGGGAAAAGTTGTTGAGCTAAGAGGTCATCTACATGAAAATACTAACAGTAGATGTTTTTAAAAGAAATACAAATTGTATCTCCCTCTTCTGTCCTTTTGCAAAAATTATTTTAAGGTTCAGTTCTGCCCACAGCAGTTAAACACCAAGGACAGAATCTAGACCTATAACACAAGAGGCACAATAAACTTGCTGTGAATAACTCCCAAGAAAACTGATAAAGCTATTGGAAAAACTCTCCCCATTTTTAAAATGCCAGTACAGTATCTTGATGAGAGATTTTCTAAAAGTGCATAGGGAAAAAACATATCCTTTCACAGAGGATACACTAAAGACCTATAAATTTATTAAAGCTTGTTACAAAATGGCACAAAACAATTGGTGTTTAAATGTACCCTGAATAAAGCATCCCATTTTTCCAGAATTAGCATAAAATGGAAAATGCAAATTTACTAAAAAGTTAGGAACAAAGTATCTTGTTATGTAGCCAGAAACTCAATTTGGTTTTATGTCAACTTCCATGTCAGAAGAACCAAACTGGTGTAAGTAAATTCCCCCAACATCTGCAAGTTAGAGCAGGCTGTGAGACCCTCCATGAGCTCCTCTGGCCAAACTTACCAGAGACCTGTTGTGTCAAAGAAGGTTTCTGAGTATGATCTATGTGCCATCCAACCAGTATGTCCACTGTGTCCTGGAAAGCAATTGTGAAAACAGAGTTACCCAATTTGCTGCACCAACATTTCTATTGTAGAAAGAAAGCACAAAGAAAGCTTACCCTAAAATTGGTGCTGAAAATGTGTGGGTAGCATCGAGACACCAAAAGGATGCACTTGACACACTTGCACAGTAACTCTGGTGTATCAACATTTTCTAGGATGGACTGCAGGCTGGTCATTACAAGCTGAAAAGCAAAGCAAAGCCATCAGATATTTCACATTAAAACATGAGAGAGACCACAATGTAACAAACTACTTTGATTCAATCAACAAAACTCTACTCCTGCAGGAACAAAATGTAAAAAGCATCACATACACTGCATGAAAATAATCACTTCAAGGGGGCATTTGCTTGATACATAGCAGAGCCAGGGAACACCTTTCTTTAGGTCTTTAGCCACAGAACAACTGTGTAGTTTTAAGTCCTATTTCTCCTGCCAAAGCTTTCTGGCTCTGTAAAGTAACTATTAAAGTGGAGCACAGACCTGGCCATAGCTGCTCTATATCCAAAATAAGAAACCCTAAAACTTGTACAAGGAGACCTCATCTTGTCTGCAGACATCCTAGTCCTTCTCAGATCTAACCACAATTCCAGTTAGAAATTGTAAATAGAAGGTGGACAAAACAATCAAAAGGTTGGGTTTTGTGTACCATTCCACATAAGTTCTCTTTCTGGTCTCAACAAGATTCTTCTTGGATCTGCCATAAATACTAGAAAGTTAGATCAAAATATGTATGATCCTACAAAGACTTGTCATTCTTTTCTAATTTAACCAGAATCAAAGAATCCCATTCAGTCAGAAAGTTCCCTCCCAGTTGTAATGATATTTACTTATTATGTCAATATAGCATTACTTACTGTTCATTCCAGTTTAAAAAGTTCATTCAAGCACTGCACTGAGAAAATCATTAATAATCATGTTTTAACTTGTAGTTTTACCTGCATTAAAGATGAAAATGCTTTCTTTTCTCCTACAGTCTCTAATGCTTTGTAGGTTGCACACAAATAAAGAAGTTTAACTTCATCTTTTGTGGATGAACTGAATTTGCTAAAAATCCATTTAAAGATCTTCTCAGCCTCGTAGCTCAGAGAAGCACAAAGAAGGCCAAGACAGCAAGCTCCTTCCTGTCTCAATTCCTGAAGCAATTTGCTACTGTATTTTTGGAGAGAAAAAAAGAAACTTGGGATCTTCAGCCATGACAGCAAAACAGAAGCATGAACAAAACTATGCATTTTCTAAAGCAAAAGAAAATATATGCATAAATTAAGCTGCTTCTCTCCTACTTATAGGCAGCAGTGGCGAAGTTAAGACAAAATTCTAAGAAATACTATTTCTATGGAGTAAAGCAACTTGAATAAAAGTATGCAAATGTGCTGTTTTACTAGCAACACACTATCCAATAGAAACAGTTCTTAACATGCAGCTGACTTTGAGAAATAACACTGACCTAAGCACCTAAAAGCCCCCACAAAACTCACTCCTCTACATACATTCTCAATTGGATGTAAATAAGTCAGCTTGTAAAAAAACTCATTTAATTTTGGAAGCTACACCACCACAGCATTGCACAGCTCCACCAGCTGACTGAACACACCTGAGACAGACTCCCCACTACCCAGAGCATCAAAGCCACACTCGTGCTTCACATTCTGTCCAAGGGAGGTGTACTCTAGACAGCCCAACAGTACTGTTGATACACCTAAGAGCCTTTACTCCCCCCCTAATTTCATTCTGTTCCTGCAAGGGGACACCCATGCAAAATTAGCACATTAATTTCTCTCAAACTTTTCCCTCTCTATTTCAAACCTAATGCTGACATTATTTTTCCCCTTTAGAGCATTTTTTTCAACTAACCTTTCATTGAGCACATCATGAATGGCAGTCAGGATATTATCCAGTTGTTTAACAAGTACCTGTAATATAAGATACATAAAAGGCATAAGCACAGTAATTGCCCAATACTGCCTCCACAATAGGTCCTGTTTACACTCACATTAAACACAACATTGCCAGTTCTCCTTGCCAAGAGAATGCCATTAAGCTTTCCATGGCCACTGCAGACTAGCATAAGCTATATTAAGCAACACTGCAATATTATCCTGGATGTTATATTTGATATTTATTTACAGTAGCCATGAAAATACTGGCAGCCTGCTATCAAGGTTTGTTCCAAGTTTAGTTCTTGCTGATAACATTACATCACCATGGAAGACTCATCACACAGCTCACGAGTAGCATCTACTAAAGACCAAATCTCTAATACTAATAAATCTATTCTATCACTGGAAAATTTAATGGAGCCCATAATATAATCTGAAGAATTAAAGGTTCTACTTAGGCAACCCTGCATTTTAGTGAAATCAGATACAATTTTGGAGATGAAGCATTATTGATGAACCAGTGCTTCTCAGTAAATATAACCAGAAAGACTTGTTTTCCTGTAAACCTCTGCCACACTAGTGATTTGACTGAAAAAAATCACACATTAGCTGCAACTGCGTAACATCTTAACAGGAAGTTTTCTTGACAAGTTAATAAGGCTTATTCTCTTTTCTTCAAAAAGACATTCTTCTTTAAAACAGTGGATGGTACCCAGTTTTCATTTTAAGTTTTGAGCAACATCGTGCTTTTGAGGGTGGAGGGACAGAGATCCACATGCTTGACCCCTCAGAACTCATAAGGGCATTTTGAAAATGTGCCTGGTACCTGCAAGACAGGCTAAAAAGGAAAAGACATCTCTATAATTTAGAAGCTGAAGAAGGACTCCATTAGATGACAAGTGACTACTGACTTCTACCACTTTACTCTGAACTCATATTTCAGCCCTGAAGATGAAAAGAACTCAGTTAAACTACACTAAGTAGTGTCAAGACCTGCAGGAACTACTGCTAGGTTAAACACTGTCTATCATGAAGTTTTGGCCTTGATATCACTTGACAACTTATTCCCGTTAGAGAGCTCAGAGAAGCTTCTAAGTAACAAACTTTTAATATTCTGACCACTAACAATGTCATTACAATGGCAATTTCAGTATATTCTGAGATACCAATAAACCTAAATAAAATGCAGTTACAAAATAAAATTTTTAAATGGGGAAAACATCATGGAGAACAATGGAAGTAACTAAAAATAACCAAAGAATAACTGTGGAAAGCATTTACTTCCTAAAGCCTTGTAGTAACAAGAGGAAAGCTGTAGTGTTAACTAGGCCTGCACAAGGGCTGCTTACACCTAGGTGCACAGACCAGAATATTCCCCATACCCAAGTCTCTCTTCCTTGTGCTCAAGGAAAAGAGCACAATTATCACTGGTTAATTAACATACAATGAAAAACAAAAAAAATTTCTCATTTATAAGGACAGATACAGATCCCACAGCTAAAGTATTAGAGCACTGCTTGCAAATGAGTGGCAGGATATTAAACCATCACTTCCTGCTTTTTCAGTACTTGGAGAACTCCTAAGCTTTCCAAAACAGTGGGGGAGATGTGTCAGACAATATGCTCTTTAATATTTCATTTCAAAATATGTAATATTAAAAATTTATACCCACAGTGGGATACTTCCCTTCCCATCCCCATCCCCTTAAAAAACACTTGAGGACATTAGAGACTTCAGCAAACCACCAGAACTCCTAAAGAGTAATGAAAACAAAGATTTACTTAGTTCTCTTCCCACATACAGAGATGTTTAGTTAGAAAGCCGAGTCGCTCTAAGATGAGCTGTTCACAAGAATAAATACCTGTGTATTTTTAATTTAAAATACAGAAACAGTTCTTGAACAAGACAACAACACTTTACTTCCCTTTCCCTCCACTTCCTTTCTGAGGGATCCAGAGGCTATTCCTAAGAGCAGTCAAAAAAAGCCACACACATGCCATGTCAAATCCTATAGTTCAGGCATTCAGCAGTTTAGTTTAAGGCAATACATCCTAATAAAACATTTCCTAAATTATGGAAACAAGACAGACAATCCAGGAATACACTCTCCTTCCTTGTGGAATGAAATTCTTCGTATACCACATAATCTTGCAGACATATCCCAATACCCAGATTTGAAAAAGACAGTTTTACAAAACAGGAAATACCCAATGCTACGGAAAAGGAAGAATTGCTGACCAGTTTGTTTTCTGGTTGCTGAATGAATTCTTTCAGTTGCTTTACAGTAGCCAGTCTTCGGTCTCTGTCGTCTTCCCGAGTAATCCTCCGAAGAAGATTTGACAGTCGAGACTCGTCAGAATAAGACAACGGTCGCTCTGGAAAAAGCAATTTTTTATTTTTTCCTACAGCATTTATCAACAGTACTCTATTGTCCAATATGTGTATGAGTGGAATCAATAAGTCATAACAGTCGTTTAAGAAAACAATTCAAAAGAACTCCTGATTGGTTTTAAACTTTCATGAAAAGAAAGTTAAATGTAAAATCCAATTTAGCTACCAAAATAGTTTATTTCTTCATGTGGACAGCCCAGTACCTGTGTTGAACTCATTCAGAACTAAGCAGAACTGTCTTACTTCTACACAAAATCCTGGACTTAGTTTCCTTCTACATAAATGGAATTTTTAAAAAATGGTGTAGGGTAAGATTAAACCAGACTTCTCTTAGAATAAGCAAAAATAATTCAACAAATAAAATTTTTAGAAAACCTTGTGGAAAAAACAAGCGGCTTCCTGAAGCAAAGAACCAGATTGAAGTTCAAGCAACTACAAAGAAAGAATATTTTCTCTCCAATAGGTAGCAGGGTTCTGCTTCAAACAGGAAAACAGATCTGCTCTTCATTTACTGAGGAACAAAAGCTCCCAGCATGAAGAGGGACCTGGCTGCTCACATCAGCAGATCATTATGGGGGAAAATGAAAACCTCCCTAAGACAACACTTCATTGAACTTGACCAACAGCATGAGATACCAGAGAAGGTCACAATGCAGCTCACCCGCCTCAGGGACAAATTACCTATGAATTCATACAAATAATTAATTGCCCTCATTTGAAAAAAGGAAACAAAATTTCTTTCAATAAGTTTAACATTAGATGTTTCATGGTGGTTCAAATCAGAGGATTCATGGAATATGATGAGGTATCCTTAGTCAACATGACTAATGAGAAAATCCAAGACAGCTACAGGGCTTTCTGCTCTACTCTGCTAGACATCAGTCATCTGATGTGACTAAAGCAGCTTTGTCTTTATTCACTTAATAGCTAATCTACATTGGCATTACTCCCCAAGAGTGTCAGCTAATTCTAAAGTCACAATTACAACTTTAAGAAAAAAACAGAAGCAAAAAACACTAACCAAGAACACGACTGAAGCTACACTAATCAAAGCACTAGTTAACAAATACCTGTGACATCCAATTTGTGAAAATTCAGCAAGGTCACAGCCACATGCTAACTCACAGAAGACTATTTTAAAAATTGGTTAATGAATATACTAACAAGAAAACATCAAAGAACTTAAAACCCAAAATCTTGTTGCAGCATAATCCCATTGTATTTTAAAGAAGATACAGAAAACCAAAATGACTTGCTGAAACCTACAACAATCAAAGACAGCCAAGTTCAAAAGGAGAAACTCTTGAAATCTGGCATTTCAAGGAGAGAAAACATACAAGTCACAGGCAGCAACTTCAGTATTCCAAAATTATATATCCTAACCTTTTAAGTATTAAAGACATGCTCACATACCCAGGAAAACAGTCTGAATTAACTACTATTTAGTACTGGCACAAAGTTTTTTTATTTGAAGAGTTTTCAATAAACATAAAAAGGCACCAAAAGGACTACATAATTTTAGACCAAGACACCAGAACAGGATTCTAAAGTCTGAGTTTAACCCATTCCTAAAATCACATTTTTGAAACAGTCATGTCACCACTTACACCTCAGCTCTTCCACCTGCAAAGCACTCTGAACATTCTTATTTCTCCTCTGACATACTAATTCTTGAGACGAAACAGCCTGTCCTCATGCTTATAATGTGCCTGGCACAAAGCAGCAGCTTTTACCAGTGGCTCAACTACTACTTATACTAAGTGATGCAATAAGTGACAGTGCTTAGTCATAAAGTTTCTATTTTCATTCAAAAAATGCTTAGAATAACTTTTTTGCCTTTTTTTTTTTTTAACTATGACTCAAACCTCAAATAGTGGGAAGAGTGAAGCCTTCTTCCTCAAAAACACAAGCCCAGCATTCCTGCACCCTCTTGAAACTCCAAATTTGTTCTTGCTGCATCTCCCAAGACCTTGCCCACATTCTTAGGATACTTCCAGCTCCTCCCTGGCCTCTATTCCTCATCAAGAGGGAGCAGGAGCAGTGGCAGGCTCAGGACGTGATCACTGCTTGAGCTGCAGCCCAGGGAGAACAGGGAAAGGCTGAGCTGCTCCCAACCATTGCTGCTCTTCCCACACTGGGGCTCATTAATTACCAACTTTTTACTCAGGCATCCATTTGCAACAAATCCAAAGCAAGTTCTCCTTCTCAGAGATGTCTCTGCCAAATCTGGCTAACCTAGGGTAACTCTAAGTAAGGGTTCAAAAGCCATCTAAAGGAAATTGAAAGAATAACACCCTAAGCCAGGTAGTTGAGAGACCTGCCAAACTATGGAGGAAGCCCCAGCACAAGGAACAGTAAAACAAGACAAAAAACGAGCAAAACGAGTTTCCATCAACACCATGTAATCATGTATCACAAAAAATAAAATCCATACAGACTGCATAACCACAGTGAACTTTTCATATTCCGAACACAAGAAATATTGCCAAAAGAGATATCCTCTTCCTGAAAATCAGCCATGTCCTTACCCTGTGATTTCCTCATGTCTTTTGTGGCTAAAGCACGATTCCCATGCGGAACACTGGTAAAATCAGGATTGGTCACATTGTTAACTCTCAGCTCTTGCCCCAACGACTTCCGACCATAAGTATTTTCCCCAGATCCTCCATTGACACTGTAGCCACCTGTGGACAAACCAATGTGACATTAAAACAGGCTCTCAGACCACATATTTACCAGGGTGGTGAGTGGTGAGTTATTCAATTCATATGCAAATTAGCAGCTCTATCTTCTACCACCTCCTTTAGCTTCTTCTTCACTTCCACATGCATCAAAGTTTTGTTATATCCTGTAAGTTTCCAGGCCACAGATTAAGAATCTCATCTGTTTTTTTGGGTTTTTTTGTACATGAAAAAAACACTATTGTCATAAAGTTTAATATCAATTTTGTTGCATTTAATATTTTCTTATTATTACTTTGACTTGAAAGGCTTTGTAAAATACAAGGTCAAACTGCTAGCACACATGGCTAGATATTTTCACTTACTTGCTCCTTTATGTACATGAAATCTCCATTCTGTTTTTACTATGAATCCACCACACAAGCTAAGTAAAATGGCCAAAAAAAAGAAAGTTTTTGAAAAGACAAATATGATCTGCCTGCACAGATTGAACAACTCTCCTTAAACATAAAGGTCAACATTTTCACTAATACTGGCATCATCCTCAATTAAGGAGTCTACATTCTACATTCTCCCACTTGATACATCCTTGATAACAATATAAAATGAAAACAAAAGCATCATTTTGAGTAATTCCATCATAAAGGTCAACATTTTCACTAATACTGGCATCATCCTCAATTAAGGAGTCTACATTCTACATTCTCCCACTTAAGATACGTCTTTGATAACAATATAAAATGAAAATAAAAGCATCATTTTGAGTAATTCCACTGATCTTACTCCTAGATCCACAAGAATAAACATACTCAAATGCTGAGACTGGAAATTCTCCAGCCTGCCCCACCACTTTGAGGGGCAGGTTCCTCCCCTCAATACTGCAGAGAAGTGAAACTGCTCCCTGGACCTGCCCAATCCTCCACTCAATGTACTGGAGCTCACCTCCAAGGAACATTTCTGAAGTGCCTTCCCTGCTCAAGACAGAGAAAAATCAACTAATAAAGTTAAACAAGAAAAAACATGCAAGACTTCTTTCAGAACAGATATTTCCACAAGTCCACCTGCTTCAATGTATAAAAGAAGGCCTGGGGAAAAGGAAAGGTGGCTCCCCATAAGTGGCTGCCTACTGAGACTAAAGGACTGATAAAAAAAGTGGAATTCAAACGTTCAGGTGAACCTGGACCTTAGTAGATGTAACAAATGTTTCTTTAAGGCAAAACATTTGATGAAAAGCAGATATTAACTAGCAGTATACATTTGTGCATTCCTATAACCATGGGGCTACCCCCTACCATTACAGAAAACCTTGTGCAAACTCATTTGTAATTGGTCAATTACAATGACAGTAAAGCTAGTTTATCTATGTAGATTTACAACATTATTTTTTACAGCTCAGTTTCTAAACAGAAACTAGCAAACATGCCACTTTCATATTATTTTGTCAGAACAAACCACACTGTCCTATGAAGAAAGTAAATTCTAACAGCAATTAATGAATGCATTTGAGCCTAACCATAAGAGTCACATCTTTGGAGGTTTTCAAACCTGAAAAACTTAAAAAAATTATCAATTTGTAAGTGATTATCATTATTAACACCAGAAAAAACTGGGAGAAGGTGAACAGGGGGCGTATGGAAGCCAGGACAGAAAATCTCAAATGAAAATTCCATGCTGGCAGACTCCAGCAGATGAATTGAAAAATCTTAGTAAACAAAGGAAATATTTTGCATCTTTAAGCTTACAAATTTCTCAAATAACAAAAATGAACTAGATACACCTGGAACTTGGTTTTATAGTTAGAATATCCTAATCACTTCTTTTCAAGTCACACCTGACCAAAACAGCATGAAGTGCTGAGCTAGCAGAGACATGCCCTGCAAGATACAGCACTGCAGGGAGAGCCAGCTACATTTTTCTTCTCAAATGGCACTTTCCCAGCAACTACACAAACTACCTTTCTGAATTTGTCCAAAACTTACTATGTCACTGCACTACCAGCACATTCTTTAAATATCAGCACCCTTCAAATGACAAGAACAACCTCCTATGCCAGTCTGTGTTAAACACAGTACAACATTCCACATTAGCAGACAGACAAATACACTCACCTCCTAAGCAGTTTCTCTACTGAAGTAAAACAAATCTTGAGGTTCTCAAACTATGCAGATAAACACGCTTCATGCTTTTGCCACCTACTAATACTACCTTCTACTTATAAAAAAATTAATTTGCATCCATCTGTAACTTCCCCTAAGATACAGCAATTATTTACAACCAGTTACAGGCCAGAGAAATGGGGGGAGTTCAAATGCTTTTTAGGTTCCTGAACAAAAACTCCCACACTACTATTCCTGTGAGATTTTCTCTTGACTCTGGCCTGCCTGAGGATTTACATAGTCAAAAAGTGACTCTGCAAGTAAGAAATCCTTCAACTTGAGATCTGTATTTGGCAATTAAAGAAAGAAAAAAAAATCTGAATGTAGATTTTTCATAATTACAGAGAAGATATTATTCTGACTGTTTAGTTATCTCCTAGAGATAGCAATTACATTCTTAAAAAAAAAAAAAAAAAAAAAACTAGTAAAAAATGTATGAATCACACATCACATGATTTACATGAAGTCAGACTGAGGTACATGAAAGTAGAAACTGCCATTAATGATAAGAATATAGATCTGACTACTAAACAAAGATTCCAGTTTGGTGCAGTGAAGCTACAACAGGCAACAGAGCAGTCTAGTAGCCTGTTTAATCCAATACCAGAAGTACTGGAGACTATTCAGGAAGAAATTACAGCCTGAAGACCAGACACATCCAGAATATTATTCTTCAGAAGAAACTACTTATTCTGTTAATGCATCAAGGATTCTCTTGCATTCTTCTTACACAACTGCACATTTTTCTCAGTATTCACAACAGCCACAACATTTCTTTGATCCCTGACAAATCTCCCAAAACAGCGATACTGTGGCAACAAGACAAATCAGTTCACTGCCTTTTTGGGAGGAGGGGGAAAAAAAAAAGCAAAACAAAACAAGAACTTCTCCACCATTTCAGTTTACTGCCTTTCCCTGATCATCCCCTCACAATCACACATGAAACAGCAATCTGTGTACCTTTTTCTTCATTCTGTATGTCAGTGTGGACTCTGATATCATCGTGTCTTTGCCGAGACACCACAGCTGAATTTGAGGGTTGTAATCCATAGGAGGCAGAACTGCCCCGATCTCTGGATGAAGAATATTTTAAATTGTCCTGGTCAGCTGATGCACTGTCAGTTCTACAAAGAGAAAAATATATTTTTTTTTATGTAGGGATATAACAGGAGTGGGATTCACATTCACTTATAAATGAAACATATTTAAATGACAATCCCAAATGTATTTCACTATGTCAAAAAAGTTGTTTGTCTAACCTGTTGCTTAAAAAGTGACCTTAAATTCACATTGGGACAGGAATTGACTAATTAACACAGCAACATGCAAAGGAAATGCATTCTAGTGTGGCAGTGCCTTTTCTTATGACCTTCTCAAGTCTCTTTCCAGTTGCACGTCTACACAAGGAAAACATTACTTCCCAGAAGAGACAAATAAAATAAAACCAGGTCCAGGTATGTATCACAGCTGGATGATACAGTGCCTTCCATTTGTGAAAGTCATCACTAATCTACAGATGAACATTTATGTAATATACCATGGGCCTTACTCAGCAACATAAACCCTCTTATTAGATGGAAGAATGTAACTGATGATCAGCAGAAAAATCACATATGAAGTTTTTACAAAATAAAAACTGCTAAGCAAGGAAGCAGGCTTTACTGTGAAAAAACTGAAAGGTAAATTAAGAGCTGTGATCCTAAGCATAAATGTCTGCAGATAAAAGGCAACTTGAAAAAAAATCTGCATTATGTTTAAACCACTCTCATATCAGAAAACTGATATAGACCAGACGAAACTTTTAAGAAAAAATAATAACATTATGAAAACAACTCTTCTCCATGGACACACTAAGTGGTTTAATTTTAAACATACAGGACTTTAATAATAAACATGTGTGCATGAGACTTCAGAACATAAACTCAACCAATCACTTTAAATGCACTCTTAGAAGCAATGATGGGGGGGTGACATGAAAACAAATAAAGCAATACCCATCCAATGGGAGAATCAGCAGAATTTCCAGTGTATTTGGAATCAGACTATTTAGATTATTTACAGCAAGCTTTCCCTACTCTAAAGATCTAGTATTTTTATTTAAAGTTTTGGATAGTTCATTGGATTATTTAACAAAAAAGCAGGACAGATCACTCCTGTAAATTAACTACAAGTTGTGTAAGGATAAACACTACATGTTCATAAAGAAAATTTCTTTCATTTTTCAAGACAACACTGTGATTAGAATTGGTAGAAAAATTCAGGAAAAAGGGAGCCAAATACATCTCAAGGCCAAAAGGGAAAAACACAAGTAAACTTTTTGATAGGCAGTTATTACTTAAGCAGTGCTAAAGGCTTCCTACTTTTCAATATAGCTCGGCCTCAGTACAACTGGAAGAGGAATACCATGACTACTGACACTTGCAAAACCAACTGGAATTAAAGACACATATTTTTTTCCTCCTGAGAATGCTAAAAGACATTATATTATCAGTTTGGAACAATAAGAAAACTGTGCTTTTTCCCTGTTCTCACAGTGCAAGTTGATGTTAGAATTGCTGGGCAGGAATTATTTCATTTTGCACTGTAAGCAAGTTCATTTTTAGACATACACAGCAAGACACTTTTCCTCACTCAGTATTCACTGTGCCATCACATCTACTGCTTTGGTGGGCACTTGCTTGGACTATTTAAAAAATAGGCTATGCTATTCTAGAGGAAAAGCCTTAGTAAAAGTTATTCATGACAGTTAACTGGAATTGTAAAAATCTTTCTACAATTGTTCCATTATCATTCACCTAAGCTATGCTGAACAGGAAAGTTCTGCACTTCACATGGTATGAACTTTAAATGTGACCAAATCATGTGCAAATTTCCAGACATACACAGAGACCCCAGATTTTTTCCCTGCCCTAAAACCTCCCAGTTCACTTTGAGCAATAATATTAGCCTTTCAATGAAACAGGCTGACAAATTTTCAGCTGGCAAATTTAAGTACTGATGGCTTCTTACATTTACCTTCCCAGAGGGCATCGCTTTTTTTAAGGCAATGTGCTGTAAACTGAATCATCTCTAATTGTCAACTATTAACACTGAAATTCCTACATCTGTAGAAAAGCTGATTAAATGTACAATTTTTAACACTGTTCTGTGCATCACTATCAACTGAAGGACTACACATGTTCTCAGCTAACCCCACTTCCCACAGGACAGCCTTTGAATGCTTTGTAAAATTTTCCATTGTGGTAAAATACATGAGCCTATTGTTTCCCCAGGAAAACCCACACACTCACTTCATTCTGGCTTCTGGAACAGCTAACTGCAAGCCAACCTGCTCACACCTTATCACCAACTAAAAGGTGAGTCCAATTTTAGAAGAAAATATGTAACTGTTCTCCTAGATATCAATTTAAGAGACAATAATGCCCACTGACAACACTGTTCCCACTACAATAAATGTGTAGCTTCAATAGGATAGAAACTCTTGGCTTTCTTTATGAGGCAGAGACAAAAATCATCCCAGAAAGATGCTGGTATTCTGTGACCCAGCTGACTGCTATGGCTCATATTGCTTGAAAAGAGGATTTCCAATGGGAAGGAGCTTGCAAGACAAGGCACAGCAGAAGCAGAGCCGAGGATCTGATGGACCTGTGCGTTTCCAGCTGCCCAGTGACACACACCACTTCCCAGTGGGAAGGGAACTCCTCAGCTCTACTGCAGGCTCCTGCAACACCACTCTGGGAACTTGTGGCATGGGCTTATGGAGACCTGGGGCTGTGACCCCAGCAGCTGTCACATCCGCTGTGCTCCAGACGCCTGGGTGACACAGGGCACCGCTGCGCACACTCACTGCATGCACAGGCAGACACACTCCATTTCCAATACCATTTCTGAAAGATACCGTTTTTCATGTCAGGAATGTGGTTATGATTTTGAAAGACAGCCCCTCACAACTCAAAGGCAGGCACTCTGTGTTCAGGTACTTGCCAAAGTCTTAAAAATAATTACTTCTTCTTCCTCCCTCCAACCATTCCACCAGGCAATGGGCAGACCTGTACTGCTGGTCACCTCAGCTCATGCCTGCATTTCAGGAGGGCACTGTTCAGCTCACATGGTGATAATTACACTTCAATTGCACCAAGCAGATGGCAGGTTACACGACAGACCTAATGCTCAACATTATCCCATGTAACAACAAATTTAAGTTACATACATTGACATTGCCACGCACCTAACAAACATGTATTGATAGCCTCAATGTACAATGTTAGCAACAGATAAGCAAAAGCAAAAATACAAATGCTATATTAGACAAAGTCAAAATGGGAAACTGCAAGGATGAACATGACTATGATTACGTTATACTGTAGCTTCCAAAGTTTATTTGGCGCTTTATGAGAGACTACACTGCATTACTTCTACCTGAAAGCTCACTGATGGAGACTAAGCAAACTACTTCAAGAGCTCACATGAGAGTCTTTATCTGCGTCTGATTCTGGTGGAAGATTACCCATCACCAGCAAGTGGCTGCAAACACTGTTTTAGCAGTATCATTTAAACAGAAGATACTGCATTCAGTTTTCTGCAGGGTCAGTTCAGGTTCAGTTTTCTACAGATTTTAAACCTGCCTTTGTCCAACAGAAAAGAAAATAGTTCACCCACCCAAATAAGCAGAATTAGCCACTACCGTGTCTTCTCTCTCCAAAAAGGCTGCTTATTTTTTTCCGCTGGCATACAAAACGAAACTTTTCAAAAATAAGTCTACTATCTCATTTCATCAAAAGTATGAATATGATTTGACTTACCAATTTGTCTGACTGAAGAGAGCATGGCTAAGAGCAACTAGTTTAACTTATCCAGAAAAAAAAAGAAAAATAGATCAAAAACGTATTGTTACTTTTGTTATATGGAAGCCTTAAGAATTTTTGCCCAAGAAACTTGCTACAATCTAGTGTATACTGTTCATTACGTGTAGCTTTTTCAGAACAACCCTGCCATATGGACATTATTTTGAGATAAAAGTCACTTAATTATTCTATTTGATTTTATTTCCAAGTACAGGACTTACATGAAAGATTTACTCCAAGGCAACTCTACTGTGTGAGCTCTATTATTGCTCAAGTCAGTTGATTTTGCTTGCTTACTTGCTCTACTTGCCAAGTTTATTTGAAGTAATGCAGATAAGATTCTTCATTACTGAAATTCTTTATCAATAAAATATTTAAAACTTTAGAGTCACTGTATTCACCCAAATTAACAGCTTCCCACCAAGTTTCTGACTGTTCTGCCACTGGCATGCAGAATTTCTTTTTGCCATGATCTTCTCATCACTTGGTCCACCCTGCCAAGCCAGAGCCTGGCTGAGCCCACCCCAAAACCTACTTTTGCTTCTTCTCCTGTGCTCAGAAAATACAAATGGCTGTGTTTTCTATTCGTGGAATAACTAAATAACTATCTTCCTACTGCAATTCTGCCATCTCCATTGCTGGACATCTACCTGCCATTACAGTAGCATTTTAAATCACTCTTGATTCTGTGCCACTCCCTTCTTACACAGTAGCTCACCAATTTCATTCTGTTCCACGATGGGCATTATTAGAAGGGAATAGCAGGGAAAGGTATTGCATATACACATCCTCTTCTTTTTCCAACAGACATTTTGGGGTACAGGATGTTGAACTAGCTAAACCCTTGGTCTGATTTAGTATGGTTGGTCTTGAATGGAATATGATCTGCACGCTAAGTTTCTTCTGCTTCCCACTGACACACTTCCAGCTTCTTTAATCTTTCTCACGTCTCATTCTCCTCTGTCTTCACATTAAAAACAAAAGCTTTTACATTACAAATTTCAGCTCCTCCATTTTACCAAAACCCAAAAAAAGCTCGGGAAGGTGTGAGATCAAAGAGTTATCATCATACTTAACACAAATGTGAAAGGAGATCAAGAATTATGGCTGCAGCTCCCAAACTGAATCCATTCCTGTTCAGCATCTCCCACATGCAGTCCACTGAATCTCTTCCCAAGGCTTCCACTGATGTTTTCACAATGGCACCTTACAACCTTACAACAACGCATCTCATTCTTTAAGCTGCCTTCAACATCCCTGACTACTTTTCTCTCTCCCTCCCTATCTCAGTCTTTGCTCTCCTCTCTCTCAGCTACCCCTGAAGGGACAGGACTCACATCCATTTTCACCCTACATGACTCTACACCCATTCTTAGGTAATCACAGCAACATCCTCAAACACCTCTATATTGCCAACTTGCAGGTCTCTCACCTGTGCAACCCACAGTTTCAGCCTACCTCTAACAAAGGTTTTACAGGTACTTTGTTGTACAAGCAAGCACAGAAGTAACAGAGTCTCTGTCTCAACTTTCCTTCAACAAGCACCTGTTATTATCACCTGCTTGTCATTCACTGCCTGGATGCAGCATTATGATCAGATAATTTCCACAGTGAGTGCTTGCTTTTTGTAGAAGACATGCCTCAGCCCTTCACAGCCACGTGCAAAGCACTGCTCTGAGCAGCACCTTCCCGGGCCATTTGATCTAATGGATTTCTTTGCTCCCTACCAATATCTCCCAACCTGTCTCAATTAAAGACAGGGTACTTACTTGTCCTCAGTTACAAACTTCCAGCCAATATGCTCTCCTGCTTAGGCCACAATCTACCTGGAAGCAGACCATATTTTACTGTCTTGTCTCATCGAGTCTAAACCCATGAGGACCAGGCAGTAACTTGGTTTGACAAGCACTGTGCTAACAGAAATTAGTAACTCGTAACACTGACTTATGCTGTAGGAGAAGGACACATGCCATTTTCATTATTTCAGTACTAAAACCTAATAGGACACTTCTGGAAAGTTGTTCAGATGTGAAAGATGTTGTTTTACACTTTTTCACATCCTCCCCTGCTAACCTACATTTATGAAAGGTGAGGGAGAGAGAGGTCCTGTTAATTAAAATCTTATCTTCCTTTTCACACTTTCACCTGAGAATGCCATGGTGCACCCTGCACTTGCTAACCTGCTACCCTGCACTCACACTCCTGCATTTCCCCCCAAAGAGCAGTACTACTTGTTTCACTACATAATTAGCCCTCAGCACTCTAACAAATGAACTCTGTTCACACACAAGGCCTGCACACTGAAATTATTTTATTTTTTGCCCTGAGACTTGTAACAGGGAAAATGCAGTGAGATCTACTAAACAATGAGAAAAGAAAGAAGCAAAGGTCTAGACAGCTGCAAAGATTAGGAGAAGGAGGAACAAGATCTTATCAAGCCTTCTCAAGAAACCCTTCACTGCTCTGTCACATCCATCCAACATCTGTCTACAAAGTTTTTGTGTTGCTATTAATTGAGTCTGGTACACAGCAGAGCACAAAGTAATAAGCCCTTATACATCAGGACAACTTCTTCCTCTGTAACAAACAGACAGCTCTATCTGCACACACACTGTTGGAAAACCAGTCCATGTGCATCTGATGTATGACTGCATACACACACACAAAAAAAAACTAATTTTCATTAAAAACTACTCTTCCTTAAAAAAAAACCTCTGCACTCCAACTTTCAGTTTCACACTCATTTCACCACAAGCCCCAGTGCTGATCAGCATTACTAAAAAGTGAGAGGAATCTGGATCTACTAATGAAAAATCAATCTAGTCACTTTCACACACACAAAAAAGTGCATTTGAAAACAATCCATCTGATGATACACCCATGGATCAGCAGTTCCTTTTTTTGCCTTTAGGAACCTGAAACAACTGCAATTACTACAGCTTTCAGTACTTGGGCCACTTCCTTCACCTCTTCCACACCCTGCAAGAAAGCATTTACCAGCAGCATCACCTGAAGTAAATGAAACAAACAGCCAGCAGAAAGGGGAAGGAAAGAATATGTGGGTATATTTGTGTTGTGGGGTTTGTCCAAGATTATATTTCATATTATGAAAGAAACACAGTCAGTTTTATATAACAGATCTCCTTTCAACCATGCATGTGAATCACTTTTAAAAATTAGTTAACACCAAATCAACAGCCTGATTTAATCTCTGCACTGTCCTTAAATTCATACTGTAGACTCAGGTTTCTCATCACCAATCTTTCTGAGGTGTAAAAAAATGGAGCACTGAACATAGATGAAAACATGCTGTGTTCGGGATTGTGTGAGTGTTTCTAATTCCTGGTATCAACCACCACAATAATAACAATTCAAAAGTAATATTTAAAGGAAATGATACAGCTAAATTCTGAGAAGTGTCAGGACCAGTGTAGAGGTGTTGGCTATTTCTTAGCAGAAGCTCTTGACCACACAGTGTGATGGAAACAGAACGAGGCCCTGTCCATGCTCAGGCTCCCTTAGGCTGCCACATTTTCTCTGGTGCTCTCAGAACTCTGGCTCTGCTGTGGCTTTGTGGACAATTATTTTAGCAGTCCAGGTCACACAGCTGGACTTGAGAGCTAAGGAGGCACCAGACTACAGGGAACACACCAGAGCCACACATGGAGGTAACTTCCTAAACCAGCCTTTTCACCAGGTAGAGCATTTTTGCAGCTACACTCTTTCACCCTTAACTCTACTGAACCCTCTGTAGGCAATAGTACACGGGATAAAATCAGCTTCCTAACCCTCATAAGATGTATTTCTTAGATTAAAAGCTAGAACTCATGACAAATTCATATATCCAACCAAAATGCATTTACAGAAGCCATCCACCACAAAGACACATCCAATTTCTTCCAGGTGGAAAGGTCACGAGTTAGGGCCCAGAATTACACACTGCAGCCCAGAACACTGAAGCAAAGAAGTAGGGAAGGAGTAAGAGATCAGTCTTCTTAATTCTCTCCCCAAAAAAATCTAGATGCTCTAAGAAAATGTCACCAATGAGGTTCATAAGTTCTTAAGTGAGGAAAAAACAGTAAGTTATGTGACCAAGTATTTCAATCACAGAAGAAATTAGAATTTAAATAACCATGCCCCATACATCATTAAGAATTGAACAGCCTCTAGCACTGGCCCTAGAGGCTGTGCTGTTAGCTGTTCAAGCAAAAGGAAAGCTTCTTTCACAGTAAATGTTGAAGTGACCTTCACATTCACCCAGTTTTTTCTAGTCCAAACTACATGAGACTGGGACCATCAGCTGTCAATACATTCCCAAGCATGTGCCACTCTGTTCTCTACTGGAAAGTTTGTAACTAGGGTCCCACGTTGTGTTAAACTTTCAAAAACACTAAAAAACCCTCAAATCCAAGTATTTTTTTAAAAACCTAAGAAACACCAAATTTATTTAGGATTTCTACAGGACAATTGTGACGCTGAAAACAGCAAGCCTGAGCAGTAGAGCAAATACACTGGCATGAGACAGATTAGAAAAATAATTAAGACCTGAAATACAATCTCTACAGCTAACTAAAGAAGTGAACAGATTTTGAATTTTACTAAAACGTGCCAGGTGTAAACACACCTAAAGCTTTACAACACATTTTAAGTAGGCTGGGGTGAGAGTTAATACAGATCAACTATTCTCCCCTGATTATTTAAAAAATAAAAAAATAAAGAAAAAAGCCAAAATAAACGTATGTAGTACGATGTTAACCCTCAAAAACTACGAGTACTCCTACAGCCTCAGTTCTTCCCTGGCGGTGTTCCAGCTGAAAAACAGGCTGAAAATACGGGACTCGAGCCCAGCCCCGTTCCCCCGCCACCGCAGCCCCCCGCCCGCCCCGCGGCCGCCAGGGAGGGACGCGCTGCCCGCAGCCACACACCGGCCACCGGCCGCACACGTTACAGGCCGCGGGAGCTCCGGGGGGAGCACGGCGTGCTCCCACCCCGCCGAGCGCTGACAGACCCGTCCCCGTCCCGCCTCCGGCAGACGCGGCCCCGTCCCGCCGCCTGGGCCCGCCCGCCCTCCCGCGCTAGGCCCGGCCGCCAGGAAGTGGCTCCGCCGCCGCCCCGCTCCCCCAGGCCCGGCGGTGGGGCCCGGCCGAGCCGCCCGCCCCGCTCCCGCAGCGCCGACCCCGCGCTCCCGGCCCCAGCCCTGCCCACCTGGGTTGCCAGTCATTCCAGCCCCGCGGGTGGTAGTGCTGCCTGCTGCCGGTGCCGCTCAGCCGAGACCCCGGGGCTCTGCGGCTCATTACCTTGCCCGAGACGGCATGGCCGGCCGGGCAGCGGCGCGGGACAGGGCGGAGGAGCAGCAGGAGCAGGAGGACGCGGGGGGAGAGGCGCGGGCGGCGGCTCCTCACTCGCGCTCCGCAGGCGGTGCTGCTGTCTCACAGCGCAGGGAGGGGACGCGGCCGCCGCGGCTGCTCCGGCTGCTGCCCGGGCGCGCAGCACGCCGGGATGGCGGACATGAGCCGCCCGCCCCTCCGCGGGGCACGCCGGGAGGGCGGGCACGGGGCGCGGGGGCGGCGGCTCCGCCTCCGGCAGCCGCGGGACGGGATCCCCGCCCGGGGGGTCCCCGCTGCTCTCCGCCCGCGCCTCCCCCGGGAGCGGCTGGGCGGCGGCGGCACCGCCCCGGGGGGTGAGAGGGGTGTCCGCCCCCGGCCCTGCGGGGAGTGGGTGACAGCCCCTCAGCTGCCAGGGGAGCCCGTGCGAGAGGGCAGCCAGGGCGTCCCAACGCCAACGGCGTGAAGGGATCGCGGAATCCCTGGGGTTGGAAAAGACCTCTGAGATCATCGAGTTCAGTCTCTCTGCGAACATCACCACGTCAGCTGTACCATGACACCGAGTGCCACGTCCAGTCTTTCCTTAAACACCTCGGGGGACGGTGACTCCCTCTGCAGCCCATTTCAGTGCCTAATCTTGTGAACTTCTTGTGAACTTCTCCCTAATACCCAACCGAAACCTTCACTGGGCACAGCTTAAGACGATGTCCAGCCATCTTGAGGATAAGAGTATCCCGGTCTCCGAGGGCATCCTGGCGCCTGAGAAGCCCCTGTGTGCCCGAGACACAGCGGGAGGCGGCGGCGCCCAGTCCCCAGCTGTGAGGGGAGCCAGGGGATCCCAGCCCCCGAGTCCTGAGGGGAGCCAGGGGATCCGAGTCTCTGAGTCCTGAGGGGAGCCAGGAGATCCCAGTCTCCGAGTCCTGAGGGGAGCCAGGGGATCCCAGCCCCCGGGTCCTGAGGGGAGCCAGGGGATCCCAGACCCCGAGTCCTGAGGGGAGCCAGGGGATCCCAGCCCCCGAGTGCTGAGGGGAGCCAGGGGACCCCAGCCCCCGAGTGCTGAGGGGAGCCAGGAGATCCCAGCCCCCGGGTCCTGAGGGGAGCCAGGGGATCCCAGCCCCCGAATGATGAGGGGAGCCAGGGGACCCCAGCCCCCGAATGCTGAGGGGAGCCAGGGGATCCCAGCCCCCGGGTCCTGAGGGGACCCTTGGCGCCCGGCGCTGCGGGGCCGAAGTTTCCAAGGCGTGAGGGGAGCCTGGGGCCCTCGAGCCCCGGGAGCAGCCGGGGCTGACCGGACCTGAGCGGGGCTGGAGGACGGACCCTGCCGTGCTGCCATCCCCCCTTCCCTCTGCGCGGGTCTGCCTGTGCTGCCCCACGCCTCGCTGGAGTCTGCAGGGAGCTGTGTCCCTCCGGATGGAGCAGATCCCCATCCCCACGCTTCTCCCATCAGGGCACGTCGCCCGTGCCTGAGTGGCAGGGAGTCTGATGTTCAGCAGCCACCAGCAGAAAGCTGACCAGGTCCACATTAAACACTAACTGAACCCCTAAGGTTTCCCCATCTTCCCCACAGGAACCTTCTAAAATGCATTTCAAAAGTAAATTTTGACACAAAAGTGTCCTTCTAAGCCCGGATACATTTCCATGTATCTCCATGGTTATCCGTGCTGTCCTCCAAAGCTATCTTCGCAGTTTCAGGAAGGGCATTTGGTGCCCACTGTTGGCAAAGCCTGTCTGTTACCTGGAAGGCAGACAATTCTGAGGAGAGAAAAAAGGTCGCCTCCATTTGGTAGATATTCTAAGAACATTTCCCCAAAAAAAGGTGTCTACACTGTCTCTGGCATATTTTTATTTTTCCTGAAAGGTCTGGAAACTTACATTAGCTGATTCGTCAAGTCCAATTCCTGACAGCAGACTATTCCTCTTTATGAAAAATCATAATAACTTGGTCAGATATTCAGCAAAGAGGCATGAGTAGATCAAAATATTTTTTTTAAATTACAGTATCCAAGGCTTGAGACCACTGCAAGACCTGAGGAGACTTCTGAAATTGTCCTGTGCCTATTTCCATATTAGAAATCCTTGTAATATGCCAGGGTTCTGTTGGAGTCTTCACTCAGACAGATGGCATCCTGCCGCCTCCCTTGGACTCTGCTGGGCAGCCCTCATCCTGCTGATACATTCCTATTGCCTTGCGCTCAGTTAGCAATGCCTGGAAGACATAGCGATCTCAAAATCAATTTCAGGACAAAAAGAAAAAAAATTGTATCACAAGGCTTCACCACAATAAAATGCCACTTCCATGCAACGACCCCTGCCCATCAGTCTGAGTTTTGACTGACATACATTTGTGTATCTTAAGAGAATTAGCTTTGCAAAACCAATCAATTCCATGAGCCATGACAGATTTTTTCCCCGTCCTTTATAATTGAGACGGACATCCAGAATAACACAATATACCACAAAATTATTTTCTGTAAGTATAGCAACAATACCTGCTGCAAATTGGCTGACCCTTCCCAATTAAGTCAAGCAGATCCTCTGCCCCAGTGATGCAGCAAGTGATTCTTTCAGTTTCATTATTGAATAGCATCCCAGTGGTAACAATCATGAATCACTCAAGGGAAAAGGTAATGGTAGAAATGTATTTTTAACTACACTTCCAATTAATTTACGAAGGAGAGGCAAGAAAGCAACATGGATACTATGACCAACGACTGCCTATATCTGCCAAGAGTTTAAGAACCACTGATTTAATGTTCAGTAGAGTAAAATTTGTATCAGAAATCCTGTATTCTAGTGGTGAATTTGCTGCAGTCTGTGTGGTCTAATGCAGATCCCTCTTCAAAGTGCAGTTGTCTCCATTTGTAAAATGGATCAGTGATGTTCAGCTTTCTAAACTGCTTCTGTGCACAGCCTTAACACTGTAAAATATTATAAAGCTACCAAAATAAAATATATTCTAGATTTGTTCCTACAAAGATGATTATATTGTGAAATTTGATTGGTATTGAAGATACTAGTTTAAAAGCTCGTCAAGATTTGTGAGATAGAGTAATAATTATTCCTACAGCATTTTCTCAGTAGCAGATTTCAATCAGCCAAAGATGATAAGGCCATTCAGATATCACACTAGGAATTAAGAAACCCAGGGAAGCTGAGGCCAGGATTTTCAAAACTGCCTTCTAAATTTCAATCCTCAAGTTTGGAACTTGGATACTGAGTAGCCAGCACAGACATCAGTTGGAGCTGTACATTCTGAAGTCTTGCTAAAAAATAAAGTGTTTAAATATGGACTCTCTCAAAATAGAAATATATGTACTTAAAAGACCTGCCTTAAATTCCAGAAAGAGTCGATGACACTTGTGGAGATACGTGCCGTGTCTCACTCCTGGGTGTACGCTCAGTCCACTCCATCAAACTGCCCACATCCATCCTAATGCACAGCTCTGGAGTGACAGACACTGAACCACACTTTTCCTGCTTTGTAATTCATGCTAATGATTTCTCAATTTAATATATCAAAGAAAGCTGCATTAATCTGAGTGTTATTTTTAGTTGGAATGAAGTGCAGATTGTATATATTTAATGTGCTGAAATAGGGTGGTAAGCACCATATTGCGTCTTTTACCCCTCGCTAATTTATTTCCTTACTAAGCAGTATGTCTGGAGAAACCAGCATGTGCTGAGGATTGCAAGTCACTCCTAGCCCTTGGCTCCCTCTGATCCATAATAAAGCTACAGATTGAGAGAAAAACAATCACCAGCCATGAGAGGGAAGAGATGCTATTTCCTCTTGTGGAAATAGGACAGAAGCCAAGGAGCAAAACAGTATTTAACTAGAGCAGGGAAGTACCAGTCGCCAAGATCCTGTAATCTGTGTATTTCAGATAAATGCCTCTTAAAAATCAGAAAAGATTTTTAGAGGAGTTACTCCCTATACCTGCCAATTCTACTGTTTTGATGGCAGAATCCAGTTTCTATCAATAACCAACCAAATTTTCAGTTGAATGGCCCCACAGACTACTCTGGGCATAGCAGTCTCAGAGCACATGTGATGTGTGGCCAGTCTGTGCAGGCACTGAGAGCACAGGGTGTCCAGAACACGCTGTACTGGCAGCTCAGGCACAGCCCCAGGCGTGCACAGGAGCTCCCCCAGGACTCCCACGGTGCTCTTCATTAAAAACCTGTGCAGGTACAAGGATCCACAGAGTTCTCTGCCCAGCAGGGACTCTGTCCATCAGCAACACATGCTACAGCCCCTATTGAGGCCTACCTTGTCTCATCCCAAACTAGAATTTTTCCTTATCCTATGAGTTCTATTGATACAGAAATCCAACGTACAAATAATTCTAATAACAACGCATCTTGAACCATTAGTTCATCATCAGTTTTGAGTTGAAAATCATTTTAGTGTAAAAAAGTCAATCTTTTGTTTTGGAATTCCAATTTTAATATCAACAAACATCAACTTTTAGTTTCTTTTATTTGTATAAAATACTAGGGAAACATTGTTTTATTTTTTCTGAGTATTTATAAAGCCACTTTGAATTTAAGTGGGATACCACATGCAACCATCTGCTCCATTTCCTCAAGGTCTTTTAGAGGATATCTTTTCCTGAACAGCATTCCTCTACAACAGAGCAACAAATATAAGACATTAAATTTCTTAGAACTTACTCTCCTGAATTTCCCTATGATTATTACATCTTTAAGACATTTTATATCTCCTAAGTGAGATGTACATCTTCTAGCATGATGTACAGTATGTAAGGAAATATCTGAGTTCCTGTAACAGCCATCATCCTGTCATAGATTTATTACATGGACTACATTAGTCCTTGTTTGTGTGTATAATCTGTTTCTTCATATTCTGTTTATTAACAGTATGTTTTTCTATTTATTAAGTGTATACTTCCTTAAATGTTCTAGATATTATTGCATATTGCCAGCAACAGTCATGCATAACATCCAAATTGAGCACTTCCATTTAAGTGACAGGTTTCTAAACAAGTAGTTGTTGCAGTAATTTTGACCTGACAAATGCATAACTTAAACCAGTTTCAGGTCTTTAAAACTTTAGGTCCTGAAAGTGCAAGGAAAAATAGTAGGAGAGTAATTTTTTTTGTTGTTGATACAAGCAGACATATTATAAATAGTAGGAGAGTAATTTTTTTTTTTTTTTGTTGATACAAGCAGACATATTACATATATTAAATTTCAACCAGGGTAAAAATGTTGAGATAACCCAGAGTGGTAGTGTCCATGCTGGTTTCAGGAGAGTGGGAACTGCAGCAATCCTTATTTTTTTTTTTGGAATCCACACAGAGCTCCTTAGAGGAAAGTCATAGTCTGCCTGCAGTGTGTAACATATGAAATTGACAGCATGGTAACAACTCAGTTACAAAAATTTTTCAGCGTCTCTGAAAATCAAACTTCGTGGAACAGCGGAATGTCTGATGTGTAGACAGCACTGGCTGAGAATCAAGTGTGCTTTTACTCACAGCAACTGCAAGGTGCTCCACGAGCAGCAGCTCCCTCTCCTCTGCTCAGCGAGACAGTGCCGTCCTGCTCGAGATTTCTGTCACCTGCAAGCCAAGTGTGCCTGCACATCCATTCCTGGTGCTGCAGGAGCTGGCTGTTCAGGCGGCTGCGGGGAGATTTGTGCTGCTTGCATTATTCCTGAGAGCCTGGGCAGAAGCCTGAGAAGCACTGCATGTGCAAGAGGGAAAAGCTGAATCGGGGCTCACGAGCAATTGCACATTATGAAATGCTGCACAGTGGTGGAGCAGAGCTGGCGTGTGCTGTACTGCACTGCAGAGAAAGGCAGAGTTGCAGCAAGAAGCAGTTATCTCTCACCGTGGATGCCAATAGTACAAGACTATTGTACTGTGAAGCCCTTTTGAAAAATTAATGGTGTACTTGATGCTTCACCTTTCTGGTGAATCTGAGAATTTCCACCTGTTAAAATAACTGCTCTCGCACATAAATTTTCATGCTCTGCAGACCCAAGTTTACGTCATGTTTGTTGAAAGGATAATTTGAAAGAGGCTGCCAGGAAAGTATCAAGCCTTTAGGTGTAATAAGCCCAGGGAAATTTGTTTGAATGGTGTAATGAATCCAACTTGTTAATTTAGATCTGTTTGGTGCTTATGTTGATAGTGGAGAGCTATGAAAATGAAAAAAAAATTGGTCTAAAAGGTGCAGTACAAATAGAAGAGAAACATACAGTAAACTCACCCAAGGTATTTATCCTTTAATCTTCTTCGACTTTAATTGCTTTTTCTAGGCTTATTTTCCTACCTGTTTTTTTAATATGTTCCAGATCTCAACATTATCAAGCCCTTATCTCTCCATCTTTCCTTGAAGCTTCTGGAAAAGACTTTGATGAGATCAGTAAAGATGTCACTTGAGTCATACTTAGTGAGACAGCTCGATAACCAGCCTTTATGAGAAAAAACATAGTATCAGAGCATGAAAGAGACAAGCCACGAGTCCAGAAAGAAAGATTTAAGCAGCAGGTCCTTATCTCTCAGAGTTCAGTGCTCTGACCCAGACAGTGTTCTGTGGGACTAATTTTATGTGTGATGTACAACCAAATTTTCTGTCAGTTTTGCACACATTTCTCAAGCACCACTCATGTTTTATCATAACCTTTCTAGGACATTTTTGTGGAAACTCACAAGCTGAGGTGTCCAACCACAAAGCTGGCAATGGGACCAAAACTAATTCCTAGAGGGCCCATGGCTCCTCTGCTGGCCAAGGGACCATGTAAACTCTGCTTTCACACAAAACCAGGTAAAAAGACAAAATCTTTCACATCTCTGGATGTTTGCATGATAAGGTGCTAACAAGGTGGGAAAACATTCATCAGCAGAAAACAAATTGTGTTGGATAGACTTGTGGCATGTGGATAAAATCGGGGTAAACACAGGGAGCAACAGCAGCTTCTCTGGTTCTTCTGCAAGCAGGGCGCTGCAGAGGACGGGCATCCTTGTGACAGCGGTCACTGGCACTATCTAGAGCAAACCCAGGAGGGTTCAAAGTCTCCACAAGGGGAATTGAGGCCCCAGGCACTGCTTGGTTGAAATCTCACCTGCACAGTTTTTACTGCATGTTACTTTGTGAGAAAGGCTGTGCCCATGTCTGAATAATGACACAATTCAATCTGAATCAAAGGAGGATAAATTGCCTTTTACTGCCAGATACATGCAGTGCAAAGACTCAGTATTCCTTTGAGCCTATGAAAAGCTTGGTGTGGGAGAGCTGTCTAGCATTATGTAAAAGGGAATCTGATTTCCCAAATAACATACACGCATTGTAACCAGCAAATCATCTTCCCATAGTGCCCTGTATAAATCACTACAATTTGCAGCTTCTCTAACAACAGCCTTACAACCACAGCTTCCTTCAAAAGCAGCTTTGACTTATCTCCAGGCCAGGGTGAAAAAATAGCATATGGCTTTGTGCATAAAAAGCACATATTATTCCCAGTCAACCTGATTTCTTACCTTTTCTCAGATTTTCAAGTTTTGCTTTTTTCAGCCTTCGTAAAGTTCTTTTAATAAAATGTGTGCATGTTTACAGAGAAAACTGCAAGGATTTACTCAGAAATAAGCAAAAGAAAGACAGCAGATCTCATTAAGCCCTATTGACGTGTTCTTTCAAATTTTTATTTTGTCATACTCTTTAGTCCCCAGTACTTGTGATTGCTCACATAAAAATATGTTATTCTATAAACCGCTATATATCTTAAAGCTTTCTAGGCAGAAATTACATTTTTTCTATGTTTAGAATAGTCAGGCCTTGATCAGGTTGGCATCTTGAAGGATAACATAACATAATATTGTCTAATAATTCTGCTATAGAAGAGAGCTTCATCATCTGAAGCAGAATGAGGCCTTAAGCAGAGCACATCTCTCTCCTTCTCTTTCTCATTGTCTTCCTAGAGCACATTTATTCTACACTTTTTCCCAGTTCCCTGTAGCACCATCATCCTTCTTACCCACAGCTTGTGCAGCCAATGCACACGGAGCATTACAACCCTGTTACCAAACACCATCAGCCTTTCATTCAGCTAGAAATGTTACATAAACTTACTGTTTTCTTTCACATAATTCCTTTAAATTCTTATTTGAGATATTAATTATGTTGTTTTCAACATATGGTTTGCAATTATTTGGTTCTTTCAGTTTCTTGAACTTGTTGTTCCACAGTCTTACAGATATGGCAATCCTTCAGAATGAATAAAATTAACCTTGCAGTAATCACTAAAGCACAAAGATAGTGCTTCATCATGGTGCTTTTTCTTGTTATTTCTGTTCACTGAATATAAAAACAGTCGATGTTTTGTTGTCTCAGCTCATTCATTCAGATGTTTTTGTAAAACACTGACACTAGAAGCTGCCCTGCATTCATTCCATGTCTGATGTGCCATTAGTTAAACACCTACTCTCCAGATAAATGGAATTTAGCTCCAAGCGTGCAGACCCAAACCACCAACCCCTTAATGACATGTTTGCAAATCCATAAATCCTGGCTGTAAGCTTTCATCAACACACAGCTGAAGAGCAAGTCAAGCCTTTAAACACCCAGAAGAAAGCCCATGATGAGACAAAAAAAGTGCTTCTGAGAAATGTAGCCGTAAGAACCAGAGCTGCACGTGGAATTGCTGCTTGGGCATAGCTAACCCCATGAAATGCAATCCTGTGTGGTGTGTACATACATACATTTCTATGGATACTAACTGGATCCAGATAATCAACTTCCTTCAGATCTGGGATCTAAGTTGAAAACAACAAATCTAAGTTTGAGTGAAATAATATCCTTTACCTTTTGAACTTCACTAGATTAAAAATGGCACTGAAGCAAATTACGAAGCAGCCCATCACTGCTGAGAGACACTGAAATGAACTGCTCAGGGTAGATTTCTAATGCATTTCCCTCCTCTTTTCCTTCTGCACTGCCTGTGGGTGTGCTGGCTCTGTAACGCAGAGGGGGATTTTGGGGTGCACATCCTATACCAGCCCAGCTCTGGGTTGTGCTGAGCCAGCCCCAGCACATGGAAACAGCCCAATACACACCAGGGAGATGCAGATCAGCATTTTAAAGCAATTTCATGTGCAGCCAACTGATGCTATAAATCAGTGAACAGAGAATGATTTGCATAAGTGACAGGGTATGTGTGAATCCTTTGGGTTTCCCAAACCACACTTCCTTAGAAATCATGTGCCTTAGTAAAATATGTAAATTTGTGCATTTTTGTTAAATGACTGAAATGATTAATTACTTCCTTTTATTTATTTATTTATTTTCTATTAGCTGGGTTCAGCTGTTCCTAGTACCTGTTGAATATTTATGACCCTGTGTAGCACTAAAGTGGAGACTTGGAGGGTGTCTGTCTACTTCTGGGTACAGACAGACTCTGAGTTACCCAGGGAAGGTAACAGAGTCACTGTCCCCATCTCAGGGCCCTGCTATGGCCCTTCTGCCCCAGTAGCCGAATGAGTCTGTGTGCTCCTGCGGTACTGCAGGGCACAGACTGACATATTAATGCAAACTGGAATTGAGGATTATGCTAATATGTCAGTTTGTGCACTGGGGGAGGAAACAGGGCAGGGAGCTGGGAACCACAGCCACAGTTGCCATCTCAGTCTCACCACAGAGCTGTAATTCCCACCTTGAACATGGGATTTGATTATTTTATAGGCTGCCCTATTTATTTTTGCATGCTCACTTGCATCAGCTTCAGAAGGGATCTTTCAATGGTATTAAGTCCCTGTGGGACCATTTTGCCAGGATCCTTCTCCCTTGTGTCTCAGAAGGAAGATGTTCTGGTGTTTTCAAACCCACTGCTGCAGGCCCTTCAGCCAGCAGTGACTGCTTTCCTGTGCACAGCTGTTGTAAATCCCAGGTGATAACTTCTCTTATGTCTTGCTTTTCTCATTACAGCCTACAATTCTGTGCTGGCCAAAGTGGTTTGAATGCACACACTTGGGCTCCTCCAGGCTGCTGGTGCCACTTCTACTGCTGGGCTGCTGCTGTCTCCAGTGCAGCTGTGCCACAGCTCCCTGGGAGCCAAAGTGCCGCTGTGTGACTGTCACAAACTCCGGTGCTGTCCTGAGGGGGTGCAGCCCATCTGCAGCAGCAGGAGGCTGCCAAACCCAGCCACAGATCCTCCCTCTCACTGCTTCCCTGTCCCCTGCCAGCCCTGCTGCACTGTTCCCTCCCTCCTGCCCTGCAGCAGAGGCCAGCAGAGCGCTTCTGTTTCCCTCTCCTTTGCACTGTTAGAGTTAGGCATTTTTCTTGGTTTCGCCTCGGTTCAGTACCCAGCAGAATGCCAGCCGGAGACCTGGAGAATGAGAGGGGTTTGGACTTGGAGAGCCATACCAAGTAGCCAGGGCAAGAATTTGGCTCCCTCCCACACACAAGGCTTGTCTCAGCTTCCAAACCATCCCCACTGAAGACACCTTTGTGTAGCCCTACCCTTGGAGCCATGCCGTGTCAGCTCATGAGGGCTCAGCACAAACAGTCCCTGGCATAGCCAGGCTGGACATGCAGGTGAGCAGCCAAAAATTAAACAGCACTCCTTGTTCTGAGGAATGAGTTATGAAATACATATTCCTCGTGGGGCACTGGGGAGTTGCTAAATGAGTTTGTGATAGTCTCCATAGCAATGGAAAAGCATACTAAGAGGAGAAACCACAGAGAAGATGTATGCCAGAGATATGTCTCCTTGACAACAACCCAGGCATGGGACTGAGAGAGCTGTCTGGAGGAGCTAAAGCTGGATCCTCATGTCCTTCTCTCTGAAGTGACTCAGGACATCAGAAGGAGCTGCTCTTAATAAAAGCAACAAGCACCAAGACAAGAACAAATTAAACCACTAACACAGATTTACATGAGTTAGAAATATATGTCTGGGTATATCAGTTCCTTTACATACCTATATGAATCATGTATGAATTTTATATATTCATATGCTGTGAAGTCAAGTATTCAAAAGTTATCAGTTTTACTCAAGGCCATGCAGCTGTCTCCAGTTCTCCTGTCTCTTTGCCTTTCAAGATATTCTCTAATAACACAATCAAGGAGATTTTTCTTGTAGGACCCATGCCTTGTTCAGCACAGTGGGCAGATGATGCTCACTGAATTGTTGAGTCAATATTTTGTCTTTTCCTTGTTCTTCAATAGCTTGCCTCAGGCCTTCTTTATTTCATGCAGTGCAAACATACTCACAAAGACAGAATACATTCCCTCATTACAGTTTCTGCAGCAGTTATTATAGCAACCAAGTTGAATGCTACCAAACTGGAATAATGCTAAAAATATCAGCAAAAACCCCCAAAAACCTGCAACCACAAGGGCAAAACCCAGGAGACATCAAGTCAAAACTTCTCCTGCTGTGCCACTCACCAGCATGCCTGCAGCCAACAAATCCAGCTGTTACTTTTGCTCTCATGTCTCTTTCTACTTGCCCAGATTTTGATACATTACTCCAGCCTGGGACTACGGAAGACTCCCCTCACATCTTGCTGAGTGCTGAGTCCCTTCAGGGAGAGCCCGAGATGGCTGTGTGTTCTGTAGGGGAACTACAATACTTGGGGGATCTAAAAAATATTCTTAATAAGTAATACCCAAACAAGCAGGTCATCATTCAGTTTAGTGCTGGGTTCTCCCAGTGAACTTTGGCTCTCGTAACAGATATTGCTCCACAGACTTGGAAATGTCATTTTGAAACAAAGTGTAGGGCCCTGTTTTCTTTTTCAGTCAGGTGCTGAATATTAAGCAAAGTCCATACCATGGTTTATTGACTGAATGGTGAAGGTAAAGCACGGTATTTCCAGGCAGAGTATTGCAACGCAGGAAGTTCTGTCACTTTAAATTAAATTAAAATAATAGCTGAGTTGGTAGAGGTATTATTGAAATGAAATCCTATTGTTTCCCTCATCTTGCTTATAATTAAATGAAGTAATTGCTCTTGGATTGTTTAGGTGATTTAAAATTAATTTCATTGTTATCCTACTGCATTTATTAGCTGACAGATGCAAATCTCCCAGGACCATTGAATAGCTCTGTTCCTCCTCTCTCCCTCCTTGCTGACTCTTCCCTTCCTTGGAGTTTGCAATATCCCCTGGAAACCAGGAAAAGCCCATGAATTCTCCTGCAGCAATGTCAGCAGAGAGGACTTTACAGTTTGCTGCCAGCAGTCAGCTTTAATAAAAGTAAAGAAAGAAAAGGAAGGAAAAGGGAAACTACAGTGAGTACCTGGGGCTCAGCAGGCTCTAGTCCTGAAGTGCCAGCTTCCCCAGACAGGGGAGCTGAGGAGCCTTCCCTTCCTTGCAGGTCAGCTGCTGCTCAATCCTGGCAGGTCCTTCTGGACCACAGTTTTGCCCATGAGAGGGAAAGGGCCACCAAGGCACAAGGATGAATTTGCTGGGAACTGGGTTCATCCTACCCATGTAGTTGCTGGGACAGAATAAAGTACAAGCACATTGACTTTGGGCTCATCCAGCACATTTTCTGCTAGCAGTCAGCATTATTACTCCCTGTGGTCTTTCTGAGCATGTTTTTCATTTTCTACACAAAACAGAGGATTTTTATTGTACTTAGCCCAAAGCTGCACACACTGCCCTACTCCCTGAGGAAGTTTTTCTTCCAGAGACCATGATGTCATCAGTGACTTGGACCTGGCTACTCTGGACACTGTGTGCAGACACTTGTGTGCCAAGTGAAAAAGAACAATGGCAAAATATCTCCAAGGCTGCCAGCGAGACAGGCCATGGTGCAAGGTGCCTGCCTGGGAAGCCAATTAAATCCACAGTGCTTGAAGAGAGCTCAGAACACTTGGGGTGAGAGCACAGCCCCATGCACGGGTCAGAAAACACAACACATCTTAAAAACCAGGGGATATTTCCTTAATGCCTTTTATCCATGTGGGCAAAGCTGACAGTCTTCAGATGTCCAGACCTGCTGTGGGGTGCCAGGGATGAGCTTCTGAGAGCTCCCTCTGATAGGAGGAGGATCAGACACTCAGATCTTGTCAGAGCTCACCCGAGTGCCTTCCTTTGGACACACTGCAAAATCACATGCCCTTACAGAACTGTTTTTGTAAAGCACAATGCCAACTCTCCCACCTTCTTTTAATCTAGACCTTTCCACACTGTGTTTTTTCATCTCCCCTTCTTTCTCCTCACACCTCTCCTTTTCCTCTCTCACCCAGGTATTGTACCCTGGTTTTGTTCCCAGGTGTGGTCCATGACCCTGCAGGTCACATACATCAGGCAGATGCATCCCTACAAACACCTCCAGCCACTGAAAGACACAGACTTTCCCAGCAGCCTGGGAGAGCTTGCCACAGGCCAGCAGGGTCAGCTGCTGGCTGCCACCCTCAGATACTATTACAGACCAAGATGGTGAGCTCCAACCTGGATTTAGGGTTTTTTAGACATCAGGAAGCTCAGATGAGGCTGTCAGCCCCCTCAGATCATGTGGACCAGATCCCAGCACCTCTCAGGGTGTTGGGGTCCCTCGGGTCCTCTCTCCTGGCTACAGCTTCTGCAGGAGCCAGTGTGAAGGGGCTCCCTCCTGCCATGCCCGTGCAATTCTGGCTGTCAGCAGCAGATGGCCAAATATTACCACACATACATAACATTTACATCCAAAAGGGCATATAATTGGGTAGAAATCGCCTTTCCTTGCCAGCATTTATTTATAAAATGGCATATGTACACTTGGCATTTACCTTTCTATATGCAACATTACTAAATGTGTGACAAATGGTGACACTCATTTCCTTTCCCACTCCTGACATGCTTGCCAAAGCAAAGAGCCTTAAGCAAACACGTAGTAGGACAAAACCTTGTCCTAAACCACATAAACCTTATATCTTATTTCAAATTTATTTTACAGGATAGAAAAAGCCCCCAAGGCCTGGACCCAGCTGCAGCAAAGCCCAGGTCAGCAGCAGCTGGCAGCAGGTGGCAGAGCCAGAGGCATCTGGAATTTGGATGCAGAAAGTGTTTCATTAAACACGCCAAAAGACCCAGCGAGGACTTGGGCTGGCAAACACACAGGTTCATGGTTTTAGCTGTTTTGAAGGAGAGCACACAAAGCTGTTCTCAGTGTCTCACAGGGGCAGAGGGAGGGGCTTTACCTGCACTCTTTAGCATTGCACAATGTCTGAAAATAATCGATAGGGGCACAAGCGCTAATGTGACAAACAGGAGCCAAAAGGCAAGGAATTACCTTTGCAGCACCACCCCGGGGCATGTCTGCGCAGACAGTCGGGCACACACTGGGTGGGTTCGGCCAGTACACGTGCCACACACTGAAAACAAGGCTGCGTTTGCAGAGGATTGGGAGCACAGACACCTCAGCACTGGATTCTCCATCATCTCCTGGGGACGATGGCAAAAACACACACCTGTGTTTGACTGCCTTGGACAGAACTCTCCACTCCTCGGTGCTGCTGTCTGCCCGATCCACCTTTCCCAGGGTTGTTTGGAAAACCTGCTTAGTAGCTGGCTCCACATCCTTTAATGTACATCAGTTAGAAAGGACAAAGTGAGAAGGAAAAGTTCCATCACTTGAGCATGCTTTAAAGGAATGATTTTCCTGAAATGCTGAGTTTCCAGTAGCTCAGAAATTGCCTTTTAATCTTAAAGTGACTAAAGGTTACTCCAAGATGCCAACCATAACAAAACCAAACCACTTTTTTGTGTACTACTTGTGTAGCACTGGATTTTATGTTTTCTCAGAGCTTTGAGCTCTGTGCTAGCTTGCCAGCAAGCTGGGTAGTAGCACGAGCTACTGGAAAGGTCCTTGGTGTCACCGTCAACTGCAGAAAATGCATGACTGCCCCATTCTCACACCCTACTTAATTTTTGGCTGACATTTACCAGCAGTGGCAGCCTATAACTCTCTAGAAGAAAGAATGTAGGATGGCTTTCTAAAAATGCATGATCTGGGGACCAGGCTGGCAAATAAGGCTGAATTGTTATTTGATTTCTGCCTTTTATGCTAAATCAGTAGGACTACAGGTATGCACAGAGGGCTTTCATACTGAATGAGTGCTCACACCTCTTATCCCTCCCCACAGCAGCATAACTTACTCCAGACTAAACAGGGTGTGATATTCAGTGATCATTTCCCTTGAGCAGAAATCCAGCCTCTGGTTTGGAAGCTGTTGAACTCCTCCTGGCAACCTCTGACACACAGCAGAAACCCTCTCCTGCCTTCAGTGTTCCAGCCCCAGTGCCTGACAGAGACCTTCTGTCTCACCAGCAGCATCCTCCTGAAATAGCATCTGTTCTTGCAATAACCATCCCTCCCTGATAAGACAGTGGGTTATCAAGGAGCTTCTAGACCTCCAGTCTCTCCCTCAGCTGCCCAGATCAAACAGTTTCCTATCCAAGAGCCCTCCCTGCACACCCTTGCTGCCTTCCTCTTCCCAGAGCCTCCTTTGCCTGTGCTCAAAGCCCTGTGGCTCTGCATCACCACTCTCCAGCTTGGACACACTCCTCACATGTCTGGTCACGCATGATGAGGGGTGCGAGGGCAGGAACAGAAGCTGCAGCATCTCCTGGAGGGTCTTGGGCAGACAGGAATAGGATGTGCCCCAAAATGCACAGACAGCCTCAGCCTAATTTTTCAGGTTTGTCAAATTATGGGACATGCTTACAATTTTGCACCAGCTTGGGCTCCTGCCATTTTGGAAACCAGGCCCTAAAAGTCCTGTGTGTGTGTTGTATTTGTACCTGCAGTGACTAATTTCAGTATTTTCTTGCTTTGAAAGGAGCCTGTCAGGGCATGGAGACGTAAAACAAATCTTTCTTTAGCTTAATGTATTTACAGACTTATCTGTAGCTCAGAATCTGATTTGATCAAACTGAGCAGATATAGTTTAAGTACCAGAGTTTTGAATGAGAGAAAATAACTGCTTATGTCTTCTGAGAGCCTTAATTCTGAGGGTATCACTGACTTTACAACAAACATAATTCCCCTCTCAGACACCAGCAATCCCGGTAGGCAGCTTTAGACACATGCAATTCTACATTACGTCAGAGAAAGCAGATCATCTGAAAGTAAAACAGCTCACCAAAGAGTAAACAAAGCGTTCTGCCAAGGTTTATTGCGCCGCGTTTCCTTGGCTGTGAATTCGGGACTTGCACAGGGGCGTGTTTTGAGCCCAAGCCCCTTTTTCTGATGTCTGTTCCCAAACAGAGCAAACCCAGCGGGAAGGAAGGGTCTGCTTGCCGGAGGGGTGAGTGCGGGGCAGGGGATGCAGGAACCCCCGGGGGCTGTCACTACAGGGGACACCAGCGCCGGGGCAGAACCGCGGGCAGGGCTGCGAGCCGGGCTCGCTGTGGCCGGAGGAACCCGCACGGAAACCTCTGCACGTGTGCGTTCATCATCCCATCCATCCCCAGCGCGGGGCTGCTAAGCAACTAGAGCCGGCGAGGAGGCACTTTAAATAGAGATAATGCTAAAAATAGTCCCCAGCAGGCGAGACAGCCCAGCAGCCGTGCCCGGTGACGTCAAGCTCTTATTGCTGCCCTCTGTGCCCAAAAACGCCTTTGGTGGCCGAGAGCTGCCCCCGAGCTCCCCAGGGACCGGCACTGGGCAGGGAGCAGCCCTGGGCAGAGAGCAGAGATGGGCAGGGAGCAGCCCTGGGCAGGGAGCAGAGATGGGCAGGGAGCAGAGCTGCTGGCAGTCCCTGACACACGATGCCCTGTGCCCAGCCCCAGCCTGTGCCCCAAACTGGGCTCTTCCCTGCCCAGGTTGGATCCGTACCTAGCGCAGGAAGGAATGGAAAGAAGCCCCTGGGCAAATCTAGTGTTAGAAGGAGTAATTTGATTAAACTGACAAAATCACACACGCCATTGGAAATGACAAGTGACATCTACAAACACGAGGCAGAGCACACACCTCCCTCTGTCTCTTCAGTCTGTTGTTCCTAGCAGCTGAAATCACTTTTGTACCTCATCTGTACCAAACCCAGCTTGACTCTCCTCATGCAGGGATGGCAGAGAACATAAACCAAAACACAGGGAAAGGTGTCCATGTACTTTATGCAGCAGTGTTTGAAGCTCTAGGTGTAGAAGAGAGAGAAATGGCAGGAAGGAGCCCTGTGTTTTACCTGTTTGGTAAAAGCACATTGCCCTCATCACAAGGGGACAGCCTTCTCTCCACCAGCTTTGGCACCAGTCCTGCCCAAAGTGAGCCACTACACCTTTTTCGGGGAGGCACAGTGCAAAACCACTCCAGTGAACTGATCCAGTGCAAGAATCACCCCACTTTGTCCACTTCTCCTCTCTTTTGGCAGCAAGGTATTTCTTGAGCACGCGCTTCCTCCATGACTGCAGCCCCTCTCCAGCACCCTTTACCACATCAGGGAAATTGTCAGGGTGGAAAGACCCCCAGCTCCCTTTCCCCAGGGGTATTTTGGCCCAGGTCTGCTCTCTCGGAGCACCATGCTGGGCACCCCGGGTTCCAGCAGGGCTGAGGTGGGATGGAGGGAGTGTGCTCCTGTCAAGAGCTGTGGCAGGAAGGGTTGGTTAGTCACAGACATTGAGCAACAGCCTCTTTCACCTCGTTGCGACACCAACTGCAGGAACAGGAAAGTCCAGGCAGGTGCCACCCCACATTTAAGGATTACTTTGAATAATGAATGCATCCCAGAGATGTGTTTAATTCATTGAAATACCACTTTCTTTTAAAGCAGTGGCCCAAAATCCTGGGTAAGTTGTATCCACAGTTGCATGAGTACAAAATCAGAAGCAAGAGTCAGCTGCTTCAAACCAGCAAAGGAGCACACAGCAATGAGCAGGGCCTGGTGACACCCACACAGGGATGCCCCTGGAAACTGGGACATGCTTAATTCAGTGTTTTTGGTAACCCAGGCAAGTACCTACCACACATTCTCCTGCCTCATGTCTTTTTCTAAAAAAGCAGTACAAAGCCCTAGGCGCCAGCCTTGCAAACTGGCCCCACACCACTTCCCTTGGAGGGATTTGGGATGGTGTTACTTCTTCTCCCCTTAAGGTGCTGTTATGACCCCAGGGTGCAGCTCTTAGGGCAGGTGATGTTTGCACCTGCAGCCACCACACATGATGTGGATCATCAGCACCCTTGGTCACCCAGGAGAAGCCCCAGAGGAAGGCAGCAAGGTCTGATGGGCAGGTGGCTCCCAGCTGGCACGGGACCGTTTGTTCTTTCCAGGCTCTTCCAGCACACAAAAACATACTCAAATGAGAAAGGGCAGAGCTAGAAAGCAAATTTTGATGTTCATTGTAGAGAAAATGGCCTCTCTGCAGCTGGGCCATAAATTTCCCAGTGAGTGTAAAGGAGACGTGGGTGCACATGCCTTCCAAATACCAATGTCATTTTCAGTGGGAGTAAAACCTCATTGATCTTTAACATGCAGCAGTTAATTTCAATGCCTTTTGTACATCAACACTACTAGTGAAACAAACACCAGATTTTACTAAAATGAGTAAGTGTCAACATATTGGTGAGTCACACACATCAGTTGCAGACTCTGAATTACCCAGAAGCTTTCTTCTTCAGCACTTTTTATCCAGTAATGATAGAAATATCCCAGCTGGAAATCCTGGTGCATCCCCAGTCTTTCTTGTTCTTGCCCTGAAGCTGAGGTTTCAGCATGTTTGGAAAGAGATTTCCAAGTGGGAAATACCATATGTGTCAGCCACACATATGCAGCATTGGAAACCTCAAGGCAGCAGCTGCCACTAAACCTTCCTACAAACCCAAATGGAGAGGGTTCAGCCAAAATGGGAGGTCTGTAAACATTTTGGAGCAGGTTTGTTGTGATCATTCCTGACCATCTCTGCCATTCAAGCACACTGAGACCTTGCTGGGAAAGTGGATCTGCCTGGGACCCTGGGATGCCCTGCCTGTGGTTGCAGACTGCCACCACAGCTTCACTTATATTTGCTGCTGCTCTTTACAGCTTACTTTGAATGAATCATCAAAAAAAAAGCTGAGGGTTTGATACCTCACAGCTGTGAAGTATAAAGAAAGACCTTTAGAGATATCTTGCACCATAAATGTATTTGTCTGGGCTGGTCTATATCTAAGTGATAAATGAAGACACTTGAAAGAGCTTCTTAATCTTTGAAAAGCAAACCAAAGCAAATAATCCTTTCTAGTTTTATTATACCATCCATCCAATTTCCTTTGCTCTGCTTCCAAGAGCATTGGTGGCAGATGGGCAGCCTACAACTTCCAGCCTGGCTGGGTTTGCTGGTGGGGTTCATTGCAGGGTGAAGGCACTGGAACCACTGAGCAATCATCCCCACTGTGCTGGCCTCAGCCTTCACCAGGGCTGCAAGCCTTCTTCCTCAAGGCCGACTTCTGACAAAATCTTGTATCAAACCAGAAAATCCAGACTGACTTTAATGTATATAAATATCTCAAAGACAGGTACCAAGAGGATGGTGCCAGATCCTTCAGTGGTGCCCAGTAACAGGACAAGGAGCAGTGGCCTGCTGCTGAAACAAGAAGTTTCACCTCAATGTAAGGAAGAACTTCTTTACACTGAGGATGGCAGAGCACCAGAACAGGCTGCCCAGAGAGGCTGTGGAGTCTCCCTCTACAGAGACCTTCAACACCCCTCTGGATACACTCCTGTGTGACCTGTTCCAGGTGACCCTGCCTTGACAGGGGCATTGGACTGGATGATCTCCAGAGATCCCTTCCAACCCTAACTATTCCATGATTCTACTAGGTACAGCTCCACAAGCCACCCCTTATCTCCTGGGGAACCTTCTTGCAGAGTTCTGGTGATTCTCACAAGTCCCAGGCATCCACACCAGTCTACAGCCACCCACAGCTCTGTGAGGACCCAAACCAGCTGACAAAAAAGACCTACCACCATCACAGCCCCACAGTGAGGTGGGAGGATGTTACAGAATCGAGAGCCTGTTGCTATGCTTCATTTTCCCTCTGGGCTCCACCATGAAGCCTCTTCAATAATGGCTTTATGGCTCCATCAATCTTATTTAAACTTCAGTACAAATAAATTGCAGCACATTCAGAGTCCCATCACAGTGCTCTGACTCACCCAGTCCCAGCAGACATTGTATATTAAATTAGTTTTGGAATGTATTCAAAAGCAATTGTTGCAGCTTCTTCAGCTAACTCTCCATGCTGCATGTGAGGGGAAAGCAGAGCAGGATGTCAACCCCAGTCCCCTTGGGCTGGGTTATGGGGTTTGACATGGCACTGAATTCCTCCCCTTGTTCCCAGCTGCAGCAAGGGGTTCCTGCTGTCCTGCTGGGGACAGTTTCCACCGTGGTTCCCCATGGGGTGCAGGGACACAGCCTGTCTCACCATGCACCACAGCACGTGCAGGAATGTCTGCTCTGGCACCCAAAGCACCTCCTCCTTCTTCGTGGGGAGGACTCTTCTTGCTCCAGCATGAAGTCCCTCTCACAGGAGATAGTTCTCCATTAACTTCTCCAGTGAGAATGTTAATGTGAGTCCCCCACAGGCTGCAGTCCTTCAGGAGCTGCCTGCTCCAGTGTGGGCTCCCTGCAGGTCACAAGTCCTGCCAGCAAAGCTGCTCCAGCCTGGGCTCCTCTCTCCACAGGTCCTGGCAGGAGCCTGCTCCAGCCTGGCTTTCCCGTGGGGTCACAGCCTCCTTTGGGCACCCCTCTGCCAGACGTAAAGAGAGAGACTGGGAGTTGTGGTCCCAATCTATCACAGTGTCTCCTTCAGAAAACCAAAGGTGTATTCTTAAAATAATTCAGTATTATCCAAGACATATGGTCCTTCATGACTGAAAGAAGTTAAGGACTGAATTCCTTTCTAAAGGGTCCCGTCCTTGAGATGTAATTCAGGGGCCTGTTGGATGCAAACTACAACAAAAAGACAAGAAAAAAAACCCAAACAAACAACAACAACAACAACAATAAAATCAAAAACCCAACACCCATTCCTAAAGCAAACCCCTCCCAAACCACAGAAAAACCCAACCAACCAAAAAACCCCAAACTGTGATGTTTTCTCCTCCTTTGCTTCCCTGCAGCAGCAAGGAGCAAGGCTGCACGCAGAGTCACCCCAGGGGCTGGGGGTGGTTGTGTCCCTGTGTCCCACAGAGCCCGGAGAATCCATGACCTGAAACCTGGGCAGCATCACAACAGCACAGGGGGAAGCAGAAATGCCAAGTACGCTTCCAAGGAGAAAAAACAAAAAAACAAACAAACAAACAAACAAAAAAAAAACCCAAAAACAAAACACCAAAAAACAGTGTGCTTAAACTGAATTACTTTTTCACTCACTGGTTGGCAAGATAATGATCTGACACAGCTAATTAGCAAATTCCTGAGGCTGTTGTAACCCTCAGACCAGAAGCATACCAAACTCTTTGTTAATTCAGCTGCTCTGTCTCCTCTGCCCCCTCTTATTGTGTACCCTTATCTCCTCTGAGAAACAAACGGGAAACACCTCCCTGTTTAACTGCCTGTGCTCTGGAGCGCTTTCCAATCAGTGGACATCAGCATCAGCTTTAGATGCAGAAATCCAATTAATCTAATCTGCCTGCTGGTTGATTGATATCCGAGGGGTTGGTGTTCAAGGGAGAGTGCCTGGGAGAGCGGCCAGCCAGGCTGAAGTGTTGACAGCAGTGATTGTGCAGGCTCGGGCACTCCCCACCCCCCGGCTCTGGGAGGAAGCAGCAGCTCTCAGCTCCGCTCCTTTAGCTTCAGCCGCATTTCCATTCCAAAGCGAGAGGCTGCGGGTCTGTGCCGATAAGGACTTCCAAGGCAAAAGGGCATCTCTACTGACCTTGAAAAGCGACTGAAATATTTACCTCTGTAGCAAACTGAACTCGCCCTTCCCAGGTCCTGCCAGCAGGTCTCAGATTTTCTGGTTTGCTGGTGTGAGGGGCCATACCTGTACCTGCAAGGACCTTGGGTCAGCTCCAGCCATGGACTGACCTTTCCCTAAGCTGTGCTGGTCAAGCCTGGGAAATGACAAGTACTGGGGCATTTCTGCTGCCTTTCTAAATCGTATCAAGCTGCTCAGCAAAAGGTGCTCTGTGACATCGATGTCCTGCAGCTTTCCTGGATAAATCCAGGTATTCCCCAGTCACTGGCCATGTGTGTGCTCAGATGTGGAAGAGAGGGCTTGTACAGTGCCTGCAGCCCTGGCACTGCCCCAGGATGCCCACTCCATCCTGCCAAGCACTGTCTTGATCCTCCTGCCAGGAGGTTTTGGGGTGGGCAGTGGTGGTGCCTCCTACCTACAGGGCCATGGGGAGCCTTGAGCACTCATCACGGAATTGTAGAATATTTTGGGTCAGAAAAAACCTTTAACACTATGTAACCCAACTGTTAATCCAGCACTGCCAAGTTCACCACTGAACCCCGTTCCTAAGTGCCACCTACATGCCACCTGCATGCCGTCTACATGTCTTTACAATATCTCCATGGACGGGGACTCCACCTTCAGATGAGGAAGGGATATGACCCCACCAGCCTTGACCAGCTCTGTGCAAGAGAGTGCATGCAGGGTGTTCCAGTCATGGATCTGGAGATGTGCCAGGAGGTGTCTTGAATTCGGATGGGCCAGGGCACTACGGTGCCACACTCCCCTCTCCTCACCCCATTTCCCAGCTCCCTGAGGCAGGCACTCAGCTACACGGGCCCAAAGGGTGCTGGCACAGCTCAGCTGGGCCTGACCCTGCTGCACCTGCACCCTCACTGAGCTGGGGTGGGGAGGGGAAGGGCTGGCTCTGCATCCAGGGATGCTCTGGCAGCGCTGTGGTGGCACAGGGGTGGCCAGAGTGCAGGTGGTGCAGGGCAGGCTCAAAGCAGACCTGGCTTTCCTTCCTCTTGCAGGGTTCTGGTATCACTATCACAGCAGTTCCACAACACCCAGACCCACAGGGGCTGCCTCTGTGGGACTGGCAAGGCAGGAGCACTGCATCTCCCATCTCACAGCTCCTCTTCCACAGCATCCAGTCGGAATATTCCACAGCCTTCCATCCCAGCACAGCGGCAGGGCACTGCTTCTTTTGCTATTGAAAATAAAACGTAGGGTGTCTGTCTCCTGAAGCCGTGTTTGCATGGAGTGATGATGGTTTTGGTGCTGGGGGTGGCTGGGGTCAGTCCTGCTCCAGGCAGAGCAGAGAAAGCCGCAGGTTTTGGCAGCCTGCGCGCCGGGGCGCTGCGAGCACCGAGCACCGCGGCAGCTGACGCCGTCTGCCGGGATGACTCACTGCTGTTGATTTGGGCAGAGGCAAGAAAAACAGCCTGAATTGCACCAATTTAACATTCTTATTCTCAGCGATGGGCTATTAGCTCAGAGCAGATCCCCGTCCCATGCTCCCCACCACCTCTCTTCAGTACAGCATCATTGAAATTTATTTTTCAATATCAGAAAAGTGATTTATTAAGAGCCTTATATTTGGGAAACCAGCTTACATCACTACCAGAGACATCACATACAAATGGATCACATCTGCATCAACAAAACACCTGGCACACTTTGACTTGATAATCTCCTGAAGCAATTTTTTTTTTTCTTTTTTTTTTTTTTTTCCTATGGCTGCTCAAACATTGGCTTTATGACCATGGGAAGGATAGGAGGAACCTGTAGAGCACATGCTCATGATAGCTGGTCAGGATGACTGTCACTGGGCTGTTATCCCAAAAGCATTCATCCCAAAAGAGAGTTTTACTCAGGGTGAACCCCCAGGAGGAATTTCAACCCTGCTGCAGCTGCAGCCAAGCCACTGGTGAAGCTGCACCAGGTGCCAGTGGTGGGTGCTTCCCCAGCAGAGAAGGGATCACACAGCACAAACCAGCCCCAGGGGGTTCAGAACATGCCACTGCAGTGTGGGAGGCAGCTCAGTTCCAGCCTGGTGTGGGAAGTGAGCTGTCAGGTTGCATTTCCTACATCCAGCCTCAGCAGCCACGACTACTCACTTATATTTTTCCAGTAATTTCCATTTTCTCTTTTCCTTTTCAAAGGACCACAGATGAGCTATATGGTCTCACACAAATGAAAAAGAAGGACTGTCATTCCAACAAATAACCCCTACAGCTGCTGGTACCCTGGAGCTGTCAGAGCATAATCTGTTTTGAAAGAAATCACACTGGTGGATTTTGTGGGGATGGAGGGATGGATTGAGTCATGCTTAGCTCTGGATGGGGCTGGGGCTCACCAGAGAGGGATCAGATATTTTACTTTCTGAAGTTCATTTCTGAAACCTGTTGTGCCTGGTGGTAGTAGTTACCATTCAATCCTGGGCCACACACAGAATAAACACTGTATACAAAATAGAATGCTCACTTGTTTGCTGCTTGTAAGCTCCGTTTTTATGCCCAGGAAAGGGCTGATTACGTGGCTCCAGATATTGCAGCGTGCCCCTGAAGTGAACAAGTGGGTCTGAGACTTTCCATTTCAGTAAATAATTTTCAAAATCACAGAAAATCTTTATCTATGTTGGCTTGAAACACTGAAAAGCCACTTGAGTATGTTATTTGGAAGAAAGGGCTGCTGGTGTCCCACTACACGGTGTGGTCTCCTGGATGCTCAGCTTGGGCTGTCAGGAGCCACCACAGGGACACCTCAGGCAGCGCTCAGAGCTCTCCCCTCGCACCCAGGGTCACTCCACAGGGTAAAGGGAGCAGCGGTAAAAACACAGAGAGCGGAAGAGTAGTGCCTGAGAGACCTTTCCCTGCAGCGGGGGCCGAGCTGCGCCTCCCGATGTGCAGAGCCGAGAGAGGGCAGCACGCTCTCACGGATGTGGAACGCTCCCGGCCGGCGGGGACGCGCGGCTCCGGCGGCGGGGCACCTCGGAGCGACACGGCCGGGGTGGCTGTCGCGGGGCTGCAGCGGTGGCCGCGTGGGGCAGGGACGGGGCCTCTGCTTCGTGCAGCCGCCGGTGCAGCCCCCGGTGCAGTCCCCGGCGCAGCTCCCGGTGCAGCCCCCGGTGCAGTCCCCGCTGCAGCTCCCGGTGTAGCCCCCGGTGCAGCCCCCGGTGCAGCTCCCGATGCAGCTCCCGATGCAGTCCCCGGTGCAGCTCCCGGTGCAGCCCCCGGTGCAGTCCCCGGCGCAGCCCCCGGTGCAGTCCCCGGTGCAGCTCCCGGTGCAGTCCCCGGTGCAGCTCCCGGTGCAGCTCCCGGTGTAGCCCCCGGTGCAGTCCCCGGTGCAGCTCCCGGTGCAGCCCCCGGTGCAGCTCCCGGTGCAGCTCCCGGTGTAGCCCCCGGTGCAGTCCCCGGTGCAGCCCCCGGCGCAGCCCCCGGTCCCCGCGGAGCAGTGGCACCCACGAGCACACGGCAGGATGAGGTGTGCGGGCACCTCATCCATGGATGACACTGTCATCCCGTCCGGCCCTGAGCGGGTGATGGGCTGGGCATCCAGGCGTTTGCCGGGTGTCAGTGACCTGTTCTTCATCTTCTGAGGGTTGTTTGGGGGAGGAAAAAAAAATATTTAACAGCATCCTTGGTCAAATTGTGCATCTGGAATGAGTCCCCTGTCCCTCGCACAGGGCAGCTGCCAGTGCCCCCAGTGCACACCAACTTGTTTGAGGGCACCATCAGAGCTCCAGCAGAGAAACTTGGAGAAAAACCTCAGTCTTAGTGTTTGCCTTTCCCAAAATAATAAATCCATCACATGACTGCTTTAATTTGTTTTTCCCCCCTACTCTATCCCTGTTTCTTGCCTGGCTCTGCTCTTTGGGGTGCATCCCCAGGAGCCTGCCGTGCTCCAGCATGGCTCGCTTCCCATGGGACCCCACCAGGCTGCCACTGCCTTCAGTCCCAGCTTCGTAAACAGAAGAACCTGAAGTTTGCTTTTGGATGCAAGGCTGTGCTCTACAATCCCTGTGAAAACAGACGGAACTAAGGGAGCAAAGAGCTGCAGGTAAATTCAGGCGGCAGAGCGGCTCGCAGGAGGACAGGCGCGGGGTGGCAGTGGAGCCTGCCATGGTGACACGGTGCCTGTCCCCAGGGAAGCCGCTGGGTACCGAGAAGCCCATCGGTGACAGAGCACAGCGGCTCTCCAGGAGCTCCCTGCGTTAGGATAATCTCATCTGCGGTGCATTAAGGTCCAAGTCGGGGCTGAGCATTTCCAGCGCCCCGGGGCCCATCTGGCAGGTCTGGAAAGCTCCAGCGGGGGAGGTGCCAGCAGGATTGGCTCTGCGATCTTTGTGCCACGTACTCCGAGTCCAACCCAGCTCTTCGGGGTTACCTTCCCAGCCTGATCACAGCCCCAGGGCACTGCTGCCCGCCCCATCCTCAGCCCAAACAGCTGTGTATCGTGGATAACAGCGAGATCCTGGCGGGAGAGGATTGCAGCAGTGGGAGCCGTGATTCATCCCCCGGGGCCTATAGCTCATACAACACATGGCAATGCCTTCTCAGAAACTGGGGATGCAAAGGGGGACACACAGCACGTGCCGAACCAGGGAGGGTGGCAAGAGGCTCTCTTGGTAACACAGCTGGCACGTGGCTGCAGATGGGCTCCCAAATCCCTCTGTGCCTGGAGGAGCCCAGGAAGGCGATGGTGGCTGTCCTACATCCCAGCATCCCCCTCCACTGACCCAGCTGTGTGAGCTGCCCTGCTCATACCCAGCCTGCCTGGCTTTCTAACGGGAAATGCAAGCCAGAAATACCCACAGAAAAACATGCATCCTTTGGTAAATTAAGAGAGATCAGATTCCATCTTTCCAAAAGTATTTGTGTAGCTCCTTCTCTTTTCCTGGATGGTCTCACTTCTCCTGAAACACCAAAGGTGATTTAGCCCAAACTACAGACTGTAAAGACATAAATCTAGAAGCAATTCCACTGCCATTAATGGTGGTGCTCTGGGCTCATTCCAGCACACTACAAATGAGAGCCTGGCGCAGGCCACAGGCAGGGATAGATGAATTAGCAATATATCATCTTCTTCTTCTGCCTTTATTTTTGCCTTTTCATTTTTTTAAGCAATTCAGGAATGATTGTTACATATTTTAGTATCTTCTTTTGGGGCTGCATTTGCAACAGTCTGGGCTCCAGCTCAGCACCACCACTGTGAACTCCACTGCAACGTAAACACAAGCTAGGGCAAATCCTGTTTAAAGGGAGCCACTCTGCATTCAGGACTAAATCATTTAAAGAAAATCACAATAACTGTGCAGAAGTACAAATGTTCAGTAAGTCCTTGGTGATGGCTGAAACCAATTTAACCCTGTGGTGGTGCCATGCAATTAGCATTCTTATTGCTGAATCACATGCTGATTGTTCAAAATCATATTCCAAAAGAGGGCAGGTGAAAAGACACTGATGTCAGAGATTGCCAGGGATGCAGTGGAGATGTGCTGCAGTGTCTGCATGATGACAGCTTGTAATACAACAGCCTAGAGCAGCCCCAGCCTTCCTGAGACTCAGCCTTGTGCCAGCTGAGCCCCCGCAGAGCCCCTGACCCAGACAGCTCCCAGGGCCTGCAGAGACTGCCAGGGCAGAGAGCAGCCAGGTGGGATTTCCTACGTATCAGGCCAAAATTCCACCCCTGAAGCCTGCAATGGAAAACTGCTATCCAGCTCTGCTGGGCACTGCAGGAGGCACCAGAGATGCAAACTACCAGCACTGGCTGTCCCAGGGTGATGAATGCCACAGAGCCTGATTTATTTCTCCCTCTCTCTCCCACCTCTTCATCAAATCCGATACAATTATCTCTTTGCTGGAGCCGTACATGGGATTGCCTCTGCCTTGCTTCCTAGGCTAGCCAAGCTCAAGGCAGACTTCACAGAAGAGAGCAGTGGCCAGCAGGAGCTGCCCCAGACAGCTGGTGTTTGATCCCTGGGTGCTGCGGGGCTGAGGTGGGACATGGCCAGGACTGATCCTCAGCAGGCTCCAGCATTCTCCCAGGCAGGTGCCAACTGCCCCACCTCTCAGGGCTCTGTGCCTGCCTCCCTTCCCACCTACTCCTTTAGAACCTCTTGCACATGTCACAGGTAACACTGCCATCCCACAGCTCCCCCCAGGTCAGAACACGGGTCAGAGTCCCCAACGCACTCTCCATTCTGGGGAGCCCAAGCAAGCATCACCACTAAATCCACTAAATCAGCGTTGGTCCACTAAATTAGAGGTGCTCTGAGCACACACTGAGAGTCTCAGGGCAGACAGGCACATGCATACCACCTCCACTAATAATTTAAAAGCCTCTAAAGTGAGTGGCTAAGATACAGGTGGAAATAATTTGTGTGGGCTCAGTTTCTGTGTACAACCCCCATACATCAAACCTCTGCACACCCAAATGCTCCCCTTGGAAGACAGGGAGCACTGAAACATGGCCAGGCTCTCCCCATTGCTCCAGAACTGACAGAGATCTGTTATTTTCAGCAGATACACAATAGGCAAGGGACTGGGGAAAAAAAAGGTAAAGCTCAGTGTGAAAAACGAATGGAACAGGAGGATGTCTCAGTCTCCCAGCAGAGCTGAGCTGCACAAACAGCCCCTTATCCACAGGGCCCTTCCCAGCACCTGGATAGCCCCAAAATCTCCATGCTGCCAAAAGCATTATTGACTACTGGGCTCTGTTTCTCTCAGCCATTCTCATCATTCAGTTCAGCCAGCTAATCAGGCTAACGAGGTGGTGTGCACCACAACTGCCTGTGGTACACAATCAGCCTGAAATTAGGTTTTAGTGTCAATCTTAGCAAATACATCTTTAGAACTTCAAAATCATGTCATTGGATTCAGCTGCAGAAGAAATGTCCATGGGAGAGCTCGATGCTGGTTATTCTGCACAGGGTGGGAGAAGGAGGGAACAAGGTGGGGCTGGAAGGGGCTCAGAGCAGCCTGGTCCAGTGGAAGGTGTCCCTGCCCATGGCAGAGGGGCTGGAATGAGGTGATCTTTAAGGTCCCTTCCAACCCGCATCATTCTGTGATTCCATGATTAGGTGTTTTCACTAGGTTTGCTGGAGACTGAGTGTTGGCAAGATGCTCCAGAGAAGTTAAGTTTTGAAAGTGCAGTTCAGGGAAAAAACCAACAAATTGAAAATGGGAGGAAGGTTATCCTCTGTCAACTTGCATTTGGTACCCTTGGGTTACCATACTACCTACTAGACTAGGAAGGGAGTGTTTAAAGTCACACTTTGGGTGGTGTTTTGGAGGCAGGAACTCCACAAATATTAGGGAAAATATATTTCAGCTCATAAATAAAAATATTTTTAAAAGGGCTTATTGGCTCCATCTGAGGTGGGTTCATACAGCCCAAATGGTTCATTTGGCCTCTTCCTAAAATAACTTGACCCTGCTCTCTGCTTGTTGGACTCTGCATTTCCCCTTATGGGGAATCTGTCACAAGGGTTCATTTTGCCAACAGATCAGTGAGGTTTGTGCAAGAAGCAAAGAGCTGGGCTTTGGGATACACCCCAGATGCAGAGGGAGGGTCACTCTCCCTGAGCTGCAACCCCACTCTGTGACCATTCTGCACATCTAAAAATACCTCCCTTCTCCTCTTCTGCTTCTCTTCTGTGAGAAGCACCATCTGGGAAGGGATCCCCTTCTCCTCCTTATGAGAAGACTTTCAACACATTTCTAATATGGAAAAAATGTTAAGCCTCAAGGCAATATCCTTTAAAAGTACATAGACACTAAATCTTTTGCATGAAGCCATTTGGCATATGCCATTCACTGTGAGGGTTCCTTGGTGCGCAGAGACAAGGCTGCTGCCACTGCTGGAAAATTCAGATATATCCCCCAAATGGCATATTAATAATGGGATCTTTCAAAGGACGATCCATGACTCATCCAAGAAGAAAAATGGGTCATTCACTACACTGAACTCTTCAAACAAAACAGCAGCTTTTTTTTGGGTTTTCCCAGTTTAAACCAGAAAAATAGAGAAAGTAATGGGAGGGAAAATGTGGTGGCTGCAGCTGCCAGACAACATGAGCAGTGAGAGCCTGCACTGGCATTTTGGGGTTAAAAATCCCACCCTGACAGGGGTTCTGTGTCTTGTATGGCTGTTTCCTAAAACCAGGAGTGCAAGGACTGCCCAAAGCCACACACTCTCTAGTCCTTCCCCAAAAATTCACCAGTGCTTTCCCAAAAGTAACATCCTGGGTGTACCCAGGGTTCAAGGGACCAAAGCCACCAGCACCAGGATGCTTTGGGAGCCTGGTGGCTTTTGCCTTGGCAGTCATCCTGCAAGGGACCTGCCTGCAGCAGGGAGCACCAAGGGGCCAGGGCAACGTGCAATGAAGGGTGAATTTGCTGAGAATGCAGCCAAAACTATCAAATCTGAGCAAGGATTTTCAGTGCCCAAACTGTGTAACTGCCAGGGCAGGAGCTGCTGTGCCTCATCTGTGTGGATATGGGGTCCTAACACTGAAATCCCAGTCAGGCAGGTGCACATGGGGCATCAGAGGGGTCATGTGCAAAGGGACACAGCCCCCAGCCAGCTCCTGCTGATCCCTTGATGGAGTCAGTGCAGAAAAAAGGGCAGGTTGCAAAGTTGGCATTTAAGATGTCATTAGAGCTGTTAATCTTATTGCTGTTACTATATTATAATCACTTTCACAACCCATCTAAATCCAGGGCAGCTATCCATACTGGATTATTACATTCATCATTTGCATTCAGCATTTATTTGAGACCATGATTTCATATAATGCTTTGGAGATTAATAAAGGCCATGGCCCTTTCCTGTAGGCAGCTGCCCTCCACACTGATGAAATACCACATTTAATTGCTTTAACCTGGGCTGCTGCTGTTTCCTTCCTCTCCCTCTGTCTGGGATCTTCACATTCAGTGTCTGCTGGGTGCAGCCCATGCTGGTGGTATGGGGGCAGAGGCAGCTGCCCATGATGGGGATGAGGTGCAGCAGCCCCCATGCTCCACAGGACACCTGTGCCAGCACTCTGAGCAGAGTGGGACTCCATGAAGGTCTTACATCCTCACGTGGACAAACCCCTAATTTAATTATCTCAACAAGACAAAAGAGGAGCTCATGGCAAGTGGTTTTTTGCTGCTAAGCAAATACTTGACAAGGAATGCTGAGCTCTTAAACAGCTGCTGGGTTGTGAGTCAATTCACTTGCAGGAACTCAGGGTCATAGAGCCTAAACAACATCCAAATCAAATTAATTTTTCCTTCAGGATAAAAAGAGAAGCCTGCCCTATCCTCTTCTCCAGTCACCTCTGAAAGTTCCAGCCAGCCCTGCAGCATCGTCCTTTCCCTCTGCTCCACAGTTAGTGCCAGCTTTGCAATACCAAAACCCAGTAAGCATTTAATCTGAGCTAGTATTTTCCCAAGCCTCAAAGTCTGTGCACGCTGGAAGCAGAGGAGGGTGGTTGTTACCTGTGAGCAGCATCACAGCCAGCCCATCTCAGCTGGTGGGTGCTGCTCCTGGGGCCCTCCACTCGTGTGGCTCTCACCTCCTCCCTTGGACACCTGGGGACACAGTTAAATCTCGCCTTCCTACCATGTGGCTGAGTCTCAAGAACAGCCAGAGGAGGATGTTTTGAGTTCTTTCCATGCAAGAAACAGCTTCCTGTCAAGCCTTCCCCCGTCCCATCCTGAGTGTGGTCTCCCGTGACAAGTCACTCGGATTTTACGTTAACCCAAGCAATGGCACAAGTACAAATGATGTCAGAGGGGATGAGCAGAGCAAGCACCCTCTTCCTAGGCCAGGGGTATGTTCCTGGGTGTCTGTGGGAGGGATGCTGTCATAACACACCCACCCTCCAGCAGGGTTCCCATTCAGAAATCTGCTCAACAACAGCACCACTCGCTCCCTCACAGCCCTTGACAAGCAGGGATTTGTTGGCATCCTGACAAAGAGCTTCACAAACGAGGCAATCAGCAGCCCAGTATAATTTTCAAGAAATACAAATGAGCAAATATCTAGTTGCCATGGTAACCCTGAGAGCTGGACTAGACTTTTTTTGGGAGATTCCCAAATACAGCTACATTTTGCCAGCACAGCAGGAACGTGGTGCCCAGGACCCCGTTTGGGGACAGCAGCCAGGATTGCTGAGCAGCATCAGCTCTTTCAGCATCAGCCCAGAACAGCCCTGTCCTCTCTGACCAGCTCCAGGCACTCACACGCACAGTGCCAGCTGTGGATCTTTTCTCTCTCACATCACCCGTGCTTTGGCTCTGTGTCCTTCAAGGCTGACCAGCTCTCCGAGCAGGGACCGCAGTGGGAATTGTGTTCCTGTCAGATCTGTGCCTTACCTCTGATCACTGGCAGCTCTGGCAATTTGCACTCAGGAGTGAAAGTTTCCAGCCAAGTTACTGAGCCCCAGCAAAGCAAAAGTGGTTAATGAAAAAACATAACCACCTTTTTAGGTGGCCGTGCTGCAGAGCCGGTGCCAAACAGGGACAGGGGTACTGGCCCTCAGCCAGCTCTCCCCATCAAGGCAGTTTTCTCTGGAGGCCTGGAAATCCTTGGCCACAAAAGAGGAAGAGACTTTTGGGGTACCAAAAGGGAACAATCAAAAGCACAATGGGCCCTGGCATGACACAGTTCCTGTGCTGACCCAGCCTGGAGGAGCTCCTGGCAGCTCTGAGCCTCTCCAAGGGGAACTGGCTCTGCTGGAAGTTTCACTGAGCTTTTGCAATTAGTTCAGGTGCCATTACACACCAGCAGCTCCCAGGTTGTATAAATCCAGCCTGACTCATGCCTCTCTCAGGAGGCATGGCTGCTGCAGCCGAGCCCTTGGGCTGCCCAGGAGATCCATTTCCCAGCAGGTTTGTTCCCTCTGGCTGCCACTGTCCTGCTCATTCCCTGGCAGCAGCAAGGAGTAGATGGCATCAGGCAGGACGGGAAAACCCTCCTGCAGAACAGCAGAAGCCCCTCAGCTAAGCCAACATCCACTGGGACCCACACAGAACAAACCCTGCTCACCTTCCCTGTGCCCCACTGCTCCATCTCTCCGTGCTGCAGACTTTTGGGATGTGCTAAAGTTTTGGGATTTAACACTAACCCCATTGCACAGGTGGGTAACGTCATTTATCACAGGGCTTTGTGGCTTGGGGTTTTTTGCTGATGGGGCTCACTGTTGCAGCCAGTCTGTAATGTACTCTCTGAGCTGCTCAAAGCATGTTTTTGGTCCCGAGATATTTTTGTTCTCTGTCAAAGGGAACCACTCTGTGGCATCCTGGCCTCAGGGCAGGAGCTGAGCCACTGCTCAGGCAATTAAATCCGAGGGAAATGCACAAGAAAAAGCTCATGATTCAGCCGTGCAGCCCTTATTCTCCCAGTCATTTATGGGAGAAAAAAATCTTAACTGAATTAATAGAGGAAAAGACAGCCCAGCCCAGCCCAGCCAGGCATCGGACCAGTCAAGATCATCACTGGGGAGAAAAATCCCCACCAGGCTGTGCCAGGGCAGCACCAGCGTGCCCACAAGCTGTGACATCCATGTCCTGTGTCACAACGTCCAGCAGCATGTCTCAGGAAACAATCAAAGTAGGAATAAAGGGACTCAAAGGGTCAGAGGTGCAGGCAGACCCATCCCTCCCCACTGCCATGCCAGGGCTGGGGGCAATATTGCCTCCAAAGCTCAGGAATGGGGTACAAGGAGGGTAAAGACTATTTTGGTTCACTCCCAGGTTACATCACACACACTTACCCCAGCTTTCATTTATTACAAAAGAAGGTGTTCAACCCCTAAGAAAATCAGTGTCATAAAAAGACCCTCAGGAATCAGTCACTTGCAAGTGATGTGCAAGAAAGGTGTCAGAGTCCTGCTGCTGCCAGGTTTCCCATTGCCTGCACCAGAGAGTGAGTCAGAAGGGAGAAATTCAAGATAACAAAGGAGTGAGGGGTTATGAGAGACGCAGAATAGAAAAATAAAGAAGTTCAGGCTGGAATCTGGAGCTGCTCCAGGCCATGCAGAGTCTAGGACCGTCCATGGTGAGAGAAAGGGCGTGGCCCATCTTTCATCAAGCCAGATCCACTAGAAGTTCATTAAGGAGGTGAAAACTCCTGTTGTTTTCTGAATTTTATTTGATTACTGTGAAACAGAAGACACTGGCAAGGACAGAGGGTTGATTTTTAAGTAAAGACCCTGGAGCCAAAGGAGAAACACAGAGGGGGTGGGAAACAAAGCCCCTATTAACTTTGGTCCTGACTTTCAGGTCATGCATGTTCAGTTCTTTTTACCTGGAAATGAAGATGTTAATTGGAGGCGACAGCTTTCATTGGGCTCCCCATTAGCAATATTTTTAACCACAGTAGGGCCCAGATCTTCAAACACTTTCCCAAGGGAAGGTTTTAACCTTTCTTTTGAAACATCTCATACCACTTGCAGGGAAAAAAGACAGTTGTTTGGCTCAAGGCATACCAATCCCCAGCCGTGATGAACTCCCAGCTCCTCTGGACAGGAGACACAGCAGGAACAGGGAAAACAAAACTGGGGAGGGGCAGCCTGGAGCCGAGCCTGGCACCGTGCAGCAGCATCTCCCCGCCGCTGGCTGTCCATCCAGCCCAGCCCTGCCCTTGGGACAGCACGGCCAGCCCCAGGGGACGCTGGGCTGTGCTGTCGCCACCCCTGTGCTGTGACAGCCCCAGCACAGCGACAGGAGCACAGCCCAGCACCGTGCTCAGAGCCAGGAGCTCATCACACATGTCCTGCTCCACCCCTGGCTCTCCAAACCCTTTTCTGCCACAGACCACATCAACTTTATCCACTCTGCTGCATCTGAGAGCTTTCTTTCAAACATCTGGTCTCTTCACATACTGTTATCATCCATGCATAATTTATCATTTTCAGGTGAAACAAAAGCCTCTAGAAAACACATCCAATGCTTCAGTTCAAATCCAGAACTGAAGACTACACAAATGGCTAACTTTCCATACAAATATATGAATAGTGTGTATATTAATTTCAAAATTACAATAAAAATTATAGTTTCATTCATATATATTATCAACTTTATATAAATATATATCTATAAATACGAAATCAGGGATGACAGCACTTTCTTATTTTAGAAACTTTTTCCAGCACACACATTCCACTTACAACACCATTATTAGCCCTACCAAATTTTCCAGTTTCTCTCCAAGTGGAAATACAGCTGAAAGCTCCACTGCCATCCGAGGAAGCCGTTCCAAGCTCCCAGGGGAGCCTCAGGTACTGACCTCAATTGCACCCAGTGCAATCACTCTGGAAAGGCTTTGTTTTGGAACATTGTATTTCTAAGACGGCGGCATCAAGAGGGACCAGACAATTTTATGGCAATGCTTTACTCACCTTTGCAGGCAGCAGCTGAGATGGGTCAGACCCTGTGCCTTTGCCAGAGCAGGGACAAAAGGGACTCATGGCTCCCAGGAAGGGGCAAGGGGCCCTTGCAAAGCCACCCGGGTGCCACAGGGCTGTGAGGGATCAGAGCTCACAGCCCGGGATCCCTGGGGAGCACTGGATTTATTGTGTCTGACTGGCTCCAGCAGTGCTTTGGAGCTGTGTCCCCGAAGGAGATGCCTGGTTTTCCTTCAATAGGGCTGCCTTTCCCTGGAGTCCTAGCACCAGCACAGCCCCACTTACACCCAAACTCTGCAAATCCATCCTTGTCCAAGCAGGAGTGTTCCATCTCCACACAGAGCAGTTCAAACAAGGCACAGGAGCTGCCACAACCACACACACCTCCCCAGAAATATTTACCTGGGAGACAGAAGTACTTCTGTGGTGCCAGTGCAGCAGAGAACATCAGCAAGGACTTAGGGAGAAAACATCACCCCACTAGGACACGGGGCTGCAGCAAACACTGCAAACTCTCCCCAGCAGGACTGGGCTGTGAGGATGGGCTGGCTCCCAGCCGGGGCTGTGGGTCAGCCCTCACCTGCCCCAGGTGGCTCAGGGCCACACCTGCCTGCTCAGGGATGCTGCTGGGCTCTGGGGCACTGCCTGGCCCTCACACCCTCCACGGTGCCTCTGTGCTTGCTGGGGCCGCCCAAAGGGCAGGGTGAGCACAGAGGCTGCCCCAAAAAACAGTCAGGGTCTATAAAACAAACTTTCCTAGGCAGCTGCTTCCCCCCAACACACATAGCAGGTTGGGGAAAAAACTTCTTCCACATGAGGCACCAAGCCCCCAGGGAGTCACTGCTACTCCAGTGCAAGAAAGACAGGGGAGTCTCCACCTGCTGTTTGCTGTTTATTTTAGCAGAGAAAAAAATAACATGGACAAGAGGCATTCTGCATAACTTAACAGAAAATAACACTTTTCCTCCACTCTTCACTGATCAAAAGGCAAAAGCATTTCCTACACACAGCTATTTTTGGGTGCTAACAGTTTGGTGTATTGGTAAAATCGCGGGTTTCCTCTAACACGCTGTGATGGTTGATCTGAAATCCAAAGCCAGACTCGGGCTTGGGGGCTCCTCTGCTGTTGAATGCAGCTCCTGTCAGTGCTGAGTGCCAGGCTCATCCCCACCATCCTCCCAGCAGGGATTCTGCAGCAGGGACTGGCTGGGGCTCCAAGCAGCTCCACAGCTCTCCCAGCCCGTGCCATGTCCTGACTGCTTTAGCCCAGCCCAGCTGGAGAGGTGACCCAGAATGAAGTGGGGTGTGGGAGCACCAGCAGCCTCAGTCCAGGGCCAGGGAGGGGATCTTGCAGACAAAGGGGAAGGCTCTGCCACAGGCGTTGTCGTTCCAGGAGCGCAGTGCTACCCTCCAAAAAAACACAAGGCATTAGCTGAAAAAAGGCAAAAGGAGGGACCAGGACCTCCTGCCACTGGGGGAGGCTCTCCCTGGACGTGCTCCCATTTGTGCCATTCACTGCTGTGCTTCCTCCCAGCATCCTCACCTGGCGGGTGTGAGAGGGGAGACCAGGCCCCAGCTTGGACTTGGTGGTGGAGGGGCAGCTGCAAACACAGCCCTGCTCCCCCAAAATTATCCACGGGCTACCCATGGACAGGACAATTAGGTACATCTGGGGGGCCTGGACACACCTGGCTGGTCTCACCAGCAGGGAGGTGGGATTTTTGCACAGGCAGGGTCTTGTCCCACTTCAGCAAGATGTCCTGGCCCAAGCAGGGGGAGATAAGCTGGCAAAACAATGAGTGCTCCCACAGGTTTCCCGTGGAGGAGGGGAAATGGGGAAATTTGACCTTTGACTAAATTTGGTAATTCTTCAAGGCAGCTGATTCTCCTGCCTTGCTGCTACTATGGGAGAGGGAGATGGGAGCAGAGGGAAAATGAGTATGTATGCATCTATGTACATGGTGAAAAGGAAAACACCTTTTCACTGTAAAGAAAAAAAAGAACATAATGCTAAAAAATTAAAATGCATATCCTCTGCCTGCCAGCAAGCTCTTCAGAAAAGCAGGAGCCACAGTGGATTGAATTTATTGGCACACAAATAACACTGAGGGTGCCCTGGGTGCTCACCACTGCTGTGTCTGTACCAGATCTGCACGCAGTCCTCCTCCTCGGGGATGGAGTGGATCCCATCGTCAGGCTGGCTGCCATCCCAGTAGTGGTAGTCGTAGGAGGAGCCATCTGTCCACTCAAAGTGACCCTCCTGACACGAGGCCAGCAGAGAGAGGCTGTCACCAAAAGCTGCAGAGGGTGGTAGGCCACCCCCATGTAGTCCCCACACCATCCCCAGTGCCACACAGCCCAGGGACATGGGGAGAGACTGTCACCTCTCAGCAGATCCCACTCCCAGTGCCACACAGCCCAGGGACACGGACAGACACCACTTAGCAAGGTCCAAACAGCATGTTTGGGTTCTACAACTGGAAACTTCCCAAGAACAGCCCCAGGTTTCACAGCGTTCTCACCAGGGGAAGCCCAGAAATCAAATCTATATATATTTTTAACACCCCTACCCAGTTCTACATTCCTTTTCCTTTTCCATTCTTTTTTCAGTATCTACAAAAAATATGCTGACATGAGACTGTTCTCCTGATGGTCTCCATTTTTCTTTCTAACATATTAGACTATATATTTCCAACATGTCAGCTTTCAAAAGTCACAGAGTAGCACAAGAGAGCAATGGAACTCGGTGGGTTTTGACACAGAAGACCTTTTCAGTTTATTTTCTCTTCTTGGACCAACAGTACAATACTCTTTCTATTAATCCAGTAATAAAATGTGATATGAGTAATTATTGATTAATCTATTAACTCTAGTAACACTCCTCTTTTAGAAGCAAACTGGAATGGGTAAAATAACAAGTTTCTTCAAGTGCTGCACCACAGACTCTATGCCACCTCCTGATTAAAGGGGTATAAGGAGCAAAGAAAAAACCAAGTGGCTTTCCAGGAGGAAAACACAGAGGTGAATTTTTCAAAGCCTTTTCCCACAGGATTCCAGGGAGCTCCCACCTGCCGTAGGTCGTTGAGTCCCGTCCAGATGTCGGTGGGGATGCCGGGCACGCGGCTGTTCACCAGGTCGTACACAAAGACGTTTTCTTCCCAGCTGGCAAAACAGAGCAGTACAGGGCAATCAAGAGGATAAGTCAGCAAATGGTCAGGCGTGTCCCTAAGCACTCACCCTACCACAGGACCTGTGAGCAAATGGTTCCCCTGCTTCTTACTGCTGCTGGTTATTTTCCCAGGTCTGTGCAAGGGGAGCATAGTGCTGGTGAGAGCTGGGGGAGAGGGAATAGGGAAAAAAGCCTGTGTAATCATGTTGTACTTCTATCCCTTTTTCAAGAGTAAAAAACACAGTTTGAGGAAATTTAGGGAATACTATGCCAGTTTTCCTGCCAGTCCAGGAAAGGCATTTATTTTCTATATTGCCTTTGTGTGACCTGTGCATCAGCCTGGGCTGGGCCGCTGCTGCAGAGGGATGTGTAGGCTGCAACACGAGCCTGCAGCTGACACAGAGGCTGTGGTGTGGGAATGGGACTTTGCCCCCAGTTTCCTTCCAGCCTAGGCTGTGTCAGCGTGGGATGATGTTTCTGCACAGCTCACCTGTGGATGGAGGCCAGCTTGGCTGACCTGATGCCGATGGAGAACTCGGCGCAGTAGAGGTCGGCTTCAGCCCAGGTTTTGTTGATGGGGAAGTAGCGGTAGCAGTGGCCTTCGTACTCCGTCCAGAAGAGTGGGCAGGAGTAGGCATGGACAGGCTCAGGCATGGCTGGGGGCAGAGCAGAGGACATCAGCAGCTGGTGGTGAGACAGCTTGGCCAGGAAGCTGAGCAGGTGATGGAGGCAGCAGTGCCCAGCCCTGCTCTCCCACCTCACCCAGGCAAATAACCACCAAACACACACAGGGAAAACCCAGCTGCTGCAGGAGCCGTGCAAAAGCTTGCAGAAGTCAAAACACGTTTTAAACGAGTTGTGGGTTTCTCAGTTTCAGCATCTGCCTAAATCAGGAGGGACATTCCAAGCTGGCTTGACATAATTTCAGGCAGAGGATGCTTAAAATAAAGGCACTGACATTTGCTACTGGGACAAGCGAGATAAGGGTTCCTCTTGTCTCTATCAGCACCACTGGAGCCACTGTGCTGGGAGGGGAACTGACAGCCAGGGCTGCGGGGTTATGGCTGTGTTCTGCCCTCCTGCAAGGACAGGCTGCACCTCCTCCCCCGGGAAACCCCCCTCCAATCCCTGTCCCCGTCCCGGGATGCAGCCAGGCACGTAGGCACTGGATCCCAGCCCAGGAGCAGCCGGCAGGGTGAGTGTGCAGCCAGCAGCAGTGCCAGCCCATCCAACAGATATCCCGCCCATCCAGCAGATATCCCACCACAGATAACAGCCCATCCAGCAGATATCACACCACAGATAACAGCCTATCCAACAGATAACAGCCCATCCAACAGGTATCCCACCACAGATAACAGCCTATCCAACAGGTATCCCACCACAGATTACAGCCAGGCCACCTGCTGCTCCTCCTCCCCTGCCACTTTTCAGCGTAGTGGGGAAGTTGTCCCAAAGGAGGCCCCTCTGGGGGCAGGATGTCCTTTTGGAGCCTTTGTGGTTGCTGCTGTCTAAACACAGCAGTGGCATTACCACGTTGCTCCAGCCTCCTCCACGTTCTGCTCCCTTTTGTGTGGGGAGGATGCAGCACTTGGGACCCTCAGGTCTTGGGGCACATGGACTTAACTCTGCTGGTTTGTGAACGTGGGGGAACTGCCAGCCCCCCTGAGCCAGCTCCCACATCCCCAGGGAGTCGTGGTTGGGGTCAGTGCTGCTGTGGAGGCGAGTGGGGCAGTGGGCAGGGTGGGCGTGCAGGGGTGAGGGCAGATGTCAGATGCCATCAGACTATCCAAGCAGGTAACAGCCTCAAGCCCAGAGAGGTCAGGGTGGTGCCTCCAGCACCGAGGGGCCGGGGGAATGGCTTTCCCTGAGGGTGGGAAGAGCAAAACTGCCAGCAGCAGCAAGGATGTGGCTGTGGCAAGGGAAGAAACAGCATGGAGAAAAAGAGAGGCAAGGTGAATCCAAAGCAGCTGTGTGAGCATTCCTAGAGCCAAATCATTTCCCGTGCCAGTGCTGGCAGCTCTGGGTGATAATTTCATCTTTCATCAGCTCTTTCCACATGGGGATCTCTGAGTGTTCTACAAACAGCCACCAGCCAGCCCATGGGGTCCCCGCTGTCACACCTCCCTCCCAGGTGACAAACCACAAATGCAAAGAGTCTTTTTTTCCTCCTCAGCAAGGCCAAATCAACTGCCCTGTGGGGCTGTCACCCCATCAACCTGCCTTGGGACCCCCAGCCATCCCTCCAGGGGAGCTGAGACTGAGGCAGCTCTGCACCTGACAGCAACAAACCCTTGAGGGGCTCAAGGGGCTCTCCCATCCTCAGCAGCACTAATTATGGGCTGTGGAGGATAAAAGATAAGGCCTGCTGGGCTGGGAGAGCAAAATAGCTTTTGGGGAGAGTGGGTAAGATAAAGACAGCTCAGCAGCAAGGCAGAGTTCAATTCTCTGATTCATTCCCGGCCATAACTGCACTGGGAAAAACCTTAGAACAGCCCTAGGAGACACAAATTACTTCACTGTAGCAACAGCAGGACCAGGAACTCCGAAAGCTCATGTGATTCCTGGGAGCCAAGCCTCCTCCCCTAATGATGCTGGCCAGGGTTTCCTGTCTCCACCAAAACTGAAGCAGAACAAGGGTCAAACCTTCAGCTTTACCACCAGGCCACAGGTGAGGCATGTACCCCCAGAAAGGACAGCCTGGGATCTGGTCTTGGCTTGCAGAGACTCGAGGTTGCTGTTCCTTCCTGCCAAGGACAGCCCAGAGGTCTGTGCCAGACAAGGCACCACCAGCTGTTCCAGCAGTTGGGGTTTTATTGCAGTGCCTTGACAAAATCCTCACCTCTGGCAGCACGGTGGCAAAATTCACAGGGCTTCACCCAGCAGCACCCCCAGCCAACGGAGCCTTCACTCCCCAGTGCTAATTGCAGTGGGTGTCCCATTGTCCTGGCTCAAAGCCAGGCACCCCAATTCCAGGGAAAATCACCCTCATGTTTGCTCAGAGCAGCTGAGAGCAAGTCAGAAATTGAGACAGCCCTGCTTTGTTATTCCATACTGGTTCCCATTAGGTAGCATTAATTTGATGAGCTTCAGTGAACCAGAGGTGCCTGAAGGAATTTAAGGTTAAATATACCAAAAAGGAAAATATGGGAGGTCAGCTTTTAATTAGCATCTTTTCTGTTAGGTCAGGATCAGAGGCTTTGTCTGTCTCTTTGGAGGAGAACTACTGGTCCCAGTTTTTCAGGCAGGAACAATTAGGGGAGCTGCTTTATTTGAAATATTTGTAGCAGAAAAACCATAAGAAATCTGATGTAGGGTAGTGAGTATAGGGGCCTACTCATGGCCCTACAGGAAAGCCTCACAATCCAAGCCAGCAGCTGTGTGTGTTATTTTGATCTAGAAGGTGACAGGGGAAGCATTTGGGGGCTTTTTAGACCAAATCCTCACTTTTAAGGGAAGTGAGGATTGGGTCTAAATGACCAGCAAAACATCAGCTCCTCCACACAGGCCAGGATCAGCACAGTGAGTACCTGCAGCACAGGGGTCCCTGCCAACCCCAACACAATCCATCCATTTGTCCCCAAATTCCAGGTGAAAATTTACTGGAGGATTGGGTCTAAATGACCAGCAAAACATCAGCTCCTCCACACAGGCCAGGATCAGCACAGTGAGTACCTGCAGCACAGGGGTCCCTGCCAACCCCAAGTCAATCCATCCATTTGTCCCCAAATTCCTGGTGAAAAATTACTGCAAGAATTTTTTTTTTTTTTTTTTTTTTTTTTTCACAATGCAGCAGTTTTAAGAGCAGGACCATGTTTTAAAGCAGCTCCAGCAAATTAAATGTCCAGACTTGGCTGAGGATAAGATTCAGATCAGGCAGCTGTTACTAACTCAGAAAAACTGGAAAACAAATATTTAGGGTCAGAAATAAAGTTTTGTGTTCTCTGCATTTGTGTCACTGCCAAATTGGAGCCTTTTTATTTATTTACTAGCTGAGCCCCACTGTAGAACTACCAGGAAAATCACTCTTCAAAATCTTACAGAAGCTGACACTGCTCTGCCAAAAAAGTTTCACTTCCCCAATTGGCCTATTTCCAACTAGAAATAATTAACTGAGAAAATCCTAGCCAGTTTCACAAGGGCTTCACTTCAGGATGCTACTGGAAGAAAAAACCTACCACCAGCTGCATGGCTCCTCTGGACTCAGCTGGTGAAGAGCAGGTTTGCTCCTGGAAACTTCATCCCAAGGAGCAACGCTGCCTCACTTGCAGGGTTCTGCATATCTGAGATGTGAAATCTGAGGCTAGGACAAGGTTGGCAAGAGATGCCCAGGCAAGGAAGGCTCCTGAGGGGCTGCAGCTCCATCAAAGGGTTTTGGACAGCAGACCAGCTCGGGTCTGTGCTGGCAGCAGATGCTCTTCTTGTTGCAGAGAATCAAAGAACTCCATTTCATCAACAGCTGGCAGCTTTCCTCAAACCTCAGAGGTGCTAGGAGACATCCCCTTGGCACATCCATAAGCTGCTGCTGCCATCTGACCTGAAAAGGCAAGTGAACCTCTTCAGCTCTTGGCAAGCAGCTGGGTTTGGAGAGCGCCCATCAACACCCAAAAGGCTCATCTGAAATTCCTGTCAACAGAGAGGAGCTGAGGAGATGCTGCCATGTGGAAGTCTGGGTGTGCCCAGGGCAGAGCCCCTCCACCAGGATCCGAGGGCTGTGGTGGTGACAGTGAGGGACGGGCAGTGGTCCCAGCTGGCAGAGCTGGGGCTCAGGACCAGCATCCTGGAGCTCACCCAGCCACCCCCCACCAGCTCAGGCCATGGGGAGCACCAGCAGCAGGGCTTCACCCAGGCTCAGCACTGCTGGAGCTGTGGGGAGCTAGAAGGGCTGGGTGCGACAACAGGGCTGGGACAGGGGACCCCCAGAACCCATCCCCAGGGTGACTTCAGCAGAAACTGCCTGTGGCTAAGCTGGGGGTGCCAGCTGAGCCAGAGGTCCATCCCACCATGTCCTCCTTATTGAGCAAACCCACAGAATAAGCATTCAAACAGGGGTTGGAGGGCAGGAGCACGTGGCAGGGACTAAGACAGTGCTGTGGTGTGATGCTGGGATGCCTCCACTCACCATGGCTTTAGAAGCAACTCCTTAAGCCCTGACATTCCAGTCACCATGGGCAAACAATGCCACCTTCATGTTACTTGCAATATTTGTTTTTCATTAACAGATGAAAGAGTCTCACACTGAGCATCCATCTTTGAAGGACGTGATCGGGGAAGGACCTTGGCCTCAGTGTATCTGGGGTTGTATGGAGCTGCAGGGAAAGGTATGTCCACTGATGGACATGAATCCCACAACTGGGCAATATTTTACACACCCTGAAATGTTTTTAAGTCACAACTTTTCAAGTACAATATTAAACATCAGTTGAAGCACATTGGGAGGAGCATCTCTCACACCAAGGGCATTGCTTTGTAAAATTCTTTAATGAAACCAAGCTGGTTTTACAGCTTCAAATCCTCTGTATGTTTGGAGCTGTGAGGCTACAGCCAATACCAGCAGCAACGCTCTTGCAGCTGGCACTGACAGATAGAAGTTATCTTGCAGAGTTTTTTCCTCCTTAATTAGTTTTGGCAAAGCTCCCACGGATTAGGCGTCTGGCAGGAAAGCCAGGCTTGTATCGATCCCATTTCTCACGATCTCACCAAACAGCCCTTAAGGAATCCCTTTCCACTCACAGTCCCAATAAATCTAAAGTTCAAACAAACTTGGTGCAGCAACTCTCACTTGCACTGACACCGTGGAAAAGTTTGGAAGAAACCTAAGGGAAATTCAGCAGTCAGTAACTGCTCGGAGCAAAGAAGGGGAATAAGGGAAAATCCCGTGCTTGTTTCACACGTAGTAAGTGTGAATAAACGAGGAGCCCTGATGGCCCTCAGCTGTCCTGCTGGCCTGCACGGCCACAGCCCTGCAGCCTCCATGTGTGTGCCCCATTCCTGCCACAGCCCTGCACCCCCCATGTGTGTGCCCCATTCCTGCCACAGCCCTGCAGCCTCCATGTGTGTGCCCCATTCCTGGCACAGCCCTGCACCCTCCACAGCCCTGCACCCTCCATGTGTGTGCCCCATTCCTGCCGCAGCCCTGCACCCTCCATGTGTGTCCCCCATTCCTGCCACCGGACCCACGGCAGGGCCACGGCAGGACATGCGGGCAGAGGCCAAAGAGCTGATACACAGAAACAAAGCCAGCCCAGGGACCTCTGGCATCCCGAAGCAAGGACCGGGGCTGCCCTTGGCACGTCCCCGTGGTGAAGAAGAAAGTTGATTCCAAGGAAAGTCAGTGATTTCTGGAGCAGGGGGGAGCCAGCTGCCGGCCCTGCGGGAGGCACACGCTCCTTCCCTGCCGCCACCGCCGCCGACGAAGTCCCCGCGGCCAGCGCCGAGCACTCACCTTGGCTGATCTTGATGTTGGTCTGGGGGAAGGCCTGGGCGGCCAGCAGGGCGGCGGCGAGCAGCGCGCACAGCGCCCGCCCGCTGCCCATGGCCGGAGCCCGGCGCCGCTCCGCTCCGCTCCGCCGCGGGGCCCCTCGGCCGCGGGGGTCGCGCAGGGCTCGGGGGTCCCGCTCCCACCGAGCTCCGGCCGGCGTGGGGTCCCTCCGGCTGCGAGGCCGCGCTCGGGCCGAGCCCCGCGGGTTGTGGGGCGGCCGCCGGGCGGGGCGGATATAGATAGGGGCCGCGCTGCCCCCTCCCCCGAGCGGCACTGCCCCAGCCCGCCCCCGGCCCCCTCAGCGCAGCCCGGACGGGACCCGCACCCGCGGCACGGCCCCAGCCCGCCCCGGCTGAGCCCGCCCGCCTCAGCGCAGCCCGGACGGGGCCGGGGCCGGGGCCGGTCCCCGGCGCTGCCCCAGCCCGGCTCGGGCGCACGCTGCCCCCGGAGCGCTGCTGTCACCCGCCGGGGCCGCAGGCGAGTGAGGACATCATCCCTCCTCGCCCGCCCGGGTGCAGCCCCAGGCGGTGTTTAGGGTCCCCGTCACCTCGGGGGTGACGGACGGGACCCCGCTGCCGGCAGGGACCGGGCAGGGGCGGTGGCCGAGGGCCGTGCTGACACCGGGGAGCGGCGGCTGCGGCAGCGAACACCCGGGGAGGGAGGCAGGAGAAAGGCTCCCAGGGCTGCAGGGCAGTGGGGTTTAACACCTCAGTGCCCCATTGTGTGGAGCCTTTGGTTTGGTTTGGTTTAGTTTGATTTGGTTTGGTTTGGTTTCGGGGGTGGGGTTGTTGGTTTTTCTCCTGTTTGGGAATTTTTCCCAGAGCAAGCCAATGCGCTGACACGCTTAAACAGCCTGGAAGAAGGATCCCCCAGCTGTGCCCGGGGCTCCGAGGCTGCTTCAGGAATTCGCTCTGTGCCCATCTGCCAGGTCCGTGCTGGGTCCATGCCGTCATATAGTAGAAAACCTGATATGATACAGCAGTCTGTACCAATAAAATCCAGCATGTCTCCTTCCTGTGGTCAACATTTTGTTAGACATAAACTTCAGATTTTTAAAAACACTGTATGAAATATTTTTCTAACTGTTGCACTCATAAAGGAAATAGTACAGGCACAAATACTGTACAATTTAGTGGTCCTGTTCAATTTCCAATTTATGCCTTAAATCAGCACTGAAGGAACTGCTTAGGAACACTGTCAATGCTGTTCCCTTTTTATTCTTAGCTACAGATTAAAATTTTCAGCATTTTTGACCCATTTTTAGAGATTCAAGTATAAACAATTTGGGGTGACACCAAGCTTTCAGTACAGTAAAGCATCCAGACTTACTCCAGAGACAGTAACTCATTCAATCAACTTTTCTATATTGTTTTCTTCATATTAAATAAAGACTTTTAAGAACATCTCCCCCCTTCCATACATTGATCTGAAACTATCTGACTCAAGGAAAAGCCTACTGCTACAGCAGAGCACGAAAAAGGAAGGAATTGGGACTATTAGAGGTCAAGGCATGCCTCTTGCCTTCTTTCCTGTGTGCCATCCTCAGATAAAGCCAGTGTTATAAACAACTTTTAGCAAACTATGGAACAAAAATATTTGAGCATATTAATCTACTCCCAAAGCACAAATATCCATGTTTAAAGAGGGAGCAGAGATCCTGAATAACTTTTATGCTGGTTTCTAACATCCAGACTCGTGGCAGCAGCGTCCCCAGCGCAGCTGGGAGCACTGAGCTGCCCGAGGCACAGCCCTGAGCCTGGCACAGCAGCTGGGCACCAGCTTTGCTCCCAGCACTGGGACAGCGCAGGCACGCCGTGCACGCAGTGCCAGCTGCACTTGGGGTTACCTTCCAACCTCACCAAACATCAGATGTGCTTCACCTGCTGGCTGCAGCCCCAGGAGCACGGCCACAGTTCATCCCTCCTGCTCCTCTCCCTGCCACGCTGCTCTGTTTACTCTGCAGCCAGGAGCTCCCCAGGCTGCTTCTCTTCTGCTCCTACTGACCTTCCCTCTGGGCACCCTCACCGATTTTTGGCATCCTGTGTACATGACTGTTCCTCCTGTGGAACAGACACCTCGTGACTTCAAGGACAGACTCAGGCAAGACTACTTTCTGTTCACATTTCACCCCCAGTGCTGAGCAAAGCTTGTGTTTGCTGTCATGGATGTCCTGAGCTCAATCTGCTCCACGGGTCCCACATGGAAGAACATTAATGCAAACCATAGTAAGTGCTGAAACCACGGCCCCTTGCTTGAGCCTTTGTGAGTTACAGGAAGAGATCAGCCTCCTACAGCACTCGTTTGCCCAGGACTGCCTGTGCAGTCCCTCTCCACGGTGATTTTTTTATGAGACAAACCAGGAGGACGCCAGAGAACAGCGATTTGCCATCAGCTTCACTGCAGGACAGAGAAGAAATTCACCTTGCGGAGAGGCAGGTTAGAATTGATAGCCAGCATCCACAGTGTGCTCAGCAGGAGGATGGCCCTGGACAGCCCTGCAGGCACCACTGCCCCGCTGCTGAGTGCTGCTGGCACAGAGCAGCTGTGCTGGGGAGCAGCAGGGAGCCAGCTGCCACCGGCAAAGGGCTGAAGGGATGCTGATATCAGAGCTACTACACACACCTGCCCTGGAGCAGGAACACCTGGACAGCAGCAGGGCTTATGGACCCACGCACTGACACCTGCCAAAGCAAGCACTGAGCTTTTTTAGTTTGGGTTTTTTTTGGTGTGGTTGGGTTTTGTTTTGTTTTTTAATACTCACCTGTCCCTAACTGTAGCAGCTAAATAACAAACGGGTGAAATAGTAATGTTTTTTTTCCTTTTTAAAAATCAAAATATTAAAAGCACAGGAGGTACTGGAGTTTAATTTTGGGCTTCATTTAATGAATAGAGGAGGGAGATGAGTGCTGCCTATCCTGCCACGTGCCATCTCTGGAGTCTGACATGTCCAGCCCCCAGGGTGCTGGGAACCACCATGGCCAGACCATGGCATCCAGCTCGCTCTGACACCCACCTCCAGCAGCAGGTGCCCAGTTTCTCTCAAACTGCTCCCAGTTCATCTGCAGTGGGTGACAATAGGGTAACAACCACCATTTTGGCTTTTTTTCTGACATAAGCATAACTGAAGGAGCTCAAAACAAAGGTGAACTCAACAAGTATTTCCCCAATCCATGTGGCACAATTAAATAGAATTTTATTTTCAATAAATATACAATCTCCATCATACCAGACAATATGCTGTGGAAAAATAAAATGTACAGAAGCAACCAACAGGACAGCTTGACTGTAGCTAAATTCACTTGGTGACCTGAAAAACTACCTGAGTAAACACACACACAACACAGAAAGAGCCACTGCAGTCTGTGAGAGAATTAAAATTGTGGTTTTTGGGTCTTCTTAACCGCCAAAGTCCCTGGAGCAGGTGTTTTTTTGCACAGCACATGTTTGAAAGGACGCGAGCTGGTTTTCCCAGTACAAATGCTATTGGAAATGTTTATTTTGCTATATCAGCACTGAATCTACTACGCACACAGACTGCTATTGAGACTGGCAGGTCACCGCTGACGGGACACGGGATCCATCCCACATGGGCCACACACTGCCCCGGCACACAAACGCACACACTAACAGCAGCTTAATTCTGTTAACACTACTACAAGGACAAAACTGCAGTCAGAATCGATTTCACCACAGGTTCTACCGTTTAAAAAAATATTCTAGCCTAATTACCACGTTCACCAACGAGAGCACAGGGGTACTTATATCTCCGAGAGGATGAGCCATGGATTTGGACTGGAAGGACAGCAGAGGCAACTCCCAGCTCCTGCACCCACTCCGTGCCTCCCACGGCACGGCCACGCACAGCCGGCGCTGCCCGGCCCCAGGGGCACAGCTGGAGCCAGTGGCACACAGCGGGATCACCGAGGCCAGCACGGCTGGCTGGGTGCCGCGTGAATCCAACGGAGCTGCCGCGGGGCGCGTGGAGGGCGTGAGGTGGGGTGGTTGAGTCGTTGGTTTGGTTTTTATCTCGTCGGCTCATGTCACCTCGAGGGAGGCGGGCGAGACGCGGTCGCAGTCCTCGCGGGAGCGCAGGCTGTGCCACTGCTCCACGGCCGTGCGGTGCGCGCTCAGCATGCGGCGCCAGTGGTTGGACTCGGGGGCGCCCGTCGAGTACTGCCCGATCACAATCCTCCCGATGAAGTCGTTGCTGCTCTTCACGTTGTGCCCGTACACTGGGGAGAGCAGAAACGCACAGCGGTCAAAGCAAAAGCATCGCTCGCCCCAGCCAGAGCCCTGCCCCAGGAAAACAAATGGCCCACAGGTGTCCCCCCACTGCAGGTGCCAGCATTCCTGGTATGGAACTAGCATCTGAAAAATGTTAGAGAAACAGGGGCTTGGAAGAAATAAAATATGCTGTACTACAGACTGAAATACAATTCAAATAAACAAGACACAAACCTACAGTTACCACAGTATTTACCATGAATAGGTAAAGTAGATTCATAAAATGATTTGGGTTGGAAAGGACCTCAAAGATCATCCTATTCCAACCCCCCTTTCAACACCAACACCTTTCACTGGAGCAGGCTGTTCAGTCCTGTCCAGCCTTGAAGGAGAATTACATCACGTAAAGAAGTGCCAAAAGCTCTGCCTGGGCATCATGAAATCACAAAAGCAGCCCAGCAGCCTGAGCCTGGGGAAGTGCAGAAGCAGCATCTCAAAGTGCCCTCTTCCTAACATACACTGCACAAAGCACTCCAGTGCTAATCCACAGCCTGCCCTGCTCGGAGAGGGAATTACACAGGGCCAGGCTGTCAGCAGGATGTTTACACAGCAACGATCTGCCATAATTATCACTGCAGCTACTTGTTAAATGTCCAGAAAAGCAACTGAGGGAGAGACACCAACCCACCACCCTGTCCTTTGGATTAGCCCGGTCTCCTGGAAGGAAAGAGCGCAGACAGCAGCAAACCCTAATGATGGGCCTGATCCTGGCAAAGGCTGAGCCCTCCCACCAGACAGGAGCAAAAGCACCGCGTGTGCTGCAAACTGAAGCCCTGCCTCAGCTCATTAAAAAGTTAAAATTAAGTCTTTGCAAGCTGAAGTCAGGATATCCACAGGCACTGCCTGGAATATTAACGATTAAAAAATCTCCTCAGGAAAGAGAGGGATTTTTAAGGACAAATGTCTACAGGAGCTCCAAATCCAGCTGGGCTGGTGCAGCCAGAGCATGTTCAGCCTGGCATGGAGCCCCTGCCAGCAGCACCAGCTCTGCAGGGCTGCTGGAAACCAGCACTGGCAGCAGAACAACCTCTGGGAAGCCCCGAGGCATCCCCCCGATGTGTGCACACCCTGACAGGCAGGCAGGACACCGAGCACAGTGCACTCACTTCTGACCACACACCTCTGTCAGGGCTGCATTTCCTATGTAACACACCCCCCAAGTGACCAGCATTACTTCAACCCGCCCCTCTGCCCTCTCCATCTCTGTAAGGCTGGTTCCTCACCTCTGCACCAGTCTGGGATCTTGCTCTGGGTGGCTCTGGCACCACCTGGCAGTGCAGTCCTGGAATCAAGCAGTGCCAGGTTAACAACTCACTTCATCCCTTCTGACAGCTCTGACACACACAGTTTATGGGCAGAGATGCTTCTGCTCACCAAATTACCTGTGGATATTTCAGGTGACAGCAAACCTTCAAATGCCCAAGTAATTTTTTCAAATAATTGCTCTAAAAAATCTACCCTGCAACTCAGAGCCCCGTAAGTCCATCTTCAAATGACATTTAGAAATGATCTGGGGTTCACCACCCCAGCAGGAAGACTGCATCTCTTCTGCCTGTCACCATCAGTTATCTGGGGCTGATGCCATCAGGACACGTTGCCAAGTGCCTCTGTCAAGAGGCCAGGTTGGTGATTTTTGGAAAGGCCACCTTCTGAGGACACAGTCAGGAATTCTAAGCCATCCATCTCCAACTAATACACAGTTGTCTGGGTTATTAATGAGTTCTGCTACAAGGCAATGGATCACAGGTGAAGCTAGCAGGACTATACTAAATGTTTTGCTATGATTTATTAGCCTACAGAAATCAAATATTGTGATAAAACCATGCAAAAATACTCCAAAACCAAAATTTTCAACAGGATTTTTTTGTAGTCTTCAGGGACAGACAGCAGCAGTGCCAGCCCCCCGATGCACACACTGAGCCCCCTGTGCCCCAGGCACCGACAGCGCTGCGGGGCTCAGGCACAGCCCACCAGACACAAGGTGAGCTGCACCGCACGGGGCTGGCCCTGCCCTGGCTGCAAGGTGACCTGCCGGTGGCAGCAGGGCAGCCCTGGCAGCCCCTGAGCAGGAAAGCCCTGCAGGGCTGAGCAGCAGCCTGGCAGGCTGAGCCACAGCCCTCTGCTTCTGCACAGTGACACACACAGCACAGCTGCACCCCCAGCTGCAGAGGGGCCAGTTCCACACAAACTCACACCTTCAGCCTTGGGGGAGGTAAAAAGCTCCTGTTCTTTCCATCCAGCTTGCTCCACAACAGGTGAAGGTGGAGAAGCTCCAGGGGCAGCAGTTGAGCACGGTGCCACACACTGAGTCCAGGTGTGTGACTGTACAAGTGGACTGAGCTGGGCTGCTCCCCGATGTCTGAACAGCCCCTGGCAGAGTCTGAAAGGAGCTCATAGTAAATTTCAGATTCAATCTGCCCTTGCCCACAAAAACAGTGACACCATGGAGCTGCTCAATAGCAGAAAATAAAGTAATTAACATTTGGGATTTTCAGAGTGACCCAGACTCTGGTTATGAACTGGTAGGTGCTGCTTTCCATTTAAGAAGCATATTTTCCTGATGGAAACGACACACCTGATCTCATGAGCTCTCTTTCCACTGTCACAGTAATTTACACAATAGCAACATCCATTTCTAGGCCAACGCAGAGCAAAAAGCAATTAAAGAAGGAGAGGTCAAACCAATTCTTTCTGCAGCTGCTCTTCAGAAGGACACATTTGGAAACAGAAAGGCTTCTTAAAAAGACATTCTTTACAACAGAAATGCTGAAATACAGAAATACAGAAGAAAATCACCTTTACTTATATCCATTAAAAAGGTTGAATTGTTGAAGACAAGGTACACGATGTAAATAAAACATTTTCATGTTATGAACTTATTGATGCAGCGTTCCTAAATGATCCGTATCCAGCTGATGGGGGCCTGGGTGCCACATGAACTGTTCCTTTGGGGTCAGGGCCCATGTCCCCCAGAGGGGTCCTGCACAGGAGGGAAGGCTGAGCCCCCCAGCCTGGCTGCCTGCTCCCTGCAGGGCTGAGGGCACAGCCATGCCAGGCACTGCACACCCAGCAGGGCAGTGACTTCCAGGGGATTCAATGGGCCCTGGAGCTCCAACCTCTGCTCTGGGGACAGCTCCAGCCTGAGCTTTCCCTTGTCCCCTACCAGCCTCAGTCACATGGAATCACTTTTTGCCAGTCAGCTGTTTCCTATGGCACTTCGTAACTCAGCCATGAGGCTGCTGGGTGGCATCAGCCCTGGCACCAGATCCAGCCAAAATGCCTTTCACCTTTCCCTCTACACTGAGAATTGCACACCGAGCACTTGTGCAGAGCACAGCTGCAAATCATCATCATCTGTGAGTCACGTGCAATAGCAGAATTCAAGCTGGCATTTCAGAAAATCATTCATCCTTTGAACATATCAGCATCCTTGGGATGACCAGGGAGGAGCATTAACTAAGCACATTTCCTTAAGCTAGCTTCAAGGCTATCAGTGTCATTTACAGGATGGGGACACCCATGAGCTGGGGCCGTGAAACATCCGCATCTCCTGCAAACTCTGCTCTGCCAGCTGTGCTGAGCAGTTACTCAGCAGCTCCTCAGCAGCTCCTCAGGAGTTACTCAGCAGCTCCCCAGGAGTTACTCAGCAGCTCCTCAGCACCTCCTCAGGAGTTACTCAGCAGTTCTGGCCGTGCTGCACCGCCCGGTGCGGTCACAGAGCGCCTCTGCTGCTGCCGGTCCCGGAGTGCCAGCAGGGAATGTCAGCGTGCTGCAAGCTGAGCTCCACACCAACAACTAACTGTCCCGCAGACTCCTACACCATCACCTGCAACGCAACTAAAGCCATTTAACTCAGAGAAAAGAAAAACCAGCAAAAACACGCCCAAGGCTGTACACAGGCAACTGAGGGGCAGAGTGCCCCTGAGGACACAGATCTCATGGATTGTGTGGTGTCTCTGGCAGAGCCACATCCCTGCTGGCACTGACCCATCAACACTTCAGCACTTCCCACTCAGCCTCAGCACTTGGTGAGGTCTCACAAAGTGCCCCCTTCACACACCTGCCCATGCAGGCAGGCAGGACCCAGTGCCCAGAGCCCAGCCCTTTCTGTGCCCAGCCCTTTCTGTGCCCAGAGCCCAGCCCTTTCTGTGCCCAGCCCTGCCTCAGCCAGTGGGTGGGGCTGAGCTACCAGGTTAAGTAGGACTGAAAGCTGCTCCTGAACTGCTTGACATCAATGTTAAAAGCTGTTTAGCACAAAGAGGTGCTACGAGGAGCAGCAGCAGCTGGGCTAATGATGCACACTGAGAAGGTCACAGGCATGGTCCAAATCCTGCCCTTGCTCCTGGAGCATGGCCTGTCATATTTAGTAGAGAGGAGAGAAAAGCACAGGAGAAGATGCCATGGTTTCCCATTTATCAGTTTAATCTCCACCAGGGTCTGATGGGCACATTAAACTCTCTTTCCAGCCTTCCCCTGCAGTGGCTGCACCTGCCCAGCTGCAGAGGGAACTGGAACTGCTGCAGCACATGGCCACACACACAGAGCCAGCTGCTGCCCCACGGGGGACAGAGCCACACCAAGAGACTCTGTGGAAACCTCCCACAGGGACAGGGGCACCCCTGTGCTCTGGCTGGGGCTCCCTGCACATGCACCCCAAACCAGGCGTGTGCCCAGTCACAGTCTGCTCTCACGCAGGGAGGGGAAAGCCCTGGAGCAGCAGGGAAAGGGTGAATGCACAAGTGTGTCTTGCAGAGATCTCAAGGGCATGCAGGGATGACACCTCATGAAATTACCTCATCAGGAGACACTGGAATAATGGGCTGGATGCATCTATTGCAACAGCCCAGAGGATACTGGAAAGGAGTGTCTATGCCTGGCTTCTGCCACTTCCAATTCCCCTTTTTTTATAACTGCATCTTAATTCTCTGCACTATGAGCCCCAACAAAGCACACAGACGACTTCATGCATATTTACACACCTGGCAGGACGAGGCTGCAGCACCAGTGCCACGCAGCACCTGCAGACACAGGCAGGGGCATCATCCCTCCCCTGTGACAGCCACGGGGCCCGGCACAGCAATCCATTTCCAGACACTGCTCTGCTGCCCACAACAGCTCCTGCCACCCAGACTTTTCTTCATTTGATGCACAGGCAGATTCTGGTCTTGCAAGACATTTGAACAGTTCCTGTCACTGCAGTGTGAGCCAAACAAGATGAAGGGCTGGGGGCAGGAGAGCCACAGCACTGCTTAAATTAAGAGGCTTGGCAAAAGGGGCAAGCACCTATCACCAGCCTGGGAGAGGAGGGTTTGCTCCTTTCTTTAGGGGAAAAAGATTAACAAAAGATTCCAGAGAACTCCAGGACAGGCAGTTTCTGCCACATCAGATGCAGCACATTTATTAACTAAGTCAGGCAACTTGATGAATCTAATTTTGCCTTCTAAGCGAGCAACAGATCGGGTCAGGAAGGGCCAGCATCTTGTTGCTCTCACCCTGATTAATGGCATTTCACTCCTCCTTGTTAATGCAGTCAGTCTGCTGCAAAAAGCCAAATCCAACCCCAGAGCATCTTCTCCGAGTGACCCCAAACAGGACTGGGTGTGCAGGACCCCACTCAGCATCTCTGACCGACCCTCTGCTGTCACCTGCTCCAGGGGACCACCAGCACCTGCCATGGACACCAGCAAGGCACAGAGGGCACTGAAATGGAGAGCAGAGGGGCCCCCTCTCCTCCCCCAGGGGATTTGTACATCTGGAAATGCACACAGAGCCGCTGTGAAGAGCTCTGCTGGGCCTCAGGGGTCTCCTCTGCCAGCACATCTCCCCAAATCCCTCTCCCAGGGTCCCACAGGACCTGCTGGGCCACCTCGTGTGGCCACCAGAGCTGGAGCAAGGCCTGGAGGGCAGGAGGCAGCAGCCAGGAGCTCCCTGCTCTCCCCAGACCTGGGCAAGGACCATATGGTGGCTGCTGCATAAATGAATGGAGTGTTTTATAACACCAGACACAAAGGAAAATTCTGATCTAAATTAAACAGGTATAAATCCCCAGAAAACACAGTGCTGACATCAGTGGGTTTTTTCCATTTTTTCTCCTTTGGCTAAGATAGGATTACACAGGTTTTATCAGGGATTACATTTTGCTTCTGAGCTCTAGATATGGGAAATATACAGACAGTCCAATACTTCCAAAAGACATATCTAATAGATGACAAGAAACAATTTTCTAGCAGTGAGTTGTCTAATTATCTGTCCATCTAAGAGATGTTATGGTGCCCAATATGATAGTATTTCAGAAGAGAAACCAAATCCTCTTTCTGCATTCCTGCATGGGAAAAAACAGTTTAATTTGACTCATATATTAGAGATTTCTTCCCTATATCTGCGTGCAAAAGACAAAGTGCCCTGAATGTTTATTGGGTTTTCATGTGGGAAAGCAAAAGCACGAGGAGAAAGCAGAGATGGCAAGTCAAACTGCAGATGTGGGATGACTCCAGACATGGTGGTTTCCATCCCTGCAAACTGCAGCTACAGGTGATGCTGGTACCTCCAGGTCCTGCTTCCACACAGCCAGGAAATCAGAATTCAGATATATTTCTGGAGAAGCCTCAGGACAAAAACTTTAACAACTTTCAACCCGCTCAGCTGACTGGGACATTTGGAAATCAGTCTGTTAATTAAGAAAATGCCACTGAAAAGCCCCACTAGCTTTGCATCCTGTTGAAACAGGCAGCATTGCTTCAAAAAGAAAACATTTCAGTGAAAGGAACCCAACTCCCAGAACTGCATCATTACCAATACACACCAACAGTTACTTTTTTTCCCCCTCTTTCAAAATACAAACTTCATTAAATGGTCCCCATATTTTCCACAAGGCCAACTGAAAATGAGCCAACAGAGGAACCAGGTATATTGCTATTGAACAGCAATCTGTTCTTTTAATCAAGTACTGCCTGTTAACTGGAAGTTAATTAGAGCCCTGGAATGAAGCATTAAAGTTGGGCAGGGGTCTGAAGACACACATTACAGCACTTGGGGCACAGAGGTGGCTGATGGCATGGCCAGGGCCCCTCTGCTGCAGCCATTGAAACCACAGGTGCAGCTCTGCAAATCTCAACACTCTTGGGAACAAAAATACTAAAAAAAAACCCCTAAATACAATGGAAAAATGGGTCCTAAATCTTTACAGAAAACAGAGATATTGCCAATTTTTGAAACATATTGAAAAGTGAGGAGTATCAGCAAATCCTCCCAGAAGACAGAGTGCCCATGAGCTGCAGCCTCAGCCAGGACTGACGGTGAAGGTGCCACCAGTGCAGGTCACACACATTTCGAGGTCAGTCTCTCCACCAAGAAGCACACCCTGCCCAGCCTGCTTCCCTCCCCAGGCACAGCATCCTGCCCTGCTGGAGCCATGCCCCCCTTCCAGACAGGAGCAGAGCAGCAGGATGAGCCCCACTGCTGCTCTCCATCAGCCCCAGCGCTGTCCCAGCTCAGCTGCCTTGCAGCCAGGCCAGAGGGAAAAGCAGATTTTCCCTCTACAATTGCATGGAGATGATCTACCCAGAGCAAGGAGATGATTCCTCCCTCTTTGGGGACTCTGCTTGAGTAACAAGCCCTAAAGGTCCTGCCATGCAAACATGTCCACAGCTCATTTAAATGAGAAGGACACACAGCCACCACAAGGACCTCAGGGAGACAAACGTCACCTGAGTGCTGAAGGTTCTTTTTTTTTATGGTAAGTGATGAAAAGATGCTGAGGAGTCACTGAGACACAGTTTGCCTTGGAGTGCTGCTGGTTTTTATTGGGCCATCTGGGCTTTACTGCAGTACAAACAGCATCACTGATGATTGTTATTAACAACATTATAATCATTAACAAAATACAGTGCTCAGGTTTCAGGTGTAGTCTGCCTTCCTGCTGCACAGCCCAAGCTTTCTGACAGACTGAGATTTATTGGGCAGCCCAAAATCCCTCAGTGGGGAGAGCACGGGGTCTCTGGGTGCCCACCATCCAGCCCTCCCAGCACAGAGGCTGCACATGCATCTCAAATACTCTCTCCTTCATGGAAATGATCCTGGCAGCAGCTGCCAGTGCTGCTGTCAGGGCCAAACTCCACCTTCCCCTTGCCACAGGCAGAGTCACACCTTGCTCACGGGTGTACAGGTTAGGAGGACACCCCACCTTCCAGAGCCTGCCCCACTGCTCTGCAGGAGGTGAGCCCATGACTTGCCTGCACTCAAGCAGAAGATGGCACATGGGGGATACGTGTCAGGTTGCCAAAAAAAAAAACCCAGAAAGTGCAAAAAAGAACCACTCAAAAGAGTGCATTTCTATTTCAATATGTATATGGCTGCTCATTACCTAGACAACATGTTTGATGAAGTAAATGAAAATCAAACATCCTCTCCACCAGCTGTTGCCTCACTCTTTTTTATTTATTTATTTTGTCAGGACATTAGATTTGTTATGAGCATCAGTGGCTTTCTGGTTTCAGCCTCTTTTGGGGAGAAGCTGTTAACAGACAATGCTTGCAGCAGCAATCCTAACCCTGGATGCTTTTTCCTGGAGAGGACATTTCCACCAGAGCTCATCCCACCATTCTGGGCACTGGACTGGGACTGTGAGTTAGTGACAGCTCCAGCAGCATCTGAGGAAGGAGCAGAGGGAAGGCAGGAAGACAGCTGGTACAAGGTGTGCTGCACCAGGGTGGAAGGAGAAGTATTTTGGTCTGCAAATGCCAATAACTGGCAGTATTGAATCCTTGTGTGCCTGAGGAGGAGGAAAGACCAAAGCACCAGCCCAACCACCCCCTCCTCCAGTCCTGGCTAACACAGAGCCCTTCCTGGGCACATCATCCTGGAGGCACCCAGGGCCCCTCTCCAACTCCAGCTGTGCCCCAGCCCCGAGTTTGGTGTGGAGTTCAGCTCTCCAGAGCACCACCAGGAAAGCAGGATGGTGCTTTATCTCTCTTTGCACACTCAATCCTTGGTAATTCACAGCAAACCGTGGAGAAATCCACACCAGAGTGCACTGAACACAGACAGCTTGACTCAAGGTACACAGGAGAAAAACACACAGGGGGGAAAACAAAATTCATCTGCCTTTGTGTGGATGGTGCCTTACCCTGCAGTGTGGCACCAGCCCCATGGGAGCCAGGAGCCCCAGCTGATGGGAACTGGCAGAGTTCCAGAGCTTCCCAGTGAAGCCAAGCCAATGTAAAGACAGCTGCAGACTGGGTCCAAAATACAAAGCCACAATAAAGGTTCCTTTAAATTATTGAAGACATACTCGCTTCTGGCTCCCATGGCTGCTTTTACAGCTCTCTCTCTCTCTCCATTCTAAGCACCATCACCCACCCTTCAAGCAGGATTATTTTGCTTTTCAATTGGACTTTGACTCAACAGCAAATTTAATTAACTGACCTAATGGACTAGAGATGTGGATTGGAAGAGAAAAGAAATAAGAAACAATTCCAAACAAAACACACAACAGAAAGAACCACCACTGCAGCAATAAAGAACCCCAAAGCACCTAAGTTAAAAAAACAACAAAACTAAACTATGGCCCTGCTATGCAGAGATGCAAAATAGAGATCTCACATTGCAAGATACCCACACTGCCAAACATTTGTTCTTGATTATCTTTTAACAGAGGATCCCAAAGCCCTTCACGAGCCCTTAAGGGGAATAATACTGCAAGGTGCCAAGAAGGAGCTCTGTGGGGAACACCACAACCCCCTCCCAGACCTTCAGAAACTCATTTCAGCAGAACCCCGCAGATGCACACAGGAATAAACTGGTGCTGCACTCCGTGTTGGGGACACACCTCCACCACCACCAGGAGCCAATCTGTCACCTGGATGAACACTGAATGTGGCTCAGCATCTCCACCATGTCCCCTGATCCACAGTCCTTGTGGCAAACAGCGCAGGCACTGACCCAGCAGAAGGCTGCACACACCAAACCATGAGCAGCACCCCTGGCTGCAGCTCTCTGCTGGCTACACCAGCCCCACATCTCACACCAGAGTGTCCTGGGCACAGCAGAATCCCCAGCCCAGGCAGCGCCGTGCCCACCCTGCACCTGGCCTCAGGCCAAGGGCAGCCAGGGGAACCTGGCCCCACTGCAGCTCCCAAAGCTCTGCACCTTCCTTCCCAGCTGGGGAGCAGCTGGGGACGTTTCTGGCCTGGGATTATTTATTGCAAATTCAAAGCAAGCAATGTGTCAGTCAGAAAATGAAGCCCCACTCAGGAGGCTCAGCGCTGAAATCAGCGTGACACAGGGTGATGGATCAGCCAGGTTCCCACTGGCTCACTGGGAATACACCTCTTTGCACAGAAAAAACCCTCAGAGATCCACCCCTTCATCTACCTTCATTCACTGTGCTGAGCAGCAGTGCTCCCCTCACCCTCCCAGCTGCAGAGCTGCTCTCTCTTTGCCTTTTCTGCTCCCAGCAGGAAGGGGGGAAGCGAGGAGTCGAGTGATTCACACCTGTCACAAGATCACCTGATGGAAGCTCCAGGAACAAATTCTTCACTGCACATGCAAGGTACAGTCAGGGTGACAGGCATGCCAAACCGTGACTAACTATAGGTGTTTTGCTGAGGAAATTTCTGAGCATGAAGGGCAACATTTAAGCTGCTGATCAGCATCACTTTTTGTTATAACATGTTTGAAAACAAACTAATGGGTTGGCATAAGCCTCCTTGAACCAGCTTTGACAGCTGTAACTTCCATGTAAAAAGTAAAATTAAAAAATACTTCAAAATGCACCCTTTCAGAAGCAGATTGTTTTCACCAAAAGAAATGATGGAAAGTTGTCAAGAAGAGTGTTTGTGAAGCATGAGAGTCCAATGTGGTAAAAGAGTGTGGGCCCCACCACCCTGCAGAGGGCCAGGAGGTCTGACCCTGCTCCTGATGGTGCCTGAGCTCCACAGCTCCATGGGGGTGCAGCCATGGCACGGGAGGGAACCCACCCTTCAGAGGGTCCCTGCAGCCCTGCTCAAGGCTTTTGGGGTGGGAAAAGGCAGAGAATGCCACCAGCCTCAGCAGGTCCCTGGGCCAGGACTGCAGCCCTGTGCTCTGCCACTCCTGCTCCCAGCACCAAGGCTCTACTGCCTGTCTTCATGCCTCGAGAACAAATAGAAGAGACCCAGAAACTGCTTAAAAACAGGAATTCCTATCCCAGCCAAGCACCTCCAGTGCTGACAGAGCTCTCGAGGGAGGTCAGCTCTGAGCCTGCCCGTGGCCCCCAGGCTCTGTGGGCTGTGCCTGGGTCCATCCCAGCTGTGCCATGCAGGGCTTGGCACGGAGCCCCAGCCCTTCAGAGACAAAGGCATGAGTCAGCTCTGCTCCCAGAACAGCTGAGGTCACTGTGGAACACCTTTAGGTGCAGCCTCTCACCAGCAAACCACATCAAGTACAGGAGTTATTCTGCCAGTGCCTGGGCTCTGTGATTGCTCACTGCTGTCCTCTCTCTCCTCAGGCTGGACTCTCTGCCAGGCTGGCTGCCACTGAGAAGGGCAATTAATGCTCCTCCTCTTCCTCTGCACAGGAGCATTTTGAATGGGACCAAGCAAGCACAGGACCAGCTCCCAGCCAGGCTGGCAGTGCTGGGGACAGCTCCTGCAGAGGACAGAGTGCCAGTTAAGCTCCCCAGAGACCCCAGTGATGGGCACCCCTTGCAGGGTGGGACAAGCAGTCTCCTGCACACCCACAATTGCTGCTACCCCCACCACACTCACCTGTGAACACCAGGCTGGCATTCTCCAGCTCTTCCTGTGGAACCTTGAAGCTGAAGGACTCATTGTAGAAGGGATCTATCGTGCCCCTCATGCAGGAGGTCTTCTTGGTTTTCGTTAATTTTAATCCGTGAACAAGCTGGATTTTCACAAAGGGATCTGGCAAAGAGCACAAAGCACAGGCCCTGTGTTATGGGGATCATGAGTCAGCAGCCCTGCTCACGAGGGCTGGGCACCACAGGGATGGATTGTGCTGGGAAGTGGCCTTTGGAAATGGCTGGGACTTGTACCCCCACGCTGCTCCCAGAGATTTGCAGTGGGCACAGAAGCCAGGCAGCCAGATTAAAAACAGTCCCTGCCAAAAGCACAGCTAATGTCAGCCCTGACATGCTGCTCTTTTTGGAAAATGCCAAGATTCTGGCAGCAGCAGAGGTTGGGGCAGGAACGTGGGAAGACCACCTGAGGACAGAGGCACGAAGCAGCTCCCAGCCAGAGTGCCCAGGGCCAGCAGGGAGCAAAGCCCACGGCTGCCTCACACAGCACAGGGGATCAAAGCTCTGGTGCCTCACCTCAGCCTGGCTCAGAGAGCTTTACTTCAGATTTGGCAAACCCTCCATTGTATCTCAGCATAAGTGTTCAAATACTTCCATTATTGTTATCTATACATACAAGAGGGACCTCCAGAGCCTTGTATTAACAGGAACTGAGCATCAAATCCCCCTGGGTCCCCCACAAACTGCAGCCTCACTGATGTGCTTTAAAGGCACAAATAACCTGTGCATGAGTAATGTGAGAAAGGCACTGCCCTTTACCTGAACCTTGGCTCATGTCTGTCTGAAGAAGCTGTTTTGCTCTAATGATGTCCACGTTCAGTCTTCCTGCACTTGGTAGGTAGTTTAGTGACAATAGGAGCTCCCCCAGCTCCACTTCATTCTGCAGGGAAAAGAGAATGTGAAGATTTAGAACAGAGCTCAGAGGGGAAGAGAAGGGAGAGAAATTAAATAAATCCCATTTGTCTAAGTGCCTGAAAAATGAATTTTAGTCACGCTCTGAATTGTAACCAAGAACCATCTGTTAGTACCTCGTGCTAACTGGGAACAAGAAAGGAACCATCCCCAAAAGAAGATCTTTCTCCAATCACCAATCCTTCACCAGCTTCCCAGCAGCCAGGCAAAGAGGACCTATAAGGAGGCAGGGGTACAAGGTCAGTAGCTTCTGCTCCATTTTTAATAGTTCCAGGTAGTTCTGATCTTACCAAGGTGCAGAACACAGACCCACTGGAGAAGACATTCCCTTTCTCCTCAGCCCCCATGGGCCACAGCAGCCACCTGGGAAGTTCATGCAGTGGTTAAAGCACCCCTGGGTCACAGCAGGGCAGTTCAGAATCCCTTGGCATCATCTGGCACAGACCATGGCACAGCCTGACTGTGCCTTGGCATCATCTGGCAGAGACCATGGCACAGCCTGACTGTGCCTTGCTGCTCACCAGCCTGCCCATGGCCAGAGCTCCACAGCAACAGCTGCTCAGCCACCATTCCTTTTCCTTATACTTAATGATGCTTAAAACCAGTCATTAAAGAGCTGGAGAGCTCACATCACTGCTCCTCAGACGTGAGGGTTTAAAATAAGCTCTCCTCCCTTGCCATGACCTGGCTCTGAGAGGCTCTTACTGCAGATGCAAAATGCACACGCTGGAACCACTCTGGAGCCTGGAAACACACCAGGCAGGGAACTGATCCAGCTGCCCAGTGCCAGGTCCATGCAGGAGTGCAGAGCTAGTGCTTCATCCCAAACAGTCAAACAGTCCAAAACCAGCCTAGGTTAGGTGTCAGAGCCTGTTCCAAGAGGAAAAGGAGCTGCAGTGGTATTGCAATCATAACAAAAGGCTTGAATATCTTTACTGATGCCCCAAATATTAGATTACAGAAACCAGAAACTACGGGTAGACAGTAAACTAAAAGGTTCTCAGAATAGCCACAGCCTGAAGTGACCCAAAGAACCAGGTCATCAGCAGATGGGCCAGACATGAGGCACAATCCCTGGCAAAGACATCCGTGGCTTGGGGAAACTGAGGCTGGGAAACAAAACCAGGAAAAGCATCTGATTTCTTAACTCAAATTCCTTTTGTCACAGCAGCTTGTGGGTCACACTGTGGGGCAGCACTGTGACTCCACAGCACCCACACCCACATTTACCACACACATTTTCTTTTGTTGCTACAGTACTTCTGCCTCACCCTCCATCAGCCTGGGCCAGCTCCCACATCACAGTGCTGTTCAATAGATGATGTTTTAAGTTCTTTCCATCAAAAAGCCACTCCCCAACACACACCTGACCCTCTATGCACTCAGTACTCACATACCTACATACACCGTGGTGCCCTGTGGTGGCACTCACAAGGATCCAGGAGTCTCACTTCCCAGGTGGTTTAAACACCATCTAATTGATTTAAACTATCATCTCTCATTTGATTTTGCCCAAAAATGCTCCTCTCAGGTCTGTGGCTGGAATGGCCTGCAGACATGTTTATCACCAAGAACAGTCAGTGATTTTTAATCCTATTAGCAGGACAGGGTGGAAGCACCACAGTGCCCACACCACCACCCTCAACAGGAGCCACACGAGGCAGCCCTCCACCCCAGCTCATTTTTTATAACACATAAACAACATTTTTAACAGACCCAGTCCTACTTGCATTCACTGCTGGCCAGGCTCCATTCAGGCTTAAATTCCTAGAAATTCAGGTGCATTTGGAAGTGCAAATTAGGAAACTGCTCAGTGATTTTATTACCTGCTGGGGAGAGACAAACAGCTCCAGCTGCAAATACCAAACTTCTGGCACAGCCAGGTGGCAGGCTGGCATGGGGCAGTGATGTAGGACCCTTCCAGTCACCTCAGGCTTAGAGTGCTGAAAATCTGCATTAAGATTTGGGATAATTACTTGTGGAGCTGTCCATTGACGGAACCTATTGACCTTATCCAAGAACTGCAGGAAATAAGGCGTTTCCCTGGGCCAGAGAGGAGCCATGGAGTTCAGCAAGGGAAGGCAGAGCTCCCTGCTTCCAATTCATTTGCATTTCTGATCTATTTTTCATCAATTAACAAAAAAAAAAAAAAAAAAAAAAAAAAGCCTGTGCTGTACACTGACAGTGTCAGGCTGGATCTGTAACACCCACTTGGGCACTGGCAAGAGAACAGTGTCCCATCACAGGAGAACAGTGTCCCATCACAGCAGAACCGTGTCCCACCACAGGACAACAGTGTCCCATCACCCTGCAGAGATGATGGAAGGAGCCCCTACAGTGTCACCATCACACTGCTGCCCAGCCCAGCCCAGCCCACCCAGCCTTCCACAGGTACAGGTAAAACCTAATTTTCTGTAGGACCTAACCTAACAGGGATTTCAGCACCTCTAGAAAAATCCTTTTGGCTATTTAGGCTTAAATTTGAGTAAGGAGAGATACAAAATGCTGTATTCTGTGATCCACCGAAGACAGCAGGCAGACTATGAGCAGCTTTAATCAGATCAAACCTGATCTCACAAATCTCCACAGCTCCTTCTGCCACTCGATGCTCTCCAGAGTGCCCACACTGGTGTTGGTTATTCCGAGGGCAGGAACACAGAGCCCCTGCCCAAAGGCCAGGGCAGGATGGCTGTGCTCAGAGCAGCCCCAGCAGAAGGGTTTCCAGAATCTGGCCGGATCCCCAGAGCTCAGCGCCCCGGACAAGTGACTCAGCCTTTTCACGGCTCAGCAATGCCTCTGATGTTATCAAGGCATCACTCCCAGCCCAGCCACGGGGATCTGGGAAACGCGCTCCGAACGCTGCCCAGCGCCTCGGGGATGTGAGCCTCGGGAGAATGGAGCAGCGGCTGGCTGTCCCCACGGGCTGGCACTGTCCCCGCCGTGCTGCACCCTCCCAGCCTTGTCCCGTGCCTCAGTCACCCGCCTGACGGGCGAGCCAGCAGGGAATTCCCGCTGCTCCCAGAAGCCGGAGGCGCAGGCAGCAGGCTCCAGCTCCCTGCGCCTTTCCCGGCTCGCCCATGCCATGGGTCCCTTTGCCGATGTGACAGCCTTGTCACCCAGCTCGGAACGCTCCGTGCTGCCAGAACCAGCGAGCCCAGAGACACCCGTGGGGACACAGAGCATCAGCACCCTCGTCCTGCCTCTGGGCATCCCCAGAGCTCCTGCAGGGCTGAGCTGACAGGAGGGGATGGATTCATGGATTCATGCACAAGAGCTGCCATCACCGCTCACCGAAGGGCAAGGAAGTGCCTGGATTTTGTGTTTCCTAGGTTTTTGCATCAGGAAACCACAGAGCTGTTGGTTTTGCCTTCGCTGTTTTGCTCCCAGCCGGGGCGTGCAGTGTGCCCCTCTGTGCTAAGGCATCAGTGCAGCTGCCATTATTATGCTGATGACGAGCTGATTCGTGCCCAGATCCCAGATGACCCTGGAAAAGCAATTTCCTGTTTGATGAGATGCCGGAGTGACACCAAGTCTGGGATGTCTGAGCCTCTCCTGAAGCTCTCATTAACATTTCACTCCCGGCTGAATTACACTGCCAGGTTGGATTTGCAGCCTTGGGCTCGCCTGTGATCCAGAACCTTCTCCAGGTACTGCCTGGGCTGAACCCACGTTTTGAGCCAGAGTTTTTTCTGTTCTTTTCTGTCATATATGAAACACAAAGAGGCTTCCCCAAAGGAAGATGAGCTTTAAATTAATGCACATCTTGTTTGGACCAGGTAATTCCTTCCTCACAGCCCTGTGGACTGTTCCTTGTGCATTGCTACAACACCAGCAAAATTCTGCAGCTGAAACCCTTCCCAACAGGACCCAGAGCACATTACATCAGCACTGACATCTATGCATTGCTCCTAATGAAGTTTCAGATTGATTTTCCTCCTCAAGGTTATCTGTGTTGGTACCTCCAGGCACATTAGAAAACTGATGGTTTAGAACAGTTTGCTCCAGCAGGTTTTCTACAGCATCCTGTGACACAGCCATTGTTTGGGGAAGGTTGAGCTATTAAGGACCAGAACCTGAGAAAAAAAAATATACTTACCAATGAATAGGAGCAGTGTTTCCTACATAACTGGCACCAACTGGATGTATGATGAAGAGAGTCACAAAATCCCTTCTAAAGCCAAATGGTCATTGCCTTTGAAAGGCCATGAGAAAGCCTCTGTTGTGCAAAAAGCTTTGAGAAGAAGACATCCCATGGAGAGGTCCTGCTCCTGGACCCCACCAGGCTCTCCTCTCTGTTCCTCCTCCACAAAATACACCCCCAGAATCCCAGTTCTCTGCAGGAAGGGCAAGGAGTGAACAGCACTGAGGGGAAAGGATGAGGTGACCAGGAATACAGATAAGGTTAAAGAGAGAGCAGTCAAGAAGAAAAATTTTTCAATGCTCAAGCTTTACAGACTCAAACAGGAAAGGAGAAAAAAGCCACTGTAATGGAACTAAGGAAAAACAAACATACAGAGTGAAATAAAAGAAGATAGAAAAACACAAGCCAAAATACGAAAACAAACCACAGGTTAAGAGCTAAAAATGTTGTTATCATGATGGACAAACATCCATCACAGCATCCCATCACAGTTCTAACTCCAGTGACCTGCAGGGTGGGGGTATCCCAGGACCAGCTCCTCCACTGGCCACAGGTAAACTTCCAGGGTGATTTTAACATCCAGCTGATGAGCAAACATGGCCCCATGCAACCACCTCGAACCATTTTGAACAGCAGAACTGACAGGTCATTCCAGTGCACTCATAGTATGAAGTTAAAAAAGCAAGTCCAACACACACTGCCTCTACTATAAAAATGGCTTAATTTGAGGGAAGAAGGAACTTCATGCTATTTTTCCACCATAACTAGGCTTTTTTTTTTTTCCCTCCAAGCTCTCATTACTGCTGGTCTAAAACATTTATTCCTGCCCACTCAAATCTGCCAAAAGAGAAATGAATCATATGTCAATAAAACTTGGGGTCCTGAACATGTGCCTCAGAATTCCTTTCAGCAGCGAAATGTGCGAATCTGAGCCCAGCTCCAGCGAGGCCTGCCAACTTCATTCATGGCAATTAAGCAAAGCCACACACATTCCAGGGGATATTTAAGGAGTGCAGAGTGTTCCTATGGGGACTGGACTCGAGAGCCTTTCCATGAGCAGCTACTGGGTTTTAGAAAAGCAATAATTACCCTGCAAGAGAAAGCCTCCCAGAACTGCCAAGGATAAAGAATTTGGCAATACCTGCACTGACATTTTCCACAAGAAGTCCTTCTGCTTAGCTGCTGGCTCTGCTGATGCATCAGGCAGCAGCTCCCTGTGCCTCTGCTTTAGGCTCAGTCCCCCAGAACACCGAATGTGGATCCAAGCTCAGAAAGTGTTTCCATGCAGGTACAAGCTCCACCCGAGGCTTGGCACGAGCACTCTGCAGCTCTGGCTCCTCAGGCTGAGGACAGCCTGCTGCTCAGCTGTACTCAGGTTCTCTGGCCACCCACTGCTGACAGGGAGCAGGACAGTGCTGCTCAGCACCTCCCCACACCAAGGGAACGCCCTGCTTGCCACTCACAGCAGCTCCAGGAGCTGAAGAGATTCCTCCAGCAATGAGGAGCTGTGCATCCCACCCACAGCCCTGGTCCAGCTCCCAGAGGAGCCAGGAGCTGCTGGCTGTAGAAGCTGGACCATGCCCCACGTGGCAGAAGCTCACTGTCCCTGCCAACACTGCATGCACCAGAAGATTCCTGGCTTTCCCCAGCTTTTGCAGCTCACAGGTGCTGGCACAGCCCTGTGCTAAGGCAGGTCCCAGCTCAGTGTGATGGTGGGACAAGGAGCTGGCACCTGACTTTATCAGCACACTCTGTGCCAATGGCTTCCAGGTGGAGACAGCAAGTGCAAAGCAGATGCTCATCTTAGCTCGTGTCGTTTGGGCACTTTCTCTGCTCTTTCACAATGCCTGCCACCCTCCCACTCCCACCAGTATGGAGAGAAAACTTCTCCACAGCTCCTGCCATCTGCATTCACTTTCCTCTATCTCCCTCCAGCTCATGATGTTTCCGTCTATAAATTCCATGAAAAAAAAAAAAATCACGTATTTTGTGTCTTTCGTCTTCACGTCTCATGTCTGTGACTGCGTGTGTCTCTCTCCCTGCTGTTAGTGCTTTTCCAAGCACCTGCTTCAGCCTTTTCTCCTGTGGCTGTGGGGTGCTGCCAGCTGCTGCTCCGTGTCACAGCCCCAGACTGGCAAATTTTCCTGACTAAAGATCAGACCTGCACCGCGGTGGTTTGTGGTGCTCTCCAGGATCCAAGGATGCCTTCTGCAAAATAAAATGCAACCGCACGTAGATATTTATTTTTGTCCCTGTCTATCAGCATCTCTCAACACAAAGCACACTTCAGCAGGCTCAGGTTCAATCCAACAAGAAACTGATAAAGGCTGTCTGTCCCTCAGCTAATCAAGCCAAAAAGTGAGAAGTATAAAAAATTTGTCAACGTGTCAAATCTATCATTCCACAGGCAGAAGGTTCCAACTAGTATTAAAAAATCCCTCAGAAATTTCTAGCACAAACATCACTGTTACTGAAAGACATGAAAATGTATTTTTTTCAAAGCAATAAGCTTTATTGTTTTACTTCTTCCAAAATTTATCTTAACCCTTTGATCAATTAATTTAATCACCACTAGGATGAAACATGCCTTACTCAGTGAACTTTAAAAATTTTATCATTGAGAAAATATGGGAAGATGATGCCAAACACCATCCCTGGATGTCCTGTAGAAGCACTGTTGATCCCTTTACAGTTGCAGTGTGCCAGCTGAGGTAAAATCAGCAAAAAGGTATGAAAGGGCCACTTTACTGATCAAAGTGTGGAGGAATTTTTGCCTAAGTTTTTCCATATGATAGCAAGGGGATAAATGCAAAAGGCTTTTAAGCCTGTGCTTTCAAAGGGAGTTTTGTCTTTCTCCTTCCTTTTATAAATATCAGAAATGCCAACTTCTGCATAAATAATTTATCTTGAATGCTGGTGAAGCAGACAGTACTGCTGAAAACAGCATCAGCTTTCAATGAAACTTTGGAGAGGGGGAAAGGAAGAGCTGGCTCTGAGCTTGGCACATGAAGGCAGAGATGATCTCTTCTAATCAAGGTCTGTATTAGCTGTGGAATGAGTCCATGTTACTCATAAAGAGATGCAAAATACAGAGAAGTATTTATCATGCAAAAGTAGGGAGCAGGGGGAGAAGCAAAACTGCATGGTGGGAACCACAGGAGGATAATGGGATGCAAAGCCATGCCCTACACAAACACAGGTTCAGGGACCCCCTGATTCTGACTTGTGCACAACTTCCAAAACTTTCCTTTCTTGCCTGAGCATTGTTGAATCTAATCCCACAGCAATCCTACTTCTGTTTCAGGAAATCCAGCTGGCTCTCCTGCAGTCACCTGGAGCCCTGCTCCTGCTCCCCTTTGTACAGTGCAGCAGAGAAGAAAGTGCTCCCAGCCCCTCTGCGCACACAGAGGGGGCAGAGCCAGCCCCAGCTGGCTTCACTTCCAAACACTGCTTGGGGTATTCCCCTTCCACAAGTGTCTGATGAGAAATTTCCACTCCAAATCAGAGTCTTGAACCCACAATGTAAAACAGCAGTGAGGCCAATGATTTACTGCTCATTTCATCCAGTATCTCTGGCTACGGCACTCTCCTGTGAACACCTAAAAATCAATGAAAAAGTGAACCATCCAACAGGGTTTAATTCAGCAAAGACTCCTTGGAAATTGCAATTTGTGAGATGGGAAGGAACTGGGAGAGGCAAGCTTGTTACACCAATCCTGTGTGATACTGCTGTCCTCAGTAAAACCTCGAGATGCTGATGACACTCTGTTCTTCCCTTGGTTTTTCACAGGTTCCGTGCCTCTGGCTATGTGGGTGATAGCACCAGTGGCAAATTTGGTAGGTAACCACCATGCCTGGCTGCAAAGCTCAGATCTTTCCACTGAACAGCCCTTTCCTGAGAACAGAGGTGAAAGCACACAGACTCTCTGATCTCCTCTTCCCATCCCACTGAATGGCTGAAATGCCCAAAATTCATCCCACTTGCACCAGAAAAATATTTATGGCAAATTTAGTTTCTTCAGGGACCTGATGAAAACAAATCTACCACTGCTTTGCAGATTGTTGTTTAGGCATTATAGCACAGGTCTGGGTAGATTTCATCTTCTACATGTTTTATTGAATCAAATAATTTCTGAACTGGCACCAGTGGCTCCCCTCATGTCCTCAGAGCACAGGAATGGCCTGGTGGGACAGTGTCACAGCACTCCTGAGAAGGGATGCAGGTCACTGCAGTGACAGAAAACACCTGCCCAAAGGTGCAGACTTCAGAGCAGTCTTGAGTTCTACTCGTTTAAGCTGACATAGGATCTTTGCTCATGACTATAAAAGACAGCTCCTCTGCCTCACATTGTTAGTCATAAAACCAGTCACAGGCCCACATAATCCCAACCCAGCAGATGCTGTGTTAACAAGATGACAATTACTAATTAGAAACAGCATTACTTGCCAACAGGCAAAGGAACCACACATGCACACAAAAACCCCCAAAACAGCAAGAAAAACTGTGGCAATAATCTGATAAATTCTGTTACCTGAGAACTAGGCACAAGGGCTTTCCACCAGTGTCCACCTTTCACAAGGTCTACATCACTCAAGGGCATTGACACTTTGCCAATAACACAATGGCGTGAGAATTTGTCAAAATCCACTACAGTTAAAAGCAGAGTTCTTCTCTGGGCTTCTAAAAAGGGGATTTCAAATGTGTACCTCTCCTCAAACACCGGGTTCTGCGTTTTGCGCTTCACTCCGGTCTGCTTGGAGTTCTTCTGGTCAGGGAGGAGGCAGATCTTCACATAGGGGTTGGAGTGAGCCATGTCTTGCCTTGAACCATCGTAAGAAATTGGAGGAGGCAGATCTTTAGCCTCAATGACTCGCACTATTAGGTAATTATGCAGCAGATCATACTGTGTGCTAAAATGCAGCATGCCCAGCTGGTACTTGGACAAGATCTCCTCATCTGTCAAGGAGTCCATGTCATCACTATTTGAGTCAAGAGAGTACAGCCTTGGTTCAAATTTTCTAAAATAGTCATCTGGGGTGTAGGTTTTTCGCAGGATAGTTGGCTGAACTATTTCTTTCTTAGCTCCTATTATTCCGAACTCGATGGGTTTGATGTCAACTAGTGGAGAACTTGGCCTCCTCGACTCCAGACCTGAACGAGAGAAACACACAAATGTGATGGTTAGAAAGTCCACAAAAGCAGCTAGAGGTGCCCATCAGCTTTGGGTGCAGCCAGCACAGGCTCCACAGAGGGGCTTTGCCAGCAATTAACAGCACCCTCAGCCACGCTGAAGCACAAGCTGGCCTGCACCTCTCCCTCCCCGTCCCTCTGCACGTGCAAGTACCACGCTCGTGCTTCAGCAAGAAAAACAGGGCTGGCCCCTTCCACTGCGCTCCTGCAAAACAGGATGAGATTTTAACCAACGTGCCTTCAGCTGGACTTGGTTCCCTGTCCAAAAGATGAAAGAGCAAGCACTACAGTTTGGTTTTCTCCCCCACAAGAATTACATTAATGGTGGAAGGACGGCCTTACTCGAAATGCGCCGCGTGAGGCTGTAAGTGGACCGTGATGTATCCGAGGACGAGCGCCTTCTGTCAGGGGAAACATCCTGAAGAGTGGGAGGCAGCTCGCTGATTGCATTATCAGAGTCTCCATCTTTGTCCTCATTTTGGCTGCTTATCCTGTTATAATGAGAGACCTTTGGATGATTCAACCCAGCACAAGGAGTTTATGCAGGATAACAACGTGTTCTGGCATTCTGGGGCTACTCTTGGGTGCTCGTCCCTTGATGCTCTGGGGTATCTCCTGATCAGGCTGGCAAGCAAAAGGCTGAGCAACTGACTTCAGACCTATGCAAAAACCACATTCTTCACCTTTCTGCCTGTCTTTCAAACAGTTTTATCAGTATTACAGCATGACACAGGCCACTAAGGCACGTATAACTCAGATGTTGATCAGAAATATTATGCTTCTCTCTAAGGAAAAAAAATCAAACCAAAACCCCACAAACCACAAACTTCAAACAGTAGCTTCTTGCTGTAATTCACAGCTACACTTTGGAAGAAGGGACTTCACTAGGAAGGAATCAGCAGAGAAAATCACCATGCTCAGATATCCCAAACCTACCACACTCCTCCTGGTAAAACACTGCAGGTTTGCCAGTAAAGTTTCAAAACTTGATCTCACAGACAAAATTCATTATTTGCTATTTACTGGCATGCCTTTTTAAATATATGGCTGCTTTTTATCCATTTCTATAAACCAGATGTGGTTCTCAGCAGAAAATAACTGTACTGCCCAGGGATTTTGGTGGGAGCAGGGAAGTTGGCAGGATCTAAACGACAAAGCAAGTTCTGTAGCATCTTGGAGAAGACTCCACAGAAGGCTGGTATAATAGAGAAGTCCATATACATACATTTAAACAAACTGAAAGGGGAGTTATGTGTACAGACAAGTAAAACACATTCTGGTTAAAAACCCCAACATGTCCCAGCTGCAGCGGCTCCTGAAAGAAGTGAGGATCTCCCAACTCTGACTGAAAGCAGGGCAGGAGCAGACAGCAACAACCGCAGGAGGTAAAGTCTGCAGCTGTGTGCTCAGAGGGGAGTGCTGCTGATGGAAATGGAATCACACAATGGGTCCATGACGTGTGGTGCATCCTGCAGAACAGCCAGGCCACCAGACAGAAAATAGCAGCAGATCACAAGGAAAGCATCAGCACGAAATGAGCAAAGCAAAGGGGAATTCTGTGTGAATTTTGCTTCCAAGCCACCCTTTCTATGTGCACAACTCAGCTGGGTATAAATGAAATATATTGAATCATTTTCATTAGTAACCAATGACTGGAGCAGAGCAATTGATATATTCTGCTAAAAGCAGTAACCTTGCATAAAAGCCCAACAAGCATTAAGAAAACAAACCAATCCCAAAACTAACTGGAAATTCTTATCCAAGCCACAAAGTTCACAGCAGGATCCATACAAATTTCACCAAGTCAGACTCACACAACTCATCTACACTAAAAAAAAAATTCTGTTGATGATCATAACCAAACCCTCTGCTAAAAGGGGTGTACAATATTTGCACAGCTCTGCAGCCCATTAAAGGCAGTCCAAACCATACAGTTTGATATATAATCAGTACTTGGAACACAAATAGCTTTTTCATGCCTAAATGCAGGTCCACACAATCACAGGTGGCATTTGGATATGCTTGTGTTTGAGAAGCAAATGCACAGAACAAGGCAGGGTGAAAAGGGAATCAGGAAGAGAGGCATTAAGGATGTTCTACAATGGGTAAACGTAATAGTGAGTTAATAACATACAGATGACCTTTAGTAAGGAAATTGCTACTGAGCCACAATAATTTTTCCTCAAATAAACTTTGGCTCTGGTTAAAGCAGCTCTGTTTCTGTTTAATCTGAACCTTTGGAAAGAAGAGTCGTGTCCTGATTTCAATTCAGTCTCACAGTGTGCACTGTTTATCTTTGGGGTTTGTGTAGAATATTCCCTTACAAGCAGCTCAAACATCCACCCTCGTTCCCAAGCCATTCCTGCAAGGACCAGGATGGAAGTGCTCCTCATGAAACAACAAGAAGTTACCATGCACTCAGGTCATTGCAACAGGACTCATTGCAAGAATTTACTTTTTTTTCCCTAAGCTGCCACTGCAAAAAATTCAGAAAGTGAGAAAAATCCACATTCTCCCAAGAGAAAAGGCTTAAACTTGCAGCTTTATCATCCACTCCTGAATTTCCAGGAAAATGAGGTGCCTCTAAGCTGCCAAAGGGAAAACCTAGGGCCAAAATATAGAGGATGGGTCATTAACCACAGGCATTTATATGTTTGCTCATTCACCAGTGAGGACCATAAAAACAGTTTTCCCCTGGGGAGTGGGTAGGAAGGTGAGGAAGGCACAAATTGCATTCTACATCACACCAGTGTCTCAGGCCCATGAAGAATAGGCAAGATGGAAAGACCCCAGCTGAAAACATAGATCTATTTTAAAAACACTTTCAGGCTGCAAGCAGGGAATACAATAAATTGATTTGTTCCCAAATTCAATGCACGCATCTAAATGCAAAATAAGGGGATGTCAGACCTGGTTTTCATTGTGGGGGTTTCCACTAAATACAAAACCCCCCTCTCCAAAAGTAAGAGAGAGAAAAAAAAAAAGAATGAGGGGTTCAACTGGTATGCACAGATCTCTGAGCACTTAAAAACATTAAAAACCTTATTCTAAGAACAAGTCCAAATTCTTACTCTGAGTAACTAACTCATGTAACTCCAGAGATCATTCCTTACATCCAAAAATGCACTTAGAGATATAAAACTATAAGATCAACACAGTGAAAACAGAATTCTTCTTTGATTTCTGAATTCTGAGACAACATGGGATCATTTCCACCCTAAACATGCACACAAAAAGCTTGGGTCAACTATTTGTCAGCAAACAAAATATACCAAATCTGGCTCCTGCCTTTTACTTTCTTTTCCTCTTCATCTTCCAGACTCTTGTTCCTCTACAGGCTCATTTTCCCCCCTCTCCTCTCAATCACATCTCCTTAGGGAGAAGTAGAGGATCTATCTCCTATCTCCCTTTGTTCTTACCTCACTTAAATAATTTTTGTGCTCCCTCACCATTTTCCAGCAAGATCCCCCTGGAAGCACAAAGCATTTCCACTCTGCCTGGCACCACTCTGGGTCCGTGCCAGCCCACGAGGAGCCCACAGCATTTTCCAGCAAGCAAAGCCTCATGTCCAGCTGATGCACCCCGGTGTGCCAGCAGGCACCCTCAGAGATCACAGGTGTGCAGGGGTGTCACACGAGGGGTGACTCCAGTGACCCTGAGGCACGGCAGCACCCAGGTCTCCTGGCAAAGCAAAGCCGCTTCTGTCCTGCGTCCTCCTCTTTGCTGCCTGCTGCCCCTCCCAGGCTTCACCTCTGGGAACTCAGCTTCTCTCAGCATGGAGCAGAACAGGGAGACCCCAGCTGCACCAAACCACCCAGAGCTGGATGGAAGGATGGAGAAATGGCCTGGGCTGGAGTCACAGGGACCCTTCCCAGGGCTGTGAGCATCTGTGGGTGAAGCATAAAGCGCAACAGGGCTGAGGAACTGGGTTGTTTTTCACCAGAGGTGCTGTCCTCTGCTTATGGCCATTCCATGAAGTTATTGTAGGGGCTTTCAGATGGAGCAGGACCAGGGAGAAACAACAACACAGGCTGCAGAGAGAATTTTACAAGTCCAAAGGTCCCCATGTTCTCTGCCCATGGCAAAGTCCAACTCATCTGCAAAGCCACCACAGAGCTGAGATTTGAGAAGATAGGAACAGGGCTTCAGCACCCACATCAGCCCTTTAGCCAGACAGAAGAATCCAAGAGTCAAAACCTACGCCCTGGTACAATCACTCCACACCCCAAAACAGGCAGGATGTCCCTTCCACTGCTCAGCCCACCAGACAGGCTCTGAATCACCCTCTCACCACCAGCCCAGCTACTTGTTCCCAAGATGTAATTGCTCCTGCACCAATCTTTCCACGTCCAATACTGCAGCCTCATCACTGTGCCCTCCTGTGCGTGATGCTTTCCTATTTAGCATTGATTTTGTTTCCATTCCCCATTAATTGCAGGTGAATCACTTTCTGAGCATATATCAGACTCTTAAATATGCTGCTCCACATCTAAAAACCACTCTAACACATCCTGAACAGCTCTATTTTTATTGCTTCAGTATTAATTACCATCCTGTTCTACCTGAATTCAAAAGTACATGGACAGGACTGCGATTTAAACATGAGAAAATTTATTTCATGCAGCACCAAGACATGACCCTTCCAGAGCTGACACAGAATAACAGCATATACTCACAGGAGTAGATAAAATTACCTGAGTGCCTCAGTGCCCAGGTACCAAAGTCTGAGCATCACACAGTGCACTGAGCAGGCCTCTCCTGTGCCACAAGTTCTGGACATCCTGAAGCAGTGTCCATCAAATGGTCTGCTCCACAAAGCCCAGCCCAGCTGCCAAGGCAGCCACTAAAACACCAGAGAGCTTTGCTCCCCTCCTGGTTCCACTACTGCCTCCACAGGGTCACCTCTGTGCTGCGGATTCCTGACTGAGAGGGAGTAAAAGAGGGAAGACTTCACTGACTTCCTTTGTAGTGGATTTGCAAACATACCAATCAAAGCTCCAGATAAGACCTGGTGCTGTGGCTCTTTAATGATTTGAGAAGAAATTCTGAAGAGTACTAGGGTGATGCAGGAGATCAAGTCCTGCTAAATGAAACTTTAAATGAATTTCCCCTTCAGAGCATGTAGGAGCTATGCCTTTCATCTGCCTATATGATAACCACCTTCATGCTAGGATAAGAAAGCATTTCAAAACAACCTCATCAGCATTTCAGCCAAGTTGAAGTGCTCCAAAGGGTTGGTCCATCTGAAGAGGAAATAGGATTGAAGATGAAAGGCATCTTTAGAGAAGGGGGCACAGCTAAACCAGTTATCCTTGTTATGCCACCTTACAAAAGAACTTCTGTCCTACCCATCAGAAATGGTTTTTACAAAGACTAACCTTGCTATTTGAGTTAACAGAGCTGCCCTTTTTCACCATGCCAGGAGTAGCCTGCCTTCCCACCCGCAGGAGGTTCCTGCTCTCTAAGTGGCATCCTCTGAATGTCCCGTTGCAATTCACATCAGTACTCCTTGGTTAAAGCTAGGAAATCATGCACCTAAACTTACAGCCAGGCTGGAGTTTGAGCAGGAAAAGGTCCCAGGATTTCAACTTCATCTTCATTTGTTTGGCAGCAGCTACAGTCAAAACATTTCTGACAACAATTCCTGCAAGTCCACCGGCACAGCAAGAGATCCGAGATGCGAGCGAGCAGACCCTGGAGCCATTGCAAACCAAAGTACAAGATTACAACCCATCAATAGCTATTGAGAAAAAACACTCAGCTGTATTTGTGTTTGTGTTTCTGCAACAGAACATTAAGAACTATATTTATTTCATCTATACCAACAGACAAGTGCTATGCAGTTACCAGCCCAACCCCACTGATGCCATAACAAGGCAGGAAAATAAGCATTCTCTGCAGGTATTTTCCCCTCTAGTAGCAATGTATTATTATGTAGGTTGGCAAGAGGGTGATTTACAAAGCACCATGGCCCAGAAATATGTTGGAGTGGAAACATGCATATTCCTCCACACACATCAACAATCTAACACATCAGCAAACATACAACAGGAGGAATTAAAACCAGAAGGTAAGTGAAAGCTTCAATTTAATCCAGCAAGGATCTATTTAATTAACACAGCAATGTGAACACATTTCATCCCTGTAGATGTAGCAGTAATATTTGTACAATCCATACACATGGAGCATTACAGCCCAACAAACTCACCACTAAAATGGATTAGCCAGAGCACACTATCCTCATGCTTCTGCTCTGCTACCATGATTAATTTAATGAAGAACCTTCAATGATATTTTTAGAAGAATAGCAGACCCAGAAAAGTCTCTCATTTCTTAGATTTCTGTGGTGGCACTGGCAGCCCCACTTGTAGCAGGGTTGTGTCAGCTCCCCACTGGAGCAGCAGCACCCTGTGGCCCCATTTCCACACCATCCCCACAGCCTTCCCACCACTTCAAAGCTCTGATTGGAGAGGAACAGAGAGCCAAACCTCACTCATTTCCCACCCACACCAGCCCCAACTTCTGCTGTTCATGAGAGGGCTCATTAAGCAGCACAAGGGCTCCGTGGGCACAGTGGGAGACAGGCAGCTGCAAGGGCACAGCACCTGCACCCAGGTCAAACTGCTTTACAACTGCATGTGACCTTGAGATGCTCCTGAGAAACTGAAGAAACAAAGTGCATGAGAGGTTCTCCATAGTTATCTCCCTAAAATACTCCAGACATTTGCAGCATTCATGAGTGTGGACCACGTGGAGGGGTTTCCTCAGAGGAACCTGATCTGCAGAGAAGACTTCATAGGAACATGGCTTTTTGCTACAGTAAAACACACTTTTTTTCCATAACCAAAATCTGGGCACTGCAAACCAAAAAATTACCAGCCCAAAATGCAGTGCATTACTTATATCTAGGACATCAGTAAAGAGTCAGAAAACACGAGACAATCCCCTCAGGATGGAGCAAGCAGACGGAGTGGGGAGTGAATCATCAGATTAACTCACCTCATTTATTGGTTCCAACTGTCCTTTTAGACATCCAGGATGAAGCAAAGGGGAACAAAATGAAAAAGACAAAAACAAGTTAGCAATGCTCAAACAACTTTACATTTTCTGCCATGACATGCCCCAGCCTGGGATGAGTTTGAATTTCTGGCAAGACAGGACCTTGTAGATGTTAGAGGAAGGAGAGGCCTGACTGGGCATCAGCTTCTGCCATTTCCAATCCTTCCCTACAAGGCTCCTTCTGCTCCTCCCTTCCCACAAGCAAAACTCCCAAACCCATTCTGAAGCATGAAAATCCTGCTCATTGCTTCTTGCTAATGGGTATCATATGCAACCACTTATTTTGTTTTCTTTAGTAACCCGCCTCTAATTGCAGCAACTACTTGCTGCTGACAGCAAACCATATCCAAATTTTTCAGCAGAAAAAAAAGGCTTTCCTCCACATTCAGCCCATATCAATGGAGTTCCAATGCCAACTCACTAAAGCAACATTTCTAGGAAGGGGTACAGACTGAATTCTCTCCATTGCATACACATCTCTGGGCACCTTCAGCCTCATCCTCAGATGTGACCTGAAGAACCCAAAAGACAGAAGTTAAAGTCCTTGAGTCCCACACTCCCATTCAAAAATCTGCACTGCAGACACCTCCCCCAAGCCACAGGGAAAATCTACAGCAAAGGAAGAAGGCATCACAAACCAGCTTTTTATTCACAAAACCACCCTTGGAACTTTATATAGATATATAATGGACCCATTTCCTTTGGAGACTCCCTAGCATTTCTGATACCTGCTGAAATGTCTTATCCATTGCATTACCTTAATAATGTCTAAAAGTTTCCTATTTGCCCTAGCTGTCTTTGTATATCGAGAATCCCTAAAAAAAAACCACCAAACCAATACAAAACCACAGAACAAAACAATACCCAAAAAAACCCCACAAAAATCTCCATCCTACTCTTCCAAAGAGTGCATCCTACTCTTCCAAAGTTGGTTCCTAGCTTCACACCCATGACATGACACGAGCAGCCTTTTCTGAAGAAGCTGGCATGCAGAAGCTGCCTTTAGTTCCAAGAACTCTGCCATGGACCACATTTTGGTGCAAGCCTTCCTTTTAAACTTCTTGGAAGCCAGTGCTTGTCAAAAAAGCCACCATTTGTTAGGAGCAGTTAAAAGACTAGAAGAGCTGTGGTGCAATGAGACAAGACAGTGATTACAGATACCCATGGGCCAGCTGTTTAAGAAAACGCTAGATGGTTAAAAGGGCTTTATCATTCCTTATTAATGCAAAGTTGCAGCCAAAGCTCCAGTGGTTTAGCAGAGCTGCAAGGAGGATATTTAAATTGCTCTGAAACAAAGCGGCTGGATCGGCGCCACGCGATCGAACGCCGAGCACGTCACACAGAGAGAGGGCTTTTCCAAAGGGCCCACGGGGACACGGCAGGCTCACAGCCAGCAGCCTCCTGGCCACCACGGGTCACAGCCCTGGGAAGCCACCCCTGTGTGCCACCAGCCCCGAGGGCACACAGCCATCCACAGTACTGGGACAGAGCGAGCCTGTGGCCACCCAAATGGGAGGGCAGGGACAAGGACTGAGTGTGACAGTGCTGGAGAGGTAAACAAGTCAACAGCAGCACACAGGGCTGAAATGCAGGAGCCCATGAAAGGAAAGCAAACACGAGCACCTGTCCATCCCCCTCCTCGCACCAGGCATGAGGGGCAGGGCTGGGGAAGGACAGGGCTGGGGGAAGGACAGGGCTGGGGGAAGGACAGGGCTGGGGGAAGGACAGGGCTGGGGAAGGACAGGGCTGCAGAAGGCTGCAGCAGCGGGCTGGTGCTGGGGATCCCCAGCAGCACAGCAGCTACCATGTGCTCAGCAACCCCTGGAGAACGGCTCAGTCTCCAGGGTCAGGGAGGCACCATCCTGCTCTGCCACGTCATGCCAATTGGCCGAGCAGAGAACGAGCCAGATGGGAGTCTCCAGCCACGAGCGATCCCTCATCAAGGGCGAGGCTGGGGGCAGGGCTCCATCTCCACAACCTGCTGCAGGGCCCCTGGCTGGGGGTTACCTGCTCCAGGTCAGCAGAGCCGCCAATCCCAGCCAGGTCCTCAGAGCAGTGACAACAAACCACCGTGGCAGTACCCCCAGGGATGCTGCAGCAGGGTGGGGTCCCCGCTGGTCACAGACCGCGTTTTGCCCCCGCAGTTACGCCCCAGGAAAGGCTCACAAGCTCCATCGGCAGTGGACACCGCAGCCTGGGGACAGTGCGGTCCCCTCAGCCACACATCCCCCACCATCCCACCAGTACTGAGACGCCGGTGTGGGGATAACGGGGTGCTGCTGATGCCCTGCTCCGCACCCAGGTACCCCCACCTTGTACCCGCGGGCCCCGACGGCCGCGCTGCCGAAGGCCTGCCCGGACCCACTCGAGACCCCACCGAGCCGGGGGGCGCCGGGAGCCCCGAGCTTCGCAGGGCACCTCGGGCGGGGTCCACCCGCGGCGGCTCCAGCCCGGCTCCCGGGACAGCTCCCTCAGCATCCCCGCTCCCGCCCGCCGGGCGCGGCGGCGGCTCAGCCCCGAGCGGGAGGGGAGCGGGAGGCACGGCGCGGCGGGCGGAGGGGACACGGCCCCGCGGGACGGGGGCACGGCTGGCGCCGGTAGCGGGGTCTGCAGCAGCGCCCGCCCGGCTGGAGATGCCCCCCCGGCTCGGGTTCATGCGAACCGCGCGCTGCGCTCGGGGCAATGGCTGGGAAGCGGGCGGCTCGGGGGCCGCTCAGGGTCTGACCAGCCCGACAAAAATTCAGCCCCACAATGCTGGGAGAGCCCATCCATGAGGCGCAGCCCAAGGATCCCCGCAGCCCAGGAGCCGCTGCCCCCCGCCCGCCGGACTGTGCCCAGGCTGGGGCGGCCCATCGCATCTCAGTCTGCCCACGGGGCTCAGCATCCTCCTCTCTCCAATAAGTCTTTGTGCGGGATCGGGACGGGATTCCTCGTCCCCGGGGCCATCCCGCTCCCCCAGCAAAGAGAGGCCCGAGGGCTGCTCGCCAGCCCCGCGGGGATCCTCTCCAGCCCCGGTGTCTCGCTATCAACAGCTGCCGGCCCCGCTCCTGCCCCGGCCCCGCCTGGCCCCTGCCCGGGGGCTGCTGTCGCCTCCGGGAACTCCTCCCCAGAAGTTAATCCGAAGTTGCGCACCCGCACCGGGCACGGAGCACGGGGGGCCCCGCCGCGGCACCGCACCCGTCCCGCACCGCCCCAGAGACCCCCCCTTTCCCCGGGGATCTCCCGCGCCGCGCTCCGCACGCACCTGGATGTACGCCATGGCTCCGCGGGGCTCCGCGGGCGCGCACGGCCCCGGCGCGGGGCCGGCGCTCCGAGCGGGCGGGCAGCTCCCGCCCGGCCCGGCCCTGCCCGCGGAGCCTCCGCGGGCCCGCAACAGGTTCCGCCGCAGCGCGGGCGAACACTGACCTCCAGAGGGCCCCGCGCGGAAATTCAGGGACGCGAACCCCTCCTGGCCGCCGGGACACGGCGCGGGAGGGGACGGCGGGGCAGGTGAGAGCGGTGGTCGTGGCTGATAGAGCGATTTCACAGCAGCGCTTTCCCGCGAAGAGTTCGCTGGATGGGAAGACGCAGCTGAGTTTCAAGGCAGATGCGGTTTGTTTGTGAGCTTGAATGAACAAAGTCAAAACATACAAACTCACACCTTCCCCAGCTGAGACGAGGAGCTGGAGCGAGGAGTGAGCTCTAACCCACAGACCGCAGTGAGCATCCTGTCCCTGCCTGATGTGTTGGGTACAGCCACAGGCAGGGTGGGAGGGAACGTGGTCCAGCAATGGGCAAATCCCACCTCGGGGGTGGTTGGACCTCGAGAACTCAAGTAGCAAAACATTCCTGAGGTCAAACTCTTGAAAGGGAAAGCACAGGCAAAGTGGAGCTTTTCGGCCGTTCTCTTGATCAGCACCTTGGTGTCACACAAATTGGAGGCTTCCCAGCATCCTGGTGTAAACAAAGGCTTCTGCCCTCGGTTTTGGGGGAAGCTCTCAGGCTACACTCCTGGCACCTTCCTGGTACATTGACTCACACTAAACCCTGGATAGAGGCAGAGAGGCAGCAGCTTCCACCTCAGCCCAGCTGGAGTCAGGGCACCTCCCTGACTCAAAACAGCTCTGACTCACCACAGTCAGTTTACTGTGGTGAGTGGTGAAAACATCTCCTGCTCTGGAGAAGGGGACACTACAGCTTCAGATATTGGCCAGCCTAAGAACACTGGTGACTGCTGCTCCCTGTGGTAAGGAGGGAGCATCTGGGCCAGGATGTCTTTGGAAAGCTCTTGCATTACTGATCTCATTTAATGGCCCTTTTAAGTTCTCATTGAATTCAATGAAAAACTGCTGTTGACTTCCGTGGGAAGGGCCATACTCTGAATTTAAAAAAAAATGAACTCTCTTTTCCCCAGGGAGAGCAGCTACTGCTTTAGAAGAATAATTATCACAGTGGAGATAAGCAAGAAAAAAGCCTGTAGTGCTTACTTGTTTCAGGCAGTTTTGAGCATATGATTAAGTGGTGGTACAAGCTATTTGTCAATTTTTGCTCTGCAATTCTTTTTAATTCCACTTCTTACCAAGTGCCAGTGTTTAAAATGTCAACCTTTACTTTGACTATTGTTGCTCTTTTCACCACCGCCTTGATGTAGCTTGCAATAACCAAATGCACAGATTTTCTTTTTTTTTTCTTTTTTATGTTGCAACATAATGAGGAGAGAGGCTTCAGCTTTTAGACAGATTTTTTTTTTTTTTGACTCCTTAAAGGCAGAATGCTGTGAGTCACAAAACTGTGGCAGGCACTACACAAACATTATGTGCATGTTTGTACTTAGTCCTTTAAAATCTTACAGAAGAGAAAGATCAAATGCTGCATCACTTCACAGTGACTTTTTTGGCTGACACATATAAAAACTATGAGCCAAAAAAGAAGAGCAAAAGAAGTTTATATGGGGAATTGCCAATACTATTGATTTTTACATGAAAGGAATGCCCTCTTTTCCCCTTCATGTGCTTTGGTAGCAGCTTGTAGCACAAAGCCATAAGATACATGTGCTCCCCTTGCACACTCATACATATACATGCATTTAGAGCTTTTCACATCATGGCATGAAGGCTTTTAGGTTATTTTCTCCCAGCACACACATTCACTAAGCAAGCATAGCTCTAACCCAAGGAATATGACAAGGATTCAAAACAGTAGACAGGTGGTTATTGTAAAATCTAATTTCAAATCTGCATATGGCTGATGCTCTGATTAAGCTCTGCTTCTACAGCACTCAGAATAAACAGATCCATTTGACATGATGACAACATAACCTTTGGATGTCCTTTGCTGTGCACGCTGTGTGTGATAAGACACATTCCATACTTCCCACATGTAATGGCTGTGATGCAGATGGCGAGGCTTGCAAACGCAGAATTTTTTAAGCAGAAAACTAGGAAATGAATACTGCTTTTGCAGAACATGATTTTATGGCAGATTTCTATTCTTACTAATGCACACTGGGAATAACATCAGCTACATCCAAAGCACGCACTCGAGTCGTTACAACCAGCCCAGCAAGCAGCAAAATCTACCTCCAGCACAGCAAATCAGTTCAGCAGCTTCTCAGACAAACCAAACCAGGGATGTTGGTATTCAAAAAGTGCCATGCCATGCCCAAACCTGCCCAAAGACTTTCAGCCTCTTTGTGCCTTAAAGTTAAGAGAAAAGAGCATCACTGAAAAAATAAAGAAAGCAAAGGAAGGCAATCTGATGGCTATTTCAGAGCATTTTCATTGAATCCTACTGAAGCAGTTGACAGTGCTTTCTGCTGCAAGGGGCAAGCAAGAAGAACAGAGGCTATACAAGGTAAGGTGAAATCCTACTGAAGCAGTTGACAGTGCTTTCTGCTGCAAGGGGCAAGCAAGAACAGAGGCTATACAAAGTAAGGTTCGGTGTCTTCCTCTGCTGTTCTTTTGCCAAATCCTTATTATCACCACTTGAGCCTGCTGGAATAGCCAGCTACCACTCTGCCAAAAAATAAGCTTCTTATTTCCAGATGTTTTTATAAATGGCAAGCCACTGTAGCTGGTGCTTCCCCACTGCTGTTGGCAGCTGATAAAGGTCCAGCTTCTCTTGTCGTTACAGAATTGACTTCATTTCCTTGCAGCAGCATCCCTCCAATAAAGGTACCTGCAATTAACTCTTCAGAACCATCTCTAGCAACATTTGTCTGTTTACTGGCTTCATGGAAATGCAGTTTCTTTCCTTGTGTGATTTTGAGGCTTTTTTTCTGCCTTGGGTTTGTACTCTGAAGAGGCAAGTCCAGGAGGTTTTATTCAAGAAGGTCTGGGCAACCAGGAGCAGGAGTGCTTCCTACAACCCAGGAGAGGTCCCCCCTCCCAGTCTGTCAGCAGCAAGGATTAGCTTTGGCTTTGCCACAGGGACCTGTATTTATTCTAGCTCTATGACTGACTCCGTGGCAGGAGCAGTGGCAGGGTGTGCCTGAAGAGAGCTGAGCTGAGCTCTGTGCTTCCTGCTGATGGCAAAGCTGCAAGCTCAACCCTGCTGGCTGCCTCCCAGGCTCACGTGCTGTTCCCTTCCATCCTTTCTCCCAAATTCTCACTGGGCATCATGCCCAGACAGCTTAGTCTGTAGTGAAAGGTTACCCCCTTCTCCTACATCATTCCTGGTGTACTTCAGGGATCAGCAAGCAGCCTGGGCTCCAGCGCCTCTGTCTCAGGCTCTGGTCCCTTGAGGCATGAGAGAGTCACAGCAGCTGATCTTGTGCCAGTGATGATGCAGTTTCCAGCAGGAACTGGGCTGACATCAGTGTGACAGACACAGATTCCAACTAGTGACAAAAGGGGAAGGTGCTACAGCCCATTTCCATGAGTCACCCAGCCTTTGGTCTCAGCTGCCTCTAAATCAGCCCACCAGCACCACAGACACCCGTGCATCTGTGTGATGTGGAGTCAGGACACCATTGCCAGGGGCCAGCTGCTCTGTAGGTTTCATTGCATTTCCCTCCTCCTTCTCTGCAATTTTCCAAAGCTCTTATCCCTTTATGGATTGGCATTTCCCACCCCGGGCTCCCCTCCTTGTCACATCTGCCTGTCCCAAGTCACACCCGTAGCCAGGAGGAACTGCCTGGTGCTGTGCCCTGGAAAAGTCTCCTCTGCTTCACTGCACAGACAGCCTCTGCTGATGCTGCATCCTGCAGCACATCTGGGTTATTAAATGGCCACCTGGCAGCTCCCTAATTGGTAATATCAGTAAAAAGCACATTTTTCTCTTTTCTTAAGTCTCCAGATAAAGCAGTTAAATTTGATCTAAGATCCTCACATCCTCATTGCCTCATATAATTTATAATGACCTTGCCTGTGACACAAAAAATTACAGCTACTTTTTTTTTGCACTCACACACTTCATAGTTTCTCTAACATACACCCTGGCAGGGAACTGAATGACACAGCATAATCTGCTAAAGCTTTTTCAATAGCAAACAGAGATAAAAACCACAGCCAAAGGGCATGCAGGCTCCGAGGAAGCAAGCACCGTGTGTTAGCGCAGCGAGCACTCCAGTCCGAGTTCCTGCTCGAAGCAAAGCCGTCCCTGGAGGAAGCTGTCACCCCCGGTGAGGCCATGCTCCATTCCAGCGCTGGGGTGGCTTCACGCAGTGTCACTCGTGTGAGCCACTGCCACCAGCAGAGCTGCTGAAGGGGCACGGTGGCTGCTGGCTCAGGTGGATAAATACGAATTTGAGGCCGTGCTCTTTCAAAGACCTCATTTTGCAGTGGAGATGGCAGCTGTGACCTGTGGCTCGGGGTCCCCCGGCTCGGCACAGCCCCAGCACGGGAGAGGCACGGCCACTGAGACTGCTGCTCCGCAACTCACTCCCTGCTTTGAGGGGAGAAAAATCCTGGATACAGCAGGCTTTGGGTCAGGCTAAAAAGCCTAGAGTATTTTCAGACTTCCGAGGAGTGAACATTGTATTTATGGGGAAGTTTAGTTCTTCAGTTGCTTTTGTAATTCATTTTGTTTATGACTGGTTTATTTAAGCTGTAGGGCTGAGGAGTTAGCTGCTAGATTGCTTTTCCAGGCTCACATTTCTAACTGTTTGCAGACATAGGACAGAGCTATTTTTGTAATATAAATCATTACAGAGAGAATATCTCACAGTCCCCACTGAAGAAAATTCCTAAGGAAGACAGCTCTATTTTAGAAGTAAATTTCTGCTTCACATTTTTTTTCTATTTAATGACTGAGAAACAGGGAACATCAGTGTGAAGCCAAGCAGTGTCCCTGTTTCTCAGGAAGACAAACTCAGTGGAATGAGAGTCATTTCTACCAAGAGGAGCTGGGTGGGAGCTGCAGATGTGGCTTCCCAAGCCCTGGGGGACTGAGTGTGATCCTGGTGAAGGGGCTCTGCAAATGGGGACAGAACCTAGGCTTCAAGGTGACACAACTTTACAGATAAAGGTACTCAAGATACTTTCAGTGCCCACCTTAAAAAGTAAGATAATATCTTCTAAAAAGGCCAGAGTGTGGATTTTATAGAATAAGGCAAGCTCTGTCTCAACATCATCTCTCTGAGACCCAGGGACAGTTGTAAAATAAATGCTGAGAGGTTTGGTTGTGTTACAGACTTGTGGATTACTTATTTTAGAAGAACAGTCTCATTCCCTGGAAGTAGTTTGAATAACTGTGCTATGACTCTTCCCATTTAATTCACACTAATTTGGCAAGTAACAATTCATATTCATAGGAGTATTAAAAACTACATCAAACCTAGAAAGTGGACAGGGAAAGAATTAGAATTTACAGGTTTTTCCTTTCCAGCAGTGGCTTAAAGATGTAAATTAACACAGAAACAGATGTGGTCAAGCACATTGCTTCAACTGAATCAGCAAGGCTTTATAACTGAGCCCTGGGCCATGCAGCTGTGGAATACAGGAAAAGTTATCCAAAACCATTTAAATATAGCTCATAAGATAAAAGCTTTTAAATTATGAAACAAATTAACAAAACAGAAAAATAGAGATTGCTTAAATTTTTTGGAAAAAAACAATATCAACAGCAGCAAACCCCACTTCTGAGCTGCAAAGGAACAGCTACAAGACCATGTTCAGGATCATTCAGCTGCAAATACCAAATCATGATCTGCAAAAATATGCCCAAGACAGCTTCAGAACGCAACAGGTTCAGAAGGGCATGACTGTTTTTATGGCAAAAGGTTCTGTTTCCAGTCGTCTCCTCACAGCAGCAGAGACCATTACATCTGGTTTTCCCATTTTGCACATCTCATTAAGCAGATGTGCAAAATACTGTACTGTGCAGTAGAGCTAGACTTGGTGGGCTAAAGGGGCAATTTGCATTCTAAAGCACTGCAGTGCTGTAGCTGAGAAATAAATGGAATTCCTGAACATTTCTGCCTTGAAAGGACCCTGGTTTTACCTGTCTGTTTCCCTTCTCTCCATTCCATGCATTTACCCTGCAGCGTTTTCAGTGGGACACAGCTCTGCTGAGGAAGGAGGCTGCAAATCCAACTAAATGCAACCAATATAAAGGAACTGAGTCCTTTCCAAATTAAAATTTCCTTCTTACAAGGAATCTCTCATTTGGACATTAATGGAAATCAAAATCACTACCCACACAGCAACACACACGGTGCTCTGCCACTCAGAGCCGAGCTTGGAAGGCAAACCTGTTTTCACTGCAGACTGAACCAGGCTCCTATGCAAAAGTCTGCTAAAATCCAGGTGATAACATTCTTCCCTGCTGCTGGGAGCTCCCCTGGGTGTCTGACTGAACACCCTGCTCTTACAGATCAGATGGGAACACTTTTGATCTTGGGGGTGCTCCTTACATTGCCTAGGTAGCAGTGTGTTACATTCCTGCCCCAGAATGTGCCCGGTGACTTGCAGCTGATGGAGCAATGCTGTCAGGGAAGATGTCCCTGCTCCTGAGCCATGTCCTGGTGTGGGTCCAGCCCCTCCCTGCACGTCATCCCACTGTGCCAACAGCTCAGTCCGTGTCACCTGCCGTGACGGGTGACAGACTCTTTCCACTGGCCCCAGCAAAGCAGTTTATGTGAGTCAAGGACTGCTTTAGCCCTGTCCCAAGGGAGGAAGCTTACTTGTCCTCCTCCCTGCAGCATCCCTTTTACAGCATTGGACTGGGGACCTCGTTAGCAACACAAATAAGTCTCCAAGCAGAAAAGGGACACAAGTAAATCTGATCTCATCCCAGCTTCCTCCCCCGCTGAAGAACCGGAGTGGCCGTGGCCAGCACGTGACTGCCATCTTGTCCCCATTCCACAGGGATGCCATTGAAAGGTTATGAAAATATTGAGCAGGACAGAGAAAAGAGGCATCCAGCTGCCCCCCTCACTGCAAAGGCCTGCTCCCTCTGTGAGCCTGGACCAGGGAGATCTGCAGAAAACAAGCCCCAGGTGCTCTCGAGGGACAAAGATGTGCCCGAGCAGTCAGGACAGCATACTCTGCTGTGTGCAGGGTCCTGTGTTCAATCAGAGAAGCAACTTATTCACTCAAAATTAACCCTATGTTCTGCAACTTGGAAGTTTCTGGGATAGCTGTGTTTGCTGACCTCTGAGAGTGAGCGGTTTTATACAAATAAAATACCTGTGCACTTCACATACAGCTACTCCAGTGGCAGTCAGGCAAACAGATACTCAAACTGCTGCATGGCCAGAGCCCTTTGAAGTGAAAGTCTCATTATGAAGGTCTTTATCAGCCAAAGAGATAAATTTCACCACTGAAATGACCCTTTTTCACAGTCCCTCCAGCTGCCAGAGACAGGTGAACAGCACTTTCACCAGCTGGCATTCCAGAGGCAGGAAGCAGGGCTCACACCACACCTTCCACAAGAGTTACAAGCCCTGACAGCTTTGGCTGAAGAGGTTCATGCAAACCCCATGGTTCTCCCTCAGAAACACTGCCATGTTTTCCATTGAGGGCTGACTCTTCTGCTGACCAGCCAGGTAGTGACCATGTTCCCCAAGGTGATCTCTGTCCCTCCTTGCAGTGGACCTGCTGCCTTCCCTGCTCACCCCTTCCTCCCACCATCTCCCCTCCAGCTTATCTACACGGATGTCTCCGTTGCCATTCTAAGTCAGATACTAATCTCATCCAACAGCATCTCATTATATTAGTTCTTAATTGCCACTTAACACAGGGATCGTTTTGGAAGGCCATAACAATTCTTCCTTGAGGAATTGAGTGTTAAAAGCTCGTTATGTGCCCCTACACACCCTTTCAAGAGGCAAATTTAAAGCACTGCTGTGCACACAAGCTCTGCACACAACATCTATATGCTTTCCTGAAGCACTTATAGCATTTCCAAGGAGCACACCACAGAAGTCAGTGTGTTTTGCTATCAGTCTCCCTCTGTCCTTCCCTCGTGCACTCATCGTGCCATGTAACTGAAAGTGGGAACATTTTAAGAAGCACTTGCAAAATGCAAGGGGTTAATGTCACAGTGAAGTTGCATTGCTGCTGCTCTGCTGGAACTGGTGCCCCCAGCCAGGTGCAGCACATCTGAAGAGTCTGCATTTCAAGGCAGGCAGCACTCAAAGGGCCAAGAGATAAACAGACTGTCAGACAAAACTCATCCTTAGGCACAGGCAAAGCTCCGGCCAAGACTTCCTTCATTCCTGAGCAAGTCAGACTCCTGAGAGATTTGAAAGTGGACAATTTGCCAAATTCTTACCAAGATCTTCAGGGTTCCCACAGCAGAAGTTACAACTGAGTGCCAGTTCACTTTATTTAATCATCCATCCGTCAGTGCAGCAGTGAGGACACAGCGAGGCCTGATGCTTCTCAAGCATCCATCCTGTGCCAGTGAGGCACTGCCCCAGTTCAGTGTCTGTTCACAGCGCTCTGCAAAACACCACACTGAAATAAAAGGCAAGAAATGGGCCTGGTGCTTTCTCAGAGTGTACTGCTGCTGTTCTCCTCCCCACTCCTCCTTTTCTTTTACTATTCAGGAGATGTCATTACTTTTGGTTGGGCCTGAATGACTGCTGAGCTCAAGTGGCTCCTGGGAAAAACATACAGGCTCTGCGCAGAAATATTTTTTGGAGAAGTGCCCGTGATTCACAATCCCTATGACTAGCAAGTTTCTCTTTTTTGAAACACACTTCAACAAGTTCCACACGGGACACGGCAAAAAGAGATGCTCAGGAGACACACTCATACCCCCATAGAGTCACCTCCTGGGCAGCAAACAGACCCAGAGGTGAGAACTGCACAAAATTCAGGGTTCCTGAAAATCCCTCCTGTAAAAGCCAAGCCTGCACAGCCAACTTAAATGAAGAAAAAGTCTGTAATGTGCCTGTTCATTTGCTGATGTTTCTATGCCTAAACGTGGTCCTAGGAGAACTTCCAAGAAGCAGTAGGAATATATTCCTAAATGCATTGCACAGCACAGAGAAGTCTTTTGCAACAGAAATAGAGGAATGACTCATTTCCTCTGTAGCGGCTGCTCCGGCATTTCACTCGCACAGGCAGCAGAGCAGCTCCCTGTGCCATAGCAGGAGGAATGGGAAAACTCAAGAGCAGCTTCCAGCATGTGTAAATCCAACTGAATTTTGACTTGCCTTCAAAACCAGTGATCCCTGATTGTCGTCAGGAGACAGACTGGCAAACTGCACCCAAACACTCCCTCCCTCGATGGGAGTTTTGTATTTCAGCATTTTGATTTTGCACAGGATTAAACCCTGAAAGAGAGAGCCAAGAGTTGCCCTCCCTGTTGCCCTCCCCTGAAAGACTACACACATGGATTTGCCAGTGAATTCAGCTCCAAGTTTCTCTTCTCCCCTGTTCGAAACTAAAAGGACTGGACTGAAATTGTCAGGGAGAAGTGGGTTATTGGTTGAACTTTGCTGCTGTTCTTCCTGTTTCTACAGCTGTTTTCAGTCAGTACAGTGAGACTTCTCAAAGGAACTCCCTCCCTTTCTCCCCTAGGAATCCATCATAAATTTTTGGTAATTTTTGGTAACTTCTTTAATTTGATAGCTGTAGTCTTTCCAGCACTATCTCCATCAAGCCTGTATGCTCGTTTCCTTGCATCCCTCCCCTGCACCCCGATTATCATGGCTACCTTGTGGCAGAGATAAAAGCCAACAGACAATCACAAGTACCATGAAATCACTACCAAACCCTTGTCACATCCAGCCCAGCCCAGAGAAATGAGTATTCTCTATGCAGATCTGGTCCCTCTTTTCTTTTTTTTTTTTTTTTTTTTTTTTTTTTTTTTTTTTTTTTTTTGTGGTTTTGGTGGGTTTTTTTATTATTATTTTTTGTTGGGGGGTGTTTGTGTTTCATTTTTTTGTTGGTTTGGTTTGGGGTTTTTTGGGTGGGGTGGGCGAGGAACTCCCAGAGGTGTCAAGAAAAGTAGCTTGTCATTGGAATACACCGAATTCTTCTAAGTCTCTGAATCACCATTGCTATCCTTTAAAAGGAAAAAACCAAGGCTTAACACAGAGCTTGGTACACGATGACATTTGATGCACACATTGCTAACAACCTTTAAGCGTTTTGCATATAAATCGTTACTTGAACCCACAGGCTGTTCACAGACACAGAACACACATTACCTGTAGAGCTCTGCTGCTGATCTCTTAGAAAGCAGCTGCAAATGAGCCAATTCTTGGTTATTTATTTAAAATAGGACACTGAAGGTACATGCACAAGAGCAGAGGTAGTCTCTTAATTAGCCACCTCTTGTTTGAGAAACCCAGGCAGATCTATCCATGGTCAGCCCTCCATATCCTGCTTATTTTAGGGCTGGAGCTCCTTCAGCTTCTCCAGCAAGCACAGCAGCATGCTCCAAAGCATCAGCAAGCACTGAAGGACAATCCTTGTGCTTTAAGGGGTGCCAGTCCTTATTCTTCTCTCAACCACCAGCTTCCCAGTGCTGTCAGCCCAAGAAAAGTGGGGCTGGCTGCTCTTCTTGCCAGATACTGAAATTATGTCACTTACATCAGGAAGACTCACCAGGCATACATTTAAAGAGGTGACACAAGAAATAAACCAGCCTGGAAATTTCTCGTATCAGAAATCTTTTGGAGTCTTATGAAAATGGGATGCACAAATAAGACTCCCTTCCCTTCCAGACAGCTTTAACTTGCATTAGCAGTATTTAATCAGCAATTCACTGCTGACCTTGGCTGCATTACAAGGAGGTATTTGCACAAGGATGGAAAGATTTTAAACAATTTATCCAATGTGTTGGATGCAATCAGGCTTTTCTTTAAACACCCAGCAGGCAAGTCCTCAGGCCAGTTAATTTTTTGTTAACAGATTTATCACAAAAGGAAAGTACTGTGTTTCTTTCCTGTTGAATAGGAACTCAGGCTTCAAACAGAGAATAACTTCAGAGCAAGGATTGAATGGAGACCAGAAGAGGGCTATTGCTTTTAAGGAAGCCATGAATAAGAGATAATGTTATTAGAGGTGAAGCTCTAAATACATTTTCATCATGCCAACTTGGGTGTCTGAGTGTCGACACTAAATGTTGACATTTTCCCAGACTTTGCCAGCAAGAAGCCCGTTAGCCACACTGTGCCAGCAACTGCTGCCCCTCTCACAGAAGCAGCTCCTGCAAGGTAAAGGCAGGCACACAAAGACCTGGAGAAAGCCACTTCCAGCCTGGCTTTCATTCAATGATTTAAAAGCGCCGGGTCTTGCTGTTATTCCATTAATAGGGAACACCAGCAAAGCTATGTGTATAGTTCTTGCATCTTACAAAGACTAATAAAGGCCAGGTAATTTGCTGGCCCATCCACAAAGCTCCTGCTGGCTTCAGCAGGACTTCTCCCACCTTTAATAAAAGCCTGACCTACACGGTTCGGCACGGAGACGTGTCTGGACATGCCATGCTGAAGGATCTCACAGATACTGTGGAATGAAGCACCAGAAAGAGCAGAGTTGCAGCAACCCAATACTGGAGCCAAGGAAACAACTCTGAGCAAGCCAACCACAAAGCCCAGGTGCTCCATTTCAGAAGTCAGCACCACCACAGAGGGTGCCTGCTCCACTCTCCCTTCTGGCTCTCCTCCACATCCCTCTGCACAACTCCCGAGGCATGGACTTCCTGCTTTTCCATCATTTGGCCACTTTAGTAGTATCCTCCTAAAGAGCACATAAACCTGCCAATTACAGTTCTGTGCCTGCAGGTAGCTGTTAGTGAAAAAAAAAGCCAACAAAGAATTTAAATCTTGAGGCACAGAAGCTTTAACACAGTTGTTTATTATTACAGTGAAATAGTCAAACAAAACCACCAACATTTTATGGAAACAATAAAAGTGCAAATGTACTTTGGAATTAAATAGGAAAAGAATTTATAAACGTTTCATTAAAATGGGCTGACACTTTGAGCCTATAAGCACTTAAAAACCAAAACAATAGCAGCTGAACACTTCAGTTTCCTCTTTGGTCTTATGATTAACCAGCAAAAAATAGTTGTACGAGGAATGTCCATTACAAAAAGATACTTAAAATTTACATTACTCCACAGAGATTTGAAATCAAAAAAGGAATGTTTGCAAGATATTTGGTCAGATAAAATATAACACCATTGAGAAACAAGAGAGCATTTTTCAACACAAAATGAAATTACGTATATGAATGTTGGGACTGTAAATTAACTTATTCTCTTGCAGGTGTGACTCCTCTTCCCAATCAACATTCAATAAAAACAACTTCATTTGCACAGTCTTTGCAAAATTAGGTTGCAGGTAAGAGAGCCAAGAGCCTGTGTTAGTGCTAAATAACATGCTCTCTTTTTTCTGTGTTTGTGTTTCTGTTTACACACACACACAGGCAACCCTACTGAATCCATGGTACATTTTAACAGCTACAGCCTTAGCAAACAGGTAAGCATAACCTTGCTGTGTATCCATGGGCTGGGAGAGGAGGAAGAAGGCAAAAGGGCCACAGGATTACTCATATGGGTCAAGCTCTCTGTACCTGTCCCTGGAGATAAGGCCCTGAAACAGCTCCAGCAACAGCAGGCACCAGTGCTGTCATGTTTCTGTGGAATAAGATGAACGCTGTCACAAAAACCCAACTTCTGTCAGCTCCTCTCATCAATCCTATTCATGAATGCATGCTTTAGAGCAGATAAGGGGAATACATTTAATATCTCAGTTGTACACCTGAGCCACCAAGTGCACACACATTGCCTCATGGCAGGATGCCCCCTCACTTCAAGAAGGCTCACCCAAGCTTAAGGTGAAAGCAAACACATGCATTTTCTCCACCATGAACTCAAAGCACGCCTTGCTGAGCAAAAACTCGCACTGAAGATCTACCTGCATAGCTAATGAACTGAGGGTTTGCCTCACTTTTCACCCTGATGGTGAAAACTCAACTGCTTTGGAGATATTGTCAAAACAAAACTCACTTAAATCTCTTTACCCTACACTCCAAATCCACTTGCTTTCAATAGTTCTCCAATTTTACCCCATGTCCTTTGGCTTGTTTGCAGTGCATCTTCACTGAGAGTTTACCATCATTGTCACTCACCCCTCAGTCCAACTTTCATTTTCTAAACTATTTACATTCTCCACCATCCTTCTTGTCTTGTTGTATTTTCCAATGCAACTCTCTCCTCCTGACCTTACTACATTTTAGTGAGGAAGTCCTTACCAAGTCCATTACAGGCTTCCATGTACTGTGGCAATACTAAACAAATGTACACCCCTTTCCAGAGAAAAGATCCATTTTCAGAGACAGGGCTGCAGCGATATAAACGGACAGACAGCTGACTGAAGTGATCATGATGCCAGAATTAACAGCTCAAGGATCTTCATGTCAAGAGTTCAGGCAGCCACAATACCCTGGGCTGGCCATCTAGTTCTTCTCTGGGCAAAAGATTCAATGGCTTTGATTGCAGAACCGCATCTTATTTTAAATACCAAGAAACACAAGCCTACAAAAATGACTCAACTGCTTTGGAGATATTGTCAAAACAAAACTCACTTAAATCTCTTTACCCTACACTCCAAATCCACTTGCTTTCAATAGTTCTCCAATTTTACCCCATGTCCTTTGGCTTGTTTGCAGTGCATCTTCACTGAGAGTTTACCATCATTGTCACTCACCCCTCAGTCCAACTTTCATTTTCTAAACTATTTACATTCTCCACCATCTCTTCTTGTCCTTAAATACCAAGAAACACAAGCCTACAAAAATAGTACTTATCATGGTCTGCTACAAGAAAAAAAAAACAACAACCCAGAAACACCAATGTAGCTGACTTAAATACCATGTGCAAAGAACATTTGATCAATACTACCTATAAATACACTATTTGTATTTGCAGAAAGAAGCACAGGGCTTCGAATACAAAAATAACCCAGCTTGTGGGTGTGACCTATGCCATAATTACCTGAAAATATGACTGCAAGAGCAGTTATAGAAGTAGGCAAACATCTGCCTAGGGAGTGTTTCTGTTTAGAAAAATAGATTTGTATAAAGCTTCAGAGATTTTGACAATGTTTGTTTCATGTTCTGATGCACAGAACTGTGAGTAAGGCACACCAATACACCAGGGAGAGGAAGAGCAGGTTAATTACTTCAGGCTATCCTAAAGCTTCCCAGAAGTTACACTTGGTCCTTCACAATTTGGGAGTGCTCTCTCAGGACACAGCACTGCAGATAGTAAGGCACATGCTTAGCTTCCTGAGCACCAGCAATTTAGCAACACATTTTGGGACTAAATACATCAAATACTTGAACACGTGACCAAAAAAACCCAACGATTTGAATTTCTGAATTTTCTGACACCTTGGCACACCTGCAGTAGTAGCTAAGGACACCTGCAAACCTGGCTGCATCACAACTCACCAGGTTATTCCAGCAACTGGGACATAACCAGACAAAAAATGGCAATTACTTGCCTGATATTTATACTCAGAGGGCACCAGAATCTGTAGCCCAAGACAGCTACTGTACCACAAATCAGTGCTAAATAATTCTGAAGTACCCTGAAATATTTTACTTTCTTCTCCCCATAACAAAATAACAATTTGCTATAGTATAGACTAGAAAATCCCATCAATATTATTTGGTTGAAACACTGACACGATCAACACAACTGGTTAGGCAGTTATCCAAAATCCCACCAAACTCCTACCAGGGAGCAGTAGGGTGCCACAGTCAACTTATGGCACTGAGATTTGGACTGGTTTAAGGTTTGTTCCAAAATATAATAGAGAATTTCTTACTTTCTTGTTGGTCCTTGAGGTAAAGCATATTCTAAGGAAATAATACTTGAATACAGAAACAAATAATAAAACTCGAACCCACAAACAAATGGACTTCAGAGTATTTCTTTAAGAGGTTTTCCTTGGGATAATTCAATTCTTTAACAAAACACTAATGCCTCCCCAATAGCAATATTTAGTGCAGCCAATTATCCTAAAAATAAGGCCTTTGTGAAAATAAAGTGCTATCTGTTTCCTTCTATCTGCATTTCAATCCTTCAGTATAACCTTCACTTGAACACAAATATGAAATTGGATTTTCATCCTGTTATCAGAGCATTTTCACTTCTTCCCTCAAGTTTACATTAACATGTGTTACACTTCTATTTAGCACAATGTGCTAGATTACCCAGAAAATTTAAAGCATGGCATTGAGCATTTCAAACTGTGATCCACACCCATGCTCTAGTGCTTATCACATTTTAGGAACATCTTGGTACGTTGATGGATGGGGGAGGTGCTGTTTGCACTTGGAAGATTTTTAAATCCCACATGGATTTTACATCATAAAAAGAAAATCTCAGAAAAAACTCTTATTTTGCCACTAAGACAAGAAGCTAACAAGGATTTCTAAAAATGTCAGTTTGAGCCTTTTAGTTTGCAAACTGTCGACCAAAGGCAACACTTGAGGACTAAGGCGTTTCCCCAGAAAAGTCAAAATTTTCCCACGTACAACCCATGAGAATGAGAATCACAATTTCGCTAAGTCTTGGCCTGCTCTTCTCAGGCGAGGAACAGAACCACAGAAGCACATTTCCTCAGTCCCAGCTCCCTCAGGCAGAGGGCTGCTGCAGCCCCGGCAGAGCCCCGGTGCCAGCGGCTCTCCCGCCACCAGCTCACTCTCCCGCCGGCGGCTCCCGCTTGGCCTCAGCGATGTGGCGGCACGGGGCGGGCACCGGGCGCCAGTACCGCGGGCTGCTGTACATCCTGATGATGTGCGGGGCCTGGATCCACGTGCTGATCAGCTGGAAGGCTACGAGGTCCAGCGTGGGCCCGTCGAAGGCAGACAGCAAGTTCACAGGGGCCGCTTCCTTGAGGAACCGGGGCAGCGCCACGGCCTCGGGGATGCTGGTGTTGCCCAGGAAGAAATCCATCAGCACCTGCTTGCGCAGGCAGTCCCTGAGGTACAGCACCAGGTCCTCCAGCCGCTCCACCAGGAACTGCTCATCCCAGGCGTCCAAGGGCCCCCGCAGCAGCAGGGAGAAGAGGGCCGTCTTCAGCACGTAGGACGAGAGCACTCGGCCCCACTGCGAGCAGAAGGGCTCCTCCAGGCCGTGCCGGCGCAGGTCCCGCAGGCCCTTGAGGATCTGCAGGCACTTGAGGTGGCAGGAGGCGGCCGGGGCCTGCTCCTTCAGCCAGCCCAGCAGCCGCTGCTCCTGCCGCGAGGCGTTGAGGCCCCAGAGCGCCTCGGGGGCCAGGGAGCCGTGGGGGCCCTCGGGCGGCAGGGCTGTGAGGTAGAGCGCGTCGCCGAGAGGGATGGCCGGGATGAGGCGCACGGCCATGGAGATGTGGCAGCAGACATAGTCGGAGCAGGGCAGGATGTGCAGCGTGGGCGGCTGCCCGGGGCACGCCGAGAGGCTGACGCGGCACCGCTCCTGCAGCCGATAGCGCACGGCTCCCAGGCACCGCTGCAGATGGCCCTGGAACCAGCGCAGCACCAGCCCCGAGGAGAGGTGGCTGCGGCCCTGCAGCTCCACGCAGAACCCCTCGGCAAAGGGACGGCAGCGTCGTGTCCAGCCGTCCCTCGCCCGCAGGCCGCAGACGAAGGCGCCGCATGGCCCCAGGCCGTCAGCACAGCGCGGCTGGGGCTCCAGGTGCGGCGGCAGCCGCAGGGGCACCAGGATGTCGAAGCAGTCGGGGCTGCGCACCTTGTGCTGCTCGTAGGCGCTGCCGATGCGCACGAAGTCCCCGCGCAGGCTGAGAGCCAGCGGGCCAGGCTGCAGCCCCTGCGCCTTGGCGGCGCGCACCAGCTCGGCCACCACCCGCCCCACGTGCGCCTTGCTGTGCCCCAGCACGTGCGGCGACACCCGCAGCTGCCGCGCGTGGAACCGCTCCAGGGCTCCGCGCCGCGCCCCCGCCGTGCACCGCGCCCCGCCGCGCCGGGGGCCGCCGCCCGCCAAGCCGTAGCAGCGGGCGAGCAGGCAGCCGAGCAGCAGCAGCGCCGAGCCCTTCAGCAGCGGCACCCCGGACCCCGCCGCCTCCGCCGCCGCGTCCTCCGGGCCCCCCGCGCCCTCGCCGGCCGCGCTGCCGCGCAGCGCCTGGAAGAGGCAGAGGAGCGCGGTGCAGAGCGCGGTCAGCAGCGGCCAGAAGCCCCGCACGCGGAGGGGAGGCACGGGCAGGGCGCGGCGGGGGCTCGGGCCGCGGGGGG